>NW_027361688.1:6875000-8075000 GCF_039654945.1 Dendrobates tinctorius
CATTTTAATAGCCAGTAAAGGCTAAGTATGCAGTCTAAGCTGATATTAATAGCTGGGAAGCTCCATGCGTATTACCCCCGTCCCATGTTATAAACATTGACCCTCAGCCATTGGCTTTCCCTCTGCTGGTTAAGAAAATTACATGGGATCTCACGCCATTTTTTTCAGACAAATAATCTTTTAATAGTTAAATGTACAGTAAACTGCACACACACACTGCACTAATTGTATTTGTCACTAACATCTGTATATCTATATATTCTATGTGTATTTACTGTATGTAATCCACCTCTTCTATCCTGTTGTCTCGCTGTGATTTTACACTACACGGTAGATGAATTGCCGGCTTTAATTCTATCCATCTATTTAATATATACATATAATGTACAGTATATATATTTGTGTGTCACTGACATCTATATATAGATATATTCTGTGCATATATCGATTCTATCTATTCTATTCTAACCTGTCAGTGTGATTTTACTGTACGCGGCGCATGAATTTCAGGCTTTTCAAAGGACAACGGTGCGTAAAAATTGGACAGTACTCACATGGTCCAAGTGCTGTGCAATTTTTTTATTCTCGCACCCATATGCTTGAATTGGCGAGTCTCGGTGACAATCGCAGCATGCTGAGATTTTACACGCACGCTGAATACAGCTGAGAAAATAAACGCTGATGTGAGCTGCCCCATAGAGTAACACTTGTCCGCGGTAGTGTGACTCCGGATTACGACCGAACATAGATGACACAAAAGACACTTTAATAAAAAAAAAGTTTTCTGGCGTATTCTTAAGTTTGGTGAGTTCACCTGAGTTTTAAAGACGTCATGTACACTTAACTGAAGGGTATGTGCACATAGTGTCTTATAAACGCCAGCGTACCGGCTGAGTTTTTGAAGCAGAAGATGCTTCAGGATAATGCTGCCGGAAGACTTACTGACCCCGGACTTAAAAAAAAAGAAACACACATTCTGGCGCCCTAGGCACGTGCCCACAAGTTGCTTGTGGTAAATACGTCCCTGGCTGTGATTGAAATAATTGAGTGGCTAAAAGAAGCTCAAAAAGACTGAACATATGCACTTCAAGTCATTTTGACATGGTGGTACTTATTTTCAATGTTTTTAGCATTTTCAACCATATTGTAAGGGAGATTGTTGAGTGTACCTGCCTGAAAAAGGCGTTGTGTGCCCATAGCCTAAGTGCAGACTTTAATGCAGATTTACTTCAGGAAGATCTACTCAATGAGTAAATGTACCCTTATAAACCATGGCTACTTTCAAGCAGAGATTGTTTACTTGCTGGATCTTTACTAAGAATGATGTCTATGACACATAGGTGGATTATCTACAGGGATTACAGAGACACATATTGGCATCAGTCCCCAAATTTTCAATATCGCCTCTAGACAGCGGATCATCCACCCTTGAGATATAGTGATAGGCTCAGCAGTCGTATAGGAATCATTCCATGCAACCCTGTCTTCTTATTAATCCCGTTGGCAGAATGATGTAGGAGTCTACGGCATAAAGTTATAATGATTTCTTCCACTTTCTGCTTCCTCCTAAGATCTTTATAGAACAGTCACATACACATAACGCAGCATGTAGTGGCTGCGAGAAGGTAATAGTGAAGGTGTGTAAGTGTCTGGTGGGGTCACACAGCTCGTAAAAGGACAACTGCCCGGCCTCATAATCCAGACATATCTTGAATTTATTACAGAAGATATTACCAGGTAACCGAATCTGTTTACTGTCATGTATAACTAAATACTGATTATTATATCTCCACAAACTCCAGGACTTGTTATTATATCCAATGTATGACTGATGCCCCCTCCTGTCTATACCAGAATAACACATCCCTACACCCCAACGACCAGCTTTACTGATGTCCACCTCCCAGTAATGTCGTCCTGAGGTAAATCCCCTCCTGCTCATCACCTGATAATCCTGGAATCTCTCTGCTGTTTCTGGACGTTTCTGCTTCTCTCTTGTCCTGGTCGCAGTTTTCAGGTCGTCTGATATAAGGAGATTATTACCAGCAGTTGTTACATCCAGTAATATGTCTGCAGGATCCCCCACATAGATCCCGCTCCTTATACCTGTTACTACGTCACATAATGTGTGTAATGTGTGTGAGATCACAGCCACATCCAGGTCACCTCCATCATGGGGCTGTTTATCATGTCCCCCTGTGTCCTCATCACCTCCCTCCTCAGGATCACACAAGTCACCGGTGTCTGGTTCCTGTAGGACAGTCAGTGGATCCGTCATGTTACACAGCTCCTCAATGTGTCTCATCTTCCTGGACAGCTCGTCCTTCTTTATTTCCAGCTGATAGATCAGAGCAGACAGTGACAGTGACTCTTCCTTTTCCTGCCTGGAGATCTCACTCAGGACCTTCTTCTCCAGGTCGTCCACCCGTCTCCTGATGTCTGTACACAGGGCAGTGACTCTCTCGGCTTCTCCAGCTGCTTGTTCTTGAGCTTTTCTCCATTGTTTCTCCAGACTCCGGACTCTTTCCTCAGTCTCTTCTCTCTTTGTGATCAGTTTCTGGAGGACATTTCTCATTTTGTTCTTATTTTTCTTATAGGCCTCATCCAGAATCTCCACCCGGTGTCCCCGATGTTCTCCGGCCAAACTGCAGGACACACAGATACAAGCAGCGTCCTCAGTGCAGTAATATTCCAGGATCTTCTTATGGACAGAACATTTCCTTTTCTCCAGAGAAGTGCTGGGATCAGATAAGACGTGTTCTGCTGATTTGCTGTGAGCTCTCAGGTGTTTATCACACAGAGAAGCCTCACAGTGTAGACAGGATCTAACAGCAGGTACCGGAGAGTCCACACAGTAAGTGCAGCAGATCCCAGTCTCCATCTGTGTTGGTGGAGTAAACAGGAAATTCTCCATGATGTTACGCAGAGCTAAGTTCCTCATCAGTGCCGGCCGCTCCGGAAACTCTATTCTGCAATCAGGACAGAAATAAACTCCAGACTCGTCCTGTGTATCCAGCACACGATCAATACAGACCCGGCAGAAGTTGTGTCCACATCTCAGCATTACAGGATCTGTATAAGTGCTCAGACAGATGGAGCAGTCCAGCTCTTCTCTCAGATCAGCAGACGCCATGGCTGACAGGGAAAGAAACAAATCTACATTTTTCTCCCGCTCAAAAGGGTGGGCTTTATACTTGTGTACACAGGGGAGGGATGATCAGCATGAGATCATTTACTATTAACCTGTTAATGGACACTTGAAAGTTACAATTTATATATGCTGTAATTTTTGGGTCTACATTATGTTTAAATGTTATTACTTAAGCTTAAGATTTGTAGGCCAGAGGCACACTACCGTATAACACGGCCGAGTGCTATGCGATAAAGCATTGCATAACTCTGCCCAGCATTATTCTATGGGGCAGCTTATAGCTGCGATTATTTTCTCATGCTGATTCAGCATGTGAGCCCAATCATACCATGCTGGGAGTGGCAATGAGACTCAGCTGACGTCCACAGATGGGGGTTGTGCTCACAGCCCAACACCATGCAGGATGCTTGGCACTTGCCACAGAACACTAGCGCTATGTCCAGCTATCGCCCAATATCTCTGCTCCCATTCGCTTTCAAACTCCTAGAGCAGCATGTCCACGCTGAACTTTCCTCCCATCTCTCACCTAACCTGCTCTTTGACAATCTACAATCTGGTTTCCGCCCCATCACTCCACTGAGACAGCCCTGACCAAAATTACTAATGACCTACTTACAGCCAAAAGGACGGAACAATACTCTATACTCCTCCTTCTAGACCTGTCCTCTGCCTTCAACACAGTTGACCACTGCCTCCTACTACAGATCCTCTCTTCCTCTGGCATCAAAAACCTTGCCCTATCCTGGATCTCCTCATACCTCTCCAACCGCACATTCAGCGTCTCCCACTCCCACACTATCTCCTCATCCCACCCTCTCTCTCTTGGAGTCCCCCAAGGCTCTGTTCTTGGACCCCTACTCTTCTCAATCTATACACTTGGCTTGGGGCAACTCATAAAGTCCCATGGATTCCAGTACCACCTTTATGCCGATGATACTCAGATCTACCTCTCTGGCCCAGACGTCACCTCTCTGCTCTCCAAAATCCCGGAGTGTCTATTAGCCATATCCTCCTTCTTCTCCCGCTTCCTCAAACTGAATGTGGACAAATCTGAACAGATCATCTTTCCCCCGTCTCACAGATCTTCCTTACCTGACCTATCTATAACAATTGACGACATCACGCTTTCCCCCGTACTGGAGGTCCGCTGCCTCGGAGTAGCCCTTGAGTCTTCCCTGTCCTTCAAACCACACATCCAAGCTCTCTCCACCTCCTGCCGCCTCCATCTCAAAAATATTTCCAGAATCCGTTCCTTCCTCAACCCTCACTCTACTAAAATGCTTGTGCATGCCCTCATCATCTCCCGTCTCGACTATTGCAACATCCTTTTCTGTGGCCTCCCTGCTAATACCCTCGCACCTCTTCAGTCCATCCTTAACTCTGCTGTCCAACTAATTCATCTCTCTCCTCGCTACTTCCCCGCTTCTCCCCTCTGCAAATCTCTTCACTGGTTCCCACTCCCTCAGAATATCCAATTCAAATTACTAATACTGACCTACAAGGCCATCTATAACCTGTCTCCTCCATATATCTCTGAATTAATCTCCCGATATCTTCCCTCACGTAATCTCCGATCCTCCCAAGACCTCCTCTCCTCCACACTTATTCGCTCCTCACCCAACCGCCTCCAAGACTTCTCCCGCATAGCCCCCATCCTCTGGAATTCTTTGCCCCAACACCTCTGGCTATCAACCACAGTCAGATCCTTCAGCCGGAACCCGAAAACCCATCTCTTCAGGAAAGCCTACAGCCTGCAATGATCCCCCCTACCCCCTCGCCAATACTGGAGCTACCACCTCAACATCACTGGAGCTGCTGCAACCCCCCCAACCTACTGTCTCCTTCCCCATCCTGTAGCATGTAAGCCCGAAAGGGCAGGGTCCTTTCTCCCCTCTATATCAGTCTGTGATTGTTAGTTTGTTTACTGTAAGTGATATCTGTAATTTAAATGTAACCCTGTTATGAATGAGTCACCGAAGGAGGAAAAAACAAAAATACAAGCTAAGTCCAGAAAACCGGAGAGGTTGGTAGCTATCGGATTGCAGACCCCTGATCCTATTCACCACAACTAACAGTAGCCGTGGGGGGTTCCTACGGTCCCCTAGACCCCTTATTCACAGCCGGAGAACTAAATAAGCCTAAAGAAAGAAAGGGGAAATCTAAACTGCCCCAGAGCAGACCCCAAAGCAATAGACAGCCCCCAACATGTATTGTTGGTGAAAAGCAGATGAAAACACAAACACAGACAGAAAGACAGGTTGAGCAAACGATGGGGCCCAACTAACTAAATAGGAAAGGACAGAAAAGATGCTGGCTGCAATCCGCAAAAAACCCTACCAAAAATGTCCCAACCGTCTGATAGGGAAAAAGGCCCTGAAGTCGCTAGACTTCAAAATCACTATATCAGCACTCAGGTATATTCTGAAAACAGAGCAAAGAGATAAACTGATCAGAGACAAAAATGGAGCTCAGCCCGTCCCAACAAATGCAGGCTGAACACAAAACATGAAGCAAACAGACAAAATCTCATGGAAAATAAGAGAGCAAAAACTTAGCTTTCAGTAGACAGGACTAACTGGTTGCAAGAGCTCAGAGCAGAAAGGATCACCAGCACCCCTGTAGGGTGTCGGCTGCCTTATATCCACTCAGTGATTCCGGGTGTCCAATCAGGCTCCACCTGTTCAGATGACAGGTTCTTCTCAACCCAATTAATTTCACTACCTTTCTTCACCAGCAGAGGGAGTTCATCAGACATCAACGGTGAAGGGGAAAATGAACTCACAACATAACCCCTTCTCATGTACAGCACCATGGAATCAATGGCGCTATATAATTAAATATTAATAATAATAAGAACACCAGGATTGGCAAATTCGCCACTGGTGCCCTGTGCTCTTCACAGATGAAAGCAGGTTCACACTGAGCACATGTGACAGACGTGACAGAGTCTGGAGATGCCATGGAGAGTGATCTGTTGCCTGCGACATCCTTCAGCATGACCAGTTTGGCAGAGTGTCAGTAATGGTGTGGGGTGGCATTTCTTTGGAGGGCCGCATGGTGTTGGGCTGTGAGCACAACCCCATATGTGGACGTAGGGCACTCAGACCATCCTCTTGGAGTTGGTTTCTAACCGTTTGTGCAGACACATGCACATTTGTGGCCTGCTGAAGGTCATTTTGCAGGGCTCTGGCAGTGCTCCTCCTGTTCCTCCTTGCACAAAGGCTGAGGTAGCGGTCCTGCTGCTGGGTTGTTGCCCTCCTACAGCCCCCTCCACATCTCCTGGTGTACCGGCCTGTCTCCTGGTAGCGCCTCCAGCCTCTGGACACTATGATGACAGACACAGCAAACCTTCTTGCCACACCTCGCATTGATGTGCCATCCTGGATGAGCTTCACTACCTGAGCCACTTGTGTGGGTTGTAGAGTCCGTCTTATGTGAAAGCACAACCAACATTCAAAAGTGACCAAAACATCAGCCAGAATGCATAGGTACTGAGATGTGGTCTGTGGTCCCCACCTGCAGAACCACTCCTTTATTGAGTGTGTCTTGATAATTGCCAATAATTTCCATCTGTTGTCTATTCCATTTGCACAACAACATGTAAAATTGATTGTCAATCAGTGTTGCTTCCTAAGTGGACAGTTTGATTTCACAGAGGTTAAATTTACTTGGAGTTATATTGTGCTGACACGGGACACCCCGAGAATTCGGTGGCACCAGCACAGCCAGTGGCCTCGCAGAAGTTTGCCACACTTCCAAAGTCTCGGATAAAGTCTGTGATAAAGTTCGACTCGGACGTGTCTCTGGCCAGTCAGGAGGCTGTGTTTGCTATCAGCAAGGCCACGGAATTATTCATTGAAGCTATTGCAAAATTCATGAACTGTGTGCGCCACTTTGAAAAATCTGGAACAAAAACAGCAACGAATACCACAAGACAAAAAAGAAATGTAATGAATCGGACATAGGCATGATGATGGAGCACTATATAAAATTCTGCAGTACATTTCTAGTGACGGAGTTTGGTGTGTCATCAGAGTTCACGTGTGCGGGACGTTTTGCGGCCCGTGCTGTTAAAAAATGGACTTGTCGTCGTATTTTGCCCAAGGACACAGTCCGTAGAAACACACTGACATAGAATCATAGAATCGTAGAGTTGGAAGGGACCTCCTGGGCCATCTGGTCCAACCCCCTGCTCAAAGCAGGATTCGCTGAATCATCCCAGACAGATATCTGTCCAGCCTCTGTTTGAAGACTTCTATTGAAGGAGAACTCACCACCTCTCGTGGCAGCCTGTTCCACTCATTGATCACTAACTGTCAAAATGTTTTTTCTGATATCTAATCTGTGTCTCCTTCCATTCAGTTTCATCCCATTGCTTCTAGTCTTTCCTTGTGCAAATGAGAATAAAGATGATCCTTCTGCAATGTGACAGCCCTTGAGATATTTGTAGACAGCTATTAAGTCTCCTCTCAGTCTTCTCTTTTGCAGGCTAAACATTCCCAAATCCTGCAACCTTTCCTCATAAGACAGGGTTTGCAGACCGGTCACCATTCTGGTCGCTCTTTTCTGAACTTGCTCCAGTTTGTTGATGTCTTTTTTTTTATAACTCATATCCTTGGAACTTGGATTGTGTATTTGCAATGCCAATAACTAAATGATTCTGAAACAGCATTTTTTTGTGTGCAAGCTCAGAATTTGACACCCTAGTTTGAACATTATTATTTGTGACTTGAACAATGTACATTTTTAGTGCAAAACTACAGCTCAGTAACTGATACAGGTAACATCATTTCCTAAATTTATACAATTTCAATCACCTCGCATCACCTGTCAACTCAAGAGGAGAGTAAATGAACGGGAGATTGGAGCGAGATCTTTCATCTTTTGTATTACTTCTTTTAGTAGCACACCATTCTTCTGAGTTGTTCATTTATCTCCTGTGATTTGTTTACACAAAAAATGTCTCTCCTTACATTTTATGCATTTTTTTGATGACCTCCTAAGAGTCATTGAGCCCTATAAACCAATGAGTATCGAAAAATACTTGTCAAAGCAATAAAATTCATCTCACTTCGTTTCGCAAAAGTCAACCTGATCTGCCGGTTTGGAAACACCTTTATCTTCTACCATCCAGAAAAATAAAGATTGCAAAAATAATAATGTTAAGCAACTACTGACAGTCTCAAATTATAATGTTGTCAGAAAGAAAGAGGCCTTGCCTGAACTTTTAACTGTTGAGGACATTTAAAGGTCAACATGCTACACTCCTCTAGCTTCCCCTGCAGCAGAAAACCTATAAGCGACTGCTGTCTCTCAAGACATCTGGAGACTCCTCATACCACTCTTTGATAAGAGATTAGATGTTCCCTATGCATCTGTCAATTCGGCTCTATCCCAGATTACAACAAATGCACAAAAAATTGTTGAACTGGAGAACAGGGTCAATGATTGTGAAACTAAAATCGCCTCTTTGACTCAGGCTTCCACCAATAGTCAAAGAGAAGAAACTTCCCTCCATGACATGTTGGAGGACCTAGAAAATAACGAGAGGCAGAATAACCTCCGATTCATTGGTGTCCCAGAAAATATTTTTGGAAAAAATCTAATCCCCTTTCTCACCACTGATCTAATACAAGCTTTGCAACTTCCCGTCACTCCAGACTCACTGATGGTTGAAGAAAGACCATCGCATTAAGTCCTACTAGGGAACATGGATGAGGTCATCCGTGTCTGGTCATTGCTAGATTCCTAAACTGGTCCATTAAAGAACAAATATGGAGAGAGTACCATAAGATGAACTCACTAACATTTAAAAACAACCCTATCCTTATTTTTTAGGATTTTTCCTATTCAGTCACTAAAAATTATAAAGGCCTCTCACCCGTTTATCGATACCTTCATGACAACTCTATGATGTTCCAGCTGTTATATCCAGCCAAACTAAAATTCCAAATTTTGCCCAATTCAAAAAACAAAACAATAAAAAATACACATATTTGCTATTGGTGAGTTCAGAAATGTCCGATCTATCAAAACACAAACTAAATTAATACGAACGGTAAACAGCGCAACGAGAAAAAAAATCAACCCCCTAGAATTACGTTTTTTGGGCACCGTAACGTTGCAATAAAATGCAATTACAGGCAATCAAAACAACATATCTATCCCAAAATGGTATCAATGAAAACATCAGCTCGGCATGCAAAAAAATAAGCCCTCACCCGGCCCCAGATCCTGAAAAATGGAGACGCTACAGGTTTTGGAAAATGACACTTTTATTTTTCACCACTTAAATAAAAAAAAGCCTACCCATGTTTAGTATCTGCCAACTTGTAATGACCTGGAGAATCATAATGGCAGGTCAGTTTTAGCTTTTAGTTAGCATGGTAAAAAAAAATTAAATAATGGTGGAATTCCACTTTTTTGAAAGTTCACCACACTTGGAATTTTTTGCCCGGTTTCCAGCATACTATATTGTAAAATCAAGGGTGTCGTAAAATAAAAAAAGTTATGGCTCTGGGAAGAAGGGGAGCAAAAAACGAAAATGGAAAATCACAAGGTCATCAAGGGGTTAACGGCTTCATGGCCAGATATAATTAATCATAGTTACTGGTTTTGTTATCTCTTCATAAGTGATGTTTTTCTTTATTAATTTCATTATGCCCATTCTTCCATTTCAGAGGTTCTCCAATGGTGCGTGGCTCTTCTTCCTTGTAGTCTTAAAACAAAGCCCTGGTTTTCTTCACCCGCTTGGAGAAAGAATCCTGACTGAATGTATTACCCTTAGCAGATTAAACCCTTTATCAAGACATCAAAGATGAGTATGTCAAGCAATAATACGTCACCACGTTAGACAATCTCCTCTTATTTTAAGATTATTTCATGAAACACAGCAGGCCTGGTTTTAAACATAGAAAGCTTCTTAACCATTTGAAAGGTATGACCCCTGACATTATCTACTTACAACAGACACACTGGGTGAAAGGGAAAAATTCCACACTGAAAGCTACTTAGATGCCTGCTAGTCAACAGTTTATGTGTACTGTATATGCCCCTAATCAGCCTTAAGGGCCTTTCTCACATAGCGATATCGCCAAAGCGTCACCGATTTTGTGACGCAACAGCGATTTCGCTTTGTGTGACACATACCTGCAACTGCCCCCCCTGCTGGTTTTCGCTGATCATGCTCGAATGGCCTGGACAATTTCTTCGTCGTTGGCACCCCACTGGCCGGCATGCATCGCTGTGTTCGGCGCCGACTAGCGACGTCGCAGATCTCATGGACGCAGGCGGAAGTCATCAGAATGGCTACGGTGTGACGTGACAGGTAACAGCGACACCCAATGGATCGCTGGTGAGATCTGCCTGTTTGGCAGCTCACTAGCGACCATTTAGCGATGCACCAGCAATCCTGACCGGGTCGTATCGTTGTTGGGATCGCTGGTGCATCGCTAAATGTAACGGGACCCTTATCCTACCTTTCTCCCTAATCTAGCCGTTCCACAACAGAGAAACCCTCAAAACATAATTCTAGGGGGTGATTTAAACTCTGAAAATGATCCACAAATGGACAGATCAAATTGTTGTACTCACTCCCTATTATCTACTCAATAGTTCTTCCAGATGTTGAGCGTATTACGCCACTTTTACAGACTAATAATAAAACATACAAAACAAAAGATAAAATGGATTTTATAAGAAAAAAATGTTAGGAAATGTTATTTCTTGTAAGGCAAAATTAAAAAAAACAAACAAAATGCCTCCTCCAGCCCTTAGGTTGCGGGTCCACGATCAGTAATACTAGAGTTCTGGACTCAGCGTATTTTTGCTGCTTCCAAAATGCTGCATTGTATAGTACATGCACAGTGGATGGGATTAATAGAAATCTGATGCTAACTGTGCTTCTTTTTTTACTCTGCGTAAACTCAACTGCGGTGTGGGTTTCCAAGCGGCAGCATGTCAATTTCTTTTGGAGAATGCTCAATCTTTTGTGCGGAATTTTCCCATAGTCATGCATTAGATTAAGTAAAACCACAGTTTAAAAAAGCATATGCGCTGTAAGTGAAGTTACGCAGGTGTCTTTAGCCTGGTTTAAATGTTAAAAAAATTATGTAGGGTCCCCCCTATTTTTTGATAACCAGCCAAGGTAAAGCAGACAGCGGCAGGCATAAATTATCATGGGAAGGTCCATGTTTATTGGGCCCTTCTCAGCCAATAAATATGAGCCTGCAGCCTGCATCACATGAGGCGCTTTGCCTGGCTCTTCCCAATTGCCCTGGTGTTGTGGCAATCAGGGTAATGTTAGTTTCGATTGATGACAGCTGTGATTTGTCAAAAATCACATCTGCCATCAACCCCTGAGGTTAGTAATGGAGAGGTATCTATCAGACACCCCCATTACTAGCCCAGTAATAAACATTAAAAACACACACAGAAATAAAACAAACACTTTATTTAAATAAAGACACCCCCACACTATCCCTCATTCACCAATTTATAAAAAAAAAAAAAAATCCCATGCAGGTCCGAAGTAATCCAACGAATCCTAAGCAGTCCAGAAAAGGATACCTGAATAAAGACAATAGACAGTCCCTTGTTCACCTTGGAATGTCCACAACAATGCCCTTATTGCAGATTGGAGCTGATCCAAAGCCCGCATTGCTGTTTGGAGGTTTTATTCACAAGAGGTGATTATTATAATTATTTGCTAATATTCAAGTACTTTGAGGCTATGTGCCCATGTAGCGCTTTTCAAGCGTTTTTTTCCTGAGCAGAAATGCGTGCCCTTGCCAGGGAAAACGCATGTGCTTTTTGACACGCGTTTTTGACGCGATTGTCAAGCGTTTTGACATGCGTTTTCCTATGCGTTCTTGCAATTACAGTGTATGTATGCGGAATCGCATGCGATTCCGCACAATTAATAAACATGCTGCTTTTTTCCGCTAAGCGTTTCCGCAGCGGAAAAAAAACGCACCATTAGCACAACATGTGCGTTTTCCATTCTATTACATTAGATGCTTTTCTTAAGCGTTTCCGCAGCAGAAACGCTTGTCTAAAAGCGCTGCGGAAACGCTTAAAAAACGCAACGTGGGCACACAGCCTGAATGTATTATAATATGGATAAAAGATAAGTAATGAACTAATGAAAATCAAGCTCTGTGCCATTTTTTTTGATTGAGGGAATTAAGGCAGTTTTTTGAGGAACAACTGCATGACAACAACTTTAAGGTATTGGACTTAATATCATTTGAGGTCAGTATATTTTTGTATAGGTTACTCAGTGACCACAGAATTCTGAATTCTCATATTGTGCACACTGTGAGCATTATCTAGTGATTTTGCAATTTGCATACATGCGGTCACAAGCCGACTAGATGGGGCACGGCTTCGCTCGATTCAAGTGTATTGAGTGAGGTTGAACAAGTCTAGTCGGAATGTGGCTGGAAGTACGTAAATTGCATACCTGCAGTCACCCGTCGCCAGAGAATCCTGTATTGTAAGGGTTCCAATGGATTGTGATGAATAAGAAAATGCTCACACAAGAACTGAATTTACTAAATTGATTTACTTAATAAGTGATAAGATCACATAATAAACAGTATAAAACTATAAATACATATGCATTAATCAGAAACAAGCATTATTCATATGCTACATTATTCAGATAGACGTCGACCAGTCATCCTTCATGAGCCAAGAGAACGAGAACATGTCCTAGTTCTTTTAAAAATGTCCAGCTACAAGGTGTGTCCAGCCCCACCATATGGGGAATGATGTCACAAGACTATTGTCCATTGGCTATAAACACATCCCCTCAATACCTATTTTAACCAGTATATAATACAGGAAGCTAGAGGGGGCCTCATGTGTGCCACATGGCAGAAATACAGCAAGCTGGAGGAGGGGCTTCGGAGGAATGTTTACCCACCCAATCTAATTATGGCAATGAAGGTCCTTTGTTGGTAGATAAGTGTAAAGGTACTGTCACACTTAGCGATGTACCAGCGATCCCGACCAGCGATATGACGCGGTCAGGATCGCTGGTACATCGCTAAGTAGTCGCTAGTGAGCTGCCACACAGGCAGATCTCACTAGCGACATCGCTGGGGACGGGGATCGCTACTTACCTGTCACACTAGGCGATCCTGCGTCCTCCCGCCCGGCTCCACGCTCGTCTCTGCACAGGAAGCGCCGCAGGAAGCTGACGACGAGAAACAGTCCTGAACGTTCTCGCGCGATCAGCGATAACCAGCGGGGGAGCGGGTCGCTGGTAAGTATCAGACACAGAGATATCGCTAGCAATATCGCTATAACGTCACTAGTTATAGCGATATTGCTAGCGATATCTCTTAGTGTGACAGGCCCTTAAGCCAGTTATTTGCTCTGCTTGGACAATTTGACCATCTGGTTGAAACAAGTTTCAATGACCTTCTTGGAAGGTTCAAAGAGCTGATTGAAACTATATCAATAGTTGGTATTAATTAATTGGAGTGTTGAAACCATTAAAAATAACTCATAGTATACAATCCTTACAGCGTACAGTGTGAGGATTCACAAGTCTGCAGTCACATAAAATGAGGGCACTTGTATGGGAACCACTTTTAAGTAAAGAGCTGCAAGGTGTAGTAAAACACAAAGATTACTTTAAAGCTCTATTGCTGAGATATATATTTCTGATTTCCAATTACAGTAGTGAACCATACTTGAGATGAGAACTGTCAATGAACCCAAGGTGCTTTCAGTCTTGATGCTGGACCTTACTTCAAGCATGCTGTGTAATCAATGTATGCAATGAGAAACAACGTAATGCATAACAATGAAACACAATATAAGAAAAAAAAAACACAGGAGCACATTGATTATATTAGTTTTTAATTAACTCTCCAAAATATCCAGCAGTTACATGCTAGATCTGGTGTCCCCAAAAGTGATAAACTGGTATAAAATAAGGCACATTTATGTGATTGAGTCATTATCAAAACAATAATACTCTGATACAAGACAAAGAAAAGACTCCACATTGACAAATGAGAAATGACAAATATACATTGTGACTTCAACGTCAATGAGGCCCTTTCACCAAATTTTCCTTTTTGAACTGGTCGTACAACATTATAGTGACTGCAGAGCAGAATAAAAAATGTTTTTCTTAATTTAATTTCTCCTTGGTGCAGAGATGTTAGGAATCAAAGTATTTGGCATCTAACAAGTTAATCTTGGTTATATTCAAGTGGGCATCAACCTCGCCATCTTCATGGGGAGGGGTGTACTTCTTCCCCATGTATGACGTTATCCAATCATAATCAGGAAGCAACGTCCAGGAGAAAAAAGACACACCCACACCATAACTTAAAAAAGCTACTCTTGTATAAGATGTAATGACAGACATGCTGATTTTACACAGCGATTACAAGTTACTGTGAGAACAATAGATATAAGTGTGATTAGTGAAACCTCTGAGTTTTCATTTCCTGGGAGTCCAAGTGTGTGAGCGCAGTAAAACTGAGCTGGCAGGACTATGAGGAGAGTTTATAGAAGGGTTTGTAATGTGACAAAGCTAAACTCAGCTGTACTGCCCTTAAGTGGGAGGGGGGCTGTCAGGCGATGAAAGCTCAAAGGTGTCAGTAATCACACATATCTGTTATGTCTCATAGTGAGAAACCTGGGCTAAGCTGTAGTTGGCTATGTTCTCCTTTCTCCTGAGTGTTGCGTCTTGATTATGATTTGGTAAAGCCATACAGTGTGAAGAACTACTTGGTGCCAGACATACCATATTTTTCGGATTATAAAACACACATTTATTCCCCAAATTTGGGAGGAAAGAGGGGGTGCGTTTTATAATCTGAAGGTATGTTACCTGAGGGGTGGCGGCGGTGGAGCGGGTTCACAGGAGCCAAGGTCACCGATTCAGGAGGTCAGCGGCAGGAGGAGTGGGGCGATGCTGTCAATGCCAGTGAGTGGAGGTTCGCGCTCTCGCACATATCGCCAAGGTGGGCTTTGTGAAAATGTCCGCTGGAGACAGTGCATGTGCTCATTGAGATCACAGGAGATCTAGGACGAGAGGTTGTCTCCAGAGATATCAATCTGAGCATGCACCACCAAAGACGGCCATTTTCCTGAAGCACACCACAGGGATATGCATGGGAGAGGGGACATCTGACGACATCTTCTGAGAGGACAAGGCCCACTGCATCGCCCCACTCATCCTGCCGCGGCCAACCTCCTGAATCAGCCCATTCTGAGAAGACGGGGCCCTCAGCATCATCCCACTCCTGCTGCCGCCGACCTCCTGAAGCCTGGCTTCTGTGGTCCCACTCCACCGCCCCCCAGGTAAGTTACCATTAAAATGGATTATAATGCGCACCACCATTTTATTTAAAAATGATTTTGTTCTATTTTCCATCCCAAAATTTGGTGAGTCTTATAAGCCGGTGCGTCTTATAATCCGCAAAATACGGTAGGTTTTTTCCCTAATGACAAACGACTCTTTAATGTGACCATCCCAAAATGCATGCTACACTCATATGGCCTACATTGTGAACCAACCCTGCACAAAGATCTCTATGTATGTGAAATGAGAATTTATTATATAACCTGCAGGTGAAAATCTGCAACAAAATGCACTACAACGTTAAAGAACAGTATAATACTACTCACAATATACTGACTGTGTAAAAAAATTGTAGCGGATTAAAGTCAAAATTAAAAATATCACAGATTTTCATAGCAGCTTTTACTCATTACTACGGAGAAATCCACAGCCATACGTGTCCCAAAATCAGATGGATTTTCATGCATATTTTGCTTGCGAATAATCTGCTCAAGGTATGAATTTACCTTTCTAAACATGTTTCAAATACTTTGGTAGTATTACCAGGAATAATGGCTGCAACACATGGGGGATTATTCAAAAAGACTACAGAGACGCCACTGACAGCATTCCCCAAACTTCCAATATCGTCAAATATAGAGCTGCACTAAAAGTAATCAATAAGGAACTAGACAGCGAATGTTCCCCCATGTAATTTAGTCATAGGGACAGCAGTCATATAGGGATCATCACCTGCAGCCCTGTCTTATTAATACATTTGGCATAAAGATACAGCAGTCTCAATTGGAATTCTAAGATCATGACGGCTTCTTTCAGTTTCTGCTTCCCCCCAAAATCTTTATAGAATCTCTCCATACACAAAATGCAGCATGAAGAGGCTCGGAGAAGGCTACAGTGAAGGTGTGTAAGTGTCTGATGGGCTCACACAGCTCATAAAAGGACAACTGCCCGGCCTCATAATCCAGATATATCCTGAACCTTTCACTGGAGATCTTGTCATGTAGTCGGATTTCTTTACTGTCATGTATCACTGAATATTGATTGTTATACATCCTCAAACTCCAGGACTTGTTGTTATATCCAATGTGTGACTGACCTCCCCTCCTGTCTATACTGGGATAACACATCCCCACCATCCAACCCTTTGATCTTCTGCCTTCTATGTCACAGTAATGTCGTCCTGAGGTAAATCCCCTCCTGCTCATCACCTGATTATTCTGGAATCTCTCTGCTGTTTCTGGACGATTCTGATTCTCCTCTGTCCCGGTTGCAGTTTTCAGGTCGTCTGATATAAGGAGATTATTAGCAGCTGTAGTTACATCCAGTAATATGTCTGCAGGATCCCCCACATAGATCCCGCTCCTTATACCTGATATTACGTCACATAATGTGTGCAATGTGTGTGAGATCACAGCCACATCCAGGTCACCTCCATCATGGGGCTGTTTATCATGTCCCCCTGTGTCCTCATCACCTCCCTCCTCCTCAGGATCACACAAGTCACCGGTGTCTGGATCCTGTAGGACAGTCAGTGGATCCGCCATGTTACACAGCTCCTCAATGTGTCTCATCTTCCTGGACAGCTCGTCCTTCTTTATTTCCAGCTGATGGATCAGAGCAGACAGTGACAGTGACTCTTCCTTTTCCTGCCTGGAGATCTCACTCAGGACCTTCTTCTCCAGGTCGTCCACCCGTCTCCTGATGTCTGTACACAGGGCAGTGACTCTCTCGGCTTCTCCAGCTGCTTGTTCTTGAGCTTTTCTCCATTGTTCCTCCAGACTCCGGACTCTTTCTTCAGCCTCTTCTCTCTTTGTGATCAGTTTCTGGAGGACATTTCTCAGTTTGTTCTTATAGGCCTCATCCAGCATCTCCACCCGATGTCCCCGATGTTCTCCGGCCAAACTGCAGGACACACATATACAAGCAGCGTCCTCAGTGCAGTAATATTCCAGGATCTTCTTGTGGACAGAACATTTCCTTTTCTCCAGAGAAGTGCTGGGATCAGATAAGACGTGTTCTGGTGATTTGCTGTGAGCTCTCAGGTGTTTATCACACAGAGAAGCCTCACAGTGTAGACAGGATCTAACAGCAGGTACCGGAGAGTCCACACAGTAAGTGCAGCAGATCCCGATTTCGGTCCTTGTTGGTTGAGTAAACAGGAAAGTCTCCATTATATTATGTAGAGCTAAGTTCCTCATCGGTGTAGGCCGCATACGAAACTCTTCTCTGCAATCAGGACAGGAATAAACTCCAGACCCGTCCTGTGTATCCAGCACACGACCAATACAGACCCGGCAGAAGTTGTGTCCACATCTCAGCATTACAGGATCTGTATAAGTGCTCAGACAGATGGAGCAGTCCAGCTCTTCTCTCAGATCAGCAGAGGCCATGACTAACAGGAAGGGAGAAAGGAAACTAGTACTACTATACTAAAGGGTGGGCCTTGCATTGTGTACACAGGGGAGGGCTGAGGAGCAGAAGGTCACTTACTATTAACCTGTTAATGGACACTTCTGAAAATCACATCTTATATCTGCTGTAAATTTCAGGTCTACATTGTGGTCATGTATAAGGAATGAGGTTATTCCCTGCAGTTAAGATTTTTAATGTGATTGTTGGGTAGAAAGTATGAGGAACATGAAAGAGCATTACCACTTTTAAAAACAAATCACAAGTATGAAGCTGATAAACCTGCCCAGCTCAAAAGCTATTATCTTCTTTTTAACCCCTTTACGCCCCAGGGTAGTTTGCACTTTAATGACGGGCCAATTTTTACAATTCTTACCACTGTCACTTTATGAGGTAATAACTCTGGAACGCTTCAACGTATCCCAGTTATTCTGAAACTGTTTTTTTTTCATGACATAATTTACTTCATGATAGTGATAAAAATTTCTTCGGTATGACTTGTGTTTATTTGTGTAAAAAAACAGAAATGTGGTGAAAATTTTGCAATTTTACAACTTTGAATTTTCATGCCCTTAAATCACAGAGATGTGTCACTTAAAGTAGTTAATAAAATTTTCCACATGTTTACTTTACATCAGCACAATTTCTGATCCAAAATTTTTTTCTGTTAGGAAGTTATAAGGGTTAAAAGTTGCCCAGCGATTCTTAATTTTTCCAACAAAATTTACAAAACCATTTTTTTTTTTAGAGACCACATCACATTTGAAGCCACTTTGACTGGTCTATATGATAGAAGATACCCCAAAGTGACACCATTCTAAAAACTGCACCCCTCAAGGTGCTGAAAACCACATTCAAGAAGTTTATTTACCCTTCTGGTGTTTCGCAGGAATTTTTTGAAAACAAAATTAACATTTAATTTTTTTCAGATCCAAATTTTGTTATTTTGACAAGGGTAACAGAAAAAAAATGGACCCCAAAATTTGTTGTGTAATTTCTCCTGAGCATGCCGATACCCCATATGAGGGAGAAAACCACTGTTTGGGCGCACAGCAGAGCACAGAAGGGAAGGAGCGCCATTTGAATTTTTGAATGTAAAATTTGCTGGAATCATTAGCGGACATCATGTTTTATTTGGAGAGCCCCTGATGTGCCAAAACAGCAAAAAACCCACAATTGACCCCATTTGGGAAACTAGACCCCTCACGGAATGTATGTAAACACGTGGTGAGCACCTTGAACCCCCAGGTGCTTCACAGAAATTTATAACGTTGAGCCGTGAAAATAATAAAATCACATTTTCCTCACAAAAATGTTGTTTTAGCCCCAAGTTTTTAATTTTCCTAAGGGTTAATAGGATTTTTTTTTACAGCAAACTGAGGTCCATTTTTTCTTGAGTACGCCAATATCCAAATGTAATCGGGAAATATTTTTCAGGCACAGTGCAAAGCTCAGAAGGCAAGGAGCGCCAGATTTTACTGTTATGCTTGGCAGGTGCCATAAGATAAGATAATGCTTTAATCGTCCCACTATGGAGAAATTCAGAGCATTACAGCAGCAAGGCAGGAAAAAGTACAGATACAGATGCATAAAGGCATTACATTGACAGTAGGTAGGTACATATACGAAAAAAAACCTGACTCATGACTCACTGCCAGAGCCCATGATGTGCAAGAACAGCAGAACCCCCCATAAGTGAAACCATTTTGCAAACTACACCTCTCAATTCATCTAGGGTGTGGTGTAGTAACCACTATGTCCGCTAGGGGGCGCTGTGTTGCGGTTCCAAGGGAGAGGATTAGTGGCAGAATCCTGAAGGATGGTTGTGTATCTCAAAGGGGGTGGCTTTGAGATGGAGACTTAGTTATGCGTATTGATCAGCAATGATATTGCTGAGGTGTTATTTCAAGGTATAAGGGAGAAGTCTCTAGGTAACTCGGGAGTTGGGCGGGCCGGTTACCTACAAACCCACCCAGGGGTGTGTCTGAAAACGCCTGTAGTAAAAGACTATGTGAGGGTGTGAAGGACCTGTGATGAGGTCAGTCATGTGACCCAGCGGGCGTGGCTACGAACGATATAATGTGGCCAGAGTGAGTCACAAGTGAATGCTGGGATCTGGTTGGTCCAGTGTGGAAGGTCCTGCAGAGATGGAGCTTCCTCCCAGACAGCACGTGTGAAGTGGCTGGGAGCAATGGCGATGTGTGCCTGAGAGTTCCCTGGGGGGAACGAACGTGTGCGGAATGCTGCAGCCACATGAGGAACCCTGACGTGGGTGAGATAATTGTGAGGCTAAGTGAGCCTGTGTACTGGACATTGATAATAAGAGTGAAGCATTATAATAGACGCCATGCTGGTAGTGCTATTAAGTGAACTTTCTGTTGCTGCTGTGGTTTATGAGGCGTGAATAAACCGCAAGGACTGTATGATATGATGGAAACTCCGTGCCGGCACTGGTTTTTGTTCGCTGCAAGCAAGAATCCCCTAGGTAAATGACAGCGCTACCTCACAAGGGGTACAGTGATCATATTGACACCATGGGTGTGTCACAGAATTTTATATCATTGGGCAGTGAAGAAAAAATAACTACATTATTAACACCAAAATTTAGTTTTAGCCACAGATTTTACATTTTCACACAAGAAATGGGTAAGAATAGCACCAAAATTTGTCCCACAATTTCTACTGAACGTGGCATTACCCCATATATGGCTGTACAGTACTACTTAGCCGTATGGAGACTCGTGATGAACAAGCGCTAATGGCCTCCTGGAGTGCAGATTTTCCTAGAACAGTTTGCGGACTCCATATGCAGAGTCCCTAATTGCTAGAATAGCAGAATCCCCCTCAAGTGACCTCATTTGTGTAGTATTGACTTTGACTTCATGGGTATTTAGCAGAAACAAGCAGCAATGAATGTTGCCAAGTGAAAATTGCAAACTGCCGTTGTAGTAACCAGTACACTGTAGTGACCAGTATGTTGTAGTCACCAATACGTTATGCCCAACCCGTGCTTCTGGAGGCATGCATCCGTAAGTTAGGCAGGCTCTATTTGCTTCAGAAATGCCAAATGTGGATGCAATATGTAGTTTAGGTATACTGTGGAGCTCAGAAGGGAGGGGAGCATTTGGATTTGCAAGCACAGAATTTGCTGAATTTCTTTAGGCGGGTGAGAAGCCATTTAGCTTTTCCAGAGCCTTTGTGCTACCAGTAACATGGAAGCCCCCTATATTTCCATTAACAGATGATGGACCTGAATGAGGGCTTACTTTTTTATGGATCGAGTTGAAGCTTTTATTGTGAACATTTTACATAATGTTTGGGAACACATTTATCCGGCGCTCTACGCTGAGCGCTTACTTTGGGGTTTCCATCTAAATCTCTGAGTGATGTGATTCAGATGAAACCCCCGAGGGATCCATTCCCTATAATGAGGCAGCAGAGTGGCTCTGGACTCCGTCTGGCCTCTGTTCAGCGCTGTCCTAGTCAGAAGTGCACAAAACTGTGGCCAACGACACTTTTATGCAATCCTAAAAAGACAGATACCGCCTGAACACAGGTCAGACAGCATCCTCACTGCCTTCATCTGTCTCATTATAGGGAATCTTCTGTCGGGAGTTCTGTCTGATTCATGTATTTCAGAGGTTTCCACGGAAACCCCGGTGTAAGCGCTCAATGCAGAGTGCAGGATAAATGTGCGCCGAGCCTTACTGCGATCTTTGGAAGGCAGAATGAAAAAATCAACACCATGTGAAAAATTGGTTTTATTTATTTTTTACGCTGTTCCTCGAGTGGTATAAGTGATTAGAAGACTTTATTCTTCGGGTCGGTGCGATTACAGCAATACCAGATTTGTCACACACTAAGGGTATTTTCACATTAGCGTTTAAGGCCGCAGCGTTGGCCTGCGCACGGCCGCCCTAAGCCCCGCCCCCTGCCGTGCCTCTGCAGGTAGCTCCGCCTATGGGCGCATGACGCTGCAGGTAGCTCCGCCTACGGGCGCATGACGCTGCATGCGTCCCCTATCTTTAGCACTGGGGACGCAGGCCATGCGCAGGTATGCGTTTGGCGGCGCATGCGTCCTTTTGATGGGTGCGCCGACCAGCGCCAAACGCAACCTGTTGCAATTTGGTGCGCTCGGCACACTGTCAAAAGGACCTAAAAGGCTAATGTGAAACCACCCTTAAAGATGCTTTTTCTTGCAAAAAAATAGTTTTTGTATGACCACATTTTGAGAGCAATAATTTTTCCATATTTTGGCCCACAGAGGGTTTGTTTCTTGTGGGACAAGTTGATGTTTTTATTGTTACCATTTTCGGGCACATGACTTTTTTAGCGCTTTCTATTCCGATTTTTGGGAGGCAGAATGAACAAAAACCAGCAATTTAGGAATTTGTTTTGGTGGGGGGGGGAATTATGCCGTTCCGTCTGTGGTAAAATTGATAAGGCAGTTTATTCTTCGGGTCAGTACGATTACAGCAATACTTCATTTATATAGTTTTTTATGTTTTGGTGCTTTTATACAATAAAAACTATTTTACAGAAAAAGTTATTTTTGTATCACTTTATTCTGAGAGCTATAACTTTTTTATTTTTCCGCTGAAGGAGCTAAATGATAGCTTGTTTTTTGCGGGACAAGATGACGTTTTCAGCGGTACCATGTCTATTTATATCAGTCTTTTTAAGGCTTTTGGATTGGGTACTCTGTGAATGCGATCAACTATTAGTTAATGTGGCTCCAATTCTGGTAGCACTTCCCCCAGGAATATATCAAAGAACTTAAGGCCCCAGTTACACATATCAATGTTCCGGCGATCCCACCAACGATCCGACGTGGATGGGATCGCTGGGACATCGTTAGCTGATCGCTGGTGAGCTGTCACATAGACAGCCCCTCCAGCGATCAGGACCAGCGAGCAAGCTGGTTTCCAATGTAAACAGTGGGTATCTAAGAGCTGCGCGGCTCATAGATACCCGATGTTTACCTTGGAAACCAGCGTCGCTGATTGCCGGTCTCTCGGTGCCACACGCAGCGATGCGTGCTGGCCAGCGGGAGACCAACGATCAAAAAATGGCCCAGGACGATGGAGCGCAATCAGTGATACCCCGCAGAGGGGCCGGTCTCTCATCCATGTCACACACAGCGATATCGCTGTGGCGTCACAAAATCAGCAATCTCGCTGGCGATATCGCTGTGACGGGGCCTTTAGGCAGATCCCAGTCTGAGATGGCCTCTGGGATTCCCCGGATTTTAACATTATTCCTACGGGACCTATCTTCCATATCCCAGTTCTTATTCCAGACTACAGTCATCTCCTCTTCATGTTCATCAGGCTGTTATGTGATTTAATGAGCTCAGCCATTTTAGATTCAAGGTGGTCTGTTAATTCACCCAGAGATGATATTTCCCCTTTAAGATCTTCCACCATCACGCTCAGGTCAGCCTGCAGAGATTACCTCTGAGAGGCCAGTAGAGACTCAATTGTTCTTTTAGTAAGCGGTATAGCTGCACATTCTGCCTCCCGAGTGTCTCCCCCTCTCCCTTCAGATAGTACCTGCGAGCTTCTGAGTGAGGAGCGAGGTGAGGAGGCCCTGGATGATGCCATCTTCTCTGCTGCTGCAGCATGCGGTCTCTGGGGAAGAAGTCTGTCACCTTCATAGGTGAGGACCATTTCTGACCTCTGGTTCGCCTGGGTTATGGCATCTGAGGTGGGGAGTCTGGTGCAGGGGATTTCGGGCTGTTAGCTTGCCTGTGTGCTGTTGTGTGAGCCGCTTATTTTCATTTTCCTGAAATGGCGGATCTCCTCAACAACAAGGACTGTGCTGCATGTTATGTTTTGTTTCCCCTTAGGCCAGAAAGGTCTCGTTTATCTTCGCTACCTCTGCTTATATACATATACACAGTACAGACCAAAAGTTTGGACACACCTTCTATGAAAATTGTAGATTCACTCTGAAGGCATCAAAACTATGAATTAACACATGTGGAATTATAGAATTAACAAAAAAAATGGTTTTCACTTCACAGGTGTGCCCTGTCAGGTTTAATAAGTGGGATTTCTTGCCTTATAAATGGGGTTGGGACCATCAGTTGTGTTGTGCAGAAGTCTGGTGAATACACAGCTAAAAATAAAGGGAACACTAGACACTCTTACAGAGCCGACACATGGATGTTAGTGACCTTCCTATCATTTCTACCTGTTGTCTATTCCATTGGCACAACAGAAGGAGAAATTGAATCACAATCTGTGTTGATTTCACAGAAGTGTGACTGACTTGGAGTTACATTTTGTTGTTTAAGTGTTCCCTTTATTTTTTTGAGCAGTATATATACAGTATATGTTGTTGGTATATGTTATTGTGATTATGTAATGTGTGCTTTATTATGCCATTTATATAATAGGGAGAGTACAGTTAATTAGATCACTAGATGGAGATAGGGAGCATAAACAGGATAGAGACATAGGATAGTGTAAATAGTTAACGGCAGGAGGGGTCACTTTAGATAGAGGAAAGGAGCTTCCTAAACAGAGACAGAAAAGAGAGGGGTGAGGACACCCACAGAGCTCGGGTGGCCTTATAGTCCGAGCAGTGTAGATACCCCACAACGTTGAAGCACTTGCCCAGCTATCCAGGGCTTAAGGGGAAAGATCGAATGGCAGCAGCTCTTGCAGACAGGGCAGCAGCATAAAGAAAATAAAAGCATAGAGGTCACAGCTAAAGTGTCCGGGCAGGCCGCTCCTAATGTGGCGGATTACTTCGTGGGCTGAATCTCTCCTGGCCGGGGCGAAACGGGCAGGGGAGCGTTTTACTGAGGTGACGCTCAATGGGGAAAACTCTGAGAGGCCGTCTGGGA
The DNA here is from genome assembly GCF_039654945.1 of Dendrobates tinctorius. Taxonomy (NCBI): domain Eukaryota; kingdom Metazoa; phylum Chordata; class Amphibia; order Anura; family Dendrobatidae; genus Dendrobates; species Dendrobates tinctorius. Next base: position 6,899,745 of record NW_027361688.1, read on the forward strand.
TGTACCGTCCTGTGCAATTGCTAAGTGACTCAGGGAAGAGAAAAAGGAAAGATGAAGGGATGTGCTGCATGAACGGTGAACGAAATGCTGTGCCAGAACTGGATGTGCTGTGTCCTGAAGCAATAAAAGTTGTTCAGTTAAGATTTGCGTTTATTCAACCGAAACCTTTGGCTACAGGACACAAGCGATACGGAGAGGATTCTACCAGCACCGTGAGTACAGATAGTGCCATGCAAAATAAGAAGCAATTTTTTTATGTAGAGGGAGGCCAAGGCATACAAAGCCTAAGCTGATAAGAAAAGAAATACACCGCGCTATACTGGGAACTGAAAAAAATAATATAACTGAGTACTTACTTGCTGGTGTGTGAAAAAATCACGTGGTGGTGGATGTATAGCAGTATTCTGAGACTATTCACCTTGTCATAGATGTATATATTTGGATGCCAAAACTGCTGAGTAGATAATATAGGGTTAAATGGGGGTGAGCCCGTTAGTGTGTTACAGAGGGAAAAAAAAAAAAAAAAAATAAAATAAAATATGAACTAATCTTGATTTACTCACTTAAGGAAATCAGAACCATATAAAATATATGCTGTAAATGTAGCCATTGCCAAGTATTAAGATTGGAATGTTGCAGCCTGTTTCTGATGTAAAAAATATAATAGTTGAAAAATAAAACAAAAAAAAAAAAAAGAGGGAGATAAATAGATGTTTGAGATGATAACTGAATCCTGACCTTACTGCATGCCAATTTCAACAGGCGAGGTCAGAATGATTAATCCTGTGCAAAACAACTGATGGCACAGTTCCTGCAAAGTGAATGAGCGTTAGTGACAGCATGTGCCCACCAGTGGAACGAGGTGCTTAATTCTGGTGCACTTACTTGCAGGGCCAGTGCTCAGTGAGGCAGGCTTGGGTGCTCAGCGTGGGGGGCTGGGGCTGCTGCTAATCCGTATGGACGTGGAGACCGCCGTTGCCTCGCGTGCTCCGGCCGAGAGCAACGCTGAGGGACTCGGCGTGTGATGGGGCAGGGCTAGCGTGACGTCACACTGGGGGTAAGACGGTGGCTCAAAGGCAGCACAATACCGACATGTTTCGAGAGATAGCTACTCTCTTCCTCCTTCTGACATCATTTCCTTTGACTATTCGCAGCGTTTGTGGCACCAAATCTGCAGCAATTAAGCAGTAAATACGAAGCAAAGACGCAAACCTTTTTACACCTGCGTTTTTGCTGCAGATTTGACTGACTCAATTGAAGTCAATGAGTCAAAAACACTGCAGAAACGCAGAGAGAATTGACATGCTTCAGAAAATAAAACGCTGAAAATATGTACGGAAATTTGCTGATCATGTGCACAACACTTCAGGATTGTCATTGAATTACCTTCCATAAGTATTGCATTGCGTTTTTGGACCATTTAGGCTGTGTGCACACACAGCGTTTTTTAGCGGATTTGCCAAAAAATCCGCTCAAAAAACGCTAAAAATAAGCTTCCCATTCATTTCTATGCATTTTGTACTTTTTGTGCATATTGATGCGTTTTTTACTGCGAAAAAAACGCTTTGCGGTAAAAAATGCAGCATGCTCATTAATTTCACGGATTTTTCCGCATTTCTGGCTATTTCTGTGTGTCAGGAACCGCACGGGAAAAAAAATGCATAAAAACCGCGCGTTTTTTGCGTGGAAAACGCGCAGAAAAAGCTGCGCGGTTTCTGGGAAGGGAGTCCGATTTTTAAGCAGAAATTTTGTGCTACGTGTGCACATAGCCTTACACACATAAAAAAAATTGCAAAAACACATCATGTGCACATAGCCTTTAATTTACAAAACCATTTTTTAGGGACCACAATACATTTGCAAATATTTTGAGGGGCCTATATGACAGAAAGTACACATAAGTGACACCATTCTAAAAACTGCACCCGTCAAGGTGCTCAAAACCACACTCAAGAAGCATATTAACCCATCAGTTACTTCACAGGATTTGAAGCAATGTGGAAGGAAAAAATGAACATTTATTTTTTTCACAAAAATATTACTTTAGGCCCAAACTTTTATATTTTTACAAGGGTAATAGGAGAAAAATGACCCCAAAATTTGTTGTGCAATTTCTCCTGTGTACTCCGATACCCCATGTGTGGGGGAAGTCTATTGTTTGGGCAAATGGCACGGCTTGAAAGGGAAGGAGCGCCATTTGACTTTTTGAATGTCAAATTTGCTGGAATAATTAGCGAACGCCATGTTGTGTTTGTAGAGCCCCTGATGTGCCTAAACAGTGGAAACCCTCCAAACAAGCAACCCCATTTTGGAAACCACACCCCTCATGGATTTTATTCAGGGGTATAGTGAGCATGTTGAACCCACAGGCAGAGCACTGGAGGAACAGGTGCGAGATATGTGTTGTTGCTTTTTTTTTTAAATATGTGCATGGGATCTGAAACAAAAAACAATTCCCCATACACTTCAGTGGTGCTCAACAATACTGCAAACAGAGCAACAGTCCATAAATACTTATGAGTAGAGGGAAGAATATTCCAGCTCTCACCAAAACGCACTGTTGGAATAAGGCTGAGGAATAACAGTTGTCTGTGTGTTATTCCTCACCCCTATTCCTCCCCGCTGTAATGTTTTGCCCTTGGAATAACGTTTGCTCCTAGTTTACATTACATTTTGCAGAGTGCTGGAATTTTCTCCCCTCACAATATCTGCGATAAAACATGTTGCAGCGGATTTTTCTGCAGATTTATTTTAGGAAAATTTATTCAGTGTAAATTTAGCCTTGATTCAAAACATGTTTCAAATGTAGTTTGTTTAGTAGCCGGGGTAATACTAGGAATAATGTCTATGACACATAACTAAATTTTCCACAAGGACAGATGGAAAGTGGCATCAGTCCCCAAACTTCCAATATTGTCTCTAATATAAAACTGCACTAAAAGTAATCACCAAATGCCTACACAACAGATAATCCACCCATGTGATATAGTCATAACGCCAGCAGTCATATAGGGATCATCAACTGTAATCCTGACTGTTTATTAATCCCATTAGCAAAAATAATCCAGCAGGCTCTAGTGGAAATCTTAGATTATGACGGTTTCTTCCACTTTTCTTACCCTAATATATTATCTTTACAAAACCATTAGATACATATAATGCAGCATGAAGGGGCTCGGAGAAGGTGGCAGTGAAGGTGTGTAAGTGTCTGATGGGGTCACACAGCTCATAAAAAGGACAACTGCCTGACCTCATAATCCAGACAGATCCTGATTCTATTACTGGAGATCTTGTCAGGTAACTGGATCACTTTACTGTCATGCATAACTACATACTGATGATCATAACTACTCAACATCCAGGATTTAATATTAAATCCAATGATTGACTGACGCCCCCTCCTGTCTATACTGGGATAACACATCCCCACCCTCCACCACGCTGTTATACCGATCTCCACATCCCAGTTATGTCGTCCCGAGGTAAATCCTTCCTGCTCATCACCTGATAGTCCTTGAATCTCTCTGCTGTTTCTGGACGATTCTGCCATTTTCCAGTCCAGGTTGCAGTTTCCACGTCGTCTGATATAAGGAGTTTATTACCAGCTGTGGTTACATCCAGTAATATGTCTCTAGGACCTTCCACATTGACATTGATCCCAATCCTTAGACCTGTTATTATGTCACATAATGTGTGTAATGTGTGTGAGATCACAGCCACATCCAGGTCATCTCCATCATGGGGCTGTTTATCATGTCCCCCTGTGTTCTCACCACCTCCCACCTCCTCAGGATCACACAAGTCACCGGTGTCTGGTTCTTGTAGGACAGTCGGTGGATCCGTCATGTTACACAGCTCCTCAATGTGTCTCATCTTCCTGGACAGCTCGTCCTTCTTTATTTCCAGCTGACGGATCAGAGCAGACAGTGACAGTGACTCTTCCTTTTCCTGCCTGGAGATCTCACTCAGGACCTTCTTCTCCAGGTCGTCCACCCGGCTCCTGATGTCTGTACACAGGGCAGTGACTCTCTCGGCTTCTCCAGCTGCATCTTCTTGAACTTTTTTCCTGCGCTCTTCCAGACTCCGGACTTTCTCCTCGGTGCCCTTGGTCTTTGAGATCATTTTCTGGAGGACATGCCTCGATTTCTTCTTCTTCTTAGAGGCTTTATTTATCAGCTCCACCCGGTGTCCCCGATGTTCTCCGGCCAAACTGCAGGACACACAGATACAAACAGCGTCCTCAGTGCAGTAATATTCCAGGTTCTTCTTATGAAATTTAAACTATAGGAAAAAGAGCACAACAGGGTCTTATCCGGGTGACTTTTGAAAGAGAATAAAGAGATATACTCACCCTTTCCAGGAGAGAGCTGAGCATATAAGGTCAGTTGACAGCCTGCTGCACGCCCAACGGTCCACACAGTGACGGCCAAATAAATCTCTTATGGAATAAGATTCTTGGACTTATGTGCGCTGCTAGACAAAATATCAAATCCAGATCACGTAGATAGATTAACCTTTTATTTCCCAACGCGTTCGAAGTCCATAACACTTCTTCCTCAGGGGATGACATATATGTCATGTAATATGAATGACTGAACTTACAATTTGATCCTCAAACACTGGATAGCAGTAAAGGTCAACAAAGGCTTACATCAAAGAGATAGACCATGTGCTGTGGGGGTTATAAAACCTGTTAGGCAGGATTCAGGAAGGCAATTGTGTGTCCTGTGGGGCCTTTTGTTCTTATCTCCAGCCTAAATGGAATTTGAACCTATCCTCAGACCTTTTTGACATTTAAGGGGGGTTTTACACATAGCAATATCGCTAAAGCATCACCAATTTGGTAACGCAGCAGCGATTTCGCTAGCGATATCGCTATGTGTGATACTTACCTCCGACCGGCTCCCCCGTTGTCTGTCGTTGATCGCGCAAAGTCACGCAGCTCCATTTCTCGTCGGGCGCTTCCTGCCGGCGCCGACGATCGAAGTGTGGACGTGGACGGGAGGACGTCAGGATCACCTCGTCTGAAAGGTAAGTAACGACCGCTGTATCGCTGCTGCATCGCTGAGATCTGCCTGTGTGGCAGCTCACTAGCGACCATTTAGCGATGCACCAGCGATCCTGACCGGGTCGTATAGTTGTCGGGATCGCTGGTGCATCGCTAAATGCAAAGGGGCCTAAGCTATATAAAAGGACGCCATCTGCAGGGAGATAAAAACCACTACAATCACATTTGACCCTTGACCCTCTAATCCATTCTGGACCTAAGAGTGTCACCTTCAGGAAAGCATCCACATCAGAGGTGTTACAGGGATAGAGAATGGATGTGCTATGTCTGAGTGTGTGACAGATGTAAAGGTAGCACGCTAAGCTAACATAGTAACATAGTTAGCAAGGCTGAAAAAAGAAATTTGTCCATCCAGTTCAGCCTACATTCTGTCAGAATAAATCTCCAAAACCTAATCAATGTAAGATACAACATTGTTAAGCTCCAAGAAGACATCCAGGTCTCTCTTGAACCCCTCGACTGAGTTCGCCAACACCACCTCCTCAGGCAAGGAATTCCAGATTCTCACTGCCCTAACAGTAAAGAATCCTCTTATATGTTGGTGGAAAAACCTTCTCTCCTCCAGATGCAGATAATGCCTCCTTGTGACCGTCACCTTCCTTGGTATAAACAAATCCTCAGAAATAGTTATATTGTCCCTTTATATACTGTACTTATACATGGTTATTAGATCACCCCTCAGTCGTCTTTTTTCTAGACTAAATAATCCTATTTTTGCTAATCTCCCTGGGTATTGTAGTTCCCTCATCCCCTTTATTAATTTTGTTGCCCTCCTTTGTACTCGCTCTAGTTCCACTATATCCTTCCTGAGCACAGGTGCCCAAAAATGTACATAGTACTCCATGTGTGGTCTAACCATGGATTTGTACAGAGGCAGTATAATGCTCTCATGATGTGTATCCAGACCTCTTTTAATGCACCCCATGATCCTGTTTGCCTTGGCAGCTGCTGCCTGGCACTGGCTGCTCCAGGTAAGTTTACCATTAACTAGGATCCCCAAGTCCTTCTCCATGTCAGATTTACCCAGTGGTTTCCCGTTTAAGGTGTAATGGTGATATTGACTCCTTCCCATGTGTATAACCTTATATTTATCGTTGTTAAACCATATCTGCTACCTTTCGGCCCAAGTTTCCAACTTATCTAGATCCATCTGTAGCAGAATACTATCTTCTTGTTAGGCGTCGGGTTCCTGCAACTGCACAGTAGGGATCCAGAGCCTCACATTCAGCGGTCTCCCATTCTCCATCGACCACAGAGGAGCCTGCTCAGCAGTTCCGTCATTCCCGACTCTCTGCTCGGACCAGCTCTGTGGGTCTGGTTGTTGCTGCCACCTCTGGGCCAGCAATAGCAACGCAGGCTGCTCAGCAGCAAGCCGCTCCAGAGGCTAAGTCCTTCCATCACTCCACTGAGCATGCTCACGAGACGATCTCCCATTGGAGATCGGGAGTCACATGCACAGGTCCTTCTCCAGATCTGATTGGTCCATCTCAGGGATCTGTGTTGTGAGCTCATTTTCTCGTTCACCTATGATGTCCGATGAACTCCCTCTGCTGGTGAAAGGAGGTGGTGAAACTGATTTGGATGGGAGAAACCTGTCACCTGAACAGGTGGATTGGATTGGACATCCGGAATCTCTGAGTGGATATAAGGCAGCAGACGCCCTGTAGGGTTGCTGGTGATTTCTCTGCTCTAAGCTCTGGCCTCCAGTTCAGTTCCTGTCTTCTAAAGCTAAGTTTTGCTCTGTTATTGTTCCATGAGATTTTGTCTGATTTGCTTAGTTTTGTGTTCTGCCAGCCCCGGTTGGGGCTCTGCTGAATTTCCATTTTTGTCCCTGATCGGTTAAATCTCTTTTGCTCTGTCTTCAGAATATATCGGAGTGCTGATATAGGGATTTTGAAGTCTAGTGACTTCAGGGCCGTTTTTCTTGTCAGACGTGTTGGGACATTTTAGGTAGGGTTTTTTCGGATTGCAGCCAGCATCTTTTCTGTCCTTTCCTATCTAGTTAGTTGGGCCCCATCGTTTGCTCTGTCTGTCTTTCTGTCTGTGTTTGTGTTTTCATCTGTTTTCACCGACAATACATGTTGGGGGCTGTCTATTGCTTTGGAGTCTGCTCTGGGGCAGTTTAGATTTCCCCTTTCTTTCTTTAGGCTTATTTAGTTCTCCGGCTGTGAAGAGGCATCTAGGACCACCGTAGGAACGCTCCACGGCTACTGTTAGTTGTTATGAATAGGATCAGGGGTCTGCAATCCGCTAGCTACCAACCTCTCCGGTTTTCTGGACTTAGCCGGTGACTCATTCATAACAGATCTGGAAGCTTCCGGAAGGTCCCGGCTATAAAAGGTTCGCATGGCCACTTGGCCATGCGCTAGTATAGACTCTAGTTGCTACCTGTGTGAATGATGATGGATGCATGGACTTGCAAATGACTCAATAAGATTCCCCTCCCTCTGATATTACATGTGTGTGGATAGGGAACTAGTGATAGAGTCAGCGCCAGTCAGTGGCAAGCTACAGGCCACAGTGCATATCATCCACGGTACTAGCGTCCAACAGTTTGCCTGCTACTGGGCATTGTCATCTTGCAGCATTGTCTGTTGTCACGCTGCAGTCAGCAGTACTTATTGGCGTCCGTGGTTGCGATGCCGTACGCACGGTAGGTCTAGAAGGACGTTGACCCTGTGTCTTGGGCCTGGGTCCTGACACCATATACCGTGCGTGCATTCCGCGGAGACCTGTGAGTTCAACAGGCTCAGCATTTGTGTTTAACACCTTGGCGTCTCTGTGAATTAACAGAGTCCGCCCAGCGCACTCCAGGTGACGTTCAACCAGCGTGCGCAATACTGCCATATTGTGTTTCTGCCATTACATAGCAGCAGTGTAACACCTCTGCATGGTGGACCCCGGGCGGCGAAAGCACTTTCTATTATTATTTAGTGCGTTCCGCCGTCCCTAACATTTTACTAGCGCCAGGGTCTGGCTAGTGATGGCAGACAAGCAGCAGCTACTGCAGTACATTCGGCAGCTGGAGGGCAGGTTGGTGGCTTTCGAGAGTCCCACCTCAGCTGTGAATGCTACTGCGGCCACTGTTCAGGCAGTCGCAGAGGCTGTCTCTCGTATGCCCACATCCACGTCTGCGCTGACATTATCCCGTCTCCCGTTGCCCGACAAGTTTTCGGGTGACAGTGCCACCTGTAGTGGTTTCGTGAGCCAGTGCTCTATCCAGCTTGAGTTACTGGCCGCACGATTCCCTACAGAGAGGGCTAAGGTGGGGTTTATTGTCTCCCTCCTGTCGGGCAGGGCGTTAGAATGGGCCACGCCACTGTGGGAGAGTGAAGACCCCGTGGTTCTGTGCGCTGCTCAGTTTCTAATGTCCCTAAAGGAGGTCTTTTTGGGACCACGGGTCACTCACGACACCTCTCTCCAGCTATTAGCTTTAACACAGGGGTCCCTCTCGGTCAGCCATTATGCCGTCCGTTTCCGGACACTGGCTTCCAAGCTGGAGTGGCCTGATAAGTCACTCGTCCCTGTGTTCTGGAGGGATTTGGCGGAGCATGTCAAAGATACTCTAGCTACCAGGGAGGTTCCCGTAACTCTGGAGGAGCTGATTGCTATCTCCTCCCGCATTGATCTCCGTTATACTGAGCGCGGGCTGGAGCGAGCTCAATCCAAACAGAAGGTTAGGTTGGCTCCCACCTTCTCTGAACCTCTTGAACCCATGGAGGTGTCTCGCACCTGTCCTAAGTCGAGCCCGGTGCGAAGCTCCACACGCTGTTACCAGTGTCGACAGTTTGGTCACCCGGCTAACAGGTGCCCGCAGCGGTCGAAAAAATGATCACGTACAGTGGTAGTAGGTGGGGGTCTATCTGATATGAAACCTTTCTCCCCCAAACCGGTATTCCGAGGGACGTTAGATAGCGGTGCTTCCACCTGGGAGGTAGAGATCACAGTGGACTCCGGGGCAGAAGGAAACTTCATGTCCTCGGCCTTCGCCCAAAAGCATGCAATCCCGCTGGTGCTACTGCCCCACCCCATGACCATCAGGGTGGTCAACGGCTCGGCCTTACCATCCCAGATTACCCACCAGACAGCACCCCTTGGGCTCTCAATCCCACCATCTCACCATGAGACTTTGTCCCTGCTCATTATGCCAGAGGGCATCGACCAGGTGCTTCTCGGAGTTCCGTGGCTCCGTTGCCATTCCCCTCATATAGAGTGGTCTTCGGGGAGTATACTGGATTGGAGCAAGGACTGTGAGGGAAGGTGCATGAGGGGCAGCGTTCAAGTAGCCTCCACGGAAGTGCCCGCGGATCTCTCCGCGCTTCCCAGACACTACCAGCAGTACGTGGACGTCTTCTCCAAAAAATTAGAAGAGACACTTCCGCCACACCGCCCTTACGACTGTCCAATAGACCTTTTGCCAGGCATGGAACCTCTTAGAGGCCGCATGTATCCTCTATCCCAGAGACGGAGGCCATGTCACAATATATCCGGGAGAACCTGACAAGAGGGTTTATCAGAAAGTCGGTGTCACCAGCTGGTGCAGGGTTCTTCTTCATGCAGAGACAAGTGGAAGACAGCCTTTAAAACCAGGGATTGCCACTATGAGTACTTGGTCATGCCCTTCGGCCTCTGTAATGCGCCTGCTGTCTTCCAAGACTTCGTAAATGACATCTTTTGCGATATGCTCTCCACCTCGGTGGTGGTCTATCTGGATGACATCCTCATCTTTTCTCCAGATTTGGCCACTCAACGGAGAGACGTCTGCAAGGCCTTCGACCGTTTGCGGGCGAATTCTCTCTTCGCCAAGTTGGAGAAGTGCCAATTTGAGCAGGAGCCCTTGCCGTTCCTGGGCTATATCATCTTAGCCCAGGGGTTGGCTATGGATCCTGCCAAACTGCAGGCAGTAATGGACTGGCAGGAACCCCTTTCTCTTAAAGCGGTGCAGCGCTTTTTGGGGTTCGTTAATTACTACCGTCAGTCCATTCCCCACTTCTCCACGCTGGTAGCTCCTTTGGTGGCCCTCACCAAAAAAGGAGCTAGTCCCAATGTTTGGTCAGAACAGGTCTCCATGGCCTTCTCGTCTCTGAAAACCTTTTTGCTGATGTGGCGCCCCTGAGGCTCAGTCGCCACAGAGGTACTGCACCTTCTCCGTGGTGCCCCACCATCCAGGTAAGTTGGAGGCTCCTGACCATGCTCCGAGACTCGCACCCCACACAATAGAGTAGTTCAGCAAAGCCACATTGCGGCTCCTTGCTTAGAGAGAAGCAGAGCACCTTTGGTGGTTCCCTGCTTGGAACACTAGACGTGCTGGGAGGTGGGTGGAGTTCAGAATATATATATAAGAGCGGGACTGTTCCAGGTTTGAGGTCAGTTCAGTGGAGTTGAGTCCAGAGGTGGAGTATAGAGGAAGCCACTCGGGAGGAGTGGGTATCCCTGGAAGAGGGACTGAGGAAGGAGTGCTGCAGCTGCCTCAGTGATCTGAGCCAGCTGGCACGGGAAAGAAGGAGAAGGACTTTGAATTGAAGCCTGAGCTTCCATAGGAGAGAAAGGACAAGTACGGAACGTAGGAGTAAAAGGGAACACAGAGGACATGAGTTAGAGGGAGAACCCTGCCTAGAATTTCTAAGCGCAAGGCCGGGGCCCGGTCCCCGAGGTTGTATGGACACTAATGGTTCTGCAGCAGACACCGGTGTAGTGGGCTGTAAATGCACTACTCCCATCTAAGACTTGAGGGCACAACAGCAACACGGATAGAGAGCCGGGACTTAGGAGTAGAGAGTCCCCGAAGCAGGCTACAGCTGTTTGCCGTGCAAGTAGAGTTCTTGGGAACATCTGTCAGGAGGAACTCCAGTGTAACACAGTACTAGGAGATCTTCACACTTTAAGGCGCTATAGAGGAGATGTTCAGAAAAGGCACATAAGTTGGCGGAGTGTGGAAGGGAGCATTCCATCTTGCCTGGAGGTTGACTGAGTCCCTGACCCGGAGGACACGGCACAGAAGCGGGCACTACAGACTGTGAGTAAAGCTTTGGATCTACATGCCCTGGTGTCCTCCTTTCCTTCCTGCGTCCGTCCGCCTGCCACTGCTACATCCCCTGTGCCAAACACTACAACGTCTACACTGCCCTGGGACAACAGCCCTGCCTGTGGAGGGCTATACCATCCTTGCTGCACCACACCATCTGGCCCAGAGGATCTGTCTGCAGCGTCGGCTTAACACCTCCCTTGCCGAACACCACAGGTGGCGTCACGAACTATTCATCTAACTACATTCCACCCTTCACATCTTCCTATTACTTGGGCGCCCAGTGCCACGGTCCGGGTTCACCGCTGCTGTGACACATCCCACTGATACCGGCCCGGTACCGAGTACCCCACAGCCCTGGGAGGGCAACCCACTGGCGCTCCTATTCTACACCTTCCCGATGTGGATAAACCTTTTTATCCTAGAGGTGGATGCCTCATCCGTCGGTGCAGGAGCAGTCCTTTTCCAGAAGGATGCTCAAGGTCGGAAGCACCCCTGCTTCTTCTTCAAGACCTTCTCACCGGTGGAGAAAAACTACTCTATTGGGGACAGGGAGTTGCTGGCTCTGAAATTGGCCTTATCCGAGTGGAGACATCTCCTGGAGGGAGCCTGGTTCCCCTTTCAGGTGTAGACTGACCTTAAAAACTTGGTCTATTTACAAACGGCCCAGCGCTTGAACTCTCGTCAAGCTAGGTAGTCGCTCTTCTTCTCCCACTTCTGCTTCACCATGCACTATCTGTCCAGTGAGAAGAACGTCCGTGCTGATGCTCTCTCTCGATCGGTGGTCTCGGCGGAGGCTGAGCCTCGACTAATCGTCCTCACTGAGAGTCTGAGGACTGTGGCCCAGGTTGCTCTCGAGTCAGTGCCGCCGGGCAAGAGCTTTGTCCCTCCTCGCCTGCGGCCGGAGGTTCTCGCGTGGGCACACATGTCCAGGGTAGGTGGTCACTTTGGCAATAAGCGGACCACAGAACTCCTGACAAGGTCTTATTGGTGGCCGCACATGGCTTGGGACACGAAAGAATACATTCAGGCATGCGTCTCTTGTGCTCGGAACAGGTCATCTAGGCAGAGGCCGGCTGGGATACTGTATCCCCTGCCGGTGGCAGACAGACCCTGGGAGATGGTTGGCATGGATTTTGTGGTCGGCCTGCCCAAGTCCGGTGGCAGCACCGTCATCTGGATGGTCACCGATCATTTTTCTAAAATGGTGCATCTGGTGCCACTCGCGTGGCTACCTTCCGCTCGAGATCTCGCCACACTGTTCATAAAGCACGTATTTGGTTTGCACGGTATGCCGGACAAAAGTTAGTGACCAAGGTCCCCAATTTGCGTCTCAGTTTTGGAGGGAGCTCTGCAGTCTACTAAGTATCGAGCTAAACTTGTCCTCCACCTATCATCCTGAGACGAACGGGTTGGTTGAGAGAGCCAACCAAACTCTAGTCATGTACCTGCGACATTTTGTCTCTGCCAGGCAGGCTAACTGGGCATCCTTACTACCGTGGGCCAAATTTGCCCTGAATGATGCAGTGGCTGATTCCACTGGTCAGACGCCGTTCCTTCTTAATTACGGCCAGCATCCGCGCGTCCCCGTCCCGATACCAGTGTCTTCCACTGATTCCAGGGTGGCAGACTGGGTAGTGGAGGCTCGCAACATTTGGGATCACACCCAGGATGCCATTTGAGCCTCTAAGGAGAGAATGAGGGCGTCCGCCGACACACATCGGCGCCCCGCTCCAACTTTTGCCCCTGGCAACTTTGTGTGGCTTTCTGCCCGAAATATCAGGCTGCGGGCAGAGTCCACCAAGTTCACGCCGCGATACATTGGTCCCTTCAAAATCCTCGAGCGGATCAGCTCAGTGGTCTACCGTCTGGCTCTTCCACCACACTTGGCCATCTCTGACCCTCCTTTCTCAAACCTGTTCACATGTCTCGGTTTTCCGAGTCATCTGCTGGGACATCAGACTAGTCTTTGGACGAGTTTGAGGTCAACGCCATTGTGGGATGCAGGGTGGTGCGTGGCAAAAAATTTAATTTGGTGGATTGGAAGGGTCATGGTCCTGAGGCCCAGACCTGGGAACCAGTAGAGAACATCCACGCCCCGCTCCTTATCGTGGCATTTGAGTGCAGCGAGGCTCAGAGGGGAGGGGGCCTTAGGAGGGGGGGTAATGTTAGGCGTCGGGTTCCTGCAACTGCACAGCAGGGATCCAGAACCTCACATTCAACGATCTCCCATTCTCCATCGACCACAGAGGAGCCTGCTCAGCAGTTCCGTCATTCCCGACGCTCTGCTCGGACCAGCTGTGGGTCTGGTTGTTGCTGCCACCGCTGGGTCAGCAATAGCAATGCAGGCTGCTCAGCAAGCCACTCCAGAGGCTAAGTCCTTCCATCCTTCCATCGCTCCACTGAGCATGCTCACGAGACGATCTCCCATTGGAGATCGGGAGTCACATGCACAGGTCCTTCTCCAGATCTGATTGGTCCATCTCAGGGATCTGGAAGCTTCCGGAAGGTCCCGGCTATAAAAGGTTCGCATGGCCCCTCGGCCATGCGCAAGTATAGACTCTAGTTGCTACCTGTGTGAATGATGACGAATGCATGGACTTGCAAATGACTCATTAAAATTCCCCTCCCTCTGATATTGTGTGTGTGGATAGAGAACTAGTGATAGAGTCAGCGTCAGTCAGTGGCAAGCTACAGGCCACAGTGCATATCATCCATGGTACTAGTGTCCGACAGTTTGCCTTCTACCGGGCATTGTCGTCTTGCGGCAGTGTCTGTCGCCGCGCTGCAGTCAGCAGTACTTATTGGCGTCCGCGGTTGCGCCGCCGTACGCACGGTAGGTCTAGAAGGACGCTGACCCTGTGTCTTGGGCCCGAGTCCTGTGACCATATACCGTGCGTGCATTCCGCTGAGACCTGTGAGTTCAACAGGCTCAGCATTTGTGTTTAACGCCTTGGCGCCTCTGTGAATTAACAGAGTCCGCCCAGCACTCTCCGGGTGACGTTCAACCCGCGTGCGCAATACCGCCATATTGTGCGTCTGCCATTACATAGCAGCAGTGTAACACCTCTGCACGGTGGACCCCGGGCGGCGAACGCACTTTCTATTATTTATTATTTAGTGCGTTCCACCGTTCCTAACACATCTTTTGTATTGACTGCTTTACATAGTTTTGTATCATCTGCAAATATCGATATTTACTGTGTAAACGTTCTAACAGATCATTAATAAATATGTTGAAGAGAATAGGTCCCAACACCGACCCCAGCGGTACCTCACTGGTCACAGCAACCCAGTTAGAGAATTTACCATTTATAACCACCCTCTGCTATCACTATGCCAGTTATATCGACTAACCTCTGCACTAATCCGTACCTCCCACTCCCGTCTCCAAGACTTCTCCCATGCTGCTCCTATCCACTGGAATACTCTACCCCAAGACATCAGGACTATCCACAATTTGCATAGTTTCAGGCGCTCCCTCAATAAACATTTGTTCAGAGTGGCCTATCATGTTCACTAATCAAAGTAATTCTATGTGTAAGTGTGCGTGTGTAACCCATTCATTATCGCCTGGACCATCATTGTAAATACATCATTGTAAATACACACCTGCACTCTGTATCTCCCCCACCTCATTGTAGATTGTAAGCTCTCACGAGCAGGGTCGTCTTATTTTGCTTTAATTATTGTATTGTTAATGTCGTTACTTATGACTTGTGTTTGGAACTGTTCAACTGTAAAGCGCTGCAGAATATGTTGGTGCTAAAGATTATTATTATTATTATTATATTATTACTTACCCATTTACACACATTTTCCCCAGACCCAGCATTCTAATTTTGTGTACCAACTTCTTGTGTGACACGGTATCAAACACTTTGGAAAAATCAAGATATACCACGTCCGATGACTCACCTTGGTCCAGTCTATAGCTTACCTCTTCATAAAAACTGATTAGATTGGTTTGACAGGAGCGATTCCTCATAAACCCATGCTGATATGGAGGTAAACAGTTATTCTCAATGAGATAATCCAGAATAACATCCCTCAGAAACCCTTCAAATATTTTACAAACAATAGAGGTTAGACTTACTGGCCTATAATTTCCAAGTTCACTTTTAGAGGCCTTTTTGAATATTGGTACCACATTTGGTATGTGCAGGACTGTGGAAAAGACTCTGCCACTATAGAGTCCCTAAATATAAGAAATAACAGTTTGTCTATTACATTACTTAGTTCTCTTAGTACTCGTGGGTGTATGCCATCTGGACCCGGAGATTTATCTATTTTAATCTTATTTAGCCGGTTTAGTACCTCTTCTTGGGTTAGATTGGTGACCCGTAATATAGGGTTTTCTTTGTCTCTCAGCATTTCACCTAGCATTTTATTTTCCACCGCACGTCTCTTTCTCTCTGGTCCCGCTGTTGGCACTGGCTTGCATGCTGCTGATGCTCTCAGGGCGTAGAACCTCTCCCCCTGGCTGCTGCTCACATGGCTTTCCTAAGCTCTGTGGGCCTGACTCTGCACGGCTCTGCTTTGCATGGTTCTGCTCTGCAGGCGACAGAGGCCCTCTCTATGCGGCCCATCGCAGCACTGGTACTCTCTGGTAGGGGCAGGGGGAGCAGAGCGTTCCTCTCACCGCTCTGATGCGCGCTGCCCTGGGTTGGTGGCAAACTCCCCTGCAGCGCGCGCTTTCTGTACTTATACCCCTGCGGCTGCGCGCACTTTTCCTCTGTTCCTCCCCACCTTCCTGGGACAGCAGGAAGGTCTGCCTCACTAGCGCTTCCCCCTGGCAAAAGGGGAATGTCCGGCTCACTCAGGCTCCCCCCCCTGGGAACAGTGGATGCAGCCTCTTAAGTTCTGGACCCGGGGCACACAGGTACCCTCTGTCTCTTTGTCCCCCCTACACGTGGGCAATATTAACCCAGAAAATCATATGATAATGTAGTGAAGGTTCTTTTACCAATATTATTAGGTGGGCTGCTTAACAAAACATCCACTGTCTTCACTGAAGATTGAGCATCATGTCAAACTGCTAAAAAAGACTAAAGATTGGCAGGCATCCATAAGATTCCAAGGACCATTTAGTCACCTGACATGAATCCCACAAAATATGTCTGCAATGACACCATGGTCATAAAGACTTGCTACCAGTGGAAAGATATTATAGTGTCCACAGGTCAATATAGCAGAACTCATTTATTACATGTTAATGGGGTTGTGTACATACAGTACATTTTTTATCCTGTACTGATCCTGAGTTACATCCTGTAATAGGCTACGTGCCCAAGTTCAGGATTTGCTGCGGTTTTGATGATGTGTATTTATGCAGCATCCAAAAAACAAAGAAGCCAGATGTTACAGCATAGTGGATGGTATTTCTAGAAAGCCCAAGTCCACTGTGCGTCTATGGCTGGTTTCACATTTGCGTCTGTGTGTGCAGCGTTTCATCCGCATACATCTGCATGCGTCAGGTGTACCTATCTTTAACATGGTGTACGCAGGGGCATGCGTTTGCATCAGTTCGCATGCGTCTGCATACGCACGTGTCGTTTTTCCGTGTGCGACGGGGTCCGGCGAACGCAACATGTTGCATTTTTGGAAGTGACAAAAATCCGTCAAATATGCGCAGCAATGCGCATGCGGATGAGTGCGTAAAAAAAAAAAGCATTACTGTCTATGGGAACGTATGCGTATGCAAGGACATGCGTACGCATGTGTTCTTCAAAATGTAAATACAAATCCCTTGAGACACGCCCAATTTTGTCTGATGTCATATCGAACGTATGATTATAGAAGGATAGGGAAAATGAAGGGAGGTCAGCTCACCAGTCTCGGTTGCGATCCATAATCCTCCTGCGCACGGAGTCACCTTGATCAGGGGTGTTGACTGAAGCAAAATAAAGGATGGAATCTCCAGCGCTGGACTTCAGTTAAAAATATTATTAAATTTATTGTAAATTCTTAAAATCGAACAGAAAAAAGTATGGATAAGGACATACAGGCAGATGGGGTCTGTGGTTGTCTCCAACCATATCGAACGTATGTGCATAAACAATGCAAACGCATGCAAAAACGCATGCAAACGCAGCTTTTTTTGGCGTCATGTGTAAGATGATGCAGATAAAAAACGCTGCATAAACATGCGTTTTTGCATGCGTTTGTGGATGATACGCTGCGGACTCAAACGCTAATGTGAACCTAGCCTAAATGCACCTGAGGATCACCAACGGAAACTGACATGCAGTGTGTCTGTGTTGAATGTGGTAAATCCACATGGTTCAGTGAACACATACGGATTTACCCACGTTCAATAGAACAGCGTTGTGGACCCTGCGAAAATGCACTGCATCCAAAACACTGCTATTTCTGTATCGAGGACATATAGTCTTACTCTCCAGAGCTGCACTCACTATTCTGCTGGTGCAGTCACTGTGTACACTGTGAGGCAGGTTTCCCCTAGAGATGTTGGCAGCAGAGGATGAGAAGACCACGTCAATTCCAGATCTGGAAGTGCCCCAGGGAACTTTTGAGACAGCCCAGCTCTAGGATCCCATTTTGACCTGGGCACGGTAAATTAGGTAAATGGGGTGACTCAGCAACCGGGTGCAGAGGGGTTTTTTCCGCACATGGCGATCAACCAGGATTTACTATGTAGGGTTCACAAAAACCGTGACGAAGTAGTGGAACATTTGGTAATGCCCCAAACTCAACATTGGGCGGTGCTCGAGATGGCACACACACGCTGGGTGGGCACCTAGGAGTTAAATAGACCCAAGAACATCCATCTTTTACAACGGTTCTTTTGGCCAAGAATTTACACCGAGGTACAGAGGTTTTGTGAGTCACATCTAGAGTGTCAACTTACCACACCCACCGCAAGATTCCATTGGAAGAGTCCAAGAGTCAATTGGTACTTCTGCCCATTATAGAGGCATCTTTTGAGCGGATTGCTATGGATCTGGTGAGGCCAATAGTAAGATCCGTCTTTGGCCACCAACACAAATTGGTGGTAGGAGATTATGCCACCAGTTACCCGAAGGCAATTCTGGTTTGCCACACCTCGGCTGCACTTGTTGCCCAGGAGCTGTGTGCCATGTTCTGTTGTCTTGGGCTACTTAAGGAGGTCCTTACGGATCAGTGGACTCCTTTTATGTCTAAGGTGACAGACAAAATCTAAAGGTTTAACAAAACCTTTAAATCCATGCTAAAAAAGGTAGTTTCCAAGGATGGGAGGGATTGGGACATTTTAGTGCCCTATTTAATGTTTGCCATTCATGAGGTACCACAGACTTCAACGAGGTTCTCACCCTTTGAGCTATTGTAGGGCAGGCATCTTAGGGAGCTAAAGCACGTAGCCAAAGAGACATGAAAACAGAAGCCTACTCCCCATAAAAGCACAATAGAGCACGTGGCAAGTATGCAGGACCGGATCACGGCGGTCTTGCCTATAGTGAAAGAACATCTAATGGTGGATGCCCAGGCAGCGCAGAGCTGAACGTATAATAGAAATGCCACATTCAGGTCCTTGAAAGAAGAGAATTGGGTATTACTTTTAGTGCACACAGCAGAAAGTTGTCACGTGTACCTGTCCTGTGTGACACGACCTGCAGGTCAGTAACTGAAACAAGACAAAAGGGGAACACTGGGGAAACCGTTACAACGATGGGCCCTACAATAGGGGACGTGGAGACCTTCTGAACAGTCCTAACGTTACCTATACAGGCTCTTCACCTGTCGCCGACCAGGATACCTGAATCCCTCACTAGCCCTGCACCTATACCATACTAGGGAACTGGGTAGTGCGGACACTGGTCCCACCGCTGCACTAATACACACGAAGGAAAATACGCCAAACGGGAAAAACAACAAAACACTTATCTTTCTCTGCTGCAGTCACCGGGCAGCAGAGTTCATTACCGGATTAGCTTTCAGCAGTGGCTCGACACCTCAGAGCCAGCTGCTACCTTCACATCTTTCTCTGCTGCAGACACCAGGCAGCAGAGTTCAGCACCAGATCAGCTTTCAGCAGTGGCTAAACACAGAGCCAGCTGCTAACTTCACCGTGGTTGGAATCCACCAAGGACCTGCTATAACCAGCACGAGCTGATACACCAGGTGACCTTATATAGCAAAGGAGGAGTGGTCACCATCAGCAGAGAAACCAAAGACATGTAATAACCCCAGTGACCACCGGGAGCAAAAGGTAAAGCAAAGAAAACTATCAGACATGTAATAACGCCTGTGGCCACGGGGGCAAAAACCCATATTAAGGCCCCAAAGGCCTGAAAGGAAAAAAAAAAAAAAAGGTTTAAATGAGGGAATCCAGAATCTGACACAGATCCAAGAATTGGACTGTGACAGTACCCCTCCCTCAATGAGGGGCCTCCGGACCCTCAACACCGTACTACACTGGAGACCACCTATAGTGAGGACACCTTGTTCCATCAGAGTTCACTTCAGCAATTATCTGACACTCCGGGTCATGGCAAGAGAGGGCAGATGGAGGTGACGACGTATACTCCGGAGGTACCACATATCTCCAGAGCGCCGACCTGGGGAATGAGCTAGGCCTGGGTATAACAAAGGGTAACTCCAGTTGATAATTTGCTGGCGCGAAAATGGCAGACACCCATACAAATACGTACACACCCAGGTCCAGACCTGAACGTTTATTGTCATTCACTCTTGCCACTAGATGGTGAACTCCTCACAGAAGCGACAACAGAGGAGTCCCCCCCCGTGTCGTAACACGCCCCCACAAGGCTCAGAGGTAACCACTCCTCTCTGCCCCCCCTCCTAAGAGGACTCCGACTCTGAGGGGCAGCATGGGCTGTGGGTTGCGACCTGCCCCTACTCCCTGGCAGCACGCCTGCTGCCACTACTGCACGAGAAGGGAATGGGAATATAGAGGAAATAAACACTCCCTGATCCTCTTCCTCCACACGACCAGGAGGGGGCGGCTTCTTCGAAGGTATAGAGGTTTCGGCGTGAGCCCCACGGACTAAATTATCAGTCTGCTCACTACAGGGACGTGCCCCCTCACCACGGGGAACATCAGGCAGCACCTCGGGGACACCAACTCCTCCCACCTGCCTGGGTGCGTCCGCGTGTATGAGCAAGTCCTGCTCCCTAGCAGGGACTACGGGGGCAAAATTGCCAGAGCCGCAATTGGGGAGGGAAAGATGAAGGAAATATACTCTCCCTAATTGTCTTCCCCCACACGACCAGGGGAAGGCGGCTTCTTCGGTAGTATAGAAGTTTCGGCGTGAGCCCCGCGGACTAAATCATCAGTCTGCTAACTACAGGGACGTGCCCCCTCACCATGGGGAACATCAGGCAGCACATCGGGGACACCAACTCCTCCCGTCTGCCTGGGTGCGTCCGCGTGTATGAGCAAGTCCTGCTCCCTAGCAGGGACTACAGGGGGCAAATTTGCCAGAGCCGCAGTTGGGGAGGGAACGATGAAGGAGATATACTCTCCCTGGTCGTCTTCCCCCACACGACCAGGATGGGGTGGCTTCTTCGAAGCTATTTAAGTTTCGGCATGAGCCCTGCAGACTAAATCATCAGTCTGCTCATTACAGGGATGTGCCCCCTCACCACGGGGAACATCAGGAAGCACCTCGGGGACACCAACTCCTCCCACCTGCCTGGGTGCGTCCGTGTGTATGAGCAAGTCCAGTCCCTTACAGGGACTACAGGGGGCATATTTGCAAAGCCGCACATTGGGGTTCTGGTTGAGCCAGAGGGGAGGCCCCAGACCCCGACAACTGCTGCTGCTCCAACACACCATGCAGCACCTCACTCTCCTCAGTGAGGACCAGAAGCAATTGGTCACAGGTCTGTATTTGGCCCATGGCTCACCAGAGAAAATGAGTGGTTGGTTATAAACTGTAACATGTACCTGTCCTGTGTGACACGACCCGCAGGTCGGTAACTGAAACAAGACAAAAGGGGAACACTGGGGAAATCGTTACAACGGTGGGCCCTACAATAGAGAACGGGGACGTGGAGACCTCCTGCACTCCCCTGGGGCAGTGTCCCTGAACAGTCCTAACGTTCCCTATACAGGCTCTTCACCTGTCGCCGACCAGGATACCTGCATCCCTCACTAGTCCTGCACCTATCCCTTACTAGGGAACTGGGTAGTGCGGACACTGGTCCTACCACTGCACTAATACACATGAAGGAAAATACACCAAATGGGGAAAACAGCAAAACACATCTTTTTCTGCTGCAGTCACCGGGCAGCAGCGTTCAGCACCAGATCAGCTTTCAGCAGTGGCTAAACACCTCAGAGCCAGTTGCTAACTTCACCGTGGTTGGAATCCACCAAGGACCTGCTATAACCAGCACCAGCTGATACACCAGGTGACCTTATATAGCAAAGGAGGAGTGGTCACCATCAGCAGAGAAACCAAAGACATGTAATAACCCCAGTGACCACCGGGGTCAAAAGGTAAAGCAAAGAAAACTATCAGACATGTAATAACGCCTGTGGCCACCGGGGGCAAAAACCCATATTAAGGCCCCAAAGGCCTGAAAGGAAAAAAAAAAGGTTTAAATGAGGGAATCCAGAATCTGACACAGATCCAAGAATTGGACTGTGACAAAAGTAAGCTCATGGCCAAGTAGCAAAGGACATATGAAGCCCGGGAAAAGGTTGAGGAGTTGAAATGCAGAGTACACCAGCCCCAGGAGAGAGAACCTGAACAATTGTATCATGTAAATCTTCTAAAAGCATGGAAGGACTGTGAACATATAGTTATGGATGCGACTGGGGACCCTCCAACACCGGCCCGGGACAATGCGAAAGAGCGGTAAAGATAAGTGATGCCCTCTCTAAACAGCAGCAACGGAGGCTTGGAAATTAGTGCAGCAAAATACGGACACATTCTTGGAACTGCGCTACTATATATTTGTGATTCGACATGACATGTCTCCGAGCCGTGTACCGTATGCCAGAGGCCCGGAAGCAAGCCATCGTGGTTGAGGTAAAGCAAATGATCCAGCTAAGATTTATTGAGGAGTCCAGGAGTGAGTGGGCTAGCCGGATTATACTGATTGCAAAGCTGGACAGATTGTTACGATTTTCTTACGACGTCCGAAAATTGAATGAAATGTCAAAATTTTACCTTTATCCAATACCCCGGGTGGACAAGCTGATTGAAAGACAGGGAAAGGCCCCATACTTTTCGACGCTCAATCTGACCAAGGGTTACTGGCAGGTGCCTCTGGCAGAGTTGGCAAAAGAAAAGACCGCCTTTATAACTCCGGAGGGTCAGTATGCCGTCTTGCCCTTTTGGGTTAAATGGGGCCACGTTCCAGAGGCTGATGGACATAGTGTTAGACCTCCATCAGATGAATGTGTCAGCATATTTGGATGATGTCATCTTTCGTACAGGTTGGCATACCCTCGTCCCAGGTACAAGCGGTAGTGGGTTTGCTAAATACCGTGGGCTTGACAGTGAACCGGCCTCTTACTACTAATCAGGTACGAGCGTTCCTCGGCATCATTGGGTACTATATTACCGATAGTTTAAACCTAATTTTTTCCTGGGAGATTGGCACCCCTTACCGGTCTCTTAAAGTGAAAGAAATCGGTCATGATTCAGTGGTACCCTCCGGGGGAGGAAGCATTCCATCCATTCCATGAAGTTGGCATTGTGCGGACAGCCCCGACTTCAAGAAAGGCTTTATCGTCCAAATGGATGTCTCTGAGGTAGGCCTAGGAGCGGTTCTGTCACAGGAGGTGAAAAGAGGAGAACATCCAGTCACCTACCTGAGTAGGAAACTTAACCCGACAGAGTCCCTATGTTATTATTTGTTCCGGTGACAGTTTTGCCAGGTAATGGACCATAAATCCTTGGTCTCTATGAAAGATGTCACCAGATGGTTCCTGTCACTGCAGAATTTTAGCTTCATGGTAGAACATCGAGCGGGAAAGGTGCAAGGAAATGCAGATGTCCTGTCACGGGCCCCCTGCATGGTGACAGGGGTTCAACCCCCCAAGTATGAACGGGGGGCAGGAAATGTGAGGCAGTGAGGGGAATCATATACGAGGTCCGGTATGTGTTCCCTAGAATGCGCATAGAGGCGTACTAAACCCTCTGGAACGCACTGTGGTTGTCCACAAAACCCATTTAATTTAACCCCTTTGAGACCCTGCCCATTTTCGTTTTTACATTTCTGGTTTTCCCTCCCTTTCTTCCCAGAGCTATAACTTTTTTATTTTTCCGTGAATATGGCCATATGAGGGTTTTTTTTTTTTGCAGGACGAGTTGTACTTTTGAACTATATCATTGTTTTTACTATATCATGTACTGAAAAACGGGAATAAAATTCCACGTGCGGTGAATTTGCAAAAAAAGTGCAATTCCACAACGTTTTTCATTTTTTTTTATTTTACCATGTTCACCAAATGCTAAAAGTGACCTGCCATTATGATTCTCCAGGTCATTAAGAGTTCATAGACACCAAACATGTCTAGGTTCTTTGTTATTTAAGTGGTGAAAAAAAATCCAAAATTTTGTTGCACTATTTTCCGAGACCCGTAGCGTCTCCATTTTTCGTGATCTCGGGTTGAGTGAGGGCTTATTTTTTGCGCACCGAGCTGACGTTTTTTTATTATACCATTTTGGTGCAGATACGGTCTTTTCATCGCCCATTATTGCATTTTAATGCAATGTTGCGGCGACTAAAAAAACGTAATTCTGCCGTTTTTCCTTTTTTTTTAGCAACACCATTTAGCGATCAGGTTATTCCTTTTTTTTATTGATAGATCAGGTGATTCTGAATACGATACCAAATATGTGTATTTTTTAATTATTGTTTTATTTTGAATGGAGCGAAAGCGGGGTGATTTAAACTTTTATATATTTTTTTTTTTTTTTTTTTACTTTTGGGAGACTAGAAGCTGCCATAACCTGATCGGCTCTGCTACATACAGGCAATGATCAGATCGCCTGTTTGCAACAGAATTGCCGACCACCAGGCGACGCTCATAGCAATCCAGCACTGACAACCATAGAGGTCTCCAGGAGACCTCTGGTTGTCATGCTAACCCACTGGTGTACCACGATCGCGTGACGGGGGTCACCGGTGGGAGGATTTCCGGCCCGATGGCTGGAAGCGCACGTTACATGCCGCTGTCATAAGTTAATTGCAGCGGATAGATCGTGATTCCACCCGTGGCTGTTTCGGGCATATCAGCTGTTCAAAACAGCCGACATCTCACAGGAAAGACGTGGGCTCTCATCAAAGGGAGGGAAGTGACCTCCACAGTACTAGCATGGCGGAGGTTGCAAAGGGGTTAAACGTTCAGTTAAGGTTTGGGTGTGTTAGTATTTTGTTTGCAAGCTGCAGAGCAGGAGGCTCTATACAGAACAGACCTGTGAGAGGTTGAACACAGAGTGAAGGAATCCAAAGCTTCTGACACACCCAAGAGTGATACGGCCGTGCAGTCGCCCACGGCAAGAGGTTTTGATATGGACTGTTTGGACAAACCGGCCGCGACCTGGAGGATAACGTTTGCCTTTACTTTGTAAGTTTTTAAAATACAGTCATGTAAGTTGAACTTTCTTAGGGTCAGTGCTACATCCTGTATTATACTGCAAGAGCTGCACTCACTATTCTGCTGGTGTAGTCACGGTGTACATACATTACATTACTGATCCTGAGTTACATCCTGTATTACACTCCAGAGCTGCACTCACTATTCTGCTGGTGCAGTCACGGTGTACATACATTACTGATCCTGAGTTACCTCCTGTATTATACCCCAGAGCTGCACTCACTATTCTGCTGGTACAGTCACTGTGTACATACATTACTGATCCTGAGTTACCTCCTGTATTATACCCCAGAGCTGCACTCACTATTCTGCTGGTGCAGTCACTGTGCACATACATTACATTACTGATCCTGAGTTACCTCCTGTATTATACTCCAGAGCTGCACTCACTACTCTGCTGGTGCAGTCACTGTGTACATACATTACATTACTGATCCTGAGTTACATCCTGTATTATACTCCAGAGCTGCACTCACTATTCTGCTGGTGCAGTCACTGTGTACATACATTACTTGATCCTGAGTTACATCCTGTATTATGCCCAAGAGCTGCACTCACTATTATGCTGTTGCAGTCACTGTGTGCATACATTACATTACTGATCCTGAGTTACCTCCTGTATTATACTCCAGAGCTGCACTCACTATTCTGCTGGTGCAGTCACTGTGTACATACATTACATTACTTATCCTGAGTTACATCCTGTATTATACCCCAGAGCTGCGCTCACTATTCTGCTGGTGCAGTCACTGTATACATACATTACATTCCTGATCCTGAGTTACATCCTGTATCTCTTTTATTATAAAATATCAAAAACAATACAACACAACATTCCAGAAAAGAAAACACAAACCAAAATACACACATTAATCATACACTTAGGACATACAGAAACTTGTGCATAACCGCAACTTGTTATAGTCCCCAAGCTTTCCAGCTTAGGGGACCCCCAGCAGGAACTTTCCAACAGAAAACTCTTCCCATAAAATAATGAAAAACAGTTTTTAATCTTTCACCCCCATTCACTCCCCATTCACACTTCCACCCATACCTATATACAGGAAAACAAAAATAATATTCTTGGCCCATGCTGCCTTAAATAAACCTAGCCAATTCTTTTTTGGCAAAAGTACCTACACCAGCTTAACACCTCAATATACACATTATATTATATATATATATATATATATATATATATATATATATATATATATATATATATACACATACATATAATTTTTTTTTTTTTTTTTTTTTGCTGTTTTTTATTATTTTTCCCACCACCCACACCACAGGTCCATAAATGTCCATGGCCTTATCACGTCTGGCCTGATGAGCACGAAAGTTTATGCCCACAAGCAAAACCCTCACCCATTTGCCCCCGATGTGCTCAAAAATGGTCCGTTTTCCATAATTTCCATGGTATATGGTATATCCATTCGCCACTTTCCCCTTGGTTTAGGGTCCTTTTACTTTTTTTCCGCTCTTACCCCCCCATTCACCCCCCTCCCAACCTCACTACGCCCCCATGCACCTCTGACTACGGAAAAGAATAACAACACATACTACAATACATATACTACAATACAATATTACAATGCAATGTCATTACATCATTTGCTTTACCGAATAATACCACACCACAAACCTTTACTTACAGGCCCAAGTTCAGTGCCTGCAAGCCCAATATCCATTATTTCTCTATCTCAAAACAAAAATCTAGGTGTGCCATGCAGTAGCCCATCACCAGGATAAAAGGAGTTCTAGAGGCCCCATCCCTCACTAACACATTCACCCTGTCCCTCAACAACTAAGACTGTCCCTACTTCTGTCCCTAAAGAAACTGTCCCTATCTGTCCTTACCTGCCCCTACTCTACCTACCTTATCATAACTAACTCTCTATCTGTCCCTCAGTGCCTGTCCCTCCCTGTCCCTATCTGCCCCTACTTCTGTCCCTCACCACCCACACCACCTTATGCTGTCCCTACCCACATTCACACAAAATCTAGCTCTCCCTAGAGTCCGTTTTTAAAAGGAAAGGCCCCTCCAAAGCCAAGAGGCCCTCCTCACACCCAACCTTTCGAACTCCAAAGAACGCACCTTCACCAGGTCACCCAGGATGTTACTAACCACCTCTTCCCTTGGGAGGGCTTTCTGCCGCGTCGAAACTAAGCACCGTGCATTCCAAACCTAACCTAACCACTACAACTGACTAGGAATAAAGTGCCCCGGTCTCGGCCACCCAGAGTTCTGAACGCTCCATAGGCCCACTCGGCATAGGAGAGGGACGCCAGCCGCGGCCAACGTATGGAAGCCCCCACCCTGTTGTAAACCTCTGTATTAAAGGGACACTGAAGCAGGAAGTGCTCCATGCTTTCCAGCACGTCGCCACACTCCTCACCGGGACCACCCCGATCATCGGATTTCCTGCACTTCAGGTTATCCTTTACATACAGCCTCCAGTGGAACCAGCGCAAGGTCAAGTCCCAAAACTTCGTGGGGATCCGCTTAGAATTTAAAAGCCCGAGCCCCACCTCCAGATCCCAGCCTGGGCAATCCTTAAGGGCCAGGGGCTTCTGGAAATGGGTCAACAGAACCCTCCTGTCAAGGCATTGCCGCGACATGGTCCTGATTTCCCACATTCCCAGACCCCACCGGCGGATCACCTTCAGAACCGGGGTAGCATAAGCCGGGAGATGCCCATGAGGTGTGCGGAGGTCCTTCACTTGCCCTCCTGTCTCCCATTCCTGGAAGAAGGGCCGAAGCCAACCCTTGCAGGAGACTACCCACGGAGGAGCCCTCTCTAGCCAGAGGTTGGAAATGTTGGCTTTAAGAAAGGTGTTCACTAAGAACACTACCGGGTTGACCATACCCAACCCACCTAGTCTCCTCGTGCGGTATGTGACCTCTCTCTTGATTAGGTTGAGCCTATTCCCCCATAACAGCTGGAAGAACAGGCTATAGACCCGTGTCCAGAGAGGTTCTGGCAAGATGCACACGCTGCCTAGGTAAATTAACAAGGGAAGCAGAAAGCCTTTAGCCAGGGCAACCCTTTCCCTTAGGGACAAAGACCAACCCTTCCAATGGTCCACCTTTTGGGCAGCGATCTAAAGTCTGCCCTCCCAATTTTGCTGGGGGGTAGTCCCCGGGGCCAAATTCGATGCCTAGAATTTTGGCGGTGGCCTGGGGCCCTGGAAGGGTGTCCGGGAGATCAAAACTAGGATCTCCCCCTCCCAGCCAGAGACTTTCACACTTATCCCGGTTGATCATGGACCCGGATGCCTCCGAGTAGCGCACTACCTCTGACATGACCCAATCCGCCTCCCCCCTCGAGGACACGAAAAGGGAAACATCATCGGCGTACGCCACCACCCTCAGAGAGGACCCAGAGCCCGCCTGGTCCATCCCGACTCCTGCCAACGGTCCACGATCTACCCTCCTTAGGAAGGGATCGATCGCGAACACGTATAAAAGCGGGCTCAGCGGACAGCCCTGACGGACCCCAGAACCCACCTCAAAAGGGCGACCTGACCAACCGTTCACCAGCGGAAAAGTCTCAGCCCCTTGGTACAAGATCTCTAACCATTTTACAAACCTCCCAGGCAGACCATACCTCAAAAGGACGGACCAGAGGTACTCATGGTTGACCCGGTCAAAGGCTTTCGCTTGGTCTAACGACAGCAAGTACCCCTTCCAGTGGCCTGCCCTACCCTGCTCCACTGCCTCCCGGACACCGAGCACAGCACTAAAAGTACTGCGGCCTGGAACAGAGCAATGCTGGGCCCCCGAAAGGAGCCGGGGTGCAAACTTCACCAGCCGATTAAACAGCACCTTGGCCAGAACCTTCCGGTCCGTATCGAGAAGCGCTATGGGACGCCAATTCTCGATACGGGACGGATCTTTACCCTTTGACAGAATAATTAGGGCTGACTTCCTCATTGAGTCGGGAAGAGTGCCCGAGGATAGACACTCATTAAAGACCCCTGTCAAGAGGGGGACCAAGGAGTCCCTAAAAGTCTTATAAAACTCGGATGTTAAGCCATCCGGACCTGGCGATTTCTTGGGCCGAAGCCCATCAATGGCCAGTCTCACTTCCTCCTCCCTAATTTCTTCTGCCAAAACACCAAGAGAGGGATCACCCCCTGGCTCAGGGACGGTTTCAGCCAGGAAAGCCGACATCCTATCCCGATCCAGATCCTTCTTTTCCAAGAGGCACGAGTAGAAGGATCTCACCACCTCCAGGATCCCTGATTTGGATCTGTTCAGGGACCCCGTACTGTCGATCAGTCCTGTCACCATCTTACAATTCACTGACATCTTACAGTTTCTGTAAGGGTCGGGCGAGTGGTACTTCCCGAAGTCCCTCTCAAAAACTAAAGATGTGTGTCTATCATACTGGCACCTCTTGAGCAAAGATTTCACTCTGGAGATTTCCTCACGGTCACCTCCAGTCGAGACAAGCTGCTCGAGTTTCCTCCCCAGAGCCTGATACAAGCGGTGCTTGTTCAGACTTCTGAGGTTCGAGAGCTGACGGAAGAACCCCGCCACCCGATTTTTGAAGATCTTCCACCTCTCTGACTTACTACTACAGAGATCCAACAGCGGTACCTGGCTCTGAAGAAAATCCTCGAAGGATTGTCTCACCTCCGCTTCTTCCAGCAGGGACGAATTGAGCTTCCACAGCCCTCTTCCCATCCGAGGAGTCTCTGCAACATTCAGAGAAAAGAAAATTAAACAGTGGTCGGAGAACTCCACCTCAACGGCGGACACAGCAGAAAAGATGGCGTCCTCCTTCAAAAAAAACCTGTCTATTCTAGACCTACTGCTACCCCTATGGTAGGTGAAACCCCCGTGGCCTGGGGTGTGCCGGATGTGGACATCCACTAGGCGAGCTTCACTAGGTATGCTATTAAGCGCGACGCTGTCATAAGCCAGGCGGTCTCCGGGACCCCCCCGGTCACGGGACCTCGTAACGGTGTTGAAGTCCCCACCGAAGACCACCTGTCGGCTCGTAAAAAGAAAGGGCTTGATCCTCAGGAAGAGACATTTACGGTCCCACTTGGACTGTGGGCCGTAGATATTAATGAGCCGGAGCTCTTGTCCCCTCATGAAGACATCTAGGATCAGGCACCTCCCCATTTCCAACTCAGTAACCCGTCGGCATTCAACATCTGCAGTCTTAAAAAGGACTGCCACCCCGCTATATGGCTCGGCCGCAAGAGACCAGTATGAGGGCCCGCACCTCCACTCCCTCCGTGCTTTAAAGATGGCCCCCATGTCTGTTAGTCTGGTCTCTTGCAAAAATAAAATTTCTGCCTCAATCCGGGAGAAAAAATCAAAGGCCGTGAAGCGAGCCGCATCTGACTTAATGCTGGCGACATTAATGGACGCCAGCGTCAACGGGGCGAGTTCAGCCATCATGGGTGATCGAGTTGGATGGCCAGTTTCTTCCCTGCCCCGCTATCACCTCCTCCTGGGGAGGGGTCAGACACCTTCCTTTTTAGGGAAGCCCCCGACGTGTCCATCCCTCCCCCCCAGTGTCCTCGCCCCCGGGTTCCAGGCCTGTCCCCCCCTCAGGAGGAACAGTGCCCCCTGAGGGACGGACTCCACCATCCCCCGAAGGACCCTCCGGTGTTACCCCCGGCCCAGCACCCTCGTCTTGCGGATCATCATCTGAACCTCCGAGGGGGTTGGAGAGTCTGATCAGAGGGGGGTCAGCGGGCCCTTCCGTATGCACTCTTGTGGTCGGGGGCGGGGGGGACTTTGAAGACTTGTCAGCCCTCTTCCCTCCCGATTTACGGTTGGCACGCTTGTTTTTGCCACCTGATGCTGTAGGCTGCCCCCTGACATCCTCGTCGACACTTTCATAACGAGAGGAGTCATCTGAGTCAGCCGCTTTCTCCTCTCTCTCCATCCTCCTGATCTCCTCACTCACCGCACTCTCCCCCAGGGCCTCAGAGGCTTTTGCCACGGGCCTAGAGGGAGGGGCAGGCATCACCCCAGTTTCCCGAGGCTCCACCTGCCCCTTGCCTCCATGGCGTTTTTCTTGCCTCCGCTCATAAGCGGGGCCCCTTGCCTTAGCATTGCCCTTCCTCACTGGCCCCTCAGCCCTTCCCCCTCCGCCACCACCTGCCACGGCAGAAGCACCGCCAGAGGTTGCCCCCTCACGATCTTCCCCCACCGGGCCTGCAGCGGTATTGGAGAAAGAGCGAGGGCAGCGGCTGAGCGGGTGACCTAGGTCACCACACAGGTGGCACCGAATGTCTTTGCACAAGGTGGCCAGGTGGCCTACCCCACCACACAACGCACACTTCTGCACCTTGCAGCTGGCGCTGAAGTGGGTGGGGTCGCCGCACTTGTGGCAGACCTTCGGTTGCCCCTGGTAGAAGACCAGGATCCTGTCCCTCCCCAAGAACGCCGAGGAAGGGATGTGGGTGACCGTGCCGCCGGAAACCTTCAGCTTTACCATGAAGGTCCAGCCCCCCGACCAGATGCCAAACTCGTCCCTGTTCTTTTTTGGGACCTTGGTGACTTCCCCGTAACGAGAAAGCCACGTCATTATGTCCACGCCTGCGAGCGACTCGTTACAAGTCACCACGGTCACTCGCTTGACGGCATTTTGGCGAGACACCGCTTGCGCAACGAAGTCTCGCCATCTGGGCTCTTCTCGCACCAGCTCGTAGTTCGACCAGAAGAGCTCAAGCCCCTCTGGCCGCACGAAACTGACATCAAAGAAGTGGGACGCCGAAGGATGTATCAGGGCAAAGATGTCATTCGCCCCGAAGCCCATCTTTAGGAGGAGCTCTACCACCTTGCTCCTGGGTGGACAAGCTTCAATGCCCCCCCACCTAAGACGGACCACATTCCTTCTTGGCGGCCCCTGCCCGGCTGTGGGGAGAGACCAAACAGTCCCTCCCTCCCTTTGATTTTGGAAGGCAGCAAGGCCGTGTCTCTCTATCCAGAAAGACAGGTCCACTGTCCTCCCCTCTACTGTTACCGACCTTTCTCCCCTTTTAAGGGCCTCCAGGAAACGGTGGTGCAAAGCGCCGTCCCTGGAACCCGGAGGCGAGGAGACCCCCCCCCAGGACCACCCTGACCCCCAGCCGCGGCCCCCGCATAGTTACGTTGGGGTCTCGCGGCCGGGGGGGCAGATGGGCCAGCCCTCCTACCACCACTTGTGCCTGCACCCCCATTCGTCCTCCCACTCACTCTCCCACTCTATTATTCCCACTCACCCCAGCATTCACTCCAGCACTTTCAGCCACATTCACTCCCTCATCCATGTCACTCACATCCCCATTCACGTCCACAAACAACTCCTCAAAAATATCAGTCACCCCGCTCTCACATTCACACACGCACTCCTCATACTCATCAGTACCAATTTTATTTATATTTACATTTTTATTTACATCAGCATTAACAGTTCCTTTGCCGCAATTTTCCCCCCCACCTGCTGGGGGCCCTAGCTGGCCAGGTGCTCCATGATTGCCTTTACTGGCCAAGAGTGCTGCTGCCCCTTTAAGTGCCTCAGCGCTGATAACATACTGCACATTTCCCTGGCTGTGCCTGGGAGTAGCAGCTCTTGGTTTCTCCAGCACCATTTTTTTTTCTTTTTCAGAGTTTCTTTTGTTTTCCTTGCTCTGGGCAGGGACGGCCTCTGGCACAGCTCCCTGCCCTGCATCCTTCTTCACTCCCTCTGCCGGCTTGCCAGGGGGCGCCAGAGTCCCCGCACCCTCAGATGAAGGTAGGTGGGCTGGGGACCCCGACAACCCCCCGCCAGCTTTTGGGGGCAGCTTGCTTGCACTGCTTGGGAGGGTGGGTGGGACAGAGGGCAGCGGGCCTGCCGTGGCCATGCCCCCCCCGCCAGTCACGGCCACCACAGGCAGAGCAGTGACCCCTTGCGAGGCCACGCCCCCTAGGTGACACGGACGTAGCGAGTGGGACAGCGGCCGAAGAGGACACGCCCCCCCCGCATGCCACAGCCTTTGCAGGCCGGGCAACACTCGGGGAGGCCCCGCCCCCCTCGCAGACCACCACCGCCACTCTGTGCCCACCACTTGCCACGGGCAGGGCCGGCCACTCCCCCTCGTCGCCCAGTGGCGGCGGAGCCCCCGCACGGACCCCCTTTTGGGTCGACATGCCGGAGACCCCGCTCTTACCACAGGCGCCGCCATGGGAGCGACCAGCTCCCTGCACCGCTTCAGTTGTTGTTTGATTTTTTGCTCGCCCTTCCTAGACTTCTGGACCCCCACTAGCGATCCAGACTTAGCGGATCCCCAGCACTCGCCGCCGGAGGTGCGGCCCTGGCTGTACCAACTTTACCTGGTGCCAGGCCAGCCCCCCCTGCCACTGAGGGCTGAGCCTGGACACCACCACCACAACCAGCACCGACCTCCATGTCACTGCCCTGGTCTGAACTGTCACCAGATGCGACAGTCAGGTCACAACAGTCATCTCTCTCCCCGCTCCCTCGCTGCGGACCCACCACAGGGCCCGAGCCGGGGTGGGTAGCGGGTTCCACACAGCGGGACAGAGGGGCCCCGGGAAGAGGAGCAAAAACCAGTTGTTCCTCCACGCCTTCAGAGGCCTTACGCCTGCGCCTCCTGTTTCTCCTCTTCCCGGTTGCCTCATCCTCCGGGCAGACTTCATCCCCAAACAACAGCGTGCCAAACCGTGCTGGGGATTCCATCTGCCGCACTTGCCTGAGGATGAGGCAGCCCCCCTCGGTATTACTCCCACTCCCTCCATCCTCCCCCTCGCTCCTGCTTTCCTCCGCGTTACTGGAGTCCAGCGGGAAGGCCAATTGCTCAGGGGCTATCCCGCTGCATGTTACCTGACTCCTGCTGGTGTCCGTCAGGTCTTCAGGTGGAGGCGGCCCGGGTGTAGCGTGGGTGCCATCTTGGTCTTCCTTCTCCTCACTTTCCTCCACCTGGGTGGGGCCTCCTGACCCCCCAGGAGACCCACCGGCCATGGCCCTGAACCGGTCCTCGTTCCGCAGCTTCTCCTGGAAGGGGCCGCTGCCAGCCATGACGACACTTCGCCGGCCCTCCAGGGCCCGAATCTCCTCTTCCAGCCGCTGGACTGTGGCGGCGACCTCCGCTTTCTTTGAGGTACGGAGCCTGTTTTTAGATATTATCTTGGCTCCCTCCAACTCCCCCCGAAGTCTCCTCAGCTGCTTCCCGGCCTCCTCATATTCGGAGAGGTGGGCATGGATGCGGGAGGCGTAGGTGGTAGCCGTCTCTCCCGCAGCCTTTGAGCCCCAGATGTTAAAGGGGGGCCCCGCCTCACCTCTGCCGGCTGCTGCACCTCCGGGGGAAGGGCCCGCCACAGCCTTCACTTCAGGGGTCCCGGACCCTGGAGCCTTGCGGCCCCCTGGTGTCCGCTTTTTCCCCATCCCTGGGACTGGCTGGCTGTGCCTTGGGCCTCCTGGTGATGGATGAGGCCCCCCACCCCCAGCTGGCTTGCCGGAGGGTGGGAGCCAGGGGCACAGCCCCGGCGCTCAGTCCCAAGGAGAGTCCTCTTTCCTGGGAAGGGGGCAGATGGAAAGTCCTTGCAGGAAAAAAAACCTCCCTTCCCAGGAGCTTAGCAAAATCCCAGCTTGCAGACGCTCAGCTGCGACGCTCCTCCTCTTCCTGGGCGTGTCCAGAGCTGCACTCACTATTCTGCTGGTGCAGTCACTGTGTACATACATTACATTACTGATCCTGAGTTACATCCTGTATTATACCCCAGAGCTGCACTCACTATTCTGCTGGTGCAGTCACTATGTACATACATTACTGATCCTGAGTTACATCCTGTATTATACCCCAGAGCTGCACTCACTATTCTGC
Organism: Dendrobates tinctorius; assembly: GCF_039654945.1. NCBI lineage: Eukaryota > Metazoa > Chordata > Amphibia > Anura > Dendrobatidae > Dendrobates > Dendrobates tinctorius. The sequence continues at coordinate 6,934,257 of NW_027361688.1, forward strand.
TGGTGCAGTCACTGTGTACATACATTACATTACTGATCCTGAGTTACATCCTGTATCTCTTTTATTATAAAAATATCAAAAACACAATACATAATACATAAGACAGACAAAAACAACATTCCAGAACTAAAAAACAAGACAAAACCATACAGAAACATACAACGCCTGTGCAAAACTTGCAATGTCCTTTGTGGTCCTCAAGCTTTCCAGCTTGGAAGGCCCCCAGCAGGAACTCTCCACCAACACTATACAATTTAAAAAATAAAAAACCCCAGATATAATCCATTCATCCTCATGCATACCCGTTCACGCCCCATTCACGTTTCCCACCCATACCTATATACAAATAACTAAAGAAATTCTTCCGGCCCATACTGCCTCAAAACTAGCTTTAGCCATTAACTTGGCAAAAAGAACCACCACCGAGCTTACCACCCCTATCCTTTTTTTTTTTTTTTTTTTAATTTTTTTTATTATATATTTTTTTTATAATTTTTCCCCCCACCTTTTTTCCTCACCACAGGTCCATATACGTCCATGGCCTATCACTCCACAAGGTCCATAACAGTTCGTGGCCTATCACATCTACTTGAGGAGCACGAAAGTTTTATGCCCCTCAAGAAAAAAAAAAAAAAAAAAAAAAAAAAACAACCCTCCACCATTTGCCTCCGATGTGCTCCAGCATGCCTTCTTCCTCCATGGTCCATGGTATATCTCAACTTGCCACTTCCCTTGACTTGGGGTCCTTTGGTTTTTCCATTCTCACCTCCCCCATTCACCCCCCTCCCAACCTCACTATACCCTCCCATGCCCTCTAACTAAAAGAAAATAACACATACACAACACATAATAGCATACAATACAATACATAATACAATATAACACCAATTAAATATAATTACTAAATACACCATACCCTTCAAAACGTTTCTTACAGGCCCAAGTTCAGTGCCTGCAAGCCCAATATCCATTAATGCTCTATGTTTCCAAAACAAAAGACTAGAGTGGCATGCTTTTAGCCCACCACCAGGAAAAGGAGTTCTCGAGGCCCCGTCCCTCACTAACTCATTCACCCTGTCCCTTAACAACTAAGACTGTCCCTGCTTCTGTCCCTAAAGAAACTGTCCCTATCTGTCCCTTCCTGTCCCTACTCCACCTAACTTAACATAACTAACTCTCTATCTGTCCCTCAGTGCCTGTCCCTCCCTGTCCCTATCTGCCCCTACTTCTGTCCCTAACACACCCAGTGAAACTTATGCTATCCCTACCCTCATTCACACGGAGCTAGCCCTCCCTTGAGTGCGTTTTTAAAAGGAGAGGCCTCTCCAAAGCCAAGAGGCCTTCCTCACACCCAACCTTTCGAACTCCAAAGAACGGACCTTCACCAGGTCACCCAAGATGTTTCCTACCACCTCATCCCTTGGGAGGGTTTTTTTCCGCGTCGAAACTAGGCACCGTGCATTCCAAGTGTAGAACCTAACCACTACACTGACTAGGAATAAAGTGCACGGGTCCCGGCCACCCAGGGATCTGAACGCCCCATAGGCCCACTCAGCGTAGGAGAGGGACGCCAGCCGCGGCCAGCGTATGGAAGCACCCACCCTGTTGTACACCTCTGCATTAAAGGGACACTGAAGCAGGAAGTGCTCCATGCTTTCCAGCACGTCGCCACACTCCTCACGGGGACAACCCCGATCATCGGATTTCCTGCACTTCAAGTTATCCTTTACATACAGCCTCCCGTGGAAGCAACGCCAGGTCAAGTCCCAAAACTTCATGGGGATCCGCTTAGAATTTAAAAGCCCCAGCCCGACCTCCAGATCCCGGCCTGGGCAATCCTTAAGGGCCAGGGGCTTCTGGAAATGGGTCAACAGGACCCTCCTGTCAAGGCATTGCCTCGACATGGTCCTGATTTCCCACATTCCCAGACCCCACCGGCGGATCACCTTCAGAACCGGGGTAGCGTAAGCCGGGAGATGCCCATGAGGTGTGCGTAGGTCCTTCACCTGCCCTCCTGTCTCCCATTCCTGGAAGAAAGGCCAAAGCCAACCCTTGCAGGAGACTACCCACGGAGGAGCCCTCTCTAGCCAGAGGTTGGAGATGTTAGTCTTAAGAAAGGTGTTTACTAGAAACACCACCGGGTTGACCATACCCAACCCGCCTAGTCTCCTCGTACGGTATGTAACCTCCCTCTTGATTAGGTTAAGCCTATTCCCCCATAACAATTGGAAGAACAGGCTATAGACCCGTGTCCAGAGAGGTTCCGGCAAGATGCACACACTGCCCAGGTATATTAATAAAGGTAGCAGAAAGCCTTTAGCCAGGGCAACCCTTTCCCTCAGGGTTAAAGACCAACCCTTCCATTGGTCCACCTTTTGGGCAGCGATCTTAAGTCTGCCCTCCCAATTTTGCTGGGGGTAATCCCCGGGGCCAAATTCGATGCCTAGAATTTTGGCGGTGGCCTGGGGCCCTGGAAGGGTGTCCGGGAGATCAAACCTAGGATCTCCCCCTCCCAGCCAGAGACTTTCACACTTATCCCGGTTGATCATGGACCCGGATGCCTCCGAGTAGCGCACTACCTCCGACATGACCCAATCCGCCTCCCCTCTCGAGGACACGAAAAGGGAAACATCATCAGCATACGCCACCACCCTCAGAGAGGACCCAGAGCCCGCCTGGTCCATCCCGACTCCCGCCAACAGTCCACGATCTACCCTCCTTAGGAAGGGATCGATCGCAAACACGTATAAAAGCGGGCTCAGCGGACAGCCCTGACGGACCCCAGAACCCACCTCAAAAGGGCGACCTGACCAACCGTTCACCAGCGGAAAAGTCTCAGCCCCTTGGTACAAGATCTCTAACCATTTTACAAACCTCCCAGGCAGACCATACCTCAAAAGAACGGACCAGAGGTACTCGTGGTTGACCCGGTCAAAGGCTTTCGCTTGATCTAATGACAGCAAGTACCCCTTCCAGTGACCTGCCCTACCCTGCTCCACTGCCTCTCGGACACCGAGCACAGCACTAAAAGTACTGCGGCCTGGAACAGAGCAATGCTAGGCCCCTGACAGGAGCCGGGGTGCAAACTTCACCAGCCGATTAAACAGCACCCTGGCCAGAACCTTCCGGTCCGTATCGAGAAGCGCTATGGGACGCCAATTCTCGATACGGGACGGATCCTTACCCTTTGACAGAATAATGAGGGCTGACTTCCTCATTGAGTCGGGAAGAGTGCCCGAGGAGAGACACTCATTGAATACCCCTGTCAAGAGGGGGACCAAGGAGTCCCTAAAAGTCTTATAGAACTCGGATGTTAAGCCATCCGGACCTGGCGATTTCTTGGGCCGAAGCCCATCAATGGCCAGTCTCACTTCCTCTTCCCTGATTTCTTCTGCCAAAACACCAAGAGAGGGATCACCCCCTGGCTCAGGGACGGTTTCAGCCAGGAAAGCAGACATCCTGTCCCGATCCAGATCCTTCTTTTCCAAGAGGTGTGAGTAGAAGGATCTGACCACCTCCAGGATCCCTGATTTGGATCTGTTCAGGGACCCCGTACTGTCGATCAGTCCTGTCACCATCTTACAATTCACTGACATCTTACAGTTTCTGTAAGGGTCGGGCGAGCGGTACTTCCCGAAGTCCCTCTCAAAAACTAAAGATGTGTGTCTATCATACTGACACCTCTTGAGCAAAGATTTCACTCTGGAGATTTCCTCACGGTCACCTCCAGTCGAGACAAGCTGCTCGAGTTTCCTCCCCAGGGCCTGGTACAAGCGGTGCCTGTTCAGACTCCTGAGGCTCGAGAGCTGACGGAAGAACCCCGCCACCCGCTTTTTGAAGATCTCCCACCACTCTGACTTACTACTACAGAGATCCAACAGCGGTACCTGGCTCTGAAGAAAATCCTCGAAGGATTGTCTCACCTCCGCTTCTTCCAGCAGGGACGAATTGAGCTTCCACAGCCCTCTTCCCATCCGATGAGTCTCTGCAACATTCAGAGAAAAGAAAATTAGACAGTGATCGGAGAACTCCACCTCAACGGCGGACACAGCAGAAAAGATGGCGTCCTCCTTCAAAAAAAACCTGTCTATTCTAGACCTACTGCTACCCCTATGGTAGGTGAAACCCCCGTGGCCTGGGGTGTGCCGGATGTGGACATCCACCAGGCGAGCTTCACTAGCTATGCTATTAAGCGCGACGCTGTCATAAGCCAGGCGGTCTCCGGGACCCCCCCGGTCACGGGACCTCGTAATGGTGTTGAAGTCCCCACCGAAGACCACTTGCCGGCTCGTAAAAAGAAAGGGCTTGATCCTCAGGAAGAGACATTTGCGGTCCCACTTGGACTGCGGGCCGTAGATGTTGATGAGCCGGAGCTCTTGTCCCCTCATGAAGACATCTAGGATCAGGCACCTCCCCATTTCCAACTCAGTAACCCGTCGGCATTCAACAGCTGCAGTCTTAAAAAGGACTGCCACCCCGCTATATGGCTCGGCCGCAAGAGACCAGTATGAGGGCCCGCACCTCCACTCCCTCCGTGCTTTATAGATGGCCCCCATGTCTGTTAGTCTGGTCTCTTGCAAGAATAAAATTTCTGCCTCAATCCGGGAGAAAAAATCAAAGGCCGTGAAGCGAGCCGCATCTGACTTTATGCTGGCAACATTAATAGATGCCAGCGTCAACGGGGCGTGTTCCGCCATCATGGGTGATCAAGTTGGATGGCCAACTTCTTACCACTGCTATCACCTCCTCCTGGGGAGGGGTCGGACACCTTCCTTTTCAGGGAAGCTCCCGTTGTGTCCATCCCACCCCCCCGGTGTCCTCGCCCCCGGGTTCCAGGTCTGTCCCCCCCCCAGGAGGAACACTGCCCCCTGAGGGACGGACCCCACCATCCCCCGAAGGACCCTCCGGTGGTACCCCCGGCCCAGCATCCTCGTCTTGCGGCCCATCATCCGAGGACGCTGAACCGGTTGGAGAGATCAATCAGAGGGGGGTCAGCGGGCCCTTCCGTGCGCACCCTGGTGGTCGGGGGCGGGGGAGATTTTGAAGGCTTGCCAGCCTTCTTCCCCCCCGATTTGTTACGATTGGCACGTTTACTTTTGCCACCCGCTGCTGTAGGCTGCTCCTGGACCTCCTCATCAACACTTTCATACTGTGAGGACCCGTCCGAGTCAGCCGCTTTATCCTCCCTCTCCATCCTCCTGATCTCCTCTCTCACCACACTCTCCCTCAGGACCTCAGAGGCTTTTGCCACGGGCCTGGAGGGAGGAGCAGGCATCGACCCGGTTGCCCGAGACTTCACCTGCCCCCCACCCCCATGGCGTTTTTCTTGCCTCCGCACATACGCGGGGCCCCTCACCTTGGCATTGCCCTTCCTCACCGGTCCCTCAGCCCCTTCCCCTCCGCCACCACCTGCCACAGCTGCAGGAGCGCCGCCAGAGGTTTCTCCCTCACGGACTCCTCCCGCCGGGCCTGCAGCGGCATTAGAAAAGGAGCGAGGGCAGCGGCTGAGAGGGTGACCTAGGTCACCACACAAGTGACACCGAATGTCTTTACACGAGGCGGCCAGATGACCTACCCCACCACACAAGGCACATTTCTGTACCTTGCAGCTAGCGCTGAAGTGAGTGGGGTCGCCGCACTTGTGGCAGACCTTCGGTTGCCCCTGGTAGAAGACCAGGATCCTGTCCCTTCCCAGGAACGCCGAGGAAGGGATGTGGGTGACCGTGCCGCCGGAAACCTTCAGTTTAACCATGAAGGTCCAGCCCCCCGACCAGATGCCGAATTCGTCCCTGTTCTTTTTGGGGACCTCGGTGACTTCCCCGTAACGGGAAAGCCACGTCATAATGTCCACGCCGGCAAGTGACTCGTTACAAGTGACCACGGTCACTCGCTTGACGGAATTTTGGCGAGACACCGCTTGCGCAACGAAGTCTCGCCATCCGGGCTCTTCCCGCACCAGCTCATAGTTAGACCAGAAGAGCTCAAGCCCCTCTGGCCGCACAAAGCTGACGTCGAAGAAGCGGGACGCCGAAGGATGTATCAGGGCAAAGATGTCATTCGCCCCGAAGCCCATCTTAAGGAGGAGCTCCACCACCTTGCTCCTAGGTGGACAAGCTTCACTGCCCCCCCACCTAAGACGGACCACATTCCTCCTTTGCGGCCCCTGCCCGGCTGTGGGGAGAGACCAAACAGTCCCTCCCTCCCTTTGGTTTTGGAAGGCAGCAAGGCCGTGTCTCTCTATCCAGAAAGACAAGTCCACTGTCCTCCCCTCTACCACTATCGACCTTTCTCCTTTTTTGAGGGCCTCCAGGAAACGGTGGTGCAAAGCGCCGTCCCTGGAGCCCGGAGGCGAGGAGACCCCCCCAGGACCACCCCGAGGACCACCCCGACCCCCAGCCGCGGCCCCCGCATAACTATGTTGGGGTCTTGCGGCCAGGGGAGCAGACGGGCCAGCCCTCCCACCACTACCACCACTTGTGCCAGCACCCTCATTCGTCCTCCCACTCACTCTCCCATTCACTCTTTTATTATTTGCATTCACTCCAGCACACTCACCCACATTCACAGTAGCACTCACTCCCTCATCCATGTCACTCATATCACCATTCACTTCAGCAAACATCTCCTCAAATATGTCCACTCCGCTTTCGTACTCACTCTCACTCGCACAATTGGTGAACATAGCAACATTATTTACATTTTTCACATTTTTAACATTTCCCAAACCAGTGTAGTTCCTCTCTTTGCCTGCTGGGGGCCCTGAGCTCTCTTGCTGGGAGCTACTCCAGCTCCTGTCCAGGAGCGCCGCTGCCCCTTTAAATGCCTCAGTGCAGATGACATCATGCACTCTGCCCTGGCTGGGCCTAGGAGCAACAGCAGCTCCTGGTTTCAGCTCCATTTTTTTTTCTTTTGCTGAGTTTTGTTTACTCTGGGCAGGGACGGCCACTGGCACCGCTCCCTGCTCTGCACTTTTCTTCACCCCCGCCGCCGGCTTGCCAGGGAGCGCCAGAGTCCCCGCACCCTCAGATGAAGGTAGGTGGGCCGGGGACCCCGACAACTCCCCGCCAGCTTTTGGGGGCAGCACAGCATTACTTGGAAGGGTGGGTGGGACAGAGGGCAGCGGGCCCGCAGCGGCCACGCCCCCCCGCCGGTCGCAGCCACCCCAGGCAGAGCCGCGGCCCCCTGCGAGGCCACGGCCCCCCCGGGTGACGCGAGCACAGCGGGCGGAGTCGCGACCGCTGAGGCCACGCCCCCCCGCCAGTCACAGCCACCACGGGCAGAGCAGTGACCCCTTGCGAGGCCATGCCCCCCCCGGGCGACGCAGACGCAGCGGGTGGGACGACGGCCGAGGAGGACATGCCCCCCCCGCACGCCACAGCCTTTGCAGGCCGGGCAACACTCGGGGAGGCCACGCCCCCCTCACGGACCACCGCTGCCACCCCATGCCCACCACTTGAGACAGGCAAGGCCGGCCACTCCCCCTCGTCGCCCAGCAGCGGCGGAGCCCCCTGCACGGACCCCTTTTTGGGTCGACGTGCCGGAGACCCCGCTCTCACCACAGGCGCCGACATGGGAGCGACCAGCACTTTGCACCGCCTCAGCTGCTGCTTGATGTTCTGTTCGCCCTTCCTAGGCTTCTGGACCCCCACTAGCGATCCAGACTTAGCGGAGCCGTACGTGGGGGGTCCAGAAGCCCCAGCACTCGCCGCCGGAGGTGCGGCCCTGGCTGTACCAACTTTACCTGGTGCCAGGCCAGCCTCCCCTGCCACCGAGGGCTGAGCCTGGACACCACCACCAACACCACAACCAGCACCGACCTCCATGTCGCTGCCCTGGTCTGAACTGTCACCAGATGCGACAGTCAGGTCACAACAGTCATCTCTCTCCCCGCTCCCTCGCTGCGGACCCACCACAGGGCCCGAGCCGGGGTGGGTAGCGGGTTCCACACAGCGGGACAGAGGGGCCCCGGGAAGAGGAGCAAAAACCAGTTGTTCCTCCACGCCTTCAGAGGCCTTACGCCTGCGCCTCCTGTTTCTCCTCTTCCCGGTTGCCTCATCCTCCGGGCAGACTTCATACCCAAACAACAGCGTGCCAAACCGTGCTGGGGATTCAGTCTGCCGTACTTGTTTAAGGATGAGGCAGCCCCCCTCAGAACTACTCCCGCTCCCTCCATCCTCCCCCTCGCTCCCGCTTTCCTCCGCGTTACTGGAGTCCAGCGGGAGGGCCACCTGCTCGGGGGCTATCCCGCTGCATGTTACCTGGCTCACGCTGGTGTCCGCCAGGTCTTCAGGTGGAGGTGGCCCGGATGTGGTGTGGGCGCCATCTTGCTCTTCCTCCTCCTCGCTTTCCTCCACCTGGATGGGGACTCCTGACCCCCCAGGAGACCCACCGGCCATGGCCCTGAACCGGTCCTCGTTTTGAAGCTTTTCCTGGAAGGGGCCGCTGCCGGCCATGATGGTACTTCGCCGGTCCTCCAGGGCCCGAATCTCCCCTTTCAGCCGCTTGACCGTGGCGGTGACCTCCGCTCTCTTTGAGGCAGGGAGCCTGTTTTTACTGATGACCCGGGCTCCCTCCAACTCCCCCCGGAGTCTCCTGAGCTGCTTGCCGGCCTCCTCGTACTCGGAGAGGTGGGCATGAATGCGGGAGGCGTAGGTGGTAGCTGGCTCTCCCGCAACCTTGGAGCCCCAGATGTTAAGGGGGGGCCCTGCCTCACCTCTGCCGGCTGCTGCACCTCCGGGGGAAGGGCCCGCCACAGCCTTCACTTCGGGGGTCCCGGACCCTGGAGCCTTGCGGCCCCCTGGGGTCCGCTTTTTCCCCATCCCTGGGACTGGCTGACTGTGCCTTGGGCCTCCTGGTGGTGGATGAGGCCCCCCACCCCCAGCTGGCTTGCCGGAGGGTGGGAGCCAGGGGCACAGCCCCGGCGCTCAGTCCCAGGTAGAGTCCTCTTTCCTGGGAAGGGGGCAGATGGAAAGTCCTTGCAGGAAAAAAAACCTCCCTTCCCAGGAGCTTAGCAAAACCCCAGCCTGCAGACGCTCAGCTGCGACGCTCCTCCTCTTCCTGGGCGTGTACAGGGCTGCACTCACTATTCTGCTGGTGCAGTCACTGTGTACATACATTACATTACTGATCCTGAGTTACATCCTGTATTATACTCCAGAGCTGCACTCACTATTCTGCTGGTGCAGTCACTGTGTACACACATTACTGATCCTGTATTATGCCCCAGAGCTGCACTCACTATTCTGCTGGTGCAGTCACTGTGTACATACATTACATTACTGATCCTGAGTTACATCCTGTATTATACTCCAGAGCTGCACTCACTATTCTGCTGGTGCAGTCACTGTGTACATACATTACATTACTGATCCTGAGTTACATCCTGTATTATACCCCAGAGCTGCACTCACTATTCTGCTGGTGCAGTCACTGTGTACATACATTACATTACTGATCCTGAGTTACCTCCTGTATTATACTCCAGATCTGCACTCACTATTCTGCTGGTGCAGTCACTGTGTACATACATTACATTACTGATCCTGAGTTACATCCTGTATTATACCCCAGAGCTGCACTCACTATTCTGCTGGTGCAGTCACTGTGTACATACATTACATTACTGATCCTGAGTTACCTCCTGTATTATACTCCAGAGCTGCACTCACTATTCTGCTGGTGCAGTCACTGTGTACATACATTACATTACTGATCCTGTATTATACTCCAGAGCTGCACTCACTATTCTGCTGGTGCAGTCACTGTGTACATACATTACATTACTGATCCTGAGTTACATCCTGTATTATACTCCAGAGCTGCACTCACTATTCTGCTGGTGCAGTCACTGTGTACATACATTACTGATCCTGAGTTACATCCTGTATTATACTCCAGAGCTGCACTCACTATTCTGCTGGTGCAGTCACTGTGTACATACATTACATTACTGATCCTGAGTTACATCCTGTATTATACTCCAGAGCTGCACTCACTATTCTGCTGGTGCAGTCACTGTGTACATACATTACATTACTGATCCTGAGTTACATCCTGTATTATACTCCAGAGCTGCGCTCACTATTCTGCTGGTGCAGTCACTGTGTACATACATTACATTACTGATCCTGTATTATGCTCCAGAGCTGCATTTATAATTCTTCTGATTTTCATTGGAAATTATATACAGTACAGCAACTTCTGAAATATAATTTTTCAGATGATTTTTGTAAAGAGGAAACCTCCATAAATACAAATCACCGATCACTGAGCAGTAAGAAGTGTTGGGAGATGTCCGCCATTACGGTAATGGCCGCTGTGTCGTCCTGAGCTCCTGTTGGGTCTCTTGTCCCCTCCATGTGTCTCCATCCTGGTGGTGATGGGAGAGGACTCAGGAGGCGGAGCCTGCAGGGGGAGGAGCCTGCAGGGAGGGGCTAAAACGTCAGTTGGTGTCGGTGCTGCTGAGTGACGCTGCCCCTGAGGTGATTTCTGTCAGGAGTGAGGAAATCCTCCATTTTATCCTGATCAGCCGCCATGTTTGTTCCATCTCTTCACCTTCATTAGATTTGGGAAATCTGTGATAATGTTGGAGACGTGAAATGATCCGGAGGAGAAACATTCAGCCATTATTGTACTGGGCCCAACACAGTGTTATCACATTCCTGTGTGTGAGGTGACACAGCGCAGGGTTATGCTCCCTGATGGCTGACAGTGATATGAGGAGACTTCACTACTGGCAGTCACAGTGCCCCCACATACAGTGCCACACAGTGCCCCCACATACAGTGCCACACAGTGCCCCCACATACAGTGCCACACAGTGCCCCCACATACAGTGCCACACAGTGCCCCCCACATACAGTGACAGAACACAGTGCCCCCACATACAGTGACACAAACACAGTGACACACAGTGCCCCCACATACAGTGACACCACACAGTGCCCCCCACATACAGTGACACACACACAATGCCCCACATACAGTGACACAGTGCCCTCACATACAGTGACACACACAGTGGCCCCACATACAGTGACACACACAGTGGCCCCACATACAGTGACACACACAGTGGCCCCACATACAGTGACACACACACAGTTCCCCCACATACAGTGACACAACAGAGTGCCCCTACATACAGTGACACACACAGTGCTCCCCACATACAGTGACACACAGTGCCCACACATACAGTGACACACACACAGTGCCCCCCACATACAGTGCACCCCATATAGTGACACACAGTGCCCCCACATACAGTGACACACACACAGTGCCCCCCACTTACAGGGACACACACAGTGCCCCAACATACAGTGACACAGTGCCCCAACATACAGTGACACAGTGCCCCAACATACAGTGACACACAGTGCCCCCCACATACAGGGACACACCCACAGTTCCCCCCACATACAGTGACACACACAGTGCCTCTATATACAGTGACACACAGTGCCCCCACATACAGTGACTCACACACAGTGCCTCTATATACAGTGACACACAGTGCCCCCAAATAGTGACTCACACAGTGCCCCCACATACAGGGACACACCCACAGTGTCTCTATATACAGTGACACACAGTGCCCCCACAGTGACTCACACAGTGCCCCCACATACAGTGCCCCACACACAGTGCCCCCACATACAGTGACACCACAGTGTCCCCCCACATACAGTGACACCACAGTGCCCCCCACATACAGTGACACCACAGTGCCCCCCACATACAGTGACACCACAGTGCCCCCCACATACAGTGACAGCACACAGTGCCCCCACATACAGTGACACAAACACAGTGACACAGTGCCCCCACATACAGTGACACCACACAGTGCCCCCCACATACAGTGACACACACACAATGCCCCACATACAGTGACACAGTGCCCCCACATACAGTGACACACACACACAGTGCCCCCACATACAGTGACACCACACTGCCCCCACATACAGTGACACCACACAGTGCCCCCCACATACAGTGACACACACAGTGCCTCCATATACAGTGACACCACACCATGCCCTCACATAGTGACACCACATACAGTGCCCCCACATAGTGACACAGCGACCCCACATACAGTGACACACACACACTGTGCCCCCACATACAGTGACACCACACAGTGCCCCCACATACAGTGACACAAACACACTGCCCCCACAGTGACACCACATACAGTGCAACACAGTGCCCCCACATACAGTGACACCACACAGTGCCCCCACATACAGTGACACCACACAGTGCACCCACATACAGTGACACACACACAGTGCTCCCACATACAGTGACACACAATGCCCCCCGCATACAGTGACACACAGTGCCCCCACATAAAGTGACACACACAGTGCCACACATACAGTGACACACACACACACAGTGGCCCCACATACAGTGACACACACAGTGGCCCCACATACAGTGACACACACACAGTTCCCCCACATACAGTGACACAACAGAGTGCCCCTACATACAGTGACACACAGTGGCCCCACATACAGTGACACACACACAGTTCCCCCACATACAGTGACACACACACAGTTCCCCCACATACAGTGACACAACAGAGTGCCCCTACATACAGTGACACACACACACTGCCCCCACATACAGTGACACACACAGTGCTCCCCACATACAGTGACACACAGTGCCCACACATACAGTGACACACACACAGTGCCCCCCACATACAGTGCACCCCATATACAGTGACACACAGTGCCCCCACATACAGTGACACACACACAGTGCCCCCCACTTACAGGGACACACACAGTGCCCCAACATACAGTGACACAGTGCCCCAACATACAGTGACACAGTGCCCCAACATAGTGACACACAGTGCCCCCCACATACAGGGACACACCCACAGTTCCCCCCACATACAGTGACACACACAGTGCCTCTATATACAGTGACACACAGTGCCCCCACATACAGTGACTCACACACAGTGCCTCTATATACAGTGACACACAGTGCCCCCAAATAGTGACTCACACAGTGCCCCCACATACAGGGACACACCCACAGTGCCTCTATATACAGTGACACACAGTGCCCCCACATAGTGACTCACACAGTGCCCCCACATACAGTGACACACACACACAGTTCCCCCATACAGTGACACAACAGAGTGCCCCCACATACAGTGACACACACAGTGCCCCCCACATACAGTGACACACACAAGGCCCCACATACAGTGACACCACACAGTGCCCCCCACATACAGTGACATACACAGTGCCCCCCACATAAAGTGACACACACAGTGCCTCCACATACAGTGACACACTCACAGTGCCCCCACATAGTGACACCACACAGTGCCTCCATGTACAGTGACACACACACAGTGCCCCCCACATACAGTGACACGCACACTGCCTCCCACATAGTGACACACACACAGTGCCCCCACATACAGTGACACACACAATGCCCCCCACATACAGTGACACATACACAGTGCCCCACATACAGTGACACATACACAGTGCCCCACATACAGTGCCGCACACACTGCCTCCCACATAGTGACACACACACTGCCTCCCACATAGTGACACACACACACAGTGCCCCCACATACAGTGACACACACACAGTTCCTCCACATAGTGACACAACAGAGTGCCCCCACATAGTGACACCACACAGTGCCTCCATGTACAGTGACACACACACAGTGCCCCCCACATACAGTGACACACACACTGCCTCCCACATAGTGACACACACAGTGCCCCCACATACAGTGACACACACAATGCCCCCCACATACAGTGACACATACACAGTGCCCTACATACAGTGACACACACTGCCCCCCACATACAGTGACCACACAGTGCCCCCACATACAGTGACACACACAAAGTGCCCCCCACTTATAGTGCACCCCATATAGTGACACACAGTGCCCTCACATACAGTAACACACACAGTGCCCCCCACATACAGTGACACACAGTGCCCCCACATACAGGGACACACAGTGCCCCCACATACAGTGACACACACAATGCCCCCCACATACAGTGACACATACACAGTGCCCTACATACAGTGACACACACTGCCCCCCACATACAGTGACCACACAGTGCCCCCACATACAGTGACACACACAAAGTGCCCCCCACATATAGTGCACCCCATATAGTGACACACAGTGCCCTCACATACAGTAACACACACACAGTGCCACCCACATACAGGGACACACAGTGCCCCCACATACAGGGACACACAGTGCCCCCACATATAGTGACACACGCAGTGCCACACACACAGTGCCCCCGCATACACTGACACAGTGCCCCCACATACAGTGACACACAGTGCCCCCACATACAGTGACACACAGTGCCCCCCACATACAGTGACACAGTGCCTCCACATACCACACACACAGTGCCCCCCACAGTGACACACACAGTGCCCCCACATACAGGGACACACCCACAGTGCCCTCCACATACAGGGACACACCCACAGTGCCCCCCACATACAGGGACACAACCACAGTGCCCCCCACATACAGGGACACACACACGGGACACACACACAGTGCCTTTATATACAGTGACATACACACAGTGCCCCCCACATACAGTTACACACAGTGCCCCACACACAATGCCCCCCACATACAGGGACACACCCACAGTGCCCCCACATACAGGGACACACACACGGGACACACACACAGTGCCTTTATATACAGTGACATACACAGTGCCCCCCACATACAGTTACACACAGTGCCCCACACACAATGCCCCCCACATACAGTGACTCACACACAGTGCCCCCATATACAGTGACACACACACAGTGCCCCCACATACAGTGACACACACAATGCCCCCCACATACAGTGACACATACACAGTGCCCCACATACAGTGACACATACACAGTGCCCTACATACAGTGACCACACAGTGCCCCCACATACAGTGACACACACAAAGTGCCCCCCACATATAGTGCACCCCATATAGTGACACACAGTGCCCCCACATACAGTGACACACACACAGTGCCCCCCACATACAGTGACACACAGTGCCACCCACATACAGGGACACACAGTGCCCCCACATACAGGGACACACAGTGCCCCCGCATACACTGACACAGTGCCCCCACATACAGTGACACACAGTGCCCCCACATACAGTGACACACAGTGCCCCCACATACAGTGACACACAGTGCCCCCCACATACAGTGACACAGTGCCTCCACATACACACACACACAGTGCCCCCACAGTGCCCCCCACATACAGGGACACACCCACAGTGCCCCCCACATACAGGGACACACCCACAGTGCCCCCCACATACAGGGACACACCCACAGTGCCCCCCACATACAGGGACACAACCACAGTGCCCCCCACATACAGGGACACACCCACAGTGCCCCCACATACAGGGACACACACGGGACACACACACAGTGCCTTTATATACAGTGACATACACACAGTGCCCCCCACATACAGTGACTCACACACAGTGCCCCCATATACAGTGACACCACACAGTGCCCCCAAATACAGTGACACACCCACAGTGCCCCCATACAGTGACACATACACAGTGCCCCCCACATACAGTGAAACAACACATTGCCTCCACATACAGTGACACCACACAGTGCCTCCATATACAGTGACACACAGTGCCCCCACATACAGTGACGCACCCACAGTGCCCCCTCATACAGTTACACAGTGCCCCCACATACAGTGACACCACACAGTGCCCCCACATAGTGACACCACACATTGCCTCCATATACAGTGACACAGTGCCACAACATAGTGACACACCCACAGTGCCCCCCACATACAGTGACACACACAGTGCCCCCCACATACAGTGACACCACACACAGTACCTTCACATACAGTGACACCACACAGTGCCTCCATGTACAGTGACACACACACAGTGCCCCCACATACAGTGACACACACACTGCCTCCCACATAGTGCCACACACAGTGCCCCCCACATACAGTGACACACACAATGCCCCCACATACAGTGACACATACACAGTGCCCCACCCACAGTGCCCCCATACAGTGACACATACACACAGTGCCCCCCACATACAGTGACACACACAGTACCCCCACATACAGTGACACAACACAGTGCCTCCACATACAGTGACACAACACAGTGCCCCCACATACAGTGACACACACAATGCCCCCCACATACAGTGACACATACACAGTTCCCCACATACAGTGACACACCCACAGTGCCCCCATACAGTGACACATACACACAGTGCCCCCCACATACAGTGACACAACACAGTGCCTCCATATACAGTGACACACAGTGCCCCAACATACAGTGACACACACAGTGCCTCCATATACAGTGACACAGTGCCCCCACATACAGTGACACACCCAGTGCCCCCTCATACAGTGACACCACACAGAGCCTCCATATACAGTGACACAGTGCCCCCACATACAGTGACACACACGCAGTGCCCCCCACATATAGTGACACCACACAGTGCCCCCCACATACAGTGACACCACACACAGTACCTTCACATACAGTGACACACACAGTGCCCCCCCACATAGCGACACACACACAGTGCGCACCATATACAGTGACACAGTGCCCCCACATGCAGTGACACCACACAGTGCCCCCCACATACAGTGACATCACACAGTGCCCCCCACATACAGTGACACACAGTGCCCCCCACATACAGTGACACACAGTGCCCCCCCACATACAGTGACACACAGTGCCCCCCACATACAGTGACACACAGTGCCCCCACATACAGGGACACACAGTGCCCCCGCATACACTGACACAGTGCCCCCGCATACACTGACACAGTGCCCCCACATACAGTGACACACAGTGCCCCCACATACAGTGACACACAGTGCCCCCACATACAGTGACACACAGTGCCCCCCACATACAGTGACACAGTGCCTCCACATACACACACACACACAGTGCCCCCACAGTGCCCCCCACATACAGGGACACACCCACAGTGCCCCCCACATACAGGGACACACCCACAGTGCCCCCCACATACAGGGACACACCCACAGTGCCCCCCACATACAGGGACACACCCACAGTGCCCCCCACATACAGGGACACACCCACAGTGCCCCCCACATACAGGGACACACCCACAGTGCCCCCACATACAGGGACACACACGGGACACACACACAGTGCCTTTATATACAGTGACATACACACAGTGCCCCCCACATACAGTGACTCACACACAGTGCCCCCATATACAGTGACACCACACAGTGCCCCCACATACAGTGACACACCCACAGTGCCCCCATACAGTGACACATACACAGTGCCCCCCACATACAGTGAAACAACACATTGCCTCCACATACAGTGACACCACACAGTGCCTCCATATACAGTGACACACAGTGCCCCCACATACAGTGACGCACCCACAGTGCCCCCTCATACAGTTACACAGTGCCCCCACATACAGTGACACCACACAGTGCCCCCACATAGTGACACCACACATTGCCTCCATATACAGTGACACAGTGCCACAACATAGTGACACACCCACAGTGCCCCCCACATACAGTGACACACACAGTGCCCCCCACATACAGTGACACCACACACAGTACCTTCACATACAGTGACACCACACAGTGCCTCCATGTACAGTGACACACACACAGTGCCCCCACATACAGTGACACACACACTGCCTCCCACATAGTGCCACACACAGTGCCCCCCACATACAGTGACACACACAATGCCCCCACATACAGTGACCCACAGTGCCCCACATACAGTGACACACCCACAGTGCCCCCATACAGTGACACATACACACAGTGCCCCCCACATACAGTGACACACACAGTACCCCCACATACAGTGACACAACACAGTGCCTCCACATACAGTGACACAACACAGTGCCCCCACATACAGTGACACACACAATGCCCCCCACATACAGTGACACATACACAGTTCCCCACATACAGTGACACACCCACAGTGCCCCCATACAGTGACACATACACACAGTGCCCCCCACATACAGTGACACACACAGTACCCCCACATACAGTGACACAACACAGTGCCTCCATATACAGTGACACACAGTGCCCCAACATACAGTGACACACACAGTGCCTCCATATACAGTGACACAGTGCCCCCACATACAGTGACACACCCAGTGCCCCCTTATACAGTGACACCACACAGAGCCTCCATATACAGTGACACAGTGCCCCCACATACAGTGACACACACGCAGTGCCCCCCACATATAGTGACACCACACAGTGCCCCCCACATACAGTGACACACACAGTGCACACCATATACAGTGACACAGTGCCCCCACATGCAGTGACACCACACAGTGCCCCCCACATACAGTGACATCACACAGTGCCCCCCACATACAGTGACACACAGTGCCCCCCACATACAGTGACACACAGTGCCCCCCACATACAGTGACACACACAGTGCCCCCCCACATACAGTGACACACACAGTGCCCCCACATACAGTGACACACACAGTGCCCCCCACATACAGTGCCACACACAGTGCCCCCCACATACAGGAACAGCCTCCTCAGTATAATTCACCTCCTTGTACTATCTGTGCAGGAGTCACATCATTAGCAGAGCAGGGGCTCTCTGTGTGCTGCTGCCCCCTGCAGGCTATATTTATTATATAACTACCATATAAAATGTAGCATGCAGCATCCACCACCAAAAGCTTACAGTGAACAGAGCTGGAGCGGCACTGCGCCGTACACCGTGACATGGCCAATCACAGATACTTCACCTCAGCTCTCGCATTGAAGTGCATGTGATCTGAGCTGCAGTAACCAAGAATGGCCACAATACAGTGTATGGAGATGTGTATTTCCAGCTTCCGTACACTGTGAGCTTCCGGTGGCCGAGGCTCCAGGTATAAGCTGAGCAAAGAGGATGTTGGGATTGAGACCCCTTGAGCCAATATTGAAGGTTTTTTTTACAGTTTTGGAGAACCCCTGACCCACTGCTTCAGTCTTTTTTGTTCTTTTTTTTTTTAATTTTAATTTTCTTGCCCTCCTCAGGTCCAGCAGGGCCAGCACTGAGGTTTCGCCACTGCTCCCTTTTTTTTCGGTATGTACATTCATTATGTAAAAGAGGGAGCAGGTTCACAGAGGGATCAGTGACCTGTCAGCAGTCTGCATTATGATTATCTAATCAGAGACCACATGAAGACCCCCCACAGGCCGCCCCGGAGCACGGGAATATCATTAACTCAAAACTGAAAATAAAGATTAAACAACAACCACAAGACGGATTTCATCACCAGGTATCAGTGTAACCAGTATAACAGCGCTGACCTGACACTGTCTGTAGGTTACTGTACACAATCCCGCTGACAAGTTCCCTTTTTTTTTTTAACTGTAAATTTTTATTAAGATTTTACAAATTTTAACATATGAAATTAAATCCAGACAAACCATTACATTCAGAGGCACAGAAAATAAAGGAAATTACAAACATTGGGCAATGCATAGGGCAATGTAAGGAGAATCACCCTAAAATAATATGATGTTCAGATGCAATCCATAAGCTGAACCCAGGGGAATTAGATCTACCGAACAAAGTTAGGCATCACAAATCCCAACATTCCTCAAACAGTAAAGTCCTAAATACAGCCTCTTAAGGCCCCTTTACATTTAGCGATGCGCCAGCGATCCCAACAACGATACGACCCGGTCAGGATCGCCGGTGCATCGCTAAATGGTCGCTAGTGAGCTGCCACTCAGGCAGATCTCACAGCGATGCAGCAGCGATACAGCGGTCGTTACTTACCTTTCAGACGAGGCGATCCTGACGTCTTCCCGTCCGCGTCCATGCGCCGCTCATCGGCGCCAGCAGGAAGCGCCCGACGATGAATGGAGCTGCGCGATCAGCGACAGACAGCGGGGGAGCCGGTCGGAGGTAAGTATCACACATAGCGATATCGCTAGCAATATCGCTGCTGCGTCACCAAATCGGTGATGCTTTAGCGATATTGCTAGCGATATCGCTATGTGTAAAACCCCCTTTATGACAGGAAAAAAAGACAAGAAATACAAATCAAGGAGGGGGGGAGGAATAAGTAATCCAAGAAGAGAGTAAACCAAGCACTTAGATGATGACCTATTCTTTCCCTTGAACCCAGAAGTAATCCCATGGAGCCCAAACCGAATCAAAATGATCCACTCTCGCATTCAAAAGAGCCGTTATGTACTGTTCAAAAAAAATAAAGGGAACACTTCCATTTGCAACAGGCTGTTTATGTTCCCTTTATTTCTTTGAGCAGTATATATTCCGTTCTCCTGATGTCATTAATTCTGTATAGTAGACGTTGATATGAGGGGAGATTTGCCTCCAGCTGAGAGCTATCAGACACCTAGCTGCTGTGAGATTGTGTAATAGCATCTTGGCTGAGTTCTTCCTCATTCTCTTAAGGGCATGTCACACAAAGTTT
Source organism: Dendrobates tinctorius (assembly GCF_039654945.1). Classification (NCBI taxonomy): domain Eukaryota; kingdom Metazoa; phylum Chordata; class Amphibia; order Anura; family Dendrobatidae; genus Dendrobates; species Dendrobates tinctorius. The sequence continues at coordinate 6,954,896 of NW_027361688.1, forward strand.
TTTGCCTTCAGGCGCGATCCGGCTTTTTTTTTGTAAAACCGGATCCGGCAAAATGCAATGCCGGATCCGGTTTTTCCCCATTGACTTGCATTAGCGCCGGATCGTGCCGGATGGCATTGCGTTTCATCCGTTTTTTGCCGGATCCGGCAACTTGTCTCATTCCGGCGTCTGGAAAAAACGTCTGCTGTAACGTTTTTTGTCTCCGGCGAAAAAGCCGGAAGCGCCGGATCCGGCGCTTCCAGCTTTTTGCTACAATGAAAGTCTATGGGCGCCGGATCCAGAAAAAGACGGATCCAGCCACCGGATCCGGTTTTTTTAAGTCTGCGCATGCTCAGATCCAATTGGCCAGCCTCCAGGAACAGAGACGGATCCAGCAAAAAAACGGATCCGTTTCTACAGTTCTCCAAAATTTATGCCGGATCCGTTTTTTAGAAAAAAAGCCGGATCCTGCCTGACGGCAAAAAACTGATGTGTGAAAGTAGCCTAAGTGACGACCGCCGACCGCTGCTGCATCGCTGGTGAGATCTGCCTGTGTGGCAGCTCACTAGCGACCATTTAGCGATGCACCAGCGATCCTGACCGGGTCGTATCGTGGTCGGGATCGCTGGTGCATCGCTAAATGTAACGGGACCTTAATATTTAACAGATATAAAATTGGCTCCAATTCCACCTACGCATAGAGAACTCTGAAAATCAACTGTCTCACTTCCTCCCAAAAACCCGTGATCCCAGGACAAGACCTAAAAATGTAATACTGTGTGCCCACATCAGAGCCACACCGCCAGCACACATTTGTAATTAAAGGGTTCAATCTGTGGAGGAGGTCAGGAGTACGATACCAGAACATTAGAATTTTATATTGATTTTCCTTGTTAAGTGTGCAGATATAGGACTTGGCCGCTTTATCCCAAATAATATTCCAGCTTTGAGGTGATAGCCCCATTCTCAGAATAGACTCCCATTTGCATATGTAAGAATGTTTCAATTGTTGCCCACTCCGGGGAGAACTCAATATTTTATATATGTCCGATATCAATCCTTTGGTCGACAATACTCTCCTACAAATCCTCTCAAACGCCGTCGGTGGAGAGAGCCCAGTAGATCCATAAAGCGAAAAGGCAAAGTGTTTGAACTGTAGGTATTGATAAAATTATTTTTTGGTAATAGCATACTTGGACTTGATTTCATCAAATGTCAAGAGCTCCAGCGTATCCCCGTCTATAGTGTCCGCAAACCTAAATAAGCATGCAGAGGACCATGAGTGGGTCATCGCATGATCCAGACTGTTCAGCAACAAGGGTTGAAATATGAATGAAATCATTGGCGAGTTAGAGGAGGCCAAAATAAACTTCCTCATACAAGAAATCGATATCTCCCTCGTAAAGTGTATGGGACCCAATAGACCCTCCGGAGATCTAATGGACTTATTTAACCATAATAGTGAGTTCAGGTGTACCGGAGCCAACCACAATTTTTCTATTTCAGTCCACTTGCCCATAACGAGGCCCACGAGGGAATTCTACGTAGCTGAGCGGCCCAGTAATACTTAATAATGTCAGGGACCGATAAACCCTCTTGTGTTTTAAGGGAGACGAGGACATGCTTGGATATCTAATGACACCTGTCATTCCAAATAAACCTCAGCATAGCTGCTTGGAGGGATTTAAGTTCGCTCATGGGGACTCTAACCGGTAAGGTCTCAAAAAATAAAGTAACTTAGGAAGGAACATATTCTCCGCTCACACGCTCTTCCTCCTTCTGACATCATTTCCTTTTACAATTCGCAGCGTTTGTGGCACCAAATCTGCAGTAAATACGCAGCAAAGACGCAAACCTTTTTACACCTGCGTTTTTGCTGCAGATTTGACTGACTCAATTGAAGTCAATGAATCAAAAACACTGCAGAAACGCAGAGAGAATTGACATGCTGTAGAAAATAAAACTCTGCAAATATGTACGGAAATTTGCTGATCATGTGCACAACACTTCAGGATTGTCATTGAATTACCTTCCATAAGTATTACATTGCGTTTTTGGACCATTTATGCACATAAAAAAACGCAGCGAAAACGCATCAAAAACACAGTGTGTGCACATAGCCTTTAATTTACAAAAAACATTTTTTTTTTAGAGACCACATTACATTTTAAATGACTTTGAGGGGCCTATATAACAGAAAGTACACAAAAGTGACACCATTCTAAAAACTGCACCCCTCAAAGTGCTCAAAACCACACTCAAGGAGTTTATTAACCCTTCAGTTACTTCACAGGAACTGATGCAATGTGGCAGGAAAAAAATGAACACTTATTTTTTTCACCAAAAAAAAAAAATACTTTAGGCCCAAACTTTTTTATTTTCACAAGGGTAATAGGAGAACTTGTTGTGCAGTTTCTCCTGTGCACTCTGATACCCCATGTGTGGGAGAAGTCTACTGTTTGCGCACATGGCAGGGCTCGGAAGGGAAGGAGCGCCATTTGAGTTTTTGAATGTAAAATTTGCTGGAATAATTGGTGAATGCCATGTCGTGTTTGAGGAGCCCCTGATGTGCCTAAACAGTGGAAACCCTCCAAACAAGTGACCCCATGTTGGAAACCACACCTCTCAAGGATTTTATTCAGGGGTATAGTGAGCATGTTGAACCCACAGGTACGACACAGAATTTGATAACATTAGGTTGTCATACTGCATATGTCGTCATTAGTTGTCATTGAGCGCAAGTGCTCACTACTCCAGTTTGCATCGGGCACACGGGTATGCACCAAATATCTCAGGTGCTAAAGTGACATGCTTGAGACCCCACCCTGCATGTTTCACGGCTGTTAGACACCCATAAAAATTGGAATAAGTACCCTTTGCGGCCACTGTTTTAATGCATATCAGCGGTGGTTAATGGGTTAAACGTTTGCCCACCATGATGCACTGAGTGCCTGAACTTGCTTTCAGCCGTCACTCTGAACTGACAGAGACAGCAAAGGCAGACTATAATGAGGGCAATCTAAGCTATCACCCGGAGCCCGGAGGGGCCCATGGCCAGATTACCCCCATTACAATGTTTTGAGCACCATTATCGGCAGCACACGTTTTTGGGCAGGAAGCTTTCCTGAAGTTCCGCTGCAACAAATACAGAACAACAGCGCAGCTCCAGGGAAGCTCTGGTTGCCTCTCCTGTGATATGCCAGCGTGAGGACGTCATCGCAGGAGCATGAACGAGCTGGCCACAAGAAGTGGAGCTCCATGGACCGGAGCAGAGCACTGGAGGAACAGGTGCAAGGTGAGTATGTGTTGTTGTTTTTTTAAACATGTGCATGGGATCTGAACCAGAAATCAATTCCCCATACACTTCAGTGGTGCTCAGCAATACTGCGAACAGAGCAACAGTCCATAAATACTTATGAGAGGAGAAAATTCCAGCTCTCACCAAAACGCACTGGGGGAATAAGGCTGAGGAATAACAGTTGTCTGTGTGTTATTCCTCACCCCTATTCCTCCCCACTGTAATTTTATGCACTTGGAATAAAGTTTGCTCCTATTTTACATTTTGCCAAGTGCTAGAATTTCCTCCCCTCGCAATATCTGCCATAAAACTTTATTTTTACTTCAGGAAAATCCACTCAGTGTATATTTAGCCTTGATTCAAAACATGTTTCAAATGTTTGTTTAGTACCCGGGGTAATACTAGGAATAATGTCTATGACACATAACTAAATTTTCCACAAGGACAGATGCAAATTGGCATCAGTCCCCAAACTTCCAATATTGTCTCTAAGGCCTCATACCCATTGGTGATTAAAAAAACGGTCCGATTTCTGGACTGGAAAAAAGGGTGGAGTGTTATGCCAGTGTCATGCTTTTTTTTTCCCATCCGTTTTGCGTCCGTTTTCCATCCGTTTTTTTTCCCAGCCACTCTTTTTCTACAGTCATTTACAGGACCATTTACAGTGTTCTATACCACAGAATGGTGATGTATCCGTTAAAAATGGATCAAAAACGGATGGTCCGTTTTTGGTCCTTTTTTTAATCGCACCCATTGACTTGTATTGCCGAAAATCGCGGCAAATCGAGGCATGATGCGATTTTTTTTTTTTTTCTCAGACCGATTTTGGCTGAGAAAAAAATCGCAAGTGAGATGTCACCCATTGACTAACATGGGTCAGATTGCAATCCGATTAAAAATCGGATTGCAATTGTCCGATTTCATCGCCAGTGAGTATGAGGCCTAAAGCCGGGGTCAGACTTGCGTGAAACTCAGACGAGTCTCACACGTCAATACCCGGCACTGCCGCCGGCACTCGGGAGCGGAACGTGTGGCTGCATGTATTTCTATGCAGCCGCATGCTCCGCTCTCGAGTGTCGGGTATTGACGTGTGAGACTCGTCCGAGTTTCACGCAAGTCTGACCCCGGCCTAATTTAGAGCTGCACTAAAACTAATCACCAAATGCCTACACAACAGATAATCCACCCATGTGATATAGTCATACAGACAGCAGTCATCAACTGTAATCCTGTTTATTAATCCCATTAGAAAAATAATCCAGCAGTCTCTAGTGGAAATCTTAGATCATGACGGCTTCTTCCCCAAATATCTTTATACAACAAATAGATAAAGTGCGGCATGAAGGGGCTCAGAGAAGGTGGCAGTGAAGGTGTGCAAGTGTCTGATGGGGTCACACAGCTCATAAAAGGACAACTGCCCGGCCTCATAATCCAGACATATCCTGACTCTATCACTGGAGATCTGGTGAGGTAACCAAACCTGTCTACTGTCATGTATCACTGAATACTGATTATTGCATCTACTCAAAGTCCAGGACTTGTTATTATATCCAATCACTGACTGCTGCCCCCTCCTGTCCATACTGGGATAACACATCCCCATCATCCACCACCCTGATCTTCTGCTCTCCACATCCCAGTAATGTCGTCCAGTGGTAAATCTCCTCCTGCTCACCACCTGGTAATCCTGGAATCTCTCTGCTGTTTCTGGACGATTCTGCTCCTCTTCTGTCCCGGTTGCAGTTTTCAGGTCGTCTGATATATGGAGATTATTAGCAGCTGTGGTTACATCCAGTAATATGTCTGCAGGACTCACCACATAGATCCCGTACCTTATAGCTGATATTACCTCACATAATGTGTGTAATGTGTGTGAGATCTCAGCCACATCCAGGTCACCTCCATCATGGGGCTGTTTATCATGTTCCCCTGTGTCCTCATCACCTTCCTCCTCCTCAGGATCACACAAGTCACCGGTGTCTGGTTCCTGTAGGACAGTCAGTGGATCCGTCATGTTACACAGCTCCTCAATGTGTCTCATCTTCCTGGACAGCTCGTCCTTCTTTATTTCCAGCTGATAGATCCGAGCAGACAGTGACAGTGACTCTTCCTTTTCCTGCCTGGAGATCTCACTCAGAACCTTCTTCTCCAGGTCGTCCACCCGTCTCCTCATGTCTGTACACAGGGCAGTGACTCTCTCGGCTTCTCCAGCTGCTTGTTCTTGAGCTTTTCTCCTGTGCTTCTTCAGACTCCAGACTTTCTCCTCGGTGCTCTTGGCCTTTGCGATCATTTTCAGGAGGACATCTCTCAGTTTATTCTTCTTCTTCTTAGAGGCTTCATCTATTAGCTCCACCCGGTGTTCCCGATGTTCTCCGGCCAAACTGCAGGACACACAGATACAAGCAGCGTCCTCAGTGCAGTAATATTCCAGGATCTTCTTATGGACAGAACATTTCCTTTTCTCCAGAGAAGTGCTGGGATCAGATAAGACGTGTTCTGCTGATTTGCTGTGAGCTCTCAGGTGTTTATCACACAGAGAAGCCTCACAGTGTAGACAGGATCTAACAGCAGGTTCCGGAGAGTCCACACAGTAAGTGCAGCAGATCCCACTTTTCATCTGTGGTGGTTGAGTAAACAGGAATTTCTCCATTAGTTTACACAAAGCAAAGTCCCTCATCAGTGCCGGCCGCTCCTGAAACTCTTCTCTGCAGTCAGGACAGGAATAAACTCCAGACCCATCCTGTGTATCCAGCACACGATCAATACAGACCCGGCAGAAGTTGTGTCCACATCTCAGCATTACAGGATCTGTATAAGTGCTCAGACAGATGGAGCAGTCCAGCTCTTCTCTCAGATCAGCAGAGGCCATGACTAACAGGAAGGGAGAAAGGAAACTACAATTCTCTCCCGCTCAAAAGGGTGGGCCTTGTATTGTGTACACAGGGGAGGGCTGAGGAGCAGAAGCTCAGCTACTATTACCCCATTAATCTAATATCTGCTGTAAATTTCAGGTCTAAAATATGGTCACATATAAGGAGTGAATGTATTGAAAGCCAACATGGACAATATCGATAATACGTGTAATATGAATGACTGAACTCAAAATTTGATCCTCAAACACTGGATAGCACTAAAGGTCATCAAAGGTCTTCATCAAAGAGATAGACCATGTGCTGGGGGGGACAGGAAACCTGTTAGGCAGGAAGGCCATTGTGTGTCCTGTGGTGTTGATGCCTTTTGTTCTTATCTCCAGCATAAATGGAATGTGAACCTGTCTTTTTGGCACAAAGGCCTTTTGGCTTATAGAATAGGACGCCATCTGCAGGAAGCTGAAAACCACTACAGTCACGTTTGACCCTTGACCCTCTAATCCAGGGGTGGGGTACCTTTTATCTGCCAAGGGCCATTTGGAAATAATAATAATACTAATCTTTATTAGGAATTTACAGTTTAACAGTATCAAAACACAAGTCATAAATAACAACGTTAACAATGCAATAATTAAAGCAAAATAAGCCGCCCCTGCTCGTGAGAGCTTACAATCTACAATGAGGTGGGGGAGATACAGAGTGCAGGTGTGTATTTACAATGATGGTCCAGCCATCACCGGCAACTATAGGCCGATGTGGATTTCCTCCATCTTTTTTCACCGTGCCCTCCACAGTAGTGACCTCTTTGGATGCAAATTCATCATTTGTCATCTTCCACCAAGTGAAGTGCTGGTGTCTCCACCATCCGTGTTCTGCCAAAATAGGTGTGAACCAGCGCACCTCTGATGTCAGATAGATGAGTCTAATATCTCCGAAGTTCCTGTCCCCTCTTTCCACTTCTCATGGCTTGCTAGGGTTGGTCCTGTGGGGGTCTACCACTTTTTCATTTACTTTATCCAATATTTATTTCTCACCATTACCGCATTTGCTTTACATACTCTCTGTACTGTCATGCTTCTATGGCTTTTTTCGGGGCTTTGTTTTGTTTTTGTTTCTATTTTTGGGGTCGTCCTAGGACACTGATGGCACGCAGCCTCGCCTCATCCTTATTCAGGAGCTGCTGCAGCTTCCTGCGTCACATATCAAGCGGCGCGGCTTTAGCTGAATGATGATGTCATCCGGCCGCGCCACTCAATATGTGAGAGGAGGGAAGCTGCGGCTCACAATGTGAGGGCGGTGACGCTTAATCTGGGAAACAAAATTAACTCTCTTTTGGGGGGATTTGAGGCCTCTCACATTCCACGTCATACATTTTACTTCAGATCTCATGTTCTCTTATCCAGATATGATATACATTGCCACACATAATAAACCTTAGAGATAGCACAATTGATGTTCTGGCAGCAGCATCTATATCAACCTTAACCAACTTCTCTCGCTTCCTCAAGCTCAATGTGGACAAATCTGAACTCATCAACTTTCCTCGATCTCACAGATCTTCCTTACCCGACCTAGCTATAACAATTAATGACATCACGCTTTCCCCAGTACCGGAAGTTCGCTGCCTCGGAATAATCTTTGACTCTGCCCTGTACTTCAAACTGCACATCCAAGCTCTTTCTACCTCCTGTCGCCTCCAGCTCAAAAATATTTCCAGAATCCGTCCTTTCCTCAACCCTCAATCTACTAAAATGCTTGTGCATGCCCTCATCATCTCCAGCCTTGACTACTGCAACATCCTTTTCTGTGGTCTCCCTGCTAACACCCTCGCACCTCTCCAGTCCATCCTTAACTCTGCTGCCTGACTAATTCATCTCTCACCTTGCTACTCCTCTGCAAATCTCTTCACTGGCTCCCATTCCCTGAGCGTATCCAATTCAAATTACCAATACTGACCTACAAGGCCATCTATAACTTGTCTCCCCCATATGTCTCTGAACTTATCTCCCGATCCCTTCCCTCACATAATCTCCGGTCCTCCCAAGACCTCCTTCTCTCCTCCACACTTATTCGCTCCTCATCCAACCGCCTCCAAGACTTCTCCCGAATTGCCCCGTCCTCTGTAGCAGAGGCGATTGGACAACTGCAGCTTCAAGTCTCCCATGGAGACTATTGAAGCAAGTAGAAAGTTTGCTTATTTTATGCACATGCGTTTTAACCTTTTTGTTGCCATGTGAACTCTTAAAACGCATGCGTTTTTAAACACTGACGCACGCCAGCGTTCCCATAGACTGTAATGTGATTTTTTTTTTGCGCATTCCGGGCGCTTTTGTGTGCATGCGTTTTTTTTACACAGGTTGGGAGCACCAACAATGCAACAGGGTGCGTCCGGCGTGCCTAGACGCACACTGGAAAAAAACGCATGTGCACAAAAACGCTTACAAACGCGTGCAAACGCTAGACCATGCGCACCCATGTTAAACATAGGTGCGCACGATGCGCTGCGCTAAAAAACGCTAGTGTGAAACCAGCCTTACATCCTGTATTATGCTCCAGAGCTGCACTCACTGTGTACATACATTACTGATCCTGTATTATACTCCAGAGCTGCACTCACTATTCTGCTGGTGCAGTCACTGAGTACATATATTACATTACTGATCCTGAGTCACATCCTGTATTATACTCCAGAGCTGCACTCACTATTCTGCTGTTGCAGTCACTGTGTGCATACATTGCTGATCCTGTATTATACCCCAGAACTGCACTCACTATTCTGCTGGTGGAGTCACTGTGTACATACATTACTGATCCTGAGTTACCTCCTGTATTATACCCCAGAGCTGCACTCACTATTCTGCTGGTGCAGTCACTGTGTACATACATTACTGATCCTGAGTTACATCCTGTATTATACTCCAGAGCTGCACTCACTATTCTGCTGGTGCAGTCACTGTGTACATACATTACTGATCCTGAGTTACATCCTGTATTATACTCCAGAGCTGCACTCACTATTCTGCTGGTGCAGTCACTGTGTACATGCATTATATTACTGATCCTGAGTTACATCCTGTATTATACCCCAGAGCTGCACTCACTATTCTGCTGGTGCAGTCACTGTGTACATACATTACTGATCCTGAGTTACATCCTGTATTATACCCATAGCTGCACTCACTATTCTGCTGGTGCAGTCACTGTGTACATACATTATATTACTGATCGTGAGTTATATCCTGTATTACCCCAGAGCTGCACTCACTATTCTGCTGGTGCAGTCACTGTGTACATACATTACATTACTGATCCTGAGTTAAATCCTGTATTATACCCAGAGCTGCACTCACTATTCTGCTGGTGCAGTCACTGTGTAGTACATACATTATATTACTGATCCTGAGTTACATCCTGTATTATATTCCAGATCTGTACTCACTATTCTGCTGGTGCAGTCACTGTGTACATACATTACATTACTGATCCTGAGTTACATCCTGTATTATACTCCAGAGCTGCACTCACTATTCAGCTGGTGCAGTCACTGTGTACATACATTACTGATCCTGAGTTACATCCTGTATTATACCATGAGCTGCACTCACTATTCTGCTGGTGCAGTCACTGTGTACATGCATTATATTACTGATCCTGAGTTACATCCTGTATTATACCCCAGAGCTGCACTCACTATTCTGCTGGTGCAGTCACTGTGTACATACATTACATTACTGATCCTGAGTTAAATCCTGTATTATACCCAGAGCTGCACTCACTATTCTGCTGGTGCAGTCACTGTGTAGTACATACATTATATTACTGATCCTGAGTTACATCCTGTATTATATTCCAGATCTGTACTCACTATTCTGCTGGTGCAGTCACTGTGTACATACATTACATTACTGATCCTGAGTTACATCCTGTATTATACTCCAGAGCTGCACTCACTATTCAGCTGGTGCAGTCACTGTGTACATACATTACTGATCCTGAGTTACATCCTGTATTATACCATGAGCTGCACTCACTATTCTGCTGGTGCAGTCACTGTGTACATGCATTATATTACTGATCCTGAGTTACATCCTGTATTATACCCCAGAGCTGCACTCACTATTCTGCTGGTGCAGTCACTGTGTACATACATTACTGATCCTGAGTTACATCCTGTATTACCCCAGAGCTGCACTCACTATTCTGCTGGTGCAGTCACTGTGTACATACATTACATTACTGATCCTGAGTTAAATCCTGTATTATACCCAGAGCTGCACTCACTATTTCACTGTGTACATACATTATATTACTGATCCTGAGTTACATCCTGTATTATACTCCAGAGCTGCACTCACTATTCTGCTGGTGCAGTCACTGTGTACATACATTACTGATCCTGAGTTACATCCTGTATTATACTCCAGAGCTGCACTCACTATTCTGCTGGTTCAGTCACTGTGTACATACATTACTGATCCTGAGTTGCATCCTGTATTATACCCCAGAGCTGCACTCACTATTCTGCTGGTGCAGTCACCGTGTACATACATTACATTACTGATCCTGAGTTACATCCTGTATTATACCCCAGAGTTGCACTCACTATTCTGCTGGTGCAGTCACTGTGTACATACAATACATTACACTACTGATACTGAGTAACATCCTGTATTATACTCCAGAGCTGCACTTACTATTCTGCTGGTGCAGTCACTGTGTACATACAATACATTACATTACTGATCCTGAGTAACATCCTGTATTATACTCCAGAGCTGCACTCACTATTCTGCTGGTGCAGTCACTGTGTACATACATTACATTACTGATCCTGAGTTACATCCTGTATTATACCATGAGCTGCAGTCACTATTCTGCTGGTGCAGTCACTGTGTACATACATTATATTACTGATCCTGAGTTACATCCTGTATTATACCCCAGAGCTGCACTCACTATTCTGCTGGTGCAGTCACTGTGTACATACATTACTGATCGTGAGTTACATCCTGTATTATACCCCAGAGCTGCACTCACTATTCTGCTGGTGCAGTCACTGTGTACATACATTACATTACTGATCCTGAGTTACATCCTGTATTATACCCAAAGCTGCACTCACTATTCTGCTGGTGCAGTCACTGTGTACATACATTATATTACTGATCCTGAGTTACATCCTGTATTATATTCCAGAGCTGTACTCACTATTCTGCTGGTGCAGTCACTGTGTACATACATTACTGATCCTGAGTTACATCCTGTATTATACCCAGAGCTGCACTCACTATTCTGCTGGTGCAGTCACTGTGTACATACATTATATTACTGATCGTGAGTTATATCCTGTATTACCCCAGAGCTGCACTCACTATTCTGCTGGTGCAGTCACTGTGTACATACATTACATTACTGATCCTGAGTTAAATCCTGTATTATACCCAGAGCTGCACTCACTATTCTGCTGGTGCAGTCACTGTGTACATACATTATATTACTGATCCTGAGTTACATCCTGTATTATATTCCAGAGCTGTACTCACTATTCTGCTGGTGCAGTCACTGTGTACATACATTACATTACTGATCCTGAGTTACATCCTGTATTATACTCCAGAGCTGCACTCACTATTCAGCTGGTGCAGTCACTGTGTACATGCATTATATTACTGATCCTGAGTTACATCCTGTATTATACTCCAGAGCTGCACTCACTATTCTGCTGGTGCAGTCACTGTGTACATACATTACTGATCCTGAGTTACATCCTGTATTATACCCAGAGCTGCACTCACTATTCTGCTGGTGCAGTCACTGTGTACATACATTATATTACTGATCGTGAGTTATATCCTGTATTACCCCAGAGCTGCACTCACTATTCTGCTGGTGCAGTCACTGTGTACATACATTACATTACTGATCCTGAGTTAAATCCTGTATTATACCCAGAGCTGCACTCACTATTCTGCTGGTGCAGTCACTGTGTACATACATTATATTACTGATCCTGAGTTACATCCTGTATTATATTCCAGAGCTGTACTCACTATTCTGCTGGTGCAGTCACTGTGTACATACATTACATTACTGATCCTGAGTTACATCCTGTATTATACTCCAGAGCTGCACTCACTATTCAGCTGGTGCAGTCACTGTGTACATACATTACTGATTCTGAGTTACATCCTGTATTATACTTCCAGAGCTGTACTCACTATTCTGCTGGTGCAGTCACTGTGTACATACATTACTGATCCTGAGTTACATCCTGTATTATACCATGAGCTGCACTCACTATTCTGCTGGTGCAGTCACTGTGTACATACATTATATTACTGATCCTGAGTTACATCCTGTATTATACCCTTATACCCCAGAGCTGCACTCACTATTTTGCTGGTGCAGTCACTGTGTACATACGTTACTGATCCTGAGTTACATCCTGTATTATACCCAGAGCTGCACTTACTATTCTGCTGGTGGAGTCACTGTGTACATACATTACATTACTGATCCTGAGTTACATCCTGTATTATACCCAGAGCTGCACTCACTATTCTGCTGGTGCAGTCACTGTGTACATACATTACATTACTGATCCTGAGTTACATCCTGTATTATACCCAGAGCTGCACTCACTATTCTGCTGGTGCAGTCACTGTGTACATACATTACTGATTCTGAGTTACATCCTGTATTATACTCCAGAGCTGCACTCACTATTCTGCTGGTGCAGTCACTGTGTACATACATTACATTACTGATCCTGAGTTACATCCTGTATTATACCCCAGAGCTGCACTCACTATTCTGCTGATGCAGTCACTGTGTATATACAATACATTACTGATCCTGAGTTACATCCTGTATTATACTCCAGAGCTGCACTCACTATTCTGCTGGTGCAGTCACTGTGTACATACATTACATTACTGATCCTGAGTTACCTCCTGTATTATACCCCAGAGCTGCACTCACTATTCTGCTGGTGCAGTCACTGTGTACATACATTACATTGCTGATCCTGAGTTACATCCTGTATTATACCCAGAGCTGCACTCACTATTCTGCTGGTGCAGTCACTGTGTACATACATTATATTACCGATCCTGAGTTACATCCTGTATTATACCCAGAGCTGCACTCACTATTCTGCTGGTGCAGTCACTGTGTACATACATTACATTACTGATCCTGAGTTACATCCTGTATTATACCCCAGAGCTGCACTCACTATTCTGCTGATGCAGTCACTGTGTATATACAATACATTACTGATCCTGAGTTACATCCTGTATTATACTCCAGAGATGCACTCACTATTCTGCTGATGCAGTCACTGTGTATATACAATACATTACTGATCCTGAGTTACCTCCTGTATTATACCCCAGAGCTGCACTCACTATTCTGCTGGTGCAGTCACTGTGTACATACATTACATTACTGATCCTGAGTTACATCCTGTATTATACTCCAGAGCTGCACTCACTATTCTGCTGATGCAGTCACTGTGTATATACAATACATTACTGATCCTGAGTTACCTCCTGTATTATACCCCAGAGCTGCACTCACTATTCTGCTGGTGCAGTCACTGTGTACATACATTACATTGCTGATCCTGAGTTACATCCTGTATTATACCCAGAGCTGCACTCACTATTCTGCTGGTGCAGTCACTGTGTACATACATTATATTACCGATCCTGAGTTACATCCTGTATTATACCCAGAGCTGCACTCACTATTCTGCTGGTGCAGTCACTGTGTACATACATTACATTACTGATCCTGAGTTACATCCTGTATTATACCCCAGAGCTGCACTCACTATTCTGCTGGTGCAGTCACTCTGTACATACATTACATTACTGATCCTGAGTTACATCCTGTAGATCTTTTATTATAAAAATGAAAAACATAACAATAATAATAATAACAGAAATAACAAGAATATCAGCCAGAAAATAATCCGTATACTGAACACTGGTCCAGCCGCTCATTTCCTCCTGTCACACATACTGTATTATACATATATACAGAATAATAACTTACACCTTCCGGTCTGGTCACCAAACAAACTAATAACAAACAATAAAATAAACAAAGGCCGAAATAAATATATATATATATAAACATTTTTTTTTTTTAAATATATTTATGAAATAACCAAATTATACAAATATGTACAAGACTAAACTAAAACCCCACACTCAAGCCCACCATTCCCAACCTTCACACTGACCTGAGAACTGGTCCTGCGTCTCATGCCTCAGTCCATGTCCAACGTCCATAGGCCAGATCAGGCAGTGCCAGTGTTTCCCCAAACACCCCAGTGTCCCATAGTCCCACAAGATAAACCCACCTCCCCCCTTTTTCCACCACCCAACCTAACACTTACACCCAAACCTATATCCCTATATACACTATATACAGAAAAAAACACTACATCACCCACAAATCACAAAGCCCAAGTTCGGCGCCTGCAGCCCTACATCACTGTATACCGATCACAAAACAAAAATCTACAGTGTCAGCAGCAGCCCACCACCAGGAAAAGAGATGACTAGACTAGGACACACTAAAAGAAAAGCCCCTCCAGAGGAGAGTGGCCCTACGTGTACTCAGTCTCCCATACTCCAGAGAGCGCACCTTCACCAGGTCACCGAGCATGGTCCTAAACACATCGTCCACTGGGAGGATTTTCCGTTGCGTCGATACTAAGCACCGTGCGTTCCATGTGTGATACCTAACCACTGCGCTAACTAGAAATAAGGTGCAGCGGTCCCGGCCACCAAGGTCTCCGAATGCTCTATAGTCCCATTCCGCATAGGGGAGACCGGCCAGCCGAGACCAGCCAATGGAGGCGCCCACCCTGTTGTACACCTCTGTGTTGAAGGGACAATGAAGCAGGAAATGGTCCATGCTTTCCAACATGGTACCACAATGCTCCCGAGGACAGTTCCTGTCCTCAGAGCTCCTACACTTCAGATTGTCTCTCACACACAGTTTCCCATGGAAGCAGCACCAAGCCAAGTCCCAAAACTTCGAGGGGATCCTGGTAGAATTCAAAAGATGCAAACCCACCCCAAGATCCCGACTTGGGCAATCTCTGAGCACCAGAGGCCTCTGGAAATGGGTCAACAGAACCCTATTGTCAAGGAGTTTCCTTGGCAGAGTCCTAATCTCCCACATTCCCAGACCCCACTGGCGAATTACCTTCAGGACCAAGGTAGCGTAAGCCGGAAGATGACCATGCGGTGTGCGAAGATCCTTCACTTGCCCTCCTGTCTCCCATTCCTGGAAGAAAGGCTGAAACCATCCCCTACAGGAGAATACCCACGGAGGAGCCCTCTCTTTCCAGAGGTTTGCAATATTGATCTTAATGAAGGTATCCACAAGGAATACCACAGGGTTGACCATACCCAACCCTCCTAGTCTCCTCGTACGGTAAGTAACCTCCCTCTTAACCAGGTTCAGTCTATTCCCCCATAACAGTTGGAAGAACAAACTGTAGACCCGAGTCCAGAGAGACTCCGGCAAGATGCACACACTGCCCAGATAAATCAGTAAAGGGAGCACGTAAGTTTTGATCAGGTTTAGCCTTTCCCTGAGGGTCAAAGACCAACCCTTCCATTGGTTCACCTTCTGAGTGGCGATCTCCAGCCTGCTGTCCCAATTTTGTTTGGGGTAATCCCCCTGGCCAAATTCGATGCCAAGGACTTTTTCAGAGACTTTGGGTCCTGGGAGGGTGTCCGGGAGATCAAAACCAGGATTTCCTCCTCCCAGCCAGACTCTCACACTTATCCCAGTTGATCTTGGACCCGGATGCCTCCGAGTAGCGATCTACCTCTGACATCAGCCACCCTGCCTCCTCGTAAGAGGAAACAAAAACAGTGACATCATCGGCATATGCCACCACCCTCAGAGTGGCTTCCGGTGCTGCTCGGTCCATCCCGACCCGGCCAACGGTCCACGCTCCTAAGAAGTGGGTCAATCGCGAACACGTACAGCAGCGGGCTCAAGGGACAACCCTGGCGAACACCAGATCCAACCTCAAAAGAGCTGCAAATCCAACCGTTCAGCGGGAAACTCTCTCCCCCACCGTACAAGGTTTTAAGCCAATCAAAAAAAAACCCCCGGCAGGCCATATCTCAGAAGGACAAACCATAGGTACTCGTGATTAACTCGATCAAACGCTTTTGCCTGGTCAGTGACAGCATGTACCCCTTCCAGTGACCAGCCCTACCCTGGTCCATTGCCTCCCGGACTCCGAGCACAGCACTAAATGTGCTGCAACCTGAAACAGCAATGCTGGGCCTCCGAAAGGAGTCGGGGTGCAAATTTCACAAGCCGATTAAACAGCACCTTTGCCAGAACCTTCCTGTCTGCATTGCGAAGCACTATGGGATGCCAATTCTCAATGCACGATGGGTCCTTACCCTTGACAAGATGATCAGGGCAGACCTCCTCATTGACTTTGTCAGAGTGCCCGAGGAAAGACACTCATTGAATACCTCAGTCAAGAGGGGAACCAATGCGTCCTTAAAGGTCTTAAAAAACTCAGATGTTAAGCCATCTGGACCTCGCGATTTTTTTTGGGCAAGCCCTTCAAACGACAACTTAACTTCTTCTTGCCTGATCATCTCTGTCAAAACGTCAAGAAAGGGGTCTACCCCTGGTTCGGGAACGGCTTCAACCAGGAAAGCCGACATCCTATCCTAATCAAGATCCCTCTTCCCCAAGAGGTACGAGTAGAAGGATCTGACAACCTCCAGGATCCCTGATCTGGATCGCCTCAGGGACCCTGTAGTGTCGACCAGTCCTGTAACAACTTTACTATTCACTGACATCTTGCAGTTTCTGTAAGTTTCGGGCGAGCGGTACTTCCCGTAATCCCTCTCAAAAACCAAAGATGCGTGTCTGTTGTACTGACACCTCATGAGCAAAGATTTCACTCTGGAGATCTCCTCGCGGCTACCTCCAGTTGAGACAAGATGCTCGAGTTTCCTCCTCAGACCCTGATACAGGCGGTACCTGTTCAGACTCCTGAGGCTCGAGAGCTGGCGGAAGAATCTCACCACCCTTTTCTTGAACATCTCCCACCACTCTGACTTACTACTACAAAGATCCAGTAAGGGTACCTGGCTCTGAAGAAAATCCTCTTCTGTCCGCTTCTTCCAAGAGAGACGAATTGAGCCTCCAAAAGCCTCTTCCCATTCGGAGGGTCTCTGTAACATTCAGAGAAAACAAAATTAAACAGTGGTCGGAGAACTCCACCTCAACAACAGACACTGCTGAAGGGACAGCTTCCTCCTTTAAATAAAACCTATCTATTCTGGACCTACAGTTGCCTCTATGATAGGTGAACCCCTCGTGGCCTGGGGTGTGCCGAATGTGGACATCCACCAGGCGAGCCTCACTAGCTATACAATTAAGGGTGACGCTATCATAAGTCAGCTTGTCTCTGGAACCTCCTCTATCTCGGGGCCTCGTGACAGTATTGAAGTCCCCTCCAAAGACAACCTGCCGACTTGTAAAAAGGTAGGGCTTGATCCTCATAAAAAGACACTTCCGGTCCCACTTAGATTGGGGACCATAGATGTTAATAAGCCGAAGCTCTTGTCCCTTCATGAGGACATCTAAGATCAGGCACCTCCCCATTTCTAACTCAATAACCCATCGGCATTCCACCGGTGCGGTAAAAAAGACCGCCACTCCACTATACGGCTCGGCCGCAAGAGACCAATAGGAGGGCCCGAGTCTCCACTCCCTTTTGGCTTTGAACACATCTGCCATATTTGGCAGTCTGGTCTCTTGCAAAAAGAAAATGTCAGCTTCAACACGGCTGAGAAAATCAAAGGCCGCAAATCTGGCTGTATTTGACTTTATGCTGGCGACATTAATGGACGCCAGCGTCAACGGAGTGGGTACTGCCATCATTGGTGATTGAGTTAGATGGCTTTCTTCTTCCCACTCCCCTTATCCTCTGCCTTAGAGGAGGAATCCTTCCCCCTCTTTAATGACACAGAGGTGTCCATTCCCAAGTGTTTTTTCTTTTTGTCGTCCTCGTCTCCGGACTCTGGGCCAGTCCCTCCCTCCAAGGACCTTACGTTCCCAGAAGAAGGAGACTAGGCCCCCCCTGTAAGCTCCGCCGAAGCCGGAACCTCACCCTCAGCTTCCTCCTCCGAGGAGGAGATGTTCTCAAGGGCTTGGAACCGGTTAGAAAGAACAACCAGAGGGGAGTCAGTTTTTCCTTCCTTAGGTACCTTGGTCAGAGCAGGAGAAGATGCTTTATCTCCCTTCTTTCTCTTCTTTTTCGTGCTGAGCTTACGCTTGTTCTCTAGCCACTGCCTATTATCCTCATCCATACTTTCAAAATGGGAGGATTCGGAGGCAGTGGCAGTTTCCTCCCTATGGATCCTACTGACCTCCTCATCCAACTCATCATCCCTCGGGGCCTCAGCAAGACTGGCATCCAGGACAGGGGTCACCTCAGTAGCACGGGGCTCGCCCAGCTCCCTTTCCTGTCTGCGCTTGTCTAGACGCCTCAGCTGGTCAGGCGTCTTTTTATTGCTCTTCCTCCTTGGCCCCTCAGCTCCCTCACCCCTGCTAGTCCTTTCCCCAGCAGAATCAGCCTCACGGCTTTCTCCTACCGGGGTCATGACTGCATTAGCGAAGGAGCGAGGACAACGGCTGAATGGGTGACCTAAGTCACCACACAGGTGGCACCTATTCTCCACACAAGATGCAGCAAGATGGCCGATATCCCCACACAATGCACATTTCTGCACAGTGCAGGTTGCACTGAAGTGTGTGGGGTCACCGCACCTGTGACAGAGCTTCGGTTGCCCCTGGTAGAAGACCTGGATATGATCTCTACCCAGGAAGGCAGATGATGGAATGTGGGCAACAGTATCACCTGAACGCTTAAGTTTTACCATAAACGTCCAGGCCCCTGACCAGATATCATACTCATCACGGTTTTTTATTGGCATCTCCACCACTTCTCCATATCTGCCAAGCCACGTCATGATGTCATAATAAGAAAGCGACTTGTTACAGGTCATCACGGTCACGTTCTTGACTTGATTTTGGCGAGACACCGCCTGGATGGCAAAGTCTCGCCAGCCGGGCTAATTTTTGGCCAACTCATAATTCGACCAGAAGAGCTCCAACCCTTCTGGCCGCACAAAGCTGACATCAAACTCAGGCGTGGAATAGGGATGTATCAAGGCGTAGATGTCAATAGCCTTGAAGCCCATCTTCAGCAGGAGCTCCACAACCTTAGACCTTGGAGGACACGCCTCACTGCCCCTCCACCGAAGACGGACCACATTCCTACGCACACTACCTGGCCCGGCTGTCGGAAGGGACCACACTGTGTTTCCCCTATTTTGCTCTCGGAAGTCCCAGAGGTCATGCCTCTCTATCCAGAAGGTTAGATCAACTTCTCGACCCTCTACCGTTAGTGATCTCTCCCCCTTCTTTAGATCCTCCAGGAGACGCCGCTGCAACATGCCGTCCCCAGAGCCCAGGAGGACGCCCTATTTCCCCCGGAGGTGACAGCGGCATAACTAATAACAGGTACTGCCACCACCGGGGGGGGGGCAATATCAACACCAACAGTATCAGTATTACCCACCTCCATAACACCCTCACTCTCCCCCAAACCAGCAACCACACCACTAGACAAAGAAATTTCCTCATCCACACCTCCCACCACATTCACTCCTGCTGGACCAATGACAACAGGGGGTGGCATTTTGACCTCCGCATCATCAGGCACGAGGGGCTCAGTCTCCTCCACAGAACTGAAGGCGACTTCACCCCTGGACTTACGGGTGCCCTCCGCATCATCAGTTGGTATTTTTCTTTGCCTCACTGGGCGCCGCTGATCTTTTGCCGCTGTGAGGCACCGCTGATCCTTTACATCAGGATCTTGCTGACGTTCTGATCATGAGGATCAGAACGCCCAGCCCCAACAGCCCCCTCACACTGCGGCCGCTTCTCAACTAAGTGATCAGCGGCAGCAGCAGTCAGGGGCGCCGAGGCTACCGGAGCTGCCCCCGACACTGGGCCGTTCCCCCCTCCCACTGAGGAGCGCACCACAGTCTCGTGGCCTAACCGTACACCCGCCGCCGGGCCGCCCTCACTGTCCAGCCTCTCGGCTGATGCACCTGCTGCTACGTCCCCGCTACTACAAGCAGAGACGGAGCTCTGCACCTCACTACCGTTCTCTGTACTCTCCCTGCGCCTTTGCATCGGATCCACAGCAGAACCCGGGCTGGGCAACGGGGCTTATGCAGCGAGTTGACCCTGCAGCTGACTCAGGGGGTACAGGGAGGGGGGCATATACATAACTCACCACTTCCTGGAGCTTCGGCTTGTTTTTCTTTACCTTTTTCTTCTGGTCCCCAGGTGCCTCCTCTGGTAAATCATCACCAAGATGGAAGTTCTGAAGGCACACTGGGGACTCCAGGAGCTTGATCTCCGCCATTAATGCCCCTCCCTGCCCGCTGTTGTCACTGTCCTCCCCAGAGCCAGCAGAACTGTGACCAGATGCCAATGTCGCCTGCCCAGCAGGGAGCACGCTGCACGTGGCCTTCGGGTGACTTTGCAGGCTGCCAGGTGGGGCTTTCTGCTGGTCGTCATCATCATCATCATCGTCATCCAACTGGCTCTCAGGCTGCAGCCCCATCTGCCTTTGCACTCTGTTATCAGCCATTTCTCTAAATCTGTCCTCATTTATTAGTTTCTCTTTAAATGGTCCACTTTTTTCTCTTAGGAAAGCTTTCCTTACCTCCAGCTCATTAATTTCAAGCTTCAGTTGATTTACCTCCGCCTGGAGTTGGGTCTTCCTGGGTCTGGAGGAACCTGCAGCTTAGGCGCTTCTTGTGCAGCACAGCTCCTCCCGGAGCCTCCTTATGGTCTTACTCTCCTCTTCATACTCACGGAGGTGGCTCATGACCCGGGAGGCATAGGTGGACACAGACTTCTTTGGTTTCTGCAGCCCCCAACTTTCCTCAGTGAGGTCTGCCTTACCTCCGTGAGCACTCAGCTTTCCTCCGGAAGGACCGCCATCTTGCACGCTGCTAGCAGGCTTCTCCTCCATGTTGAGCTGCACTCACTATTCTGCTGGTGCAGTCACTGTGTACATACATTACATTACTGATCCTGAGTTACATCGTGTATTATACTCCAGAGCTACACTCACTATTCTGCTGGTGCAGTCACTGTGTACATACATTACATTACTGATCCTGAGTTACATCCTGTATTATGGTCCAGAGCTGCACTCACTATTCTGCTGGTGCAGTCACTGTGTACATACATTACTGATCCTGAGTTACATCCTGTATTATACCCCAGAGCTGCACTCACTATTCTGCTGGTGCAGTCACTGTGTACATACATTACTGATCCTGAGTTACATCCTGTATTATACCCCAGAGCTGCACTCACTATTCTGCTGGTGCAGTCACTGTGTACATACATTACTGATCCTGAGTTACATCCTGTATTATACCCCAGAGCTGCACTCACTATTCTGCTGGTGCAGTCACTGTGTACATACAGTGTTGTTCAAAAGTCCTGCATAGGCGTGAAGAAAACTATATGTTTCATACTTCTGCATCTCTACAGTGAAACTGGTGGAACATATGTTTTTGTAATCCCTCATTGTATGCCATACTCATTTTTGAATGTCCCAAGTGTATAAATTGTTATGGTATGCGCATTTTTGACAATTTTTTTTACAGCATAACCATACCTACACCAGTACAGTGTGTAGAATGGTGAACAGGTTTCTAAGTTCATTAACTTCCAATGCAAGTTCACACAGACTTAAATTTTACTTTTTAAGATTGATTATTTTTTATTTAATTCAGAGTCCTGAAAAGGGTCTTTTGAGTGCATCTTTAGCTTCTAATACTTTATTGGCCAGTCTTTGCTCTTGAGCACCAGCTTGCATCTCTGTGGCATTGAGTGAACAAGCTTCTGCAGATGTTCACGAGTGATGATGTGGTTCCAGGCCTGTATCAGAGCCTCAATCAACTCACTCTTGGTCCTTGGCTGTTTTCTAGATATCTCTAATGATACCTTGTGCCACAAATTTTCAATTGGATTGAGGTCCAGGGACTGAGCTGGCCAGTCAATAGTAGCCACCTTGTTCTTTTATTTTCCATTCCGTTACAGTCTTAGCTCTGTGATAAGGAGCATTATCATCCTGGAAGATATAATCCCCTGAAAACAGGTGTTGAGCAGAAGGCAGCATTTTCGTATTAAGGATGTCTATGTATTTTTTTTGCATTAACCATACCCTCCACAATATGAAGCCTTCCAACACCATTGGCTGCCATACAGCCCCAGACCATTACTTTCATCGGATGTTTCACAGAGAAGCTCAAACACTCTGGCTTGTACTCTTCATGTGGGAACCTTCTCACATAAGACTTGCCATCATTTCCTAAAATGCAAAAAGTGCTTTCATCACTAAATAGCACTTTTTCCCACTCCTCCTCCCTCCATTTTAAATATTTCAATGCTCACAGTTTTCGCCTTTGTCTTTGTATGGCTGTCATCAATGGCTTCTTTCGGGCCTTGCACCCTCTCAATCCTGCTTCCAAACATCTCTTCCTAACAGTTGATGTTGCTACCTCAATATTGCACTTTTCTTGCCATTCTCGCAGAAGCTGAGGAGAGGTGAGCTTTCGATTTGCAAGGGATGTTCTTATCAGTACTCTATCCTCCCTTTTAGTTGACTTTCTGGGCCGACCAGATTTCAATTCCCATATTGTAGCAATAATTTCAGGCAAAACTGCTTCAAAAGCTAAAAATATTACAGGGAGAGAATGCAAAATTGTATTCTGAACAAAACCATATATAATATGTCATATTAGCATCGAAGATATTCGACAGAAAATGTTTAAAACTTGAAAAATCAATTTATCCTAAGCAGGACTTTTGAACACCACTGTACATTACTGATCCTGAGTAACATCCTGTATTATACTCCAGAGCTGCACTCACTATTCTGCTGGTGCAGTCACTGTGTACATACATTACAATACTGATCCTGAGTTACATCCTGTATTATACCCCAGAGCTGCACTCACTATTCTGCTGGTGCAGTCACTGTGTACATACATTACTGATCCTGAGTTACATCCTGTATTATACTCCAGAGCTGCACTCACTATTCTGCTGGTGCAGTCACTGTGTACATACATTACAATACTGATCCTGAGTTACATCCTGTATTATACCCCAGAGCTGCACTCACTATTCTGCTGGTGCAGTTACTGTGTACATACATTACAATACTGATCCTGAGTTACATCCTGTATTATACTCCAGAGCTGCACTCCCTATTCTGCTGGTGCAGTCACTGTGTACATACATTACAATACTGATCCTGAGTTACATTCTGTATTATACCCCAGAGCTGCACTCACTAGTCTGCTGGTGCAGTCACTGTGTACATACATTACTGATCCTGAGTTACATCCTGTATTATACTCCAGAGCTGCACTCACTCTTCTGCTGGTGCAGTCCCTGTGTACATACATTACATTACTGATCCTGAGTTACATCCTGTATTATACTCCAGAGCTGCACTCACTATTCTGCTGGTGCAGTCACTGTGTACATACATTACATTACTGATCCTGAGTTACATCCTGTATTATACTCCAGAGCTGCACTCACTATTCTGCTGGTACAGTCCCTGTGTACATACATTACATTACTGATCCTGAGTTACATCCTGTATTATATACCCCAGAGCTGCACTCACTATTCTACTGGTGCAGTCACTGTGCACATACATTACATTACTGATCCTGAGTTACCTCCTGTATTATACTCCAGAGCTGCGCTCACTATTCTGCTGGTGCAGTCACTGTGTTCATACATTACTGATCCTGAGTTACATCCTGTATTATACCCCAGAGCTGCACTCACTATTCTGCTGGTGTAGTCACTGTGTACATACATTACATTACTGATCCTGAGCTACCTCCTGTATTATACTCCAGAGCTGCGCTCACTATTCTGCTGGTGCAGTCACTGTGTACATACATTACATTACTGATCCTGAGTTACCTCCTGTATTATACTCCAGAGCTGCACTCACTATTCTGCTGGTGTAGTCACTGTGTACATACATTACATTAAAGATCCTGAGTTACATCCTGTATTATACTCCAGAGCTGCGCTCACTATTCTGCTGGTGCAGTCACTGTGCACATACATTACATTACTGATCCTGAGTTACCTCCTGTATTATACTCCAGAGCTGCGCTCACTATTCTGCTGATGCAGTCACTGTGTTCATACATTACTGATCCTGAGTTACATCCTGTATTATACCCCAGAGCTGCACTCACTATTCTGCTGGTGTAGTCACTGTGTACATACATTACATTACTGATCCTGAGTTACCTCCTGTATTATACTCCAGAGCTGCCCTCACTATTCTGCTGGTGCAGTCACTGTGTACATACGTGCCACACAGTGCCCCCACATACAGTGACACCACAGACAGTGCCCCCACAGACAGTGACACACACACACACAGTGCCCCCACATACAGTGACACCACATACAGTGACCACACACAGTGCCCCCACACACAGTGCCCCCCACACAGTGCCCCCACATACAGTGCCACACATACAGTGCCCCCACACAGTTCCCCCCACATACAGTGCCACACACATACAGTGCCCCCACAGACAGTGACACACACAGTGCCCCCCACATACAGTGCCACACACACTGCCCCCACATACAGTGCCCCCACATACAGTGCCACACAGTCCCCCCACATACAGTGCCACAAACACAGTGCCCCCACAAACAGTGCCACCACACAGTGCCCCCACATACAGTGCCCCCACATACAGTGCGACACACAGTGCCCCCACACACAGTGACACACACACAGTGCCCCCACATACAGTGACACACAGTGCCCCCACACACAGTGCCCCCACATACAGTGACACACAGTGCCCCACACATACAGTACCCCCACATACAGTTCCCCCACACACAGTGAAACACTGCCCCCACATACAGTGACACCACATACAGTGCCCCCACATACAGTGAAACACAGTGCCCCCACATACAGTGACACCACACAGTTACATCCTGTATTATACTCCAGAGCTGCACTCACTATTCTGCTGGTGCAGTCACTGTGTACATACATTACAATACTGATCCTGAGTTACATCCTGTATTATACCCCAGAGCTGCACTCACTATTCTGCTGGTGCAGTTACTGTGTACATACATTACAATACTGATCCTGAGTTACATCCTGTATTATACTCCAGAGCTGCACTCACTATTCTGCTGGTGCAGTCACTGTGTACATACATTACAATACTGATCCTGAGTTACATTCTGTATTATACCCCAGAGCTGCACTCACTAGTCTGCTGGTGCAGTCACTGTGTACATACATTACTGATCCTGAGTTACATCCTGTATTATACTCCAGAGCTGCACTCACTCTTCTGCTGGTGCAGTCCCTGTGTACATACATTACATTACTGATCCTGAGTTACATCCTGTATTATACTCCAGAGCTGCACTCACTATTCTGCTGGTGCAGTCACTGTGTACATACATTACATTACTGATCCTGAGTTACATCCTGTATTATACTCCAGAGCTGCACTCACTATTCTGCTGGTACAGTCCCTGTGTACATACATTACATTACTGATCCTGAGTTACATCCTGTATTATATACCCCAGAGCTGCACTCACTATTCTGCTGGTGCAGTCACTGTGTACATACATTACATTACTAATCCTGAGTTGCATCCTGTATTATACCCCAGAGCTGCACTCACTATTCTGCTGGTGCAGTCACTGTGCACATACATTACATTACTGATCCTGAGTTACCTCCTGTATTATACCCCAGAGCTGCACTCACTATTCTGCTGGTGCAGTCACTGTGTACATACATTACATTACTAATCCTGAGTTACATCCTGTATTATACCCCAGAGCTGCACTCACTATTCTGCTGGTGCAGTCACTGTGTTCATACATTACTGATCCTGAGTTACATCCTGTATTATACCCCAGAGCTGCACTCACTATTCTGCTGGTGCAGTCACTGTGTACATACATTACATTACTGATCCTGAGTTACCTCCTGTATTATACTCCAGAGCTGCGCTCACTATTCTGCTGGTGCAGTCACTGTGTTCATACATTACTGATCCTGAGTTACCTCCTGTATTATACTCCAGAGCTGCGCTCACTATTCTGCTGGTGCAGTCACTGTGTACATACATTACATTACTGATCCTGAGTTACATCCTGTATTATACTCCAGAGCTGCACTCACTATTCTGCTGGTACAGTCCCTGTGTACATACATTACATTACTGATCCTGAGTTACATCCTGTATTATATACCCCAGAGCTGCACTCACTATTCTGCTGGTGCAGTCACTGTGTACATACATTACATTACTGATCCTGAGCTACCTCCTGTATTATACTCCAGAGCTGCGCTCACTATTCTGCTGGTGCAGTCACTGTGTACATACATTACATTACTGATCCTGAGTTACCTCCTGTATTATACTCCAGAGCTGCACTCACTATTCTGCTGGTGTAGTCACTGTGTACATACATTACATTACAGATCCTGAGTTACATCCTGTATTATACTCCAGAGCTGCGCTCACTATTCTGCTGGTGCAGTCACTGTGCACATACATTACATTACTGATCCTGAGTTACCTCCTGTATTATACTCCAGAGCTGCGCTCACTATTCTGCTGGTGCAGTCACTGTGTTCATACATTACTGATCCTGAGTTACATCCTGTATTATACCCCAGAGCTGCACTCACTATTCTGCTGGTGTAGTCACTGTGTACATACATTACATTACTGATCCTGAGTTACCTCCTGTATTATACTCCAGAGCTGCCCTCACTATTCTGCTGGTGCAGTCACTGTGTACATACATTACATTACTTATCCTGAGTTACCTCCTGTATTATACTCCAGAGCTGCACTCACTATTCTGCTGGTGCAGTCACTGTGTACATACATTACTGATCCTGAGTTACCTCCTGTATTATACCCCAGAGCTGCACTCACTATTCTGCTGGTGCAGTCACTGTGTACATACATTACATTACTAATCCTGAGTTACATCCTGTATTATACCCCAGAGCTGCACTCACTATTCTGCTGGTGCAGTCACTGTGTTCATACATTACTGATCCTGAGTTACATCCTGTATTATACCCCAGAGCTGCACTCACTATTCTGCTGGTGTAGTCACTGTGTACATACATTACATTACTGATCCTGAGTTACCTCCTGTATTATACTCCAGAGCTGCGCTCACTATTCTGCTGGTGCAGTCACTGTGCACATACATTACATTACTGATCCTGAGTTACCTCCTGTATTATACTCCAGAGCTGCGCTCACTATTCTGCTGGTGCAGTCACTGTGTTCATACATTACTGATCCTGAGTTACATCCTGTATTATACCCCAGAGCTGCACTCACTATTCTGCTGGTGTAGTCACTGTGTACATACATTACATTACTGATCCTGAGTTACCTCCTGTATTATACCCCAGAGGTGCACTCACTATTCTGCTGGTGCAGTCACTGTGTACATACATTACATTACTTATCCTGAGTTACATCCTGTATTATACTCCAGAGCTGCACTCACTATTCTGCTGGTGCAGTCACTGTGTACATACATTACATTACTGATCCTGAGTTACATCCTGTATTATACTCCAGAGCTGCACTCACTATTCTGCTGGTGCAGTCACTGTGTACATACATTACTGATCCTGAGTTACATCCTGTATTATACCCCAGAGCTGCACTCACTATTCTGCTGGTGCAGTCACTGTGTACATACATTACATTACTGATCCTGAGTTACATCCTGTATTATACTCCAGAGCTGCACTCACTATTCTGCTGGTGCAGTCACTGTGTACATACATTACATTACTGATCCTGAGTTACCTCCTGTATTATACCCCAGAGCTGCACTCACTATTCTGCTGGTGCAGTCACTGTGTACATACATTACATTACTGATCCTGAGTTACCTCCTGTATTATACTCCAGAGCTGCGCTCACTATTCTGCTGGTGCAGTCACTGTGTTCATACATTACTGATCCTGAGTTACATCCTGTATTATACCCCAGAGCTGCACTCACTATTCTGCTGGTGTAGTCACTGTGTACATACATTACATTACTGATCCTGAGTTACCTCCTGTATTATACCCCAGAGCTGCACTCACTATTCTGCTGGTGCAGTCACTGTGTACATACATTACATTACTGATCCTGAGTTACATCCTGTATTATACCCCAGAGCTGCACTCACTATTCTGCTGGTGCAGTCACTGTGTACATACATTACATTACTGATCCTGAGTTACATCCTGTATTATACTCCAGAGCTGCGCTCACTATTCTGCTGGTGCAGTCACTGTGTGCATACATTACATTACTGATCCTGAGTTACCTCCTGTATTATACCCCAGAAGTGCACTCACTATTCTGCTGGTGCAGTCACTGTGTACATACATTACATTACTGATCCTGAGTTACATCCTGTATTATACTCCAGAGCTGCACTCACTATTCTGCTGGTGCAGTCACTGTGTACATACATTACATTACTGATCCTGAGTTACATCCTGTATTATACTCCAGAGCTGCACTCACTATTCTGCTGGTGCAGTCACTGTGTACATACATTACATTACTGATCCTGAGTTACATCCTGTATTATACTCCAGAGCTGCACTCACTATTCTGCTGGTGCAGTCACTGTGTACATACATTACATTACTGATCCTGAGTTACCTCCTGTATTATACCCCAGAGCTGCACTCACTATTCTGCTGGTGCAGTCACTGTGTACATACATTACATTACTGATCCTGAGTTACCTCCTGTATTATACTCCAGAGCTGCGCTCACTATTCTGCTGGTGCAGTCACTGTGTTCATACATTACTGATCCTGAGTTACATCCTGTATTATACCCCAGAGCTGCACTCACTATTCTGCTGGTGTAGTCACTGTGTACATACATTACATTACTGATCCTGAGTTACCTCCTGTATTATACCCCAGAGGTGCACTCACTATTCTGCTGGTGCAGTCACTGTGTACATACATTACATTACTGATCCTGAGTTACCTCCTGTATTATACTCCAGAGCTGCACTCACTATTCTGCTGGTGCAGTCACTGTGTACATACATTACATTACTGATCCTGAGTTACATCCTGTATTATACCCCAGAGCTGCACTCACTATTCTGCTGGTGCAGTCACTGTGTACATACATTACATTACTGATCCTGAGTTACCTCCTGTATTATACTCCAGAGCTGCGCTCACTATTCTGCTGGTGCAGTCACTGTGTACATACATTACATTACTGATCCTGAGTTACCTCCTGTATTATACTCCAGAGCTGCGCTCACTATTCTGCTGGTGCAGTCACTGTGTACATACATTACATTACTGATCCTGAGTTACATCCTGTATTATACCCCAGAGCTGCACTCACTATTCTGCTGGTGCAGTCACTGTGTACATACATTACTGATCCTGAGTTACATCCTGTATTATACCCCAGAGCTGCACTCACTATTCTGCTGGTGCAGTCACTGTGTACATACATTACTGATCCTGAGTTACCTCCTGTATTATACCCCAGAGCTGCACTCACTATTCTGCTGGTGCAGTCACTGTGTACATACATTACATTACTGATCCTGAGTTACATCCTGTATTATACTCCAGAGCTGCACTCACTATTCTGCTGGTGCAGTCACTGTGTACATACATTACATTACTGATCCTGAGTTACATCCTGTATTATACTCCAGAGCTGCACTCACTATTCTGCTGGTGCAGTCACTGTGTACATACATTACATTACTGATCCTGAGTTACCTCCTGTATTATACCCCAGAGCTGCACTCACTATTCTGCTGGTGCAGTCACTGTGTACATACATTACATTACTGATCCTGAGTTACCTCCTGTATTATACTCCAGAGCTGCGCTCACTATTCTGCTGGTGCAGTCACTGTGTTCATACATTACTGATCCTGAGTTACATCCTGTATTATACCCCAGAGCTGCACTCACTATTCTGCTGGTGTAGTCACTGTGTACATACATTACATTACTGATCCTGAGTTACCTCCTGTATTATACCCCAGAGGTGCACTCACTATTCTGCTGGTGCAGTCACTGTGTACATACATTACATTACTGATCCTGAGTTACCTCCTGTATTATACTCCAGAGCTGCACTCACTATTCTGCTGGTGCAGTCACTGTGTACATACATTACATTACTGATCCTGAGTTACATCCTGTATTATACCCCAGAGCTGCACTCACTATTCTGCTGGTGCAGTCACTGTGTACATACATTACATTACTGATCCTGAGTTACCTCCTGTATTATACTCCAGAGCTGCGCTCACTATTCTGCTGGTGCAGTCACTGTGTACATACATTACATTACTGATCCTGAGTTACCTCCTGTATTATACTCCAGAGCTGCGCTCACTATTCTGCTGGTGCAGTCACTGTGTACATACATTACATTACTGATCCTGAGTTACATCCTGTATTATACCCCAGAGCTGCACTCACTATTCTGCTGGTGCAGTCACTGTGTACATACATTACTGATCCTGAGTTACATCCTGTATTATACCCCAGAGCTGCACTCACTATTCTGCTGGTGCAGTCACTGTGTACATACATTACTGATCCTGAGTTACCTCCTGTATTATACCCCAGAGCTGCACTCACTATTCTGCTGGTGCAGTCACTGTGTACATACATTACATTACTGATCCTGAGTTACATCCTGTATTATACTCCAGAGCTGCACTCACTATTCTGCTGGTGCAGTCACTGTGTACATACATTACTGATCCTGAGTTACATCCTGTATTATACCCCAGAGCTGCACTCACTATTCTGCTGGTGCAGTCACTGTGTACATAGATTACTGATCCTGAGTTACCTCCTGTATTATACCCCAGAGCTGCACTCACTATTCTGCTGGTGCAGTCACTGTGTACATACATTACATTACTGATCCTGAGTTACATCCTGTATTATACTCCAGAGCTGCGCTCACTATTCTGCTGGTGCAGTCACTGTGTACATACATTACATTACTGATCCTGTATTATGCTCCAGAGCTGCATTTATAATTCTTCTGATTTTCATTGGAAATTATATACAGTACAGCGACTTCTGAAATATAATTTTTCAGATGATTTTTGTAAAGAAGAAACCTCCATAAATACAAATCACCGAGCACTGAGCAGTAAGAAGTGTTGGGAGATGTCCGCCATTACGGTAATGGCCGCTGTGTCGTCCTGAGCTCCTGTTGGGTCTCTTGTCCCCTCCATGTGTCTCCATCCTGGTGGTGATGGGAGAGGACTCAGGAGGCGGAGCCTGCAGGGGGAGGAGCCTGCAGGGAGGGGCTAAAACGTCAGTTGGTGTCGGTGCTGCTGAGTGACGCTGCCCCTGAGGTGATTTCTGTCAGGAGTGAGGAAATCCTCCATTTTATCCTGATCAGCCGCCATGTTTGTTCCATCTCTTCACCTTCATTAGATTTGGGAAATCTGTGATAATGTTGGAGACGTGAAATGATCCGGAGGAGAAACATTCAGCCATTATTGTACTGGGCCCAACACAGTGTTATCACATTCCTGTGTGTGAGGTGACACAGCGCAGGGTTATGCTCCCTGATGGCTGACAGTGATATGAGGAGACTTCACTACTGGCAGTCACAGTGCCCCCACATACAGTGCCACACAGTGCCCCCACATACAGTGCCACACAGTGCCCCCACATACAGTGCCCCCACATACAGTGCCCCCCACATACAGTGCCACACAGTGCCCCCACATACAGTGCCACACAGTGCCCCCACATACAGTGCCCCCACATACAGTGCCCCCCACATACAGTGCCACACAGTGCCCCCACATACAGTGCCCCCACATACAGTGCCACACAGTGCCCCCACATACAGTGCCCCCACACAGTGCCCCCACATACAGTGCCACACAGTGCCCCCACACACAGTGCCCCCACATACAGTGCCACACAGTGCCCCCCACATACAGTGCCACACAGTGCCCCCACACACAGTGCCCCCACATACAGTGCCCCCCACATACAGTGCCACACAGTGCCCCCACATACAGTGCCCCCACATACAGTGCCACACAGTGCCCCCACATACAGTGCCCCCACACAGTGCCCCCACATACAGTGCCACACAGTGCCCCCACACACAGTGCCCCCACATACAGTGCCACACAGTGCCCCCCACATACAGTGCCCCCACATACAGTGCCACACAGTGCCCCCACATACAGTGCCCCCCACATACAGTGCCCCCACACACAGTGCCCCCACATACAGTGCCACACAGTGCCCCCCACATACAGTGCCACACAGTGCCCCCACATACAGTGCCACACAGTGCCCCCACACACAGTGCCCCCACATACAGTGCCCCCACATACAGTGCCACACAGTGCCCCCACATACAGTGCCACACACAGTGCCCCCACATACAGTGCCACACACAGTGCCCCCACATACAGTGCCCCCCACATACAGTGCCCCCACACACAGTGCCCCACACACAGTGCCCCCACATACAGTGCCCCCCACATACAGTGCCCCCACACACAGTGCCCCCACATACAGTGCCCCCACATACAGTGCCACACAGTGCCCCCACATACAGTGCCCCCACACACAGTGCCACACACACAGTGCCCCCACATACAGTGCCACACACAGTGCCCCCACATACAGTGCCCCCCACATACAGTGCCCCCACACACAGTGCCCCACACACAGTGCCCCCACATACAGTGCCCCCCACATACAGTGCCCCCACACACAGTGCCCCCACATACAGTGACACCACACAGTGCCACACACACAGTGCCCCCACATACAGTGCCACACTGCCCCCACATACAGTGACACACAGTGCCCCCACATACAATGCCACACAGTGCCCCCACATACAGTGCCCCCACATACAGTGCCACACACAGTGCCCCCACATACAGTGCCCCCACATACAGTGCCCCCACACACAGTGCCCCCACATACAGTGCCACACACACAGTGCCCCCCACATACAGTGCCCCCCACATACAGTGCCCCCACACACAGTGCCCCCACATACAGTGCCACACTGCCCCCACATACAGTGACACACAGTGCCCCCACATACAGTGCCACACAGTGCCCCCACATACAGTGCCACACACAGTGCCCCCACATACAGTGCCACACAGTGCCCCCACATACAGTGCCACCACACAGTGCCCCCACATACAGTGCCACACACAGTGCCCCCACATACAGTGCCACACACACAGTGCCACACAGTGCCCCCACATACAGTGCCACACAGTGCCCCCACATACAGTGACACCACAGACAGTGCCCCCACAGACAGTGACACACACACACAGTGCCCCCACATACAGTGACACCACATACAGTGACACCACACAGTGCCACACACAGTGCCCCCACACACAGTGCCCCCCACACACAGTGCCCCCACATACAGTGCCACACATACAGTGCCCCCACACAGTTCCCCCCACATACAGTGCCACACACAGTGCCCCCCACATACAGTGCCACACACACTGCCCCCACATACAGTGCCCCCACATACAGTGCCACACACAGTCCCCCCACATACAGTGCCACAAACACAGTGCCCCCACAAACAGTGCCACCACACAGTGCCCCCACATACAGTGCCCCCACATACAGTGCGACACACAGTGCCCCCACACACAGTGACACACACACAGTGCCCCCACATACAGTGACACACAGTGCCCCCACACACAGTGCCCCCACATACAGTGACACACAGTGCCCCACACATACAGTACCCCCACATACAGTGCCCCCACACACAGTGAAACACTGCCCCCACATACAGTGACACCACATACAGTGCCCCCACATACAGTGAAACACAGTGCCCCCACATACAGTGACACCACACACAGTGCCCCCACATACAGTGCCCCCACATACAGTGCCCCCACATACAGTGACACACAGTGCCCCCACATACAGAGCCACCACACAGTGCCCCCACATACAGTGCCACACACACAGTGCCCCCACATACAGTGACACACACACAGTGCCCCCACATACAGTGACACACAGTGCCCCCCACATACAGTGCCACACATACAGTGCCCCCCACATACAGTGCCACATACACAGTGCCCCCCACATACAGTGCCACACAGTGTCACACATACAGTGCCCCCACACACAGTGCCCCCCACATACAGTGCCACCACACAGTGCCCCCACACAGTGACACACACAGTGCCCCCACATACAGTGACACCACACAGTGCCCCACATACAGTGACACACACAGTGCCCCCCACATACAGTGACACACATACAATGCCCCCACACACAGTGCCCCCCACATACAGTGCCACACACACAGTGCCCCCACATACAGTGCCACCACACAGTGCCACACACACAGTGCCCCCACATACAGTGCCACCACACAGTACCCCCCACATACAGTGCCACACACAGTGCCCCCACATACAGTGATACACAGTGCCACATATACAGTGCCCCCACATACAGTGCCCCCCACATGCAGTGCCCCCACATACAGTGCCACCACACAGTGCCACACACAGTACCCCCACATACAGTGACACCACATACAGTGACACACACAGACAGTGATACCACACAGTGCCCCCACATACAGTGCCACACACTGCCCCCACATACAGTGACACCACATACAGTGACACCACACAGTGCCCCCACATACAGTGACACACACAATGCCCCCACATACAGTGACACACCCACAGTGCCCCCCACATACATTGACACCACACAGTGCCCCCACATACAGTGACACCACACAGTGCCCCCCACATACAGTGCCCCACACAGTGACACCACACACTGCCCCCACATACAGTGACACCACATACAGTGACACACACATACAGTGCCCCCACATACAGTGACACACACAGTGCCCCCACATACGGTGACACACACAATACCCCCACATACAGTGACACACCCACAGTGCCCCCCACATACATTGACACCACACAGTGCCCCCACATACAGTGACACCACACAGTGCCCCCACCTTCAGTGACACCACACAGTGCCCCCACATACAGTGACATCACACTGCCCCCACATACAGTGACACCACACAGTGCCCTCCACATACAGTGCCACACACAGTGCCCCCCACATAATGACACCACACAGTGCCCCCACATACAGTGACCCCACATACAGTGACACCACACAGTGCCCCCCACATACAGTGCCACACACACAGTGCCCCCACATACAGTGCAACACACAGTGCCCCCACATACAGTGCCACACACAGTACCCCCCACATACAGTGCCACACACACAGTGACACCACACAGTGCCCCCACCTTCAGTGACACCACACAGTGCCCCCACATACAGTGACATCACACTGCCCCCACATACAGTGACACCACACAGTGCCCCCCACATACAGTGACACACAGTGCCCCCACATACAGTGCCACACACAGTGCCCCCCACATAGTGACACCACACAGTGCCCCCACATACAGTGACCCCACATACAGTGACACCACACAGTGCCCCCCACATAGTGACACCACACAGTGCCCCCCACATACAGTGCCACACACAATGCCCCCACATACAGTGCCACACAGTGCCCCCCACATACAGTGACACCACACAGTGCCCCCACATACAGTGCCACACACAGTGCCCCCCACATACAGTGCCCCACATACAGTGCCCCACACACAGTGCCCCCACATACAGTGACACCACAGTGTCCCCCCACATACAGTGACACCACAGTGCCCCCCACATACAGTGACACCACAGTGCCCCCCACATACAGTGACAGCACACAGTGCCCCCACATACAGTGACACAAACACAGTGACACACAGTGCCCCCACATACAGTGACACCACACAGTGCCCCCCACATACAGTGACACACACACAATGC
This sequence comes from Dendrobates tinctorius, assembly GCF_039654945.1. Lineage (NCBI taxonomy): Eukaryota > Metazoa > Chordata > Amphibia > Anura > Dendrobatidae > Dendrobates > Dendrobates tinctorius. Next base: position 6,991,236 of record NW_027361688.1, read on the forward strand.
CCCACATACAGTGACATAGTGCCCCCACATACAGTGACACACACACACAGTGCCCCCACATACAGTGACACCACACTGCCCCCACATACAGTAACACACACACAGTGCCTCCACATACAGTGACACCACACCGTGCCCCCACATACAGTGACACCACACAGTGCCCCCCACATACAGTGACACCACACAGTGCCTCCATATACAGTGACACCACACCATGCCCTCACATAGTGACACCACATACAGTGCCCCCACATAGTGACACACAGCGACCCCACATAGTGACACACACACACTGTGCCCCCACATACAGTGACACCACAGTGCCCCCACATACAGTGACACCACACAGTGCCCCCACATACAGTGACACAAACACACTGCCCCCACATACAGTGACACCACATACAGTGCGACACAGTGATCCCACATACAGTGACATGCACAGTGCCCCCACATACAGTGACACCACAGTGCCCCCACATACAGTGACACCACACAGTGCACCCACATACAGTGCCCCACATACAGTGCCCCACACACAGTGCCCCCACATACAGTGACACCACAGTGTCCCCCCACATACAGTGACACCACAGTGCCCCCCACATACAGTGACACCACAGTGCCCCCCACATACAGTGACAGCACACAGTGCCCCCACATACAGTGACACAAACACAGTGACACACAGTGCCCCCACATACAGTGACACCACACAGTGCCCACCACATACAGTGACACACACACAATGCCCCACATACAGTGACACAGTGCCCCCACATACAGTGACACACACACACAGTGCCCCCACATACAGTGACACCACACTGCCCCCACATACAGTAACACACACACAGTGCCTCCACATACAGTGACACCACACCGTGCCCCCACATACAGTGACACCACACAGTGCCCCCCACATACAGTGACACACACAGTGCCTCCATATACAGTGACACCACACCATGCCCTCACATAGTGACACCACATACAGTGCCCCCACATAGTGACACACAGCGACCCCACATACAGTGACACACACACACTGTGCCCCCACATACAGTGACACCACAGTGCCCCCACATACAGTGACACCACACAGTGCCCCCACATACAGTGACACAAACACACTGCCCCCACATACAGTGACACCACATACAGTGCGACACAGTGATCCCACATACAGTGACATGCACAGTGCCCCCACATACAGTGACACCACAGTGCCCCCACATACAGTGACACCACACAGTGCACCCACATACAGTGACACACTCACAGTGCTCCCACATACAGTGACACACAATGCCCCCCGCATACAGTGACACACAGTGCCCCCACATAAAGTGACACACACAGTAGCCCCACATACAGTGACACACACAGTGGCCCCACATACAGTGACACACACACAGTTCCCCCACATACAGTGACACAACAGAGTGCCCCTACATACAGTGACACACAGTGGCCCCACATACAGTGACACACACACAGTTCCCCCACATACAGTGACACAACAGAGTGCCCCTACATACAGTCACACACACACTGCCCCCACATACAGTGACACACACAGTGCTCCCCACATACAGTGACACACAGTGCCCACACATACAGTGACACACACACAGTGCCCCCCACATACAGTGCACCCCATATACAGTGACACACAGTGCCCCCACATACAGTGACACACACACAGTGCCCCCCACTTACAGGGACACACACAGTGCCCCAACATACAGTGACACAGTGCCCCAACATACAGTGACACACAGTGCCCCCCACATACAGGGACACACCCACAGTTTCCCCCACATACAGTGACACACACAGTGCCTATATATACAGTGACACACAGTGCCCCCACATACAGTGACTCACACACAGTGCCTCTATATACAGTGACACACAGTGCCCCCAAATAGTGACTCACACAGTGCCCCCACATACAGGGACACACCCACAGTGCCTCTATATACAGTGACACACAGTGCCCCCACATAGTGACTCACACAGTGCCCCCACATACAGTGACACACACACAGTTCCCCCACATACAGTGACACAACAGAGTGCCCCTACATACAGTGACACACACTGCCCCCCACATACAGTGACACACACAAGGCCCCCACATACAGTGACACCACACAGTGCCCCCCACATACAGTGACATACACAGTGCCCCCCACATAAAGTGACACACACAGTGCCTCCACATAGTGACACACTCACAGTGCCCCCACATAGTGACACCACACAGTGCCTCCATGTACAGTTGCACACACACAGTGCCCCCCACATACAGTGACACACACAATGCCCCCCACATACAGTGACACATACACAGTGCCCCACATACAGTGACACATACACAGTGCCCCACATACAGTGCCGCACACACTGCCTCCCACATAGTGACACACACACTGCCTCCCACATAGTGACACACACACACAGTGCCCCCACATACAGTGACACACAGTGCCCCCCACATACAGTGACACACAGTGCCCCCCACATACAGTGACACACAGTGCCCCCCACATACAGGGACACACAGTGCCCCCACATACAAGGACACACAGTGCCCCCACATATAGTGACACACACAGTGCCCCCGCATACACTGACACAGTGCCCCCACATGCAGTGACAGTGCCTCCACATACGACACACACAGTGCCCCCACAGTGACACACACAGTGCCCCCCACATACAGGGACACACCCACAGTGCCCCCCACATACAGGGACACACCCACAGTGCCCCCCACATACAGGGACACAACCACAGTGCCCCCCACATACAGGGACACACCCACAGTGCCCCCACATACAGGGACACACACACGGGACACACACACAGTGCCTTTATATACAGTGACATACACACAGTGCCCCCCACATACAGTTACACACAGTGCCCCACACACAATGCCCCCCACATACAGTGACTCACACACAGTGCCCCCATATACAGTGACACCACAGTGCCCTCACATACAGTGACACACCCACAGTGCCCCCATACAGTGACACATACACACAGTGCCCCCCACATACAGTGAAACAACACATTGCCTCCACATACAGTGACACCACACAGTGCCTCCATATACAGTGACACACAGTGCCCCCATATACAGTGACGCACCCACAGTGCCCCCTCATACAGTTACACAGTGCCCCCACATACAGTGACACCACACAGTGCCCCCACATAGTGACACCACACAGTGCCTCCATATACAGTGACAGTGCCACCACATAGTGACACACCCACAGTGCCCCCACATACAGTGACACACACAGTGCCCCCCACATACAGTGACACCACACACAGTACCTTCACATAGTGACACCACACAGTGCCTCCATGTACAGTGACACACACACAGTGCCCCCACATACAGTGACACACACACTGCCTCCCACATAGTGACACACACAGTGCCCCCCACATACAGTGACACACACAATGCCCCCCACATACAGTGACACATACACAATGCCCCACATACAGTGACACACCCACAGTGCCCCCATACAGTGACACATACACACACAGTGCCCCCCACATACAGTGACACACACAGTACCCCCACATACAGTGACACAACACAGTGCCTCCACATACAGTGACACACACAGTGCCCCCCACATACAGTGACACACACAATGCCCCCCACATACAGTGACACATACACAGTTCCCCACATACAGTGACACACCCACAGTGCCCCCATACAGTGACACATACACACAGTGCCCCCCACATACAGTGACACACACAGTACCCCCACATACAGTGACACACACACTGCCTCCCACATAGTGACACACACAGTGCCCCCCCCATACAGTGACACACACAATGCCCCCCACATACAGTGACACATACACAGTGCCCCCATACAGTGACACATACACACAGTGCCCCCCACATACAGTGACACACACAGTACCCCCACATACAGTGACACAACACTGCCTCCACATACAGTGACACCACACAGTGCCTCCATATACAGTGACACACAGTGCCCCAACATACAGTGACACACACAGTGCCCTCCTCATAGTTACACATAGTGCCCCCACATACAGTGACACCACACAGTGCCCCCACATACAGACACCACACAGTGCCTCCATATACAGTGACACAGTGCCCCCACATACAGTGACACACCCACAGTGCCCCCCATACAGTTACACAGTGCCCCCACATACAGTGACACCACACAGTGCCCCCACATACAGTGACACCACACAGAGCCTCCATATACAGTGACACAGTGCCCCCACATACAGTGACACACACACAGTGCCCCCCACATACAGTGACACCACACAGTACCCCCACATACAGTGACACAACACAGTGCCTCCACATACAGTGACACACACAGTGCCCCCCACATACAGTGACACACACAATGCCCCACACATACAGTGACACATACACAGTTCCCCCCATACAGTGACACACCCACAGTGCCCCCATACAGTGACACATACACACAGTGCCCCCCACATACAGTGACACACACAGTACCCCCACATACAGTGACACACACACTGCCTCCCACATAGTGACACACACAGTGCCCCCCACATACAGTGACACACACAATGCCCCCCACATACAGTGACACATACACAGTGCCCCCATACAGTGACACATACACACAGTACCCCCACATACAGTGACACAACACAGTGCCTCCACATACAGTGACACACACAGTGCCCCCCACATACAGTGACACACACAATGCCCCCCACATACAGTGACACATACACAGTTCCCCACATACAGTGACACACCCACAGTGCCCCCATACAGTGACACATACACACAGTGCCCCCTACATACAGTGACACACACAGTACCCCCACATACAGTGACACAACACTGCCTCCACATACAGTGACACCACACAGTGCCTCCATATACAGTGACACACAGTGCCCCAACATACAGTGACACACACAGTGCCCTCCTCATAGTTACACATAGTGCCCCCACATACAGTGACACCACACAGTGCCTCCATATACAGTGACACAGTGCCCCCACATACAGTGACACACCCACAGTGCCCCCTCATACAGTTACACAGTGCCCCCATATACAGTGACACCACACAGTGCCCCCACATACAGTGACACCACACAGAGCCTCCATATACAGTGACACAGTGCCCCCACATACAGTGACACACACACAGTGCCCCCCACATACAGTGACACCACACAGTGCCCCCCACATACAGTGACACCACACACAGTACCTTCACATACAGTGACACACACACACACACACACTGCCTCCCACATAATGACACACACACACAGTGCCCCCCACATACAGTGACACCACACAGTGCCCCCCACATACAGTGCCACACACAGTGCCCCCCACATACAGGAACAACCCCCTCAGTATAATTCACCTCCTTGTACTATCTGTGCAGGAGTCACATCATTAGCAGAGCAGGGGCTCTCTGTGTGCTGCTGCCCCCTGCAGGCTATATTTATTATATAACTACCATATAAAATGTAGCATGCAGCATCCACCACCAAAAGCTTACAGTGAACAGAGCTGGAGCGGCACCGCTCCGTACACCGTGACATGGCCAATCACGGATACTTCACCTCAGCTCTCGCATTGAAGTGCATGTGATCTGAGCTGCAGTAACCAAGAATGGCCACAATACAGTGTATGGAGATGTGTATTTCCAGCTTCCGTACACTGTGAGCTTCCGGTGGCCGAGGCTCCAGGTATAAGCTGAGCAAAGAGGATGTTGGGTTTGAGACCCCTTGAGCCAATATTGAAGGTTTTTTTTTACAGTTTTGGAGAACCCCTGACCCACTGCTTCAGTCTTTTTTGTTCTTTTTTTTTTTTAACTTTAATTTTCTTGCCCTCCTCAGGTCCAGCAGGGCCAGCACTGAGGTTTCGCCACTGCTCCCTTTTTTATCGGTATGTACATTCATTATGTAAAAGAGGGGGCAGGTTCACAGAGGGATCAGTGACCTGTCAGCAGTCTGCATTATGATTATCTAATCAGAGACCACATGAAGACCCCCCACAGGCCGCCCCGGAGCACGAGCATATCATTAACTCAAAACTGAAAATAAAGATTAAACAACAACCACAAGACGGATTTCATCACCAGGTATCAGTGAAACCAGTATAACAGCGCTGACCTGACACTGTCTGTAGGTTACTGTACACAATCCCGCTGACAAGTTCCCTTTTTTTTAACTGTAAATTTTTATTAAGATTTTACAAATTTTAACATATGAAATTAAATCCAGACAAACAATTACATTCAGAGGCACAGAAAATAAAGGAAATTACAAACATTGGGCAATGCATAGGGCAATGTAAGGAGAATCACCCTAAAATAATATGATGTTCAGATGCAATCCATAAGCTGAACCCAGGGGAATTAGATCTACCGAACAAAGTTAGGCATCACAAATCCCAACATTCCTCAAACAGTAAAGTCCTAAATACAGCCTCTTAAGGCCCCTTTACATTTAGCGATGCGCCAGCGATCCCAACAACGATACGACCCGGTCAGGATCGCCGGTGCATCGCTAAATGGTCGCTAGTGAGCTGCCACTCAGGCAGATCTCACAGCGATGCAGCAGCCGTTACTTACCTTTCAGACTAGGCGATACTGACGTCCTCCCGTCCGCGTCCACGTGTCGCTCATCCGCGCCAGCAGGAAGCGCCCGACGAGAAATGGAGCTGCGCGATCAGCGACAGACAGCGGGGGAGCCGGTCGGAGGTAAGTATCACACATAGCGATATCGCTAGCAATATCGCTGCTGCGTCACAAAATCGGTGACTTTACAGCGATATCGCTATGTGTAAAACCCTCTTAAACCAAGCACTTAGATGATGACCTATTCTTTCCCTTGAACCCAGAAGTAATCCCATGGAGCCCAAACCTAATCAAAATGATCCACTCTCGCATTCAAAAGAGCCGTTATGTACTGTTCAAAAAAAATAAAGGGAACACTTCCATTTGCAACAAGCTGTTTGTGTTCCCTTTATTTCTTTGAGCAGTATACATTCCGTTCTCCAGTAGACGTTGTTATGGGCAGCACGGTGGCTCAGTGGTTAGCGCTGCAGCCTTGCAGCACTGGGGTCCTGGGTTCGAATCCTACCAAGGGCAACATCTGCAAGGAGTTTGTATGTTCTCCCCGTGTTTGCGTGGGTTTCCTCCGGGTACTCCGGTTTCCTCCCACACTCCAAAAACATACTGATAGGGAATTTAGATTGTGAGCCCCATCGGGGACAGTGATGAAAATGTGTGCAAACTGTGAAGCGCTGCGGAATATGTTAGCGCTATATAAAAATAAAGATTATTATTATTATTATATGAGAGAGGGGAGATTTGCCTCCAGCTGAGAGCTATCAGGCACCTAGCTGCTGTGAGATTGTGTAATAGCATCTTGGCCGAGTTCTTCCTCATTCTCTTGGGAGTAAAGCCCCCTTCACACATAGCGATATCGCTAAAGCGTCACCGATTTTGTGACGCAACAGCGATATCGGTAGTGATCTCGCTACATGTGACACTTACCTCCGACCCGGCTCCCCGCTGGATATCGCTGATCGCGCGAGAACGGGATCATCCATTTCTTGTCGTCGGCTTCCTGCTGGCGCCGACGAGCGACTCCATGGACGCGGGCTGAAGATGTCGCCCTTGCTGAGTGTGACAGGTGACGACCGCCGACCGCTGCTGCATCGCTGGTGAGATCTGCCTGTGTGGCAGCTCACTAGCGACCATTTAGCGATGCACCAGCGATCCTGACCGGGTCGTATCGTTGTCGGGATCGATGGTGCATCGCTAAATGTAAAGGGGCCTTAAAGGGAAGGTGCCGCAATTTTATATAATTTGCAAAAAAAGAGTAAGTAACAAAACATGTTGTTTCAGCAAATGTTGTACTAACCAGGATTTATGGTTTGTTTGTAATAATGTTTTAATGTAGCCACTGGGCGCTGCCATCTTGATTTGCAGATCTGTGGAAGACTCATACAGTCTGCAAATATGGCCGTCCCTGGACATAGGAGACTGCGTCGGCTCCCGACCCCACCATGCAGCCTCATTAGCAGAGAACTGGGCACGCCCCTGTGGGCTGCACCATTCACTGCTGTAGGTGTGGCTGGGCGCCATTTTACTGTAGCCCAGTGCTATCTGCTGAGCTCCACGTTCTGCACTGTGCTTCCTGCTCCAGCTCCACTGTCCTCCTGCTCTGTCTCCGCCTCCCCACTCACACACAGCCCCAGTGATCTCCGGTCTGACACCTTCCTTTTTATGAGAGCTTTTATGGCTGTCTGAGGACAGTGACATATACAGCCCATAGTCTAGTGTATAATTGGGGGGGCGGGGCTGGAAGTTTCACCAGTGTGGGCATATCTGTAATACTGTCTTGTGTGATACTGCCTGCTGAGCCGTGTATCTAATCCTCTCCTGTGTGATGCTTCCTGCTGAGCCGTGTATCTAATCCTATCCTGTGTGATGCTGACTGCTGAGCCGTGTACCTAATCCTATCCTGTGTGATACTGACTGCTGAGCCGTGTATCTAATCCTCTCCTGTGTGATACTGACTGCTGAGCTGTGTATCTAGTCCTATCCTGTGTGATACTGACTGCTGAGCTGTGCATCTAATCCTATCCTGTGTGATACTGACTGCTGAGCCGTGTATCTAATCCTATCCTGTGTGATACTGACTGCTGAGCCGTGTATCTAATCCTATCCTGTGTGATACTGACTGCTGAGCCGTGTATCTAATCCTATCCTGTGTGATGCTGCCTGCTGAGCCGTGTATCTAATCCTCTCCTGTGTGATGCTGACTGCTGAGCCGTGTATCTAATCCTATCCTGTGTGATGCTGCCTGCTGAGCCGTGTATCTAATCCTCTCCTGTGTGATGCTGACTGCTGAGCCGTGTATCTAATCCTATCCTGTGTGATGCTGCCTGCTGAGCCGTGTATCTAATCCTCTCCTGTGTGATGCTGCCTGCTGAGCCGTGTATCTAATCCTCTCCTGTGTGATGCTGACTGCTGAGCCGTGTACCTAATCCTATCCTGTGTGATGCTGACTGCTGAGCCGTGTATCTAATCCTCTCCTGTGTGATACTGACTGCTGAGCTGTGTATCTAGTCCTATCCTGTGTGATACTGTCTGCTGAGCCGTGTCTCTAATCCTATCCTGTGTGATACTGACTGCTGAGCCGTGTGTCTAATCCTATCCTGTGTGATACTGACTGCTGAGCTGTGTATCTAGTCCTATCCTGTGTGATACTGACTGCTGAGCCGTGTATCTAATCCTCTCCTGTGTGATGCTGCCTGCTGAGCCGTGTATCTAATCCTCCCCTGTGTGATGCTGTCTGCTGAGCCGTGTATCTAATCCTTTCCTGTGTGATGCTGACTGCTGAACCGTGTATCTAATCCTCTCCTGTGTGATGCTGCCTGCTGAGCCGTGTATCTAATCCTCTCCTGTGTGATGCTGCCTGCTGAGCCGTGTATCTAATCCTATCCTGTGTGATGCTGACTGCTGAGCCGTGTACCTACTATCCTGTGTGATGCTGACTGCTGAGTCGTGTATCTAATCCTATCCTGTGTGATGCTGCCTGCTGAGCCGTGTATCTAATCCTATCCTGTTTGATACTGCCTGCTGAGCCGTGTATCTAATCCTCTCCTGTGTGATGCTGCCTGCTGAGCCGTGTATCTAATCCTCTCCTGTGTAATGCTGCCTGCTGAGCCATGTATCTAATCCTATCCTGTGTGATGCTGACTGCTGAGCCGTGTACCTAATCCTATCCTGTGTGATACTGACTGCTGAGCTGTGTATCTAAGACTATCCTGTGTGATACTGACTGCTGAGCTGTGCATCTAATCCTATCCTGTGATACTGACTGCTGAGCCGTGTGTCTAATCCTATCCTGTGATACTGACTGCTGAGCCGTGTGTCTAATCCTATCCTGTGTGATACTGACTGCTGAGCCGTGTATCTAATCCTATCCTGTGTGATACTGACTGCTGAGCCGTGTATCTAATCCTATCCTGTGTGATACTGACTGCTGAGCCGTGTATCTAATCCTATCCTGCGTGATACTGACTGCAGAGCTGTGTATCTAATCCTCCCCTGTGTGATACAGACTGCAGAGCTGTGTATCTAATCCTCTCTTGTGTGATACTGTCTGCTGAGCCGTGTATCTAATCCTATCCCGTGTGATACTGCTCTCCTGAAATACTCTGTGCTGCTGTCACCCTGCTGGTTTTATGTGTGATCTACATGGTGGTATGAACTATATGGCGGCATTATGTGTGAAGTATATGGCGGTATTATGTGAGAACACTATGGCAGTATTATCTTCTAAAAGTATTCTAGGGTGGTTCTGGCTGAGCACCTGCACACGGGTCAGGGGTAATAGGTGAAGTCAGTGGAGGGCTGGTGAGGCAGCTGACGAGAGGGGTCTCATTTTTACTGTATGGCTACATTTCCCCCAGCCTGCTTCTCAGCGTCACCCCGGACTGCGCCTGTCGCCTCGCTTTCACACCGCCAGGACAGGATCTGAGGAGGGGAATGGGGTCTTTGCATGCAAAGTCTGGATCAGAACAGGCCATCAATCAGCAGAAATGTTTCCTGGATTTCTGTGGTGCTGTCACCCTGCTCCTCCCCCATATATCTCCCTCTGTGACCCCCACAGACCAGCGCACTGCTCTCCTGAAATACTCTGTGCTGCTGTCACCCTGCTCCTCCACCATTTATCTCCCTCTGTGCCCCCCATAGACCAGCGCACTGCTCTCCGGAAATACTCTGTGCTGCTGTCATCCTGCTCCTCCCCCATATATCTCCCTCTGTGCCCCCCATAGACCAGCGCACTGCTCTCCTGAAATACTCTGTGCTGCTGTCACCCTGCTCCTCCCCCATATATCTCCCTCTGTACCCCCCATAGACCAGCACACTGCTCTCCTGAAATACTCTGTGCTGCTGTCACCCTGCTCCCAGAATCCTTCCTGCCTGCCATCCTCAGTGACCGAAGACCCCATTCCTCTCCTCAGATCCTGTCCTGGCGATGTGTGAAAGCGAGGCGACATGGACCTGATATATGGTGGAAGGAGCAGAGTGACAGCAGCACACAGTATTTCAGGAGAGCAGTGTGCTGGTCTATGGGGGCGCCCTGTTCGGTGCCAGGGATTGTACATAGAGCGCTGTGTTTTATACACATGGATGGACTGTCTGCTTGTCTGCTCCACAGAAATCCAGGAAACATTTCGGCTGATTGATGGCCTGTTCTGATCCAGACTTTACATGCAAAGACAGTCAGTAACTTTGCAGGCCTCATCACAATGACTGCTCACTGTGTTCCTAGATGTCATAGGTTTTTGTGCCAGATTTCAGTAGCTGCTCCCCCTAGTGTTAACAAGTGGAAATGCCAAACTTTTTAAAATTATTTTTCATATTTTGCAAAATTAAAAACAAATGATAATATTTTTAAGAAAATGTAGACATTAATTCTTTACATTTTTTCAATTGCTGAAAAAAAATTTTTTGGATGGCACCTTCCCTTTAATATTTAACAGATATAAAATTGGCTCCAATTCCACCTACGCATAGAGAACCCTGAAAATCAACTGTCTCACTTCCTCCCAAAAACCTGTGATCCCAGGACAAGACCTAAAAATGTAATACTGTGTGCCCACATCAGAACCACACCGCCAGCACACATTTGTAATTGAAGGGTTCAATCTGTGGAGGAGGTCAGGAGTACGATACCAGAACATTCTAATGTTCTAATATAAAATTCTAATTTTATATTGATTTTCCTTGTTAAGTGTGCAGATATAGGACTTGGCCGCTTTATCCCAAATAATATTCCAGCTTTGAGGTGATAGCCCCATTCTCAGAATAGACTCCCATTTGCATATGTAAGAATGTTTCAATTGTTGCCCACTCCGGGGAGAACTCAATATTTTATATATGTCCGATATCAATCCTTTGGTCGACAATACTCTCCTACAAATCCTCTCAAACGCCGTCGGTGGAGAGAGCCCAGTAGATCCATTAAGCGAAAAGGCAAAGTGTTTGATCTTTAGGTATTGATAAAATTATTTTTTGGTAATAGCATACTTGGACTTGATTTCATCAAATGTCAAGAGCTCCAGCGTATCCCCGTCTATAGTGTCCGCAAACCTAAATAAGCATGCAGAGGACCATGAGTGGGTCATCGCATGATCCAAACTGTTCAGCAACAAGGGTTGAAATATGAATGAAAGGATCAACTTTATTCTCATTTGCACAAGGAAAGACTAGAAGCAATGGGATGAAACTGAATGGGAGGAGACACAGATTAGATATTAGAAAAAACTTTTTGACAGTTAGAGTGATCAATGAGTGGAACAGGCTGCAACGAGAAGTGGTGAGTGCTCCTTCAATGGAAGTCTTCAAACAGAGGCTGGACAGACATCTGACTGGGATGATTTAGCGAATCCTGCTTTGAGCAGGGGGTTGGACCAGATGGCCCAGGAGGTCCCTTCCAACTCTACGATTCTATGATTCTATGATTAGCGAGTTAGGGGAGGCCAAAATAAACTTCCTCATACAAGAAATCGATATCTCCCTCGTAAAGTGTATGGGACCCAATAGACCCTCCGGAGATCTAATGGACTTATTTAACCATAAGGCCGGGGTCACACTGGCGAGGAATACGGCCGAGTGAGAGGCGAAAAAAGCACCCATTAGACACGGACCAATGATTCTCTATGGGGTCCCTCGCACCAGCCGTATATTTCTCATCCGTATTCTAGGCATGCTGCGATTGTCAGCGTACTACGGCTGTAGTACGCCAATGCAAGTCTATGGGTGCGCAAAAAATACGGATTACACACGGACCAGACTTGTGACCTGCGAGCAATACACAGGTCTTTTGGCTGGTGACAGGAAATGGGCCAATCCATCATCAGGAAGCCTAGACATGCAAATGAGCTCAAAAAGCACTCCAGACATCCCGGAAGTACGCCTCCATGGACTACAGCAGCAGCATGGCGTCCACTTACATAAATGTGGAGATGCTCATTGTCCTGGTGCAGGAGCGTCCCGAAATCTGGGACCAACGCGATGCCAATTATGCAAACCAGGCAAGAAAGGAGGCGTCATGGAGGCGCATCTGTCGCCAGATGTACCATGACTTTGGTGACCGACCACGTGAGGAGCAGCATAAAATTCGTAAGTACAAGGCAAAACATGAGTAACCTTAGCGCACAACAAAAAAGGAATATAGAATCAGCACCCCCCTTCCTGTGCATTTACTTTTTGCCTCATGAGGCCATTAGATTTGGATGTGACACGTGGATTCACACAGCCATAATTTGGGTTTAGGCCACAAGCTCCTCATCCTCCTAGACAAACCAATTACTAAGTGTAGCTAAAGAGACCCTGTGTATCTGCCCAATTAGATATGCCATCATGGGTAGAAAGCACACCCCAGAAGGCCCCATGCCTAGACTACTGTTAGAAAATGTTACCTCTCAAATATGTGAATTTGACAATATTTCCTGTCACATTGCAGTGGAAGATGTGATGAAACGCTGGCGAAGCATCCGGGACCAGTACCGCCGGGAACGTCAGCAGCGGTCCAGGAGTGGGGATGCGGGATACGTCAAAAGGAAATACATCTATTACGACCCGCTCTCCTTCCTCGCCCCAATTCTGGATCTGAGACCGTAAGTAGATACCTCACACCACATTACACAAATACTTTACAGGGCCAAAAATATTGATGTATTTTTGCCTCTGTTCTATTTCATAACAGAACTCAATCCAACCTTACGGATCAAGGAATGGCCTCAGAGACAGAGCCCATAATTGATCCTGTAGGGGATGAGGTGGGTGGCCCATCTTCTCCCCCTACAAGAAGGATGGCAGAAGATGAATCATCACAGGAGAACCCATTGGCTGCCCAACACACAACACCACCAGGACGGTCTGCTGCTGCCCCATCACCCATCCTGGAAGAGCCGGGCAACTTGAGCAGCAGCCCAACTGGCCATATCAGGGGATCCCCACAGGCTGCTGTTACATCTTGGCGAACACGAAGAAGGCGCCAGGTCACTGTTCAAGAGAGCAGGACCAATGTGGACACAGGGTGCTAAATTATTTATCTAGAGTAACTACAGATGATGGGGAGGAGGCCTACTCGAGTAGCCTGACCCTTTATCCCCGTGCCCTTACCCGTGAGGTCAGGCTCCGTATTAGGGGATGTTTTCAGATCCTGCTTGATGCAAGCACCCCCCCCCAATACCCCATATGAGCTTTTCGAATATCTGGAGAGGTGGCAGCTTTCCCCCAGAAATCTAATGCGCATGAGACCATCCACACAGATGCTTGCTCAAGCAGGGTCCGAACATCCTCTAATACGTGGGCCTACACCTCACCCCCTTCCTCCCCCTACCCAACCTTCCCAACACCAGCAGATTTCTGGCTCTAGCCAACCCCACCAATATGGCCACTTAGTCCCACCCAGTGTTGGAGGCTGGTCCCAACCTGGTTGGGGCCGACATGGCTATATTGGTGGGTATGAGCCACGGGCCTACCCGCCCCAACAAGATGCCCCTCAGCAGTATTACTATGGCCACTACCCCCAACAATAACAGGAGGAAGGTCACTACCAACAGCATGGGCAACAGTATGCACCCACACAGGGCGATGTTGCCCAAAGTAGTCAGCAGCAAGCACAGGCTGCTCCTCCGCCTTCTCCTTCCCCAACATTCCACAATTTATAAGTGACAGTAAACCCATACTGTATATGACTGTTGTTAATTGTTTTGATGGGAGGAGATGTCCAGTGTGTTTGAACTGGTGTTTAAAATCCCAAGGCAAAGTCCAAAAGAGGTTTTAGCCAGCAGCAACATGAGCTAAAACAGATACTAATAACATTTCTTATGACTGTTTTCAATTCATATGATTAAGACACCATGACAGGCAAGGCTACCTTATGTCTTTCTGATACATATTACATGTCTGTCAAAAATACAATATTTCACGGGGCTATACTGGCAAAGTCAAAGGATCAAAATAGAGTACTCACTTGAAAATGCATAGAAAAGGCGTGCTGTCCATATTCTCTTAGTCCAATTTAGGCCAGCTATCTATATTCCAAAATCAAGGCAAACAGCCTCAAGACCATCATGCTCTCTCTATGTATTATCAAGTCAGTCTTCTATTTTGATCCTTTGACTTTCCCAGTATAGTGCAGTGAAATATTGTGTTTATTACAGACATGTAATATGTGTCAGAAACGCGATAGGTACCCTTGCCTGTCTTGGTGGCTTATTAATATGGTTTGAAAACATTCATAATAAATGTTAGTATTATCTTGTGTAGCTCATTTTGATGATGGATAATTCCTCTTTTTTACTTTGTATTCCAAATGTGTACAGTTGCAATGTTGTTATTGCACTATGTATGTTGTAGGATATGTTAGTAATTTTGTTTGAACAACAATGTTGAAATATGCCAAAAGCCCAATTTGGGCCATTGCCCAAGTTTTTCATAGGGCAAGAATATGTTTGCCTTACAAAATTTAAAAAAAACTACAAAAAAAGGCAAAAATAAACATTGGCCAACTACACTTTATGTCTCTGTCTTAATTGTCCAAACCCATATCAAAATACGTGTACCAAATCAAAGCAACAGTCAGAGATTCACAAGGGGTAGAAATATATATATATTGACACACATCAAAGCAACATTGCCAACATAGATCCAGCATGCTCTTGCCAAGAAGGTTCCCCCTGAGGTGCCATAAAGTAATTCGTGAAATGATCACGCACATTGAGGCCAGAGATCGGTCTACGCTGATGGTTGATAGGTGGTCCGGCCTACGCACAACACCAGCAGAGGAGGAACAATCATGTATCCTGGTGAAGTTATGGAGTACCACACAGGCTTTCACTACTTCATTAACATTTGGTTCACTCAGCTGAATGTCAGACTGGAGTAGCCGCCATTTGGCACAAAGAATGCCAAAGGAACACTCCACCAGTCGCCAAGCACGTGATAGGCGCAAGTTACATATCCTGCGCCTGTGGTGAAGGTTGCGCCGGGGATATGGCCTCATGACTTTGCGCGTTAACTGAAAGGAATCATCTGCCACAAGAACATAAGGGACAGATTCTTGAGTGGAGCCTGGTAGCTGTCGTGGTGGTGGTAGATCAAAATGGTTGGTGCGTAGCCGCCGAGCCATAATGGAAGTATTGAAGACTCTAGAGTCTCCCGTTCTTCCATAGGCCCCAATGTCAACAATTATAAACTTGTATTGAGGGTCGGCCAGAGCCAACAATACTACAGAAAAGTATTTTTTATAATCGAAGAATTGGGAGCCAGAGTTCGGCGGATTACGCCCCCGGATATGTTTGCCATCAAGGGCCCCAATACCATTTGGAAACTGGCAGTCCTCCTCAAAGTCCCTTGATATCCTCAACCAGTCTTCCATCCTGACCTCGGGCATGACGACTTTATATAGTCTTGTCCATATTTCAATACATATTGACCTGACTATGCCAGAACACACACATCTTGCTGTGAACAATGAGTAAGTGATATTCAGTCCATATTCCACCCAACATTCGTGTCTGTAAGTTGAAACATATGTGGACTAAGATGAGGGCCTAAAACTTACTCCATGAAGGCAAAAATTCAACCTTTGCCCAACACATCATGAACATAGAGAATGTGGTTGTGTAGTACATACCGTATTGTGAGTACAAGTCGCTCCTCTGCAGATATAGCTTTGCGCATCCTTGTATCCTGAAAGGTTATCCAAGGGTGCAGTGTCTCCAAGAGTGTAGCAAATGTTGCAAGGCTCATGCGACAGTATTGGTAGAATTTGACAGGATGCTCCCACAGAGAATAATAGAGGCGGTGAAAATTACCTCTTGTGATTCGTTGCCTCAAAAGTGGATGTACCCACATGCGTCTCCTCCTCCGCGGATCCACTATCACTGGGTATGGTTGGCCAAAGCACCATGACAAAAGCCAGTTGAAGAGAACCTGCTCAGTTGTGTTGAAAGTCAGACTGTCTGACATGCTGCACATACCACAGCAACACACCTAGTGAAGGCAAGGTGACAAATGGACAGAATGGAGGCTGCCACCTGTTCCTGAGGCAATAAATACAGTGCAGGCTAATGTTTTAAATAGTTAGTAGGCCTCAAAACCGTTAAATGTCCATTTTGCAAGGCTACGAGAAAATCTCGCCATACGGATGCCATACGGATTACATACGGATGCTGACATGCGCAAAATACGCAACCGCACCTGGCTTACGGATGACCTACGGAGCACTATTTAGGGGTCATTCATCCGTATTACGCATGTAAACTACGGACCGTATTTTGCGCTGGTTAGTGTGACTCCAGCCTAATAGTGATTTCAGGTGTACCGGAGCCAACCACAATTTTTCTATTTCAGTCCACTTGCCCATAACGAGGCCCACGAGGGAATTCTACGTAGCTGAGCGGCCCAGTAATACTTAATAATGTCAGGGACTGATAAACCCTCTTGTGTTTTAAGGGAGACGAGGACATGCTTGGATATCTAATGACACCTGTCATTCCAAATAAACCTCAGCATAGCTGCTTGGAGGGATTTAAGTTCGCTCATGGGGAGTCTAACCGGTAAGGTCTCAAAAAATAAAGTAACTTAGGAAGGAACATATTCTCCGCTCACACGCTCTTCCTCCTTCTGACATCATTTCCTTTTACAATTCGCAGCGTTTGTGGCACCAAATCTGCAGCAAATAAGCAGTAAATACGCAGCAAAGACGCAAACCTTTTTACACCTGCGTTTTTGCTGCAGATTTGACTGACTCAATTGAAGTCAATGAATCAAAAACACTGCAGAAACGCAGAGAGAATTGACATGCTGTAGGAAATAAAACTCTGCAAATATGTACGGAAATTTGCTGATCATGTGCACAACACTTCAGGATTGTCATTGAATTACCTTCCATAAGTATTACATTGCGTTTTTGGACCATTTATGCACATTAAAAAACGCAGCAAAAACGCAGCAAAAACACAGTGTGTGCACATAGCCTTTAATTTACAAAACCATTTTTTTTTTAGAAACCACATTACATTTTAAATGACTTTGAGGGGCCTATATGACAGTACACAAAAGTGACACCATTCTAAAAACTGCACCCCTCAAAGCGCTCAAAACCACACTCAAGGAGTTTATTAACCCTTCAGTTACTTCACAGGAACTGATGCAATGTGGCAGGAAAAAAATGAACACTTATTTTTTTCACCAAAAAAAAAAATACTTTAGGCCCAAACTTTTTTATTTTCACAAGGGTAATAGGAGAAAAATGACCCAAAATTTGTTGTGCAATTTCACCTGTGCACTCTGATACCCCATGTGTGGGAGAAGTCTACTGTTTGGGCACATGGCAGGGCTCGGAAGGGAAGGAGCACCATTTGAATTTTTGAATGTAAAATTTGCTGGAATCATTAGCGGACATCATGTTTTATTTGGAGAGCCCCTGATGTGCCAAAACAGCAAAAAACCCACAATTGACCCCATTTGGGAAACTAGACCCCTCACAGAATGTATGTAGACACGTGGTGTGCACCTTGAACCCCCATGTGCTCATCACCTGATTATTATTGTGGAATCTCTCTGCTGTTTCTGGACGATTCTGCTTCTCTTCTGTCCCAGTTGCAGTTTTCAGGTCGTCTGAAAACTCTCGAGTGTCGGGTATTGACGTGTAAGACTCGTCTGAGTTTGTTGTGAGTCTGACCCCGGCCTAATTTAGAGCTGCACTAAAACTAATCACCAAATGCCTACACAACAGATAATCCACCCATGTGATATAGTCATACAGACAGCAGTCATATAGGGATCATCAACTGTAATCCTGTTTATTAATCCCATTAGAAAAATAATCCATCAGCCTCTAGTGGAAATCTTAGATCATGACGGTCTCTTCCAGTTTTGTTCCCCAAATATCTTTATAGAACCATTAGATACATAAAATGCAGCATGAAGAGGCTCAGAGAAGGTGGCAGTGAAGGTGTGTAAGTGTCTGATGGGGTCACACAGCTCATAAAAGGACAACTGCCCGGCCTCATAATCCAGACAGATCCTGACTCTATCACTGGAGATCTGGTGAGGTAACCAAACCTGTCTACTGTCATGTACCACTGAATACTGATTATTGCATCTACTCAAAATCCAGGATTTAACATTAAATCCAATGAGTGACTGACGCCCCCTTCTGTCTATACTGGGATAACACATCCCCACCATCCACCACCCTGATCTTCTGCTCTCCACATCCCAGTAATGTCGTCCTGAGGTAAATCCCCTCCTGCTCATCACCTGATTATTATTGTGGAATCTCTCTGCTGTTTCTGGACGTTTCTGCTTCTCTTCTGTCCCAGTTGCAGTTTTCAGGTCGTCTGATATAAGGAGATTATTAGCAGCTGTGGTTACATCCAGTAATATGTCTGCAGGACCCTCCACATAGATCCCGCTCCTTATACCTGTTATTAGGTCACATAATGTGTGTAATGTGTGTGAGATCACAGCCACATCCAGGTCACCTCCATCATGGGGCTGTTTATCATGTCCCCCTGTGTCCTCATCACCTCCCTCCTCCTCAGGATCACACAAGTCACCGGTGTCTGGTTCCTGTAGGACAGTCAGTGGATCCGTCATGTTACACAGCTCCTCAATGTGTCTCATCTTCCTGGACAGCTCGTCCTTCTTTATTTCCAGCTGACGGATCAGAGCAGACAGTGACAGTGACTCTTCCTTTTCCTGCCTGGAGATCTCACTCAGAACCTTCTTCTCCAGGTCGTCCACCCGTCTCCTGATGTCTGTACACAGGGCAGTGACTCTCTCGGCTTCTCCAGCTGCTTGTTCTTGAGCTTTTCTCCTGCGCTCCTTCAGACTCCGGACTTTCTCCTCGGTGCTCTTGGCCTTTGCGATCATTTTCAGGAGGACATCTCTCAGTTTCTTCTTCTTCTTCTTAGAGGCTTCATCTATTAGCTCCACCCGGTGTTCCCGATGTTCTCCGGCCAAACTGCAGGACACACAGATACAAGCAGCGTCCTCAGTGCAGTAATATTCCAGGATCTTCTTATGGACAGAACATTTCCTTTTCTCCAGAGAAGTGCTGGGATCAGATAAGACGTGTTCTGGTGATTTGCTGTGAGCTCTCAGGTGTTTATAGCACAGAGAAGCCTCACAGTGTAGACAGGATCTAACAGCAGGTTCCGGAGAGTCCACACAGTAAGTGCAGCAGATCCCACTTTTCATCTGTGGTGGTTGAGTAAACAGGAATTTCTCCATTAGTTTACACAAAGCAAAGTCCCTCATCAGTGCCGGCCGCTCCTGAAACTCTTCTCTGCAGTCAGGACAGGAATAAACTCCAGACTCGTCCTGTGTATCCAGCACACGATCAATAGAGACCCGGCAGAAGTTGTGTCCACATCTCAGCATTACAGGATCTGTATAAGTGCTCAGACAGATGGAGCAGTCCAGCTGTTCTCTCAGATCAGCAGACGCCATGACTAACAGGAAGGGAGAAACCAAACTACAATTCTCTCCCGCTCAAAAGGGTGGGCCTTGTATTGTGTACACAGGGGAGGGCTGAGGAGCAAAAGCTCAGCTACTATTACCCCATTAATCTAATATCTGCTGTAAATTTCGGGTCTAAAATATGGTCACATATAAGGAGTGAATGTATTGAAAGCCAACATGGACAATATCGATAATACGTGTAATATGAATGACTGAACTCAAAATTTGATCCTCAAACACTGGATAGCACTAAAGGTCATCAAAGGTCTTCATCAAAGAGATAGACCATGTGCTGGGGGGGACAGAAAACCTGTTAGGCAGGAAGGCCATTGTGTGTCCTGTGGTGTTGATGCCTTTTGTTCTTATCTCCAGCATAAATGGAATGTGAACCTGTCTTTTTGGCACAAAGGCCTTTTGGCTTATAGAATAGGACGCCATCTGCAGGAAGCTGAAAACCACTACAGTCACGTTTGACCCTTGACCCTCTAATCCAGGGGTGGGGTACCTTTTATCTGCCAAAGGCCATTTGGAAATAATAATAATACTAATCTTTATTTATATAGCACCAACATATTCCACAGGAATTTACAGTTTAACAGTTTCAAAACACAAGTCATAAGTAACAACGTTAACAATACAATAATTAAAGCAAAATAAGCCGCCCCTGCTCGTGAGAGCTTACAATCTACAATGAGGTGGGGGAGATACAGAGTGCAGGTGTGTATTTACAATGATGGTCCAGCCGTCACCAACAACTATAGGCCGATGTTGTGGATTTCCTCCATCTTTTTTCACCGTGCCCTCCACAGTAGTGACCTCTTTGGATGCCAATTCATCATTTGTCATCTCTCCACCAAGTGGAGTGCTGGTGTCTCCACCATCCGTGTTCTGCCAAAATAGGTGTGAACCAGCGCACTTCTGATATCAGATGAGTCTAATATCTCCGAAGTTCTTGTCCCCTCTTTCCACTTCTCATGGCTTACTAGGGTTGGTCCTGTGGGGGTCTACCACCTTTTCATTTACTTTGTCCAATATTTATTTCTCACCTTTACCGCATTTGCTTTACATACTCTCTGTACTGTCATGCTTCTATGGCTTTTTTTCGGGGCTTTGTTTTGTTTTTATTTCTATTTTTGGGGTCATCCTAGGACACTGATTTTGAACCTATGGCACGCAGAGCCCTCTCAGCTGGCACGCAGCCTCGCCTCATCCTTATTCAGGAGCTGCTGCAGCTTCCTGCGTCAAATATCAAGCGGCGCGGCTGCGGAGCTGAATGATGATGTCATCCGGCCGCGCCACTCAATATGTGAGAGGAGGGAAGCTGCGGCTCACAATGTGAGGGCGGTGACGCTTAATCTGGGAAACAAAATTAATTCTCTTTTGGGGGGATTTGAGGCCTCTCACATTCCACGTCATACATTTTACTTCAGATCTCATGTTCCCTTATCCATATATGATATACATTGCCACACATAATAAACCTTAGAGATAGCACAATTGATGTTCTGGCAGCAGCATCTATATCAACCTTAACCAACTTCTCTCACTTCCTCAAGCTCAATGTGGACAAATCTGAACTCATCATCTTTCCTTCATCTCACAGATCTTCCTTACCCGACC
Source organism: Dendrobates tinctorius (assembly GCF_039654945.1). NCBI lineage: Eukaryota > Metazoa > Chordata > Amphibia > Anura > Dendrobatidae > Dendrobates > Dendrobates tinctorius. The sequence continues at coordinate 7,013,485 of NW_027361688.1, forward strand.
TAGCTATAACAATTAATGACATCACGCTTTCCCCAGTATCGGAAGTTCGCTGCCTCAGAATAACCTTTGACTCTGCCCTGTACTTCAAACTGCACATCCAAGCTCTTTCTACCTCCTGTCGCCTCCAGCTCAAAAATATTTCCAGAATCCGTCCTTTCCTCAACCCTCAATCTACTAAAATGCTTGTGCATGCCCTCATCATCTCCAGCCTTGACTACTGCAACATCCTTTTCTGTGGTCTCCCTGCTAACACCCTTGCACCTCTCCAGTCCATCCTTAACTCTGCTGCCTGACTAATGCATCTCTCTCCTCGCTACTCCTCTGCAAATCTCTTCACTGGCTCCCATTCCCTCAGCGTATCCAATTCAAATTACTAATACTGACCTACAAGGCCATCTATAACTTGTCTCCCCCATATGTCTCTGAACTTATCTCCCGATCCCTTCCCTCACGTAATCTCCGGTCCTCCCAAGACCTCCTTCTCTCCTCCACACTTATTCGGTCCTCATCCAACCGCCTCCAAGACTTCTCCAGAATTGCCCTGTCCTCTGTAGCAGAGGCGATTGGACAACTGCAGCTTCAAGTCTCCCATGGAGACTATTGAAGCAAGTAGAAAGTTTGCTTATTTTATGCACATGCGTTTTAACCAGTTTGTTGCCATGTGAACTCTTAAAACGCATGCGTTTTTAAACACTGACGCACGCTAGCCTTCCCATAGACAGTAATGTGATTTTTTTTTTTGCGCATTCCAGGCGCTTTTGTGTGCATGCGTTTTTTTGACACAGGTTGGGAGCACAGGGTGCGTCTGGCGTGCCTAGACGCAAACTGGAAAAAAACGCATGTGCACAAAAACGCTTACATGCGCACCCATGTTAAACATAGGGGCGCACAATGCGCTGCGTTAAAAAACGCTAGTGTGAAACCAGCCTTACATCCTGTATTATGCTCCAGAGCTGCACTCACTGTGTACATACATTACTGATCCTGTATTATACTCCAGAGCTGCACTCACTATTCTGCTGGTGCAGTCACTGTGTATATACATTACTGATCCTAAGGTACATCCTGTATTATTCTCCAGAGCTGCACTCACTATTCTGCTGGTGCAGTCACTGTGTACATATATTACTGATCCTGTAAAATACCCCAGAGCTGCACTCACTATTCTGCTGGTGGAGTCACTGTGTACATTACATTACTGATCCTGAGTTACATCCTGTATTATACTCCAGAGCTGCACTCACTATTCTGCTGGTGCAATCACTGTGTACATACATTACATTACTGATCCTGAGTTGCATCCTGTATTATACCCCAGAGCTGCACTCACTATTCTGCTGGTGCAGTCACCGTGTACATACAGTACATTACTGATCGTGAGTTACATCCTGTATTATACCCCAGAGCTGCACTCACTATTCTGCTGGTGCAGTCACTGTGTACATACAATACATTACATTACTGATCCTGAGTAACATCCTGTATTATACTTCAGAGCTGCACTCACTATTCTGCTGGTGCAGTCACTGTGTACATACAATACATTACATTACTGATCCTGAGTAACATCCTGTATTATACTCCAGAGCTGCACTCACTATTCTGCTGGTGCAGTCACTGTGTACATACATTACATTACTGATCCTGAGTTACATCCTGTATTATACCCAGAGCTGCACTCACTATTCTGCTGGTGCAGTCACTGTGTACATAAATTATATTACTGATCCTGAGTTACATCCTGTATTACCCCAGAGCTGCACTCACTATTCTGCTGGTGCAGTCACTGTGTGCATACATATTACTGATCCTGAGTTACATCCTGTATTATACACCAGAGCTGCACTCACTATTCTGCTGGTGCAGTCACTGTGTACATACATTACATTACTGATCCTGAGTTACATCCTGTATTATACCCCAGAGCTGCACTCACTATTCTGCTGGTGCAGTCACTGTGTACATACATTACATTACTGATCCTGAGTTACATCCTGTATTATACTCCAGAGCTGCACTCACTATTCTGCTGGTGCAGTCACTGTGTACATACATTACATTACTGATCCTGAGTTACATCCTGTATTATAATCCAGCGCTGCACTCACCATTCTGCTGGTGAAGTCACTGTGTACATACATTACATTACTGATCCTGAGTTACATCCTGTATTATACCCCAGAGCTGCACTCACTATTCTGCTGGTGCAGTCACTGTGTACATACATTACATTACTGATCCTGAGTTACATCCTGTATTATACCCCAGAGCTGCACTCACTATTCTGCTGGTGCAGTCACTGTGTACATACATTACATTACTGATCCTGAGTTACATCCTGTATTATAATCCAGCGCTGCACTCACTATTCTGCTGGTGAAGTCACTGTGTACATACATTATATTACTGATCCTGAGTTACATCCTGTATCATACTCCAGAGCTGCACTCACTATTCTGCTGGTGCGGTCACTTTTTACATACATTACATTACTGATCCTGAGTTGCATCCTGTATTATACCCCAGAGCTGCACTCACTATTCTGCTGGTGCAGTCACTGTGTACATACATTACATTACTGATCCTGAGTTACATCCTGTATTATACCCCAGAACTACACTCACTATTCTGCTGGTGCAGTCACTCTGTAAATACATTACATTACTGATCCTGAGTTACATCCTGTAGATCTTTTATTATAAAAATGAAAAACATAACAATAATAATAATAATAATAATAATAATAATAATAACAGAAATAACAAGAATATCAGCCAGAAAATAATCCGTATACTGAACACTGGTCCAGCCGCTCATTCCCTCCTGTCACACATACTGTATTATACATATATACAGGATAATAACTTACACCTTCCGCTCCAGTCACCAAACAAACTAATGACAAACAGTAAAATAAACAAAGGCCGAAATAAATATATACATAAACATTTTTTTTTTTAAATATATTTATGAAATAACCAAATTATACAAATATGTACAAGACTAAACTAGAACCCCACACTCAAGCCCACCATTCCCAACCTTCACACTGACCTGAGAGCTGGTCCTGCGTCTCATGCCTCAGTCCATGTCCAACGTCCATAGGCCAGATCAGGCAGTGCCAGTGTTTCCCCAAACACCCCAGTGTCCCATAGTCCCACAAGATAAACCCCCTTTTTCCACCACCCAACCTAACACTTACACCCAAACCTATATCCCTATATACAATATATACAGAAACAAACACTACAACACCCACAAATCACAAAGCCCAAGTTCGGCGCCTGCAGCCCTACATCACTGTATACCGATCACAAAACAAAAATCTACAGTGTCAGCAGCAGCCCACCACCAGGAAAAGAGATGACCAGACTAGGACACACTAAAAGAAAAGCCCCTTCAGAGGAGAGAGGCCCTACGTGTGCCCAGTCTCCCATACTTCAGAGAGTGCACCTTCACCAGGTCACCGAGCATGGTCGTAAACACATCGTCCACTGGGAGGATTTTCCGTTGTGTCAATACTAAGCACCGTGCGTTCCATGTGTGATACCTAACCACTGCGCTAACTAGAAATAAGGTGCAGCGGTCCCGGCCACCAAGGTCTCCGAATGATCTATAGGCCCATTCCGCATAGGGGAGACCGGCCAGCCGAGACCAGCCAATGGAGGCACCCACCCTGTTGTACACCTCTGTGTTAAAGGGACAATGAAGCAGGAAATGGTCCATGCTTTCCAACACGGTACCACAATGCTCCCGAGGACAGTTCCTGTCCTCAGAGCTCCTACACTTCAGATTTTCTCTCACACACAGTTTCCCATGGAAGCAGCACCAAGCCAAGTCCCAAAACTTCGAGGGGATCCTGATAGAATTCAAAAGATGCAAACCCACCCCAAGATCCCGACTTTGGCAATCCCTGAGCACCAGAGGCCTCTGGAAATGGGTCAACAGAACCCTATTGTCAAGGAGTTTCCTTGGCAGAGTCCTAATCTCCCACATTCCCAGACCCCACTGGCGAATTACCTTCAGAACCAAGGTAGCGTAAGCCGGAAGATGACCAAGCAGTGTGTGAAGATCCTTCACTTGCCGTCCTGTCTCCCATTCCTGGAAGAAAGGCTGAAACCATCCCCTACAGGAGAATACCCACGGAGGAGCCTTCTCTTTCCAGAGGTTTGCAATATTGATCTTAAAGAAGATATCCACAAGGAATACCACAGGGTTGACCATACCCAACCCTCCTAGTCTGCTCGTATGGTAAGTAACCTCCCTCTTAACCAGGTTCAGTCTATTCCCCCATAACAGTTGGAAGAACAAACTGTAGACCCGAGTCCAGAGAGACTCCGGCAAGATGCACACACTGCCCAGATAAATCAGTAAAGGGAGCATGTAAGTTTTGATCAGGTTTAGCCTTTCCCTGAGGGTCAAAGACCAACCCTTCCATTGGTTCACCTTCTGAGTGGCGATCTCCAGCCTGCTGTCCTAATTTTGTTTGGGGTAATCCCCCTGGCCAAATTCGATGCCAAGGACTTTTGCAGAGACTGTGGGTCCTGGAAGGGTGTCCGGGAGATCAAAAGCAGGATTTCCTCCTCCCAGCCAGAGACTCTCACACTTATCCCAGTTGATCTTGGACCCGGATGCCTCCGAGTAGCGATCTACCTCTGACATCAGCCACTCTGCCTCCTCGTAAGAGGAAACAAAAACAGTGACATCATCGGCATATGCTACCACCCTCAGAGTGGCTTCCGGTGCTGCCCGGTCCATCCTGACCCGGCCAACGGTTCACGCTCCACCCTCCTAAGAAGTGGGTCAATCGCGAACACGTACAGAAGCGGGCTCAAGGGACAACCCTGGCGAACACCAGATCCAACCTCAAAAGAGCTGCCAATCCAACCGTTCACAAGCGGGAAACTCTCTGCCCCACCGTACAAGGTTTTAAGCCAATCAAAAAAAAAAACCCCGGCAGGCCATATCTCAGAAGGACAAACCATAGGTACTCGTGATTAACCCGATCAAATGCTTTTGCCTGGTCCAGTGACAGCATGTACCCCTTCCAGTGACCAGCCCTACCCTGCTCCACTGCCTCCCGGACACCGAGCACAGCACTAAATGTGCTGCAACCTGGAACAGCAATGCTGGGCCTCTGAAAGGAGTCGGGGTGCAAATTTCACCAGCCGACTAAACAGCACCTTTGCCAGAACCTTCCTGTCTGCATTGCGAAGCTCTATGGGACGCCAATTCTCAATGCACGATGGGTCCTTACCCTTGACAAGATGATCAGAGCAGACCTCTTCACTGACTTTGGCAGAGTGCCCGAGGAAAGACACTCATTGAATACCTCAGTCAAGAGGGGAACCAAAGCGTCCTTAAAGGTCTTATAAAACTCAGATGTTAAGCCATCTGGACCTCGCGATTTTTTTTGGGCAAGCCCTTCAAACGCCAACTTAACTTCTTGCCTGATCATCTCTGTCAAAACGTCAAGAAAGGGGTCTACCCCTGGTCCGGGAACGGCTTCAACCAGGAAAGCCGACATCCTATCCCAATCAAGATCCCTCTTCCCCAAGAGGTACGAGTAGAAGGATCTGACAACCACCAGGATCCCTGATCTGGATCGCCTCAGGGACCCTGTAGTGTCGACCAGTCCTTTAAAAACTTTACTATTCACTGACATCTTGCAGTTTCTGTAAGGGTCGGGCGAGCGGTACTTCCCGTAATCCCTCTCAAAAACCAAAGATGCGTGTCTATCGTACTGACACCTCATGAGCAAAGATTTCACTCTGGAGATCTCCTCGCGGCTACCTCCAGTTGAGACAAGATGCTCGAGTTTCCTCCTCAGACCCTGATACAGGCGGTACCTGTTCAGACTCCTGAGGCTCGAGAGCTGGCGGAAGAATCTCACCACCCTTTTCTTGAACATCTCCCACCACTCTGACTTACTACTACAAAGATCCAGTAAGGGTACCTGGCTCTGAAGAAAATCCTCAAAGGACTGTCTTATATCCGCTTCTTCCAAGAGAGATGAATTGAGCCTCCAAAAGCCTCTTCCTATCTATTCTGGACCTACAGTTACCTCTATGATGTGAACCCCTCGTGGCCTGAGGTGTGCCGAATGTGGACACCCACCAGGCGAGCCTCACTAGCTATACAATTAAGGGTGACGCTATCATAAGTCAGCTTGTCTCTGGAACCTCCTCTATCTCGGGACCTCGTGACAGTATTGAAGTCCCCTCCAAAGACAACCTGCCGACTTGTAAAAAGGTAGGGCTTGATCCTCATAAAGAGACACTTCCGGTCCCACTTAGATTGGGGACCATAGATGTTAATAAGCCGGAGCTCTTGTCCCTTCATGAGGACATCTAAGATCAGGCACCTCCCCATTTCTAACTCAATAACCCATCGGCATTCCACCGCTGCGGTAAAAAAGACCGCCACTCCGCTATACGACTCGGCCGCAAGAGACCAATAGGAGGGCCCGAGTCTCCACTCCCTTTTGGCTTTGGACACATCTGCCATATTTGGCAGTCTGGTCTCTTTCAAAAAGAAAATGTCAGCTTCAACACGGCTGAGAAAATCAAAGGCCGCAAATCTGCCTGTATTTGACTTTATGCTGGTGACATTAATGGACGCCAGCGTCAACGGAGTGGGTACTGCCATCATTGGTGATTGAGTTAGATGGCTTTCTTCTTCCCACTCCCCTTATCCTCTGCCTTAGAGGAGGAATCCTTCCCCCTCTTTAATGACACAGAGGTGTCCATTCCCAAGTGTTTTTTCTTTTTGTCGTCCTCGTCTCCGGACTCTGGGCCAGTCCCTCCCTCCAAGGACCTTACGTTCCCAGAAGAAGGAGACTCGGCATCCCATGTAAGTTCCGCCGAAGCTGGAACCTCACCCTCAGCTTCCTCCTCCTCCGAGGAGATGTTCTTAAGGGCTTGGAACAGGTTAGAAAGAACAACCAGAGGGGAGTCAGTTTTTCCTTCCTTAGGTACCTTGGTCAGAGCAGGAGAAGATGTTTTATCTCCCTTCTTTCTGGTGCTGAGCTTACGCTTGTTCTCTAGCCACTGCCTATTATCCTCATCCATACTTTCATAATGGGAGGATTTGGAGGCAGTGGCAGTTTCCTCCCTGTGCATCCTCCTGACCTCCTCATCCAACTCATCATCCCTCAGGGCCTCAGCAAGACTGGCATCCAGGACAGGGGTCACCTCAGTAGCACGGGGCTCGCCCAGCTCCCTCTCCTGTCTGCGCTTGTCTAGACGCCTCAGCTGGGCAGGCGTCTTTTTATTGCTTTTCCTCCTTGGCCCCTCAGCTCCCTCACCCCTGCTAGTCCTTTCCCCAGCAGAATCAGCCTCACGGCTTTCTCCTACCGGGGTCACGACTGCATTAGCGAAGGAGCGAGGACAATGGCTGAATGGGTGACCCAAGTCACCACACCACACAAGATGCAGCAAGATGGCTGATATCCCCACACAATGCACATTTCTGCACAGTGCAGGTTGCACTGAAGTGTGTGGGGTCGCCACACCTGTGACAGAGCTTCGGTTGCCCCTGGTAGAAGACCTGGATATGATCTCTACCCAGGAAGGCAGATGATGGAATGTGGGCAACTGTATCACCTGAACGCTTAAGTATTACCATAAACGTCCAGGCCCCTGACCAGATACCATACTCATCACGGTTTTTCATTGGCATCTCCACCACTTCTCCATATCTGCCAAGCCACGTCATGATGTCATAACAAAAAAGCGACTTGTTACAGGTCATCACGGTCACGTACTAGACTTGATTTTGGCAAGACACCGCCTGGATGGCAAAGTCTCGCCAGCCGGGCTCATAATTCGACCAGAAGAGCTCCAACCCCTCTGGCCGAACAAAGCTGACATCAAACTCAGGCGTGGAATAGGGATGTATCAAGGCGTAGATGTCAATAGCCTTGAAGCCCATCTTCAGCAGGAGCTCCACAACCTTAGACCTTGGAGGACACGCATCACTGCCCCTCCACCGAAGACGGACCACATTCCTACGCACACTACCTGGCCCGGCTGTCGGAAGGGACCACACTGTGTTTCCCCCATTTTGCTCTCGGAAGGCCCCGAGGTCATGCCTCTCTATCCAGAAGGTTATATCAACTTCTCGACCCTCTACCGTTAGTGATCTCTCCCCCTTCTTTAGAGCCTCCATGAGACCCCGCTGCAACATGCCGTCCCCAGAGCCCAGAGACGAGGAGGACGCCCTATTTCCCCCGGAGGTGACAGCGGCATAACTAATTACAGGTACTGCCACCACCGGGGGGGGGCAACATCAACACCAACAGTATCAGTATTACCCACCTACATAACACCCTCACTCTCCCCCAAACCAGCAACCACACCACTAGACAAAGAAATTTCCTCATCCACACCTCCCACCACATTCACTCCTGCTGGACCAATGACAACAGGGGGTGGCATTTTGACCTCCGCATCATCAGGCACAAGGGGCTCAGTCTCCTCCACAGAACTGGAGGCGACTTCACCCCTGGACTTACGGGTGCCCTCCGCATCATCAGCTGGTATTTTTCTTTGCTTCACTAGGCGCCGCTGATCCTTTACATCAGGATCTTGCTGACCAACAGCGCCAACGCAGAACAGGATCTTGGGAGGATCAGAACGCCCAGCCCCAACAGCCCCCTCACACTGCGGCCGCTTCTCAACTAAGTGAACAGCGGCAGCAGCATTCAGGGGCGCCAAGGCTACCGGAGCTGCCCCCGACACTGGGCAGCTCCCCCCTCTCACTGAGGAGCGCACCACAGTCTCGTGGCCTAACCGTATACCCGCCGCCAGGCCGCCCTCACTGTCCAGCCTCTCGGCTGATGCACCTGCTGCTACGTCCCCGCTACTACAAGCAGAGACGGAGCTCTGCACCTCACTACCGTTCTCTGTACTCTCCCTGCGCCTTTGCATCGGATCCACAGTAGAACCCGGGCTGGGCAACGGGGCTTATGCAGCGAGTTAACCCTGCAGCTGACTCAGGGGGTACAGGGAGGGGGACATATACATAACTCACCACTTCCTGGAGCTTCGGCTTGTTTTTCTTTACCTTTTTCTTCTGGTCCCCAGGTGCCTCCTCTGGTAAATCATCACCAAGATGGAAGTTCTGAAGGCACACTGGGGACTCCAGGAGCTTGATCTCCGCCATTAATGCCCCTCCCTGCCCGCTGTTGTCACTGTCCTCCCCAGAGCCAGCAGAACTGTGACCAGATGCCAATGTCGCCTGTCCAGCAGGGAGCACGCTGCACGTGGCCTTCGGGTGACTTTGCAGGCTGCCCAGGTGGGGCTTTCTGCTGGTCGTCATCATCATCATCATCATCCACCTGGCTCTCAGGCTGCAGCCCCATCTGCCTTTGCACTCTGTTATCAGCCATTTCTCTAAATCTGTCCTCATTTATTAGTTTCTCTTTAAATGGTCCACTTTTTTCTCTTAGGAAAGCTTTCCTCACCTCCAGCTCATTAATTTCAAGCTTCAGTTGCCTTACCTCCGCCTGGAGTTGGGTCTTCCTGGGTCTGGAGGAACCTGCAGCTTAGGCGCTTGTGCAGCGCAGCTCCTCCCGGAGCCTCCTTATGGTCTTACTCGCCTCTTCATACTCACGGAGGTGGCTCATGACCCGGGAGGCATAGGTGGACACAGACTTCTTTGGTTTCTGCAGCCCCCAACTTTCCTCATTGAGGTCTGCCTTACCTCCGTGAGCACTCAGCTTTCCTCCGGAAGGACCGCCATCTTGCACGCTGCTAGCAGGCTTCTCCTCCATGTTGAGCTGCACTCACTATTCTGCTGGTGCAGTCACTGTGTACATACATCACTGATCCTGAGTTACATCCTGTATTATACCCCAGAGCTGCACTCACTATTCTGCTGGTGCAGTCACTGTGTACAGACATTACATCACCGATCCTGAGTTACATCCTGTATTATACCCCAGAGCTGCACTCACTAGTCTGCTGGTGCAGTCACTGTGTATATACATAACTGATCCTGAGTTACATCCTGTATTATACTCCAGAGCTGCACTCACTATTCTGCTGGTGCAGTCACTGTTTACATACATTACATTCCTGATCCTGAGTTACTTCCTGTATTATACTCCAGAGCTGCACTCACTATTCTGCTGGTGCAGTCACTGTGTATATACATTACTAATCCTGAGTTACCTCAGGTATTATACCCCAGAGCTGCACTCACTATTCTGCTGGTGCAGTCCCTATGTACATACATTACTGATCCTGAGTTACATCCTGTATTATACCCCAGAGCTGCACTCACTATTCTGCTGGTGCAGTCACTGTGTACATACATTACATTACTGATCCTGAGTTACATTCTGTACTATACCCCAGAGCTGCACTCACGATTCTGCTGGTGCAGCCACTGTGTACATACATTACATTACTGATCCTGAGTTACATCCTTTATTATACCCCAGAGTTGCACTCACCATTCTGCTGGTGCAGTCACTGTGCACATACATTACATTACTGATCCTGAGTTACAGCCTGTATTATACCCCAGAGCTGCACTCACTATTCTGCTGGTGCAGTCACTGTGTACATACATTACATTACTGATCCTGAGTTACATCCTGTATTAAACCCCAGAGCTGCACTCACTATTCCGCTGGTGCAGTCACTGTGTACATACATTACTTTACTGATCCTGAGGTACCTCCTGTATTATACTCCAGAGCTGCACTCACTATTCTGCGGGTGCAGCCACTGTGTACATACATTACATTACTGATCCTGAGTTACATTTTGTATTATACCCCAGAGCTGCACTCACTATTCTGCTGGTGCAGTCACTGTGTACATACATTACATTACTGATCCTGAGTTACATCCTGTATTATACTCCAGAGCTGCACTCACTCTTCTGCTGGTGCAGTCACTGTGTACATACATCGCTGATCCTGAGTTACATCCTGTATTATACCCCAGAGCTGCACTCACTATTCTGCTGGTGCAGTCACTGTGTACAGACATTACATCACTGATCCTGAGTTACATCCTGTATTATACCCCAGAGCTGCACTCACTATTCTGCTGGTGCAGTCACTGTGTACATACATCACTGATCCTGAGTTACATCCTGTATTATACTCCAGAGCTGCACTCACTATTCTGCTGGTGCAGTCAATGAGTACAGACATTACTGATCCTGAGTTACATCCTGTATTATACCCCAGAGCTGCACTCACTATTCTGCTGGTGCAGTCACTGTGTACATACATTACATCACTGATCCTGAGTTACATCCTGTATTATACCCCAGAGCTGCACTCACTATTCTGCTGGTGCAGTCACTGTGTACAGACATTACATCACTGATCCTGAGTTACATCCTGTATTATACCCCAGAGCTGCACTCACTTGTCTGCTGGTGCAGTCACTGTGTACATACATTACATTACTGATCCTGAGTTACATCGTGTATTATACCCCAGAGCTGCACTGACTATTCTGCTGGTGCAGTCACTGTGTACATACATTACTGATCCTGAGTTACATCCTGTATTATACCCCAGAGCTGCACTCACTATTCTGCTGGTGCAGTCACTGTGTACATACATTACTGATCCTGAGTTACATCCTGTATTATACTACAGAGCTGCACTCACTATTCTGCTCGTTCAGTCACTGTGTACATACATTACATCACTGATCCTGAGTTACCTCCTGTATTATACTCCAGAGCTGCACGTACTATTCTGCTGGTGCAGTCACTGTGTACATACATTACATTACTGATCCTGAGTTACCTCCTGTATTATGCCCCAGAGCTGCACTCACTATTCTGCTGGTGCAGTCACTGTGTACATGCATTACATTACTGATCCTGAGTTACCTCCTGTATTTGCCCCAGAGCTGCACTCACTAATCTGCTGGTGCAGTCACTGTGTACATATATTTCATTACTGATCCTGAGTTACATCCTGTATTATGCCCCAGAGCTGCACTCACTATTCTGCTGGTGCAGTCACTGTGTACATACATTACATTACTGATCCTGAGTTACCTCCTGTATTATACTCCAGAGCTGCACTCACTATTCTGCTGGTGCAGTCACTGTGTACATACATTACATTACTGATCCTGAGTTACATCCTGTATTATACCCCAGAGCTGCACTCACTATTCTGCTGGTGCAGTCACTGTGTACATACATTACTGATCCTGAGTTACATCCTGTATTATACCCCAGAGCTGCTCTCACTATTCTGCTGGTGCAGTCACTGTGTACATACATTACATCACCAATCCTGAGTTACATCCTGTATTATACCCCAGAGCTGCACTCACTTGTCTGCTGGTGCAGTCACTATGTACATACTGTACATTACATTACTGATCCTGAGTTACATCCTGTATTATACCCCAGAGCTGCACTGACTATTCTGCTGGTGCAGTCAATGTGTACATACATTACATTACTGATCCTGAGTTACATCCTGTATTATACTCCAGAGCTGCACTCACTATTCTGCTGGTGCAGTCACTGTGTACATACACTACTGATCCTGAGTTACATCCTGTATTATACCCCAGAGCTGCACTCACTATTCTGCTGGTGCAGTCACTGTGTACATACATTACTGATCCTGAGTTACATCCTGTATTATACTCCAGAGCTGCACTCACTATTCTGCTCGTTCAGTCACTGTGTACATACATTACATCACTGATCCTGAGTTACCTCCTGTATTATACTCTAGAGCTGCACTCACTATTCTGCTGGTGCAGTCACTGTGTACATACATTACTGATCCTGAGTTACCTCCTGTATTATGCCCCAGAGCTGCACTCACTATTCTGCTGGTGCAGTCACTGTGTACATACATTACATTACTGATCCTGAGTTACATCCTGTATTATGCCCCAGAGCTGCACTCACTATTCTGCTGGTGCAGTCACTGTGTACATACATTACATTACTGATCCTGAGTTACATCCTGTATTATGCCCCAGAGCTGCACTCACTATTCTGCTGGTGCAGTCACTGTGTACATACATTACATTACTGATCCTGAGTTACATCCTGTATTATACCCCAGAGCTGCACTCACTATTCTGCTGGTGCAGTCACTGTGTACATACATTACATTACTGATCCTGAGTTACATCCTGTATTATACTCCAGAGCTGCACTCACTATTCTGCTGGTGCAGTCACTGTGTACATACATTACTGATCCTGAGTTACATCCTGTATTATACCCCAGAGCTGCACTCACTATTCTGCTGGTGCAGTCACTGTGTACATGCATTACATTACTGATCCTGAGTTACCTCCTGTATTATACCCCAGAGCTGCACTCACTATTCTGCTGGTGCAGTCACTGTGTACATACATTACTGATCCTGAGTTACATCCTGTATTATACTCCAGAGCTGCACTCACTATTCTGCTGGTGCAGTCACTGTGTACATACATTACATTACTGATCCTGAGTTACATCCTGTATTATACTCCAGAGCTGCACTCACTATTCTGCTGGTGCAGTCACTGTGTACATACATTACATTACTGATCCTGAGTTACCTCCTGTATTATACTCCAGAGCTGCGCTCACTATTCTGCTGGTGCAGTCACTGTGTACATACATTACATTACTGATCCTGAGTTACATCCTGTATTATACTCCAGAGCTGCACTCACTATTCTGCTGGTGCAGTCACTGTGTGCATACATTACATTACTGATCCTGAGTTACCTCCTGTATTATACTCCAGAGCTGCACTCACTATTCTGCTGGTGCAGTCACTGTGTACATACATTACATTACTGATCCTGTATTATGCTCCAGAGCTGCATTTATAATTCTTCTGATTTTCATTGGAAATTATATACAGTACAGCAACTTCTGAAATATAATTTTTCAGATGATTTTTGTAAAGAGGAAACCTCCATAAATACAAATCACCGATCACTGAGCAGTAAGAAGTGTTGGGAGATGTCCGCCATTACGGTAATGGCCGCTGTGTCGTCCTGAGCTCCTGTTGGGTCTCTTGTCCCCTCCATGTGTCTCCATCCTGGTGGTGATGGGAGAGGACTCAGGAGGCGGAGCCTGCAGGGGGAGGAGCCTGCAGGGAGGGGCTAAAACGTCAGTTGGTGTCGGTGCTGCTGAGTGACGCTGCCCCTGAGGTGATTTCTGTCAGGAGTGAGGAAATCCTCCATTTTATCCTGATCAGCCGCCATGTTTGTTCCATCTCTTCACCTTCATTAGATTTGGGAAATCTGTGATAATGTTGGAGACGTGAAATGATCCGGAGGAGAAACATTCAGCCATTATTGTACTGGGCCCAACACAGTGTTATCACATTCCTGTGTGTGAGGTGACACAGCGCAGGGTTATGCTCCCTGATGGCTGACAGTGATATGAGGAGACTTCACTACTGGCAGTCACAGTGCCCCCACATACAGTGCCACACAGTGCCCCCACATACAGTGCCACACAGTGCCCCCACATACAGTGCCCCCACATACAGTGCCCCCCACATACAGTGCCACACAGTGCCCCCACATACAGTGCCCCCACATACAGTGCCACACAGTGCCCCCACATACAGTGCCACAGTGCCCCCACATACAGTGACACCACATACAGTGCCACACACAGTGCCCCCACATACAGTGCCACACACAGTGCCCCCCACATACAGTGCCCCCACATACAGTGCCACACACACAGTGCCCCCACAGACAGTGACACACACACAGTGCCCCCCACATACAGTGCCCCCACATACAGTGACACCACATACAGTGCCCCCACATACAGTGCCACACACACAGTGCCCCCACATACAGTGCCCCCACATACAGTGCCACACACAGTGCCCCCACATACAGTGCCACACACAGTGCCCCCACATACAGTGCCACACACAGTGCCCCCACATACAGTGCCACACACACAGTGCCCCCACACACAGTGCCCCCACATACAGTGCCACACAGTGCCCCCACATACAGTGCCCCCACATACAGTGCCACACAGTGCCCCCACATACAGTGACACCACATACAGTGCCACACACAGTGCCCCCACATACAGTGCCACACACAGTGCCCCCCACATACAGTGCCCCCACATACAGTGCCACACACACAGTGCCCCCATACAGTGCCCCCACAGACAGTGACACACACACAGTGCCCCCCACATACAGTGCCCCCACATACAGTGACACCACATACAGTGCCCCCACATACAGTGCCACACACACAGTGCCCCCACATACAGTGCCCCCATACAGTGCCCCCCACATACAGTGCCACACACACAGTGCCCCCACATACAGTGCCACACACAGTGCCCCCACATACAGTGCCACACACAGTGCCCCCACATACAGTGCCACACACACAGTGCCCCCACACACAGTGCCCCCACATACAGTGCCACACACACAGTGCCCCCACATACAGTGACACCACACAGTGCCCCCACATACAGTGCCCCCACATACAGTTCCCCCACACACAGTGCCACCACACAGTGCCCCCACATACAGTGACACACAGTGCCCCCCACATACAGTGCCCCCACATACAGTGACACACAGTGCCCCCACATACAGTGCCACCAAACAGTGCCCCCACATACAGTGCCACCACACAGTGCCCCCACATACAGTGCCACACACAGTGCCCCCACATACAGTGCCACACAGTGCCCCCACATACAGTGCCACCACACAGTGCCCCCACATACAGTGCCCCCACATACAGTGCCACACACACAGTGCCCCCACATACAGTGCCCCCCACATACAGTGCCACACACACAGTGCCCCCACATACAGTGCCACACACACAGTGCCCCCACACACAGTGCCCCCACATACAGTGACACACACAGTGCCCCCACATACAGTGACACCACACACAGTGCCCCCCACATACAGTGCCATACACAGTGCCCCCACATACAGTGCCACACACAGTGCCCCCACATACAGTGCCACACACACAGTGCCCCCACACACAGTGCCCCCACACACAGTGCCCCCACATAGTGACACCACACAGTGCCCCCACATACAGTGCCCCCACATACAGTGCCCCCACACACAGTGCCACCACACAGTGCCCCAAGATACAGTGACACACAGTGCCCCCCACATACAGTGCCACCACACAGTGCCCCCACATACAGTGACACAGTGCCCCCACATACAGTGCCACCACACAGTGCCCCCACATACAGTGCCACCACACAGTGCCCCCACATACAGTGCCACACACACAGTGCCCCCACATACAGTGCCACCACACAGTGCCCCCACATACAGTGCCACCACACAGTGCCCCCACATACAGTGCCACACACACAGTGCCCCCACATACAGTGCCACACAAACAGTGCCCCCACATACAGTGCCACCACACAGTGCCCCCCACATACAGTGACACACAGTGCCCCCACATACAGTGCCACCACACAGTGCCCCCACATACAGTGACACACACAGTGCCCCCACATACAGTGACACCACAGTGCCCCCACATACAGTGCCACACGTACAGTGCCCCCACATACAGTGCCACACACAGTGCCCCCCACATACAGTGCCCCACATACAGTTTCACCACACATTGCCCCCACATACAGTGCCCCCACATACAGTGCCCCCCACATACAGTGACACCACACAGTGCCCCCACATACAGTGACACACAGTGCCCCCACATACAGTGCCACCACACAGTGCCACACAGTGCCCCCACATACAGTGCCCCCACATACAGTGAAACACACATACAGTGACACCACAGTGCCCCCACATACAGTGATACACACACAGTGCCCCCACATACAGTGCCCCCACATACAGTGACACACACATACAGTGACACCACAGTGCCCCCACATACAGTGATACACACAGTGCCCCCCACATACAGTGCCCCCACATACAGTGCCCCCACATACAGTGACACACACATACAGTGACACCACAGTGCCCCCACATACAGTGATACACACAGTGCCCCCCACATACAGTGACACACACAGTGCCCCCACATACAGTGACACACACAGTCCCCCCACATACAGTGCCACCACACAGTGCCCCCACATACAGTGCCACCACACAGTGCCCCCACATACAGTGACACCACACAGTCCCCCCACATACAGTGACACACAGTGCCCCCACATACAGTGCCACACACTGCCCCCACATACAGGGACATACCCACAGTGCCCCCACATTCAGTGTCACACAGTGCCTCTATATACGGTGACACACAGTGCCCCCACATACAGTGACACACACACATTGCCCCCACATACAGTGACACCCCCACAGTGCCCCTCCACGTACAGTGACACACAGTGCCTCCACATACAGTGACACCACACAGTGCCCCCACATAATAATAATAATAATAATAAATTTTATTTCTATAGCGCCGACATATTCCGCAGCACTTTACATTTCAGAGGGGATTTGTACAGACAATAGACATTACAGCATAACAATAATCACATAGATCATAACAGATACCAAGAGGAGTGAGGGCCCTGCTCGCAAGCTTACAGTCTATGAGGAAAGAGGGAGACAGGAAAGGTGGGTGGTAACAGTTGCCCTGATTGTATGGACCAGCCATAATGTTAAGTGTGTAACAGTACAGACACAGAGGGCTAATGGAGGCATAAAGCATGTGGGAACATAATTCGGGGAACCTGGTTATGGTAAAACTTTTGGCTGTGCCACCCAGGGATAGATTAGGTTAATGTGTTGAGGCGGTAGGCCAGTCTGAAAAAATGCGTTTTCAGGGCACGCTTAAAATTGTGGGGATTGGGGACTAATCGTATTGACCTGGGAAGTGCATTCCAAAGAATTGGCGCAGCACGTGTAATGTCTTGGAGACGGGAGTGGGAGGTTCTGATTATTGAGGATGCTAACCTCAGGTCATCAGCAGAACGGAGGGCGCAGGTAGGATGGTATACTGAAACAAGGGAGGAGATGTAGGGTGGTGCTGAGCCATGGAGGGCTTTGTGGGTGAGGGTAATAAGTTTGTACTGAATTCTGGAGTGGATGGGTAGCCAGTGTAATGACTGGCACAAGGTAGAGGCATCGGTGTAACGATTGGTGAGGAATATGATCCTGGCAGCAGCATTCAAGACAGATTGGAGGGGGGAGAGTTTGGTAAGAGGGAGACCGATTAGCAGAGAGTTACAATAGTCGAGACGAGAATGAATAAGAGAAACAGTAAGGCTACTTTCACACATCAGTTTTTTGCCGTCAGGCAGGATCCGGCTATTTTTAGAAAAAACGGATCCGGCATAAATTTTGGAGAACTGTAGAAACTGATCCGTTTTTTTGCTGGATCCGTCTAGCAGGTTATATCTGTTCCTGGGGGCTGGCCAATTGGATCTGAGCATGCGCAGACTTAAAAAAAACGGATCCGGTGGCTGGATCCGTCTTTTTCTGGATCCGGCGCATTCCGGCGCCCATAGACTTTCATTGTAGCAAAAAGCTGGAAGCGCCGGATCCGGCGCTTCCGGCTTTTTCGCCGGAGACAAAAAACGTTACAGTAGCCGTTTTTTCCAGACGCCGGAATGAGACAAGTTGTCGGATCCGGCAAAAAACGGATGAAACGCAATGCCATCCGGCACGATCCGGCGCTAATGCAAGTCAATGGGGAAAAACTGGATCCGGCATTGCATTTTGCCGGATCCGGTTTTACAAAAAAAAAGCCGGATCGTGCCTGAAGGCAAAAAACTGATGTGTGAAAGAGGCCTAAGAGTTTTTGCAGGCACATACAGTGACACACACAGTGCCTCCATATACAGTGACACACACACAGTGCCCCCACATACAGTAATACACACACAGTGCCTCCACACAGTGACACATACACAGTGCCCCCCACATACAGTGACACACACAGTACCCCCACATACAGTGACACACAGTGCCCCCACATACGGTGTCACATACAGTGACACACCCAAAGTGCCCCCACATACAGTGACACACACACCGTGCCTCCATGTACAGTGACACACCCACAGTGCCCCCACATACAGTGACACACAGTGCCTCCATGTACAGTGACACATACAGGGACCCACGCACAGTGCCCCCCATATACAGTGACACGCAGTGTCCCCACATACAGGGACCCACGCACAGTGCCCCCCACATACAGTTACACACAGTGTCCCCACACACAATGACTCACACACAGAGCCCCCAAATACAGTGACATACTGCTCCCACTTGCGGTGACACACACAGTGCCCCCCACATACAGTGACACACAGTGTCCCCATATACAGTGACACACACTGTGCCCCCCACATAGTGACACACACAGTGCCCCCACATATAGTGACAGACCCACAGTGCCCCCACATACAGTGACACACACAGTGCCCCCTCACATACAGTGATACACACACAGTGCGCCCCACATACAGTGACACACAGTGCGCCCCACAGAGTGACACACAGTGCCCCACATACAGGAACAGCCTCCTCAGTATAATTCACCTCCTTGTACTATCTGTGCAGGAGTCACATCATTAGCAGAGCAGGGGCTCTCTGTGTGCTGCTGCCCCCTGCAGGCTATATTTATTATATAACTACCATATAAAATGTAGCATGCAGCATCCACCACCAAAAGCTTACAGTGAACAGAGCTGGAGCCGCACTGCGCCGTACACCGTGACATGGCCAATCACAGATACTTCACCTCAGCTCTCGCATTGAAGTGCATGTGATCTGAGCTGCAGTAACCAAGAATGGCCACAATACAGTGTATGGAGATGTGTATTTCCAGCTTCCGTACACTGTGAGCTTCCGGTGGCCGAGGCTCCAGGTATAAGCTGAGCAAAGAGGATGTTGGGATTGAGACCCCTTGAGCCAATATTGAAGGTTTTTTTTTTACAGTTTTGGAGAACCCCTGACCCACTGCTTCAGTCTTTTTTGTTCTTTTTTTAATGATATTTTTCTTGCCCTCCCCAGGTCCAGCAGGGCCAGCACTGAGGTTTCGCCACTGCTCCCTTTTTTTTCGGTATGTACATTCATTATGTAAAAGAGGGGGCAGGTTCACAGAGGGATCAGTGACCTGTCAACAGTTTGCATTATGATTAGCTAATCACAGACCACATGAAGACCCCCCACAGGCCGCCCCGGAGCACGAGCATATCATTAACTCAAAACTGAAAATAAAGATTAAACAACAACCACAAGACGGATTTCATCACCAGGTATCAGTGTAAGGCCGGAGTCAGACTTGCGAGAAACTCACACGACTCAGTCTCGCACCTCAATACCCGACACTGGCACCGGCACTCACACACACTCCGCTCCCGAGTGTCGGTGGCAGTGCCGACCATTGAGGTACGAGTTTCTCGCAAGTGTAACCCCAGCCTAACCAGTATAACGGCGTCGACCTAACACTGTGTGTAGGTTACTCATTACAATCTTGCTGACAGGTTTCATTTAATGACCTCTGCTAGGGATAGAACATCAATTACTTACGGTATCAGGGGCGTATCAGGGGCAGAGAAGGTGCGCGTTTCGGCTCCCAGGGAACAATTGTACTGGCGTCTATACAGACGCCAGTACAATTGAAGCTCTGACCGCCGGGCCTGAGCGTCGTCAGCAGCGTGATCAGGTCATGTGATCACGCTGCTGACGTCACTCCCTGGCGCCCAGAACGAGCACTGGTGGTAAGTGTGCTCCTCTGTGGAGCTGAAGAACCACCGAAGATGGGAGGTGTTAATGTGGGGAAGGGGGTTAATGAGTGGGGATGGGGGTTAATGAGTGGGGATGGGGGGTTAATGAGTGAGGATGGGGGTTAATGTGAGGGGGGTTAATGAGGGGATGGGGGTTAATTTGTGTGGGGGGTTAATGTTTGGGGGGGTTAATGAGTTGGGATGGTGGGTTAATGAGTGAGGATGGGGTTAATGTGTGGGGTCTGGGGGGGTTAATGAGGAGATGGGGGTTAATTTGTGGGGGGTTAATGTGTGGGGTGGTTAATGTGTGGGGGGTTAATGAGTGGGGATGGGGGTTAATGTGTGGGGGGGTAATGAGTGGAGATGGGGGTTAATGTGTGGGGGGTTAATGAGTGGCGATGGGGGTTAATGAGTGGGGGGTTAATGAGTGGGGATGGGGGTTAATGAGTGGGGTTGGGGGTTAATGTGTGGGGGGTTAATGAGTGGGGATGGGGGTTAATGTGTGCGGGGTTAATGAGTGGGGATGGGGGTTAATGTGTGGGGGGTTAATGAGTGGGGATGCGGGTTCATGTGTGGGGGGTTAATGAGTGGGGTGGGGGGTTAATGATTGGGGTTGGGGGTTAATGAGTGGGGATGGGGGTTAATGTGTGGGGGGTTAATGAGTGGGGATGGGGGTTAATGTGTGGGGGGTTAATGAGTGGGGATGGGGTTAATGTGTGGGGGGGTTAATGAGTGGGGATGGGGGATACTTAATGTGTGTGGGGATTTGGAGTGGGGATGGGGTTAATGTGTGGGGGATTTGGGAGTAGGGATGGGGGGTTAAATGTGTGTGGGGAGATTTGAGGACACAAAATGAAGAGTATGTATGAGGAAACAGTATGGGGGATTGGTGCAGACACAGTATGATGGGTGCAGACAGTATGGGGAGCGAACGGGTTAATGTATGTGGACACAGTATGGGGAGTGAGGGTGATGGGATGTGTGCAGGCACAGTATGGGGAGTCGGGGGTATGTGTGAGCAGACAGTATAGAGAGTGAGGGGGTAAATATATGAGGAGACAGTTTGGTGAACAGGTGGGATGTTAGAGGAGACAGTATGAGGAGGGAGGGGAATAGTGTGAGGCGACAGTATATTGCAGACATTTTTATTTAGGAGCATTATAATGACACTTCTATCTTTAAGGGCATCGTGTGGAGATTTGCTGCAGAAGACCGGAAAAGATGGAAGTCTGCAGAGACGAGATGTGGATGAGAAAACTCATCATGGGGTCTGGACAAGAAGAAGGAAAGGAGAACGACTGCAGAGACGACGTCATCTATAAGGTACCTGGATGTAAATGTTATTTGTGATACAGACTTATTCTCATGTTTTTATTTGTGTTAGGAACATTAACCCCTTAACGACCGCCGATACGCCTTTTAACGGCGGTAATTAAGGGTACTTAAACCACAGCGCCGTTAACTCACGGCGCTGTGATTTAAGTGAATAGTGCCCCCCAGTGTCGGATTTTTTCCGGGGTCTCGGCTGCCAGGGGATAGAGAAATAGGGTCCCCGATCCCCCCGGTCCCCTCCCGGTACCTCTCCCTTGTCCTCCGTCCCCTCCCGGTGGTCCCGCGCCCGCCGGCGTCATCCGATGGGCGCCGCCATCTTGAAAATGGCGGGCGCATGCGCAGTGCGCCCGCCGGGAATCTGCTGGCTCCGGCTGGCAGATTCCATTCATTATTTTGATCACTATGATAAACGATCATAGTGATCAAAATAATAGTACATAACCCCCCCGTTTATCACCCCCTTATATAGGCACACATAATGAAATAAAAAAAAAAATTTTTTTTTCAGTTTTCCATAAGGGTTAGGGTTAGGCTAGGGTTAGGGTTAGGCTAGGGTTAGGGCTAGGCTAGGGTTAGGGCTAGGGTTAGGGTTGGGCTAGGGTTAAGGGTTAGGGTTGGGCTAGGGTTAAGGGTTAGGGTTGGGCTAGGGTTAAGGGTTAGGGTTGGGCTAGGGTTAGGGCTAGGGTTGGGCTAGGGTTGGGCTAGGGTTAGGGCGAACTAGGATTAATGTTGGGATTAGGGTTAGGGGTGTGTTGGGGTTAGGGTTGGAGCAAGAATTGAGGGGTTTCCACTATTTACCAACTTTGGGGGTCTAAAAATTGGGGTCTAAAAAAATCACTTTTGTGGAAATAAAAAAGACTTTTTATTTTCACGGCTCTGCGTTTATAACCTTCTGTGACGCGCTTGGGGGTTCAAAGTGCTCACCACACATCTAGATAAGTTCCTTAGGGGGTCTAATTTCCAAAATGGGGTCACTTGTGGGGGGTTTCCACTGTTTAGGCCCATCAGGGGCTCTGCAAACGCAACATGATGCCCTCAGACCATTCCATCAAAGTCTGCATTCCAAAATGGCACTCCTTCCCTTCCGAGCTCTCCCATGCGCCCAAACAGTGGTTCCCCCCCACATATGGGTTATCAGTGTACTCAGGACAAATCGCATAATAACTGTGGGGGTATGATTTCTCCTGTTACCCTTGTAAAAATAAAAATTTGGGGGCGAAAAGATCATTTTTGTGGAAAAAAAAATGGATCTTATTTTCATGGCTCTACGTTATAAACTTCTGTGAAGCACTTGAAGGTTCAAAGTGCTCACCACACATCTAGATAAGTTCCTTAATGGGTCTAGTTTCCAAAATGGGGTCACTTGTTGGAGGTTTCCACTGTTTAGGCACATTAAGGGCTCTCCGAACGCAACATGGCATCCGATCTTAATTCCAGCCAATTCTGCGTTGAAAAAGTCAAACGGTGCTCCATCCCTTGCGAGCTCTGCCGTGTGCTGAAAAAGGGGTTTACCCCCACATATGGGGTATCGGCGTATTCAGGAGAAATTGTACAACAAATATCGTGGTTGATTTTCTCTTTTAACACTTGTGAAAATAAAAAAATTGGTTCTGAAGTAATTTTTTTCCAAAAAAAAGTTAAATGTTAATTTTTTCCATCCACATTGCTTTCGTTCCTGTGAAGCACTTAAAGGGTTAATAAACTTCTTGAATGTGGTTTTGAGCACCTTGAGGGGTCTAGTTTTTAGAATGGTGCCACTTTTGGGTATTTTCTGTCATGTACACCCCTCAAAATGACTTTAAATATGATGTGGTCCCTAAAAAAAATGGCTTTGTAAATTTTGTTGTAAAAATGAGAAATCGCTGGTCAACTTTTAACCCTTATAACTTCCTAACAAAAAAAAATTCTGCATCCAAAATTGTGCTGATGTAAAGTAGACATGTGGGAAATGTTATTTATTAAGAAATTTATGTGACACATCTCTCTGATTTAAGGGCATAAAAATTTAAAGTTTTAAAATTGCAAAATTTTAAAATTTTTTGCCATATTTCTGTTTTTTTCATAAATAAACACAAGACTTATCGAAGAAATTTTACCACTAACATGAAGTACAATATGTCACGAAAAAACAATCTCAGAATCAGCAGGATCCATTAAAGCGTTCCAGAGTTATAACCTCATAAAGGGACAGTGGTCAGAATTGTAAAAATTGGCCTGGTCATTAAGCTGCAAACTGGCTCTGTCGCTAAGGGGTTAAAGGGGTTGTCCAGGTTTGTGCTGAGTCTGCAGTCATTCTATGTGACTGCAGACTTCTGAATTCTCACAGTGCTCACTGAACGCTGTCAGGATTCTCTCGTGCCGGTAATTTACATACAGGTGGTCACGTGCTGACTAGACATGTGTGGCTTCACTCAATGAAAATGAACGGAGCGAGGCCGGGCACGTCTAGTTGGAATGTGGCCAGAAGTATACAAATCACATGCTTGTGCTGACATGACTGTACATCGGCAAGGGAGAATCCTAAAAGTGTGCAGTGCATTCGTTGTGAGAATTCAGAAGCTGCAATGTCAGGATTCAGCTCTGCAGGTTCCAGTGCCATCACATAGACACTTCACTCATATACGATTTTCATAGTTATGGTCCTGTGACAAGAGCGTCTCTTCCTGCTTTCAGCTTTTTACTGAACATTGAGAGGATTAGGGAGAGCAGCTTGTGGGTACATGACTGAGGCCGGGGTCACACTGGCGAGGAATACGGCAGAGTGAGAGGCGCTAAAAGCATGCATTAGACACGGACAAATGATTCTCTATGGGGCAACTCCCATTAGCCGTATATTTCTCATCCGTATTCTACGCTCCATGCCAATCGCAGCATACTGCAATTGTCAGCGTACTACGGCCGTAATACGCCAATGCAAGTCTATGAGTGCGCCAAAAATACGGATTACACACGGACCACACATGTGACCTGCGAGAAATACGCACCCGGTGTCTTTTAGCAAAGCCGGCAATTCAGTGCGCTATACAGTAAACTCACACTGACAGTTTTAATAAAGAAATGAAAGAATAGATATAGACACATAGAATACATATATATATATATATATTTATCTATCTATATATATATATGCATTCTATGTGTCTATATCTAGTCTTTGGTTTGTGTTATAAAACCTGTCATAGGGCTCCATTATATTTATATGTCCATTTTGCAAGCCTGCAAGAAAATCTCGCCATACGGATGCTGACATGCGCAAAATACGCGACCACACCTTGATTACGGATGACCTACGGAGCACTATTTAGGGGCCATTCATCCGTATTACGCATGTAAAATACTGACCGTATTTTGCGTTGGTTAGTGTGGCCCCAGCCTAACTGTGCAAGTCGCATATGTACTTGGGGGGGGGGGGGGGGCGCCGAACCAAATTCTTGCCCCGGGTGCCAGAAAGCCTAGATACGCCTCTGTACGGTATATTATACACTGGCTCTTTTTCCGGCTATCCGCCTGCCAAATAAGGACACTGATCACTTTTTGTTCTTCATTGGGTGAAATGATTTTAAGGCCGGAGTTACACTAGCGAGAAATAGGGATGAGTGCTATGCGCAAAAAAAGCGATTGTCAACGCATTACGCCCGTAAAGCGCCAATGCAAGTCTATGGGGGCGAAAAAAATGCGGATTACACACAGACCAGACGTGTGACTTGCGAGAAATACGCACCGGTGTCCTTTAACCCTTTTTTGACATCTGACGTACTATCCCATCCACGGTACCCGGCCCGTATAACTGGGGACAGGATAGTACGTCACCGCGATCAGCGGCGCTCACGGGGGGAGCGCCGCTGATCATGGTCGGGTGTCAGCTGATTATCACAGCTGACACCCGGCACTATGTCACGGACCATCCCCGGCACATTAACCCCCGACACACTTCAATCAAACATGATCGCAGTGTATCGGGGGCACAGGGAAGAATCACGCAGGGAGGGGGCTCCCTCCGTGCTTCTCTGAGACCCTCGGAACAGCGCGATGTGATCGCGCTGTTCAGGGGCCTCCTCCCTGCAGGCCCCCGGATCCAATATGGCCGCAGGGGCCTTCGGGGTCCTGCAGGGAGGCGGCTTTCTCAGTGCCTGCTGAGAGCAGGCCCTGAGAAAGCCTGCTGCAGTGCCTGTCAGATCGCTGATCTGACACAGTGCATTGCAAAGTGTCAGATCAGCGATCTGACACTTTATAGTAATGTCCTACACTGGGACAATACAATAAAGTAAAAAAAAATTCCCTACGAAATATTTTTTTTGCAAATAAAACAAAAAAAAAAACAATAAAAACACATATTTAGTATCGCCGCGTCCGTAACGACCCACCCTATAAACCTGTCCCACTAGTTAACCCCTTTAGTGAACCCCTTGAAAAAAAAACAGCAAAAACCAATGCTTTATCATCATACTGCTGAACAAAAAGTGCAATAATGCGCGATCAAAAAGACATATATAAATAACCATGGTACCGTTGAAAACGTCATCTTGTTCCGCAAAAAACGAGCCGCCATACAGCGTCATCAAAAAAGGTTATAGCTCTCAGAATAAAGCGATGCAAAAATAATTGTTTTTTATATAAAATTGTTTTTATTGTATAAAAGCGCCAAAACATAACAAAATGCTATAAATGAGGTATCACTGTAATCGTACTGACCCGAAGAACAAAACCGCTTTATCAATTTTACCACACGCGGAACGGTGTAAACGCCCCCCACCCCAAAAAGAAATTCATGAAATGCTGGTTTTTGTTCATTCTGCGTCCCACAAATCGAAATAAAAAGTGATAAAAAATGTCACGTGCCCGAAGCATCTATTAGCGTGTGACAGCTGCCAAACATAAAAACCAGCCACAAATAGTAAATCAAACCCCCCGTTATCACCCTCTTTGGGAAAAATAATAAAATTTAAAAAAATGTATTTATTTCCATTTTCCCATTAGGGTTAGAGCTAGGGCTAGGGTTAGGATTTGGGCTAGGGTTAGGGCTGAGATTAGGGTTAGGGGTGTGTGGGGGTTTGAGTTGGAGATAGAATTGGGGGGTTTCCACTGTTTAGGTACATCAGGTGCTCTCCAAACGCAACATGGCGTCTGATCTCAATTCTAGCCAATTCTGCGTTGAAAAAGTCAAACGGTGCTTCTTCCCTTCCAAGCTCTGCCATGCGTCCAAACAGTGGTTTACCCCCACATATGTGGTATCAGCCTACTAAAGAAAAATTGCACAACTACTTTTGGGGTCCAATTTCTCCTGTTACCCTTGGAAAAATAAAAATAGGGGGCAAAAATATCATTTTTGTGGAAAAAATGTTTTGTTTTTTTTTACTTTTATGGCTCTACGTTATCAACTTATCTGAAGCCCTTGGGGGTTCAAAGTGCTCACCACACATCTAGATAAGTTCCTTGGGGGGTCTAGTTTCCAAAATAGTGTCATTTGTGGGGGGTTTCCACTGTTTAGGCAGATCAGGGGCTCTCCAAATGCGATATGGCGTCAAGCCAATTCTGCGTTGAAAAAGTAAAACGGCGCTCATTCCCTTCCGAGCTCTGCCATGCACCCAAACAGTGGTTTACCCCCACATATGGGGTTTCGGCATGCTCAGGACAAATTGCACAATAACTTTTGGGGTCCTGTTTCCCTTGGGAAAATAAATTGGGGTGAAAAGATCATTTTTGTGGAAAAAATATGATTTTATAATTGTACGGCTGTACATTATAATCTTCTGTGAAGCCCTTGGGGGTTCAAAGTTCTCACCACATATCTAGATAATTTGCTTGGGGGGTCTAGTTTCCAATATGGGGTCACTTGTGGGGGGTTTCCACTGTTTAGGCACATCAGGTGCTCTCCAAACGTGACATGGCATCCGATCTCAATTCCAGCAAACTTTGCATTGAAAAAGTCAAACGGCGCTCCTTCCCTTTCGAGTTCTGCCAAGCGCCGAAATAGTGGTTCCCCCCAAATATCACGTATCAGCGTACTCAGGACAAATTGCACAATAACTTTTGTAGTCCAATTTCTCCTGTTACCCTTGTTAAAGTAAAAAAATATTGGACCGGAAGTAATTTTTTTGTGAAAAAAAGTTAAATGTTCATTTTTTTTAAACATTCAAAAAATTCCTGTGAAGCACTTGAAGGGTTAATTAACTTCTTGAATGTGGTTTTGAGTACCGTCAGGGGTGCAGTTATTAGAATGGTATCACTTTTGGGTATTTTCTGTCATATAGACCCCTTAAAGTGACTTCAAATGTGATGTGGTCCGTAAAAATAAAATGGTGTTGTGAAAATGAGAAATCGCTGGTCAACTTTTAACCCTTATAACTTCCTAACAAAAAAATTTTGGTTCCAAAATTGTGCTGATGTAAAGTAAACATGTGGGAAATGTTACTTAAGATTTTTGTGTGCCGTATCTCTGTGATTTAAGGGCATAAAAATTCAAAGATAGAAAATTGCGAAATTTTCAAAATTTTCACCAAATTTCCATTTTTTCACAAATAAACGCAAGTTATATAAATGAAGTTTTACAACTAACATGAAGTACAATATGTCACGAGAAAAACAATGTCAGAATCACTGGGCTCCATGGAAGCGTTCCAGAGTTATTACCTCTTAAAGGGACAGTGGTCAGAATTGTAAAAATTGGCCCGTCATTAAAGGGAACCTGTCACCCCCTGCAGGCGTTTTTAAGTAACCACCTTGTGCAGCACTAATGCTGCATTCTGTCAAGGTGGCTCTTTTATTTAGCGTCCCTTCCACTGCCGAAATACGGTAATCGTTTTTAAAATTGGTCAGACATACCTGATATTTGTCAGCGGTGAGGAGTTTGTATGGCACCCGGAGATGGCGGTATGCATACATACCGCGATCTCGGGCGCCATACGTACATACTTACCTGACCGGGAGGAGCATTGCCGCGGCGCTTCCCTTCGGCCGGAGACCGGGGCAGGAGTGCGGCCGGAATCAACGCCATTTTACTGAAGACTCATTTGCAGTGTGTCTTCAGCAATATGGCGTCGGACAGCGCTTTGAGCATGCGCGTACTCCGGCGCCAGACTCCTCCCCCGGCCTCCAGCAGAACGTGACAGCGCTGGAGCACAGGAAAGAAGGATGAGTATAAATGTTTGTTTTTTTTAGTATGTGTGTAGTTTAATAGGGGTGAGGGGGACCATGCATACCAGGATTGGGGGGTGAGGGGGCCATGCATACCAGGATAGGGGAGTGAGGGGACCATGCATACCATGAAAGAAGGGTGAGGGGACCATGCATACCATGAAAGGAGGATGAGCGGACCATGCATACCACAAAAGGGGGGTGAGGGGACCATGCATACCATGAAAGGCGGGGTGAAGGGACCATGCATACAACGAAAGGGGGGTGAGCGGACCATGCATACCACGAAAGGAGGGTGAGGGGACCATGCTTACCACGAAAGGAGGGTGAGGGGACCATGCATACCAGGATAGGGGAGTGAGGGGACCATGCATACCACGAAAGGGGGGTGAGGGGACCATGCATACCACGAAAGGGGGGGTAAAGGGACCATGCATACCATGAAAAGGGGGGTGAGGGGACCATGCATACCACGAAAGGAGGGTGAGGTGACCATGCATACCACGAAAGGAGGGTGAGAGGACCATGAATACCACGAAAGGTGGGGTGAGGGGACCATGCATACCACGAAAGGAGGGTGAGGGGACCATGTATACCACGAAAGGTGAGGGGACCATGCATATCACGAAAGGAGGGTGAGGGGACCATGCTTACCACGAAAGGGGGGTGAGGGGACCATGCATACCACGAAAGGGGGGTAAAGGGACCATGCATACCACGAAAGGAGGGTGAGGGGACCATGAATACCACGAAAGGTGGGGTGAGGGGACCATGCATACCACGAAAGGAGGGTGAGGGGACCATGCATATCACGAAAGGAGGGTGAGGGGACCATGCTTACCACGAAAGGAGGGTGAAGGGACCATGCATACCACGAAAGGGGGGTGAGGGGACCATGAAAGGAGAGTGAGAGGACTATGCATACCAGTATTGGGGGGAGAGGGGACCAGGCATGCCACGAAAGGAGGGTGAGGGGACCATGCATGCCACGAAAGGGGAGTGAGGGGACCATGCATACCAATTTTGGGGGGAGAGGAGACCATGCATACCACGAAAGGGGAGTGAGGGGACCATGCATACCACGAAAGGAAGGTGAGGGGACCATGCATACCACAAAAGGAGGGTGAGGGTGACCATGCATACCACGAAAGGGGGGTGAGGGTGACCATGCATATCAGGATTGGGGGGTGAGAGGACCATGCATACCAGGATAGGGGGCTTGAGGAACATGCAAACCAGGATAGGGGGGTGAGGGGACCATGCATACCAGGATACGGGAGTGAGGAGACCATGCATTCCACGAAAGGGGGGTGAGGGGACCATGCATACCATGAAAGGAGGATGAGGGGACCATGCATACCACGAAAAGAGGGTGAGGGGACCATGCATACCACGAAAGGAGGGTGAGGGGACCATGCATACCATGAAAGGGGAGAGAGGGGACCATGCATACCAGTTTTGGGGGGAGAGGGGACCATGCATATCACGAAAGGAGGGTGAGGGGACCATGCATACCACAAAAGGGGGGTGAGGGGACCATGCATGCCACGAAAGGGGAGTGAGGGGATCATGCATACCAATATTGGGGGAGAGGGGACCATGCATACCACGAAAGGAGAGTAAGGAGACCATGCATACCACGAAAGCAGGGTGAGGGGACCATGCATACCACGAAAGGAGGGTAATGGGACCATGCATACCACGAAAGGAGGGTGAGGGGACCATGCATACCTCGAAAGGGGGGTGAGGGGACCATGCACACCACAAAAGGGTGGTGAGGGGACATGCATACCACAAAAGGGGGGGTGAGGGGACCATGCATACCACGAAAGGGGGGTGAGGGGACCATGCATACCACGAAAGGGGGGTGAGGGGACCATGCATACCACGAAAGGGGAGTGAGGGGACCATGAAAAGGGGGGTGAGGGGACCATGTATACCAGGATTGGGGGGTGAGGGGACCATGCATACTGGATAAGAGGGGTGAGAGGACCATGCATACCTCGAAAGGGGGGTGAGGGGACCATGCACACCACAAAAGGGTGGTGAGGGGACATGCATACCACAAAAGGGGGGGTGAGGGGACCATGCATACCACGAAAGGGGGGTGAGGGGACCATGCATACCACGAAAGGGGGGTGAGGGGACCATGCATACCATGAAAGGAGGGTGAGGGGACCATGCATACCTCGAAAGGGGGGTGAGGGGACCATGCACACCACAAAAGGGTGGTGAGGGGACATGCATACCACAAAAGGGGGGGTGAGGGGACCATGCATACCACGAAAGGGGGGTGAGGGGACCATGCATACCACGAAAGGGGGGTGAGGGGACCATGCATACCACGAAAGGGGAGTGAGGGGACCATGAAAAGGGGGGTGAGGGGACCATGTATACCAGGATTGGGGGGTGAGGGGACCATGCATACTGGATAGGAGGGGTGAGAGGACCATGCATACCAGGATAGAGGGGGTGAGAGGACATGCATACCAGGATAGGGGGGTGAGGGGACCATGCATAACAGGATTAGGGGGGTGAGAAGATCATGCATACTGGATAGGAGGGGTGAGAGGACCATGCATACCAGGATGGGGGGGTGAGAGGACCATGCATACCAGGATAGGGGGGGGTGAGAGGACCATGCATACCAGGATAGGGGGTGAGAGGACCATGCATACCAGGATAGTGGGGTGAGGGGACCATGCATACCAGGATACGGGAGCGAGGAGACCATGCATACCATGAAAGGAGGGTGAGGGGACCATGCATACCACGAAAGGAGGGTGAGGGGACCATGCATACCACGAAAGGAGGGTAAGGGGATCATGCATACCACGAAAGGAGGGTGAGGGGACCATGCATACCACGAAAGGGGGGTGAGGGGACCATGCATACCAATATTGGGGGGAGAGGGGACCATGCATACCACGATAGGAGAGTGAGGAGACCATGCATACCACGAAAGGAGGGTGAGGGGACCATGCATACCACGAAAGGAGGGTGAGGGGACCATGCATACCACGAAAGGAGGGTAAGGGGATCATGCATACCACGAAAGGGGGGGTGAGGGGACCATGCATACCACGAAAGGGGGGTGAGGGGACCATGCATACCAATATTGGGGGGAGAGGGGACCATGCATACCACGATAGGAGAGTGAGGAGACCATGCATACCACGAAAGGAGGGTGAGGGGACCATGCATACCACAAAAGGAGGGTAAGGGAACCATGCATACCACGAAAGGAGGGTGAGGGGACCATGCAGACCACGAAAGGGGGGTGAGGGGACCATGCATACCACAAAAGGGGGGTGATGGGACCATGCATACCACGAAAGGGGGGTGAGGGGACTATGCATACCACGAAAGGGGGGTGAGGGGACCATGCATACCACGAAAGGGGAGTGAGGGGACCATGAAAAGGGGGGTGAGGGGACCATGTATACCACGAAAGGGGGGTGAGGGGACCATGCATACCACGAAAGGGGGGTGAGGGGACCATGGATGCCACGAAAGGGGGTGAGGGGACCATGCATACCACGAAAGGGGGGTGAGGGGACCATGCATACCAAAAAAGGGGGGTGAGGGGACCATGCATACCAATATTGGGGGGAGAGGGGACCATGCATACCACGATAGGAGAGTGAGGAGACCATGCATACCACGAAAGGAGGGTGAGGGTACCATGCATACCACGAAAGGAGGGTAAGGGGACCATACATACCACGAAAGGAGGGTGAGGGGACCATGCAGACCACGAAAGGGGGGTGAGGGGACCATGCATACCACAAAAGGGGGTGATGGGACCATGCATACCACGAAAGGGGGGTGAGGGGACTATGCATACCACGAAAGGGGGGTGAGGGGACCATGCATACCACGAAAGGGGAGTGAGGGGACCATGAAAAGGGGGGTGAGGGGACCATGTATACCACGAAAGGGGGGTGAGGGGACCATGCATACCACGAAAGGGGGGTGAGGGGACCATGGATGCCACGAAAGGGGGTGAGGGGACCATGCATACCACGAAAGGGGAGTGAGGGGACCATGAAAAGGGGGGTGAGGGGACCATGCATACTGGATAGGAGGGGTGAGAGGACCATGCATACCAGGATAGGGTGAGTGAGAGGACCATGCATACCAGGATAGGGGGGTGAGGGGACCATGCATACCAGGATTGGGGGGGGTGAGAAGACCATGCATACTGGATAGGAGGGGTGAGAGGACCATGCATACCAGGATAGGGCGGGTGAGAGGACCATGCATACCAGGATAGGGGGGTGAGAGGACCATGAATACCAGGATAGGGGGTGAGAGGACCATGCATACCATGAAAGGAGGGTGAGGGGACCATGCATACCACGAAAGAAGGGTGAGGGGATCATGCATACCAGGAAAGGAGGGTGAGGGGACCATGCATACCACGAAAGGGGGGGGACCATGCATACCATGAAAGGGGAGAGGGGACCGTGCATACCAGTACAGGGGGGAGAGGGGACCATGCATACCACGAAAGGAGGGTGAGGGGACCATGCATACCACAAAAGGGGGGTGAGGGGACCATGCATGCCACGAAAGGGGAGTGAGGGGACCATGCATACCAATATTGGGGGGAGAGGGGACCATGCATACCACGAAAGGAGAGTGAGCAGACCATGCATACCACGAAAGGAGGGTGAGGGGACCATGCATACCATGAAAGGAGGGTGAGGGGACCATGCATAGCACGAAAGGAGGGTGAGGGGACCATGCAAATCACGAAAGGGGGGTGAGGGGACCATGCATATCATGAAAGGGGAGAGAGAGGGGACCATGCATACCATTACTGGGGGGAGAGGGGACCATGCATACCACGAAAGGAGGGTGAGGGGACCATGCATACCACAAAAGGGGGGTGAGGGGACCATGCATGCCACGAAAGGGGAGTGAGGGGACCATGCATACCAATATTGGAAGAGAGGGGGCCATGCATACCACGAAAGGAGAGTGAGCAGACCATGCATACCACGAAAGGAGGGTGAGGGGACCATGCATACCATGAAAAGAGGGTAACGGGACCATGCATACCACGAACGGGGAGTGAGGGGACCATGCATACCACGAAAGGGGAGTGAGGGGACCATACATACCATGAAAGGGGGGTGAAGGGACCATGAATACCACGAAACGGGGGGTGAGGGGAC
Source organism: Dendrobates tinctorius (assembly GCF_039654945.1). NCBI lineage: Eukaryota > Metazoa > Chordata > Amphibia > Anura > Dendrobatidae > Dendrobates > Dendrobates tinctorius. The sequence continues at coordinate 7,047,855 of NW_027361688.1, forward strand.
CATGTATACCAGGATTGGTGGGTGAGGGGACCATGCATACCAGGATTCAGGGGTGAGAGGACCATGCATATGAGGATTGGGGGGTGAGGGCACCATGCATACCAGGATTGGGGGGTGAGAAGACCATGCATACAGGATAGGAGGGTGAGAGGACCATGCATACCAGGATAGGGGGGGTGATATGACCATGAATACCAGGATAGGAGGGTGAGAGGACCATGCATACCAGGATAGGGGGGTCAAGGTACCATGCATACTAGGATAGGGGTGAGGGGTCCCATGCACACCAGGATAGGAGGGGGGCAGCACATACCAGGATGGGAGACCATATACCAATAAAAATGCTCGCCACCTGGGCGTAGAACGGGTTCATAGCTAGTATATATATATTTATAGTTCATAGAGTTCTGCATAGCATAATAGCCGCTAAATCAATTGCCGGCTTATGTAAAAGCATTACAAAGCCCGACATGGAATGACACATGGTTCACATATAGTAAACGATTTCATTTCATTTATTTTTTTTATGTCTTTCACTAATAATTAGAGTATGTGTGTAAAATTTTGGACGTGTAGGTGTTAAATTAACGGGTAAATTCGCTGAAAACAATTGCGTGGGCTCCCGTGGTATCTTCTCCGCCAGAGAGGGAAAGCCAGTGAGTGAGGGCAGATATTAACCCCTTTCTGCCATGAAACGTACTATCCCGTCCATGTGCCCTGGGACTTAATTCCCTGGGATGGGATAGTACGTCATAGCGATCAGCGGCGCCCATGTGGTGAGTGCCGCTGATCGCGGCCGGGTGTCAGCTGATTGTCACAGCTGACACCCGGCACAATGTGTCAGGGGCGGTCACGGACCGCCCCCGACACGTTAACCCCTTGCACACCGCGATCAAACACGATCGCGGTGTACCGGGGGTTAAAGGGAAGCATCGGCAGGGAGGGGACTCCCTCCGTGCTTCCCTGAGACCCCACGGCAGTGCAATGTGCAGCACTGCTGCGGGGGGCTCCTTCCCTGCAGGCCTATAATCCAATATGGCGACGGGGGCCTTCAGGGAGCCGGCTTCCTCAGTGCCTGCAAAGCGCAGGCACGAGGAAGCCTGCTGCACTGCCTGTGACAGATCGCTGATCTGTCACAGTGATCTGTGATGTGACAATGTAAAAGTAAAAAAAAAAAAAAGTGTTAAAATAATTTAAAAAAAAAAGCCAAATAAATTAGAAAAGTAAAATATTCCCCCAATAAATTCATTTTTTGGAAATAAAAAAAAAAAGAATAAAAGTACACATATTTGGTATCGCCACGTCCGTGGCGACCTGCCCTATAAAACTGTCCCATTAGTTAACCCCTTTAGCGAACCCTTTAAAAAATAAAAATAAAAAACGAAGCAAAAAATAATGATTTATTATCATACCGCCGAACAAAAAGTGCAATAACGCACGATCAAAAAGACGCATATAAATATCCATGGTACCGCTGAAAACGTCATCTTGTCCCACAAAAAACAAGCCGCCATACAGCATCATCAGCGAAAAAATAAAAAAGTTATAGCTTGCAGAATAAAGCGATGCAAAAATAATTATTTTTTATATAAAATAGTTTTCATTGCATAAAACCAACAAAACATAAAAAAAGACCTAAATGAGGTATCGCTCTAACCGTACTGACCCGAAGAATAAAGCCGCTTTATCAATTTTATCGCACGCGGAACGGCGTAAACACACCCCCCAAAAGAAATTCATGAAACGATGGTTTTTGTTCATTCTGCGTCCCAAAAATCGGAATAAAAAGCGATCAAAAAATGTCACATGCCCGAAAATGGTACCAATAAAAACGTCAACTCGTCCCACAAAAAATAAGACCTCACATGACTCGGTGGGTCAAAATGCAGAAAAATTATAGCTCTCAATATGAGGTGATGCAAAAACTATTTTTACAATAAAAAGCGTCTTTTAGCGTGCGACAGCTGCCAAACATAAAAACCGCCATAAATAAATAGTAAATCAAACCCCCCGTTATCACCCCCTTAGTTAGGGAAAAATAATAAAATTAAAAGAAAATGTATTTATTTCCATTTTCCCATTAGGGTTAGGGCTCGGGCTTGGGTTAGGGCTGAGATTAGGGTTAGGGGTGTGTTGGGGTTAGGGTTGGAGTTAGAATTGGGGGTTTCCACTGTTTGGGCACATCAGGTGCTCTCCAAATGCAACATGGCGTCTGATCTCAATTCCAGCCAATTTTGAGTTGAAAAAGTCAAATGGTGCTTCTTCCCTTCCATGCGCCCAAACAGTGTTTTATCCCCACATGTAGGGTATCAGCCTACTCAGGACAAATTGCAAAACAATTTTTGGGGTCCAATTTCTCCTGTTACCCTTAGGAAAATAAAAAATTGGGGGCAAAAATATCATTTTTGTGGAAAAAAATGATCTTTTTATTTTCACGTCCGGGCGTTATAAACTTCTGTGAAGCACTTGGGGGTTCAAAGTGCTCACCACACATCTAGATAAGTTCCGTGGGGGGTCTAGTTTCCAAAATGGGGTCACTTGTGGGGAGTTTCAATAGTTTAGGTACATCAGGGGCTCTCCAAACGCACATGACACCTGCAGACCATTCCATCAAAGTCTGCATTCCAAAACGTCACTACTTCCCTTCCAAGCCCTGACGTGTGCCCATACAGTAGTTTTCTCCCACATATGGGGTGTCAGCGTACTCGGGACAAATTGGACAACAACTTTTGGGGTCCAATTTCTCCTGGTAGCCTTGGGAAAATAAAAAAATTGGTGACTAAAAGATTATGTTTGTGGAAAAAATACGATTTTTTTATTTTCACGCCCGGGCGTTATAAACTTCTGTGAAGCACTGGAGGGGGTCAAAGTGCTCACCACACATCTACATAAGTTCCTTGGGGGGTCTAGTTTCCAAAATGGTGTCATTTGTGGGGGGTTTCCACTGTTTTGGTACATCAGGGGCTCTCCAAACGCGACATGGTGTCCGATCTCAATTCCAGCCAAAAACGTCAAATGGCGCTGCTTCCCTTCCAAGCTCTGCCATGCGCCCAAATAGTGGTCTACCCCCACATATGGGGTATCAGCGTACTCAGGACAAATTGCACAATAACTTTTAGGGTGCTGTTACCCTTGGAAAAATAAGAATTGAGGGTGAAAAGATCATTTTTGTGGAAAAAATATGATTTTTTAATTGTACGGCTGTATGTTATAAACTTCTGTGAAGCCCTTGGGGGTTTCAAAGTTCTCACCACACATCTAGATAAGTTCCTTGGGGGGTCTAGTTTCCAAAATGGTGTCATTTGTGGGAATTTTCCACTGTTTTCGTACATCAGGGGTTTTCCAATCGCGACATGGTGTCCGATCTCAATTCCAGCCAAAAACGTCAAATGGCGCTGCTTCCCTTCCGAGCTCTGCCATGCGCCCAAATAGTGGTTTACCCCCACATGTGGGGTATCAGCGTACTCAGGACAAATTGCACAATAACTATTAGGGTCCTGTTACCCTTGGGAAAATAAAAATTGGGGGTGAAAAGATCATTTTTGTGGAAAAAATATGATTTTTTAATTGTTCCGGTGTACGTTATAAACTTCTGTGAAGCCCTTGTGGGTTCAAAGTTCTCACCACATATCTAGATAAGTTCCTTGGGGGGTCTAGTTTCCAAAATGGGGTCACTTGTGGGGTGTTTCCACTGTTTAGGTACATCTGAGGTTCTCCAAACGCGACATGGCGTCCGATCTGAATTCCAGCCAATTTTGCATTGAAAAAGTCAAACGGCGCTCCTTCCCTTCTGAGCTCAGTCATGCGCCGAAACAGTTGTTCCCCCCACATATCAGCTATCAGCGTACTCAGGACAAACTGCACAATAAATTTTGCCATCCAATTTCTCCTGTTACCCTTGGTAAAATAAAAAAAAAATTGAACCTGAAGTATTTTTTTTTGTGAAAAAAAGTTAAATGTTCACTTTTTTTTTTTTAAATATTCAAAAAATTCCTGTGTCGCACCTAAAGGGTTAATAAACTTTTTGAATGTAGTTTTGAGCACCTTAAGGGGTGCAGTTTTTAGAATGGTGTCACTTTTGGGTATTTTCTATCATATAGACCCCTCAAAGTGGCTTCAAATGTGATGTGGTCCGTAAAAATAAAATGGTGTTGCAAAAATGAGAAATCGCTGGTCAATTTTTAACCTTTAAAACTTCCTAACAAAAAAAAATTTTGGTTCCAAAATTGTGCTGATGTAAAGTAAACATGTGGGAAATGTTACTTATCAAGTTTTTTGTGGCCGTATCTCTGTGATTTAAGGGCATAAAAATTCAAAGTTGGAAAATTGCGAAATTTTCAAAATTTTTGCCAAATTTCCATTTTTTTCACAAATAAACGCAAGTTATATGAATGAAATTTTACTACTGACATGAAGTACAATATGTCACGAGAAAACAATGTCAGAATCACCGGGATCCATGGAAGCGTTTCAGAGTTATTACCTCATAAAGGTACAGTGGTCAGAATTGTAAAAAATGGCCCGGTCATTAACGTGCAAACCACCCTTGGGGCTTAAGGGGTTAATGGCCTAGAGTGGGACCATTGTTTTTGCCCCCCCCCCCCCGTGGTTTTGGGCCTCTTAATCCTTCCCATGGGCTGTTGTTCACCGTCCTACTTCGTGGATGACGCCTCTTGTATCATCCACATTGCCGTGTGACATCTCATGCCTGCTAAGAAATATTGCGTTTCACACCTGCGCAGTATGTTTTGCCCAACTGCTGCATAGCTGAATAACAGAGGTGTCATGCACCGGCATACGTACTTCCGGCTCATGCATCTGAACGTTTGCCAGCGCATGCGCACTTCTGTTCTTCTGCTTTGCCCAGTTTGGCAAAGTATACTGCGCAGGTGCGAAACGCGATATTTCTGTACAGGCGCGATATGACGCATGGTGATGTGGATCGTTATCCATGTCAGGAGCACAGCAAGCAGAAGCTGGGAAGAGGGATGCAGAGGCCTGAAACCACGCCCATCGGAACGGAATCACCATACAGCGTGGGAGAAATTGAAAAAGCTTTTCGGGAATATACAAGGGGAGTCAAGGGGTTATGTAAGAATTTAGGGAATGCAGCGCCCTTGGAATAAATTTGCTAATATTTTATGTTTTGGCGAGTGCTGGAATTTTCTCCCCTCTACTCATAAGTAGTCACTCGTATGGCTTACTCTAAGATCACATCCTGCACAATGATCTCTATGTATGTGAAATATTAGGCCTCATTCACACCGAGTATTGGTTGCGGAATATGCACCAATGTAAAGTACAATGTAAGAATAGCACTTTTTTTTTTTCAACAAAACTTCACTTTATCCCACGTTGCAGTAAAATCATCAAAACAGAACCAGTGCCACTGGTCACACTAATATAGTTTGGGAACTACACGTTAGTGATGGCTGAATAACAATAGAAATCTATTCACAGAGTAGAAAGCTTTTGCATCAGATACAAATCTGCACAGCGCAGAATATGTTGCAGAAATGTCACATTGCCACAGCAACTTTTACTATCTGCTATGGAAAGAGTAAAGTTCGCAGCCGTACCTGTCGCTGTTTTTGCAATAAAACACATTTTGGGGCTGATTTCATGAAGATTTAGTTCAGGAAAATCTATTCAATTTGTAAATTTACCTTTGTTTCAAAATATAGTTGGTTTAGTACTTGGGGTATTACTAGGAATAATGGCTGTGACACAAAGGTAAATTATCCAACAAGGACTATAGAGACGCACATTGATATCAGTCCCCAAACTTCTAATATCATCGGCTAAATGTAATCACCAAATACCTACACAACAGATAATCCACCCATGTGATATAGTCACTGGGCCAGCAATCATATAGGGATCATGAATTGTAATCCTGACTGTTTATCCCATTAGAGAATAATCCAGCAGTCTCTAGTGGAAATCTTAGATCATGACAGTTTCTTCCAGTTTCTGCTTCCCCCAAATATCTTTATAGAACCATTACATGCACATAATGCAACATGAAGGGGCTCCGAGAAGGTGGCAGTGAAGGTGTGTAAGTGTCTGATGGGGTCACACAGCTCATAAAAGGACAACTGCCCGGCCTCATAATCCAGACATAGCCTGACTCTGTCACTGGAGATCTTGTGCGGTAACCAAACCTGTTTACTCTCATGTATCACTGAATACTGATTATCACACCTACTCAAAGTCCAGGACTTAATATTAAATCCAATGAGTGACTGATCTCCCCTCCTGTCTATACTGGGATAACACATCCCCACCATCCACCACCCTGATCTACTGCCCTCCACATCCCAGTAATGTCTCCCTGAGATAAATCCCCTCCTGCTCATCACCTGATTGTTATTCTGGAATCTCTCTTCTGTTTCTGGACGTTTTTGGTTCTGACCTGTCCCGATTGCGGTTTTCAGGTCGTCTGATATAAGGAGATTATTAGCAGCTGTGGTTACATCCAGTAATATGTCTGCAGGACCCTCCACATAGATCCCCCTCCTTATACCTGATATTACCTCACATAATGTGTGTAATGTGTGTGAGATCACAGCCACATCCAGGTAATCTCCATCATGGGGCTGTTTATCATGTCCCCCTGTGTCCTCATCATCTCCCTCCTCCTCAGGATCACACAAGTCACCGGTGTCTGGTTCCTGTAGGACAGTCAGTGGATCCGCCATGTTACACAGCTCCTCAATGTGTCTCATCTTCCTGGACAGCTCGTCCTTCTTTATTTCCAGCTGATGGATCAGAGCAGACAGTGACAGTGACTCTTCCTTTTCCTGCCTGGAGATCTCACTCAGGACCTTCTTCTCCAGGTCGTCCACCCGTCTCCTGATGTCGGTACACAGGGCAGTGACTCTCTTGGCTTCTCCAGCTGCTTGTTCCTGAGCTTTTCTCCTGCGCTTCTCCAGACTCTGCACTTTCTCCTCGGTGCCCTTGGTCTTTATGATCAGTTTCTGGAGGACATCTCTCAGTTTCTTCTTCTTCTTCTCAGAAGCATCATATAATATCTGCACCTGGTGTCCTTGATGTTCTCCGGCCAAACTGCAGGACACACAGATACAAGCAGCGTCCTCAGTGCAGTAATATTCCAAGATCTTCCTATGGACAGAACATTTCCTTTTCTCCATAGAAGTGCTGGGATCAGATAAGACGTGTTCTGCTGACTTGCTGTGAGCTCTCAGGTGTTTATCACACAGAGAAGCCTCACACAACAAACAGGATCTAACAGCAGGTACAGGAGAGTCCACACAGTAAGTGCAGAAGATCCCATTTTCCATATGTGTTGGTGGAGTAAACAGGAATTTCTCCATGATGTTACGCAGAGCTATATTCCTCATCAGTGCCGGCCGCTCCAGAAACTCTTCTCTGCATTCAGGACAGAAGTATTCTCCAGACCCCTTCTGTGTATCCAGCACACGATCAATACAGACTCGGCAGTAGTTGTGTCCACATCTCAGCATTACAGGATCTGTATAAGTGCTCAGACAGATGGAGCAGCCCAGCTCTTCTCTCAGATCAGCAGAAGCCATGGTGGACAGAGGAAGAGAGAAGCAAAACTACAATTCTCCCGCTCAAAAGGGTGGGCCTTGTATTGTGTACACAGGGGAGGGCTAAGGAGAAGAAGGTCACTATTAACCTGTTAATGGACACTTGTGAAAATCACATCTTATATCTGCTGTAAATTTCGTCTCTACATTGTCTCATAAAAGTGAGGTTATTACTTACAGTTAAGAGTTTGAAAGTGAACCTCCTACTGATCAGTAGAAAATAAGACAAAAGCTAACATAAAATCACAGCTATGATGCTATATACTTTTACCAAATGTATATAGGGCCTTTAAAGATAATTAGATCTTGTGGAATATGTGGGCAGAATTATCCCCAAAAATGATATGGTCATGTTAGAGAAGGTTCTTTTTCCATTGTTATTAGGTGGACTGCTTAACAAAACATCCACTGTCTCCATTGAAAATTGAGCATATTGCCAAACTGCTAAAAAAAGACTCAAGATTGGCAAAATATTAAAATTTGAGAGTCCTCAGTAGTTGATACTATCTTTTCATTTAGCCATTAAAGGGAACCGGTCACCCCCCCAGGCGGTTTTAATTAAAAGAGCCACCTTGTGCAGCACTAATACTGCATTCTGTCAAGGTGGCTCTTTTAGTTGGGGTCCCTTCCACCGCTGAAAGAATCGTTTTTATAATTTGTCACTCATACCTGTAATGAATGGAAGCGGAGGCAGAGATGGTGAAGTTCACATTCGTTTTTATTTTTTAAGTGGAACCTCGGGACCACGGTCCGGGGGGCTCCGAAGGGGGTGTTACTAGTGAGCCCCGGGCACCCGTAGTAAAGCCCCTCAGGCAGGGCCAGAATGGAATACCCGGAGGACACAGGTGCTACCTCCAGTTAGACCCCGAACACGTAGCAGCTGTCCCAGCAGGACCAAAAGGGATAACAAAAGTTACAGCAGAGTCGGTAATGCGCTGGGTCCTGGATCCAGTTAGTTGGTAAGGAGTCAGTTCCAGTGACCTTCACACAGTCCTTGGACTCGGATGGCTGTAGGCGGAACGGGATGGCTTAGGCCCAGATGGTTGCTGATATAACCAGGTAATACAGGATTACTGTTATGCTATGGAAACAGAGAGCATTAGACAATGCACAGAGACTGCAGATGCAGCACAGACAGGTTAGCATGAGAATCGGATGTAGCAATGATCGTTGCTCCGGCGCTCTCCCTATGGAGGAGAGGCCAGAAATAGCAGCCAGTGCGCTGCCATTGGTTGATTGCATTTTTTGAATAATGCACGCCGCCCCTTTAAGAAGGCAAGAGAGCATTCAGAGGTGCCCTAATAGTCTTGGCTACAGATCTCCTCACAGGACTCCAGGAGGAGGAGGAGGCAGGAGGGAGGACAGAACGCTGAGCAGCAGCATGAGAGGCTCGAGGTGAGTGACCAGAATGGAGCGCAGCGGCAGGCCTGGACGCAGCGCCAGGACGGGGGCCAGGTGTAACAGCGGCAGACCTGGGCGCAGCGCCAGGACAGGGACCGGGTGTAACAATACCTCTAGTTTGTCCGGGGGCAGGTCTTCCCCCCCCCCCCGGACACAGATGCCTCACAGCCATCAATAATTTCCTCCTTTCTTCTGGGCGCCGCCTCTTCAGCGTTCAGTTATTTACCCGGCGCCTGCACTATAATCTTGTTTCTTGGGCATGCGCAGTTAGCGCTGCCTGTCCACTGACATCACATGATGTCTTCCTTCTCGCGCCTGCGTGGACGCGCGGCCCGAGATCCCGCCCCGCAGGCGCTGGGTAAATAACTGAACGCTGAAGAGGCGGTGCCCAGAAGAAAGGAGGAAATGATTGATGGCTGTGAGGTGTCTGTGTCTGGGGGGAAAGACCTGCCCCCCGGACAAACTAGAGGTATGAGTGACAAATTATAAAAACGATTCTTTCAGCGGTGGAAGGGACCTCAACTAAAAGAGCCACCTTGACAGAATGCAGCATTAGTGCTGCACAAGGTGGCTCTTTTAGTTAAAAAAAGGCCTGGAGGGTGACAGGTTCCCTTTAAGGCCGGGTGCCCACAATCCAGAACTAGAAGCGCTTTGGACGCAGCGCAAAGCACTGCCTTCTATTGAACACAAGTAAAGCCGCATATGTTCGCTGATCTGTGCGGATTTACTGCATCTAATACATTCTATTGATGTACCGTAATTTCTGAGATCTGGAAAGATTCGCCACAGGCTTGTCTCCGCAGGTGATCCATGGTGTCTTTGGACGTATAGTGGACATGGGATTTCTTGAAATTCCATCCACTATGCTGTAACATCTGGCCTCTACAGGTTTGAGGCTGCATAAATACGCAACAACAAACCCACAGCAGATCCTGATTGTGGGCATGTGAGGGTGATCTCTTAATGTGCACACGTTGTGGATTCTGATGCGGATCTGCAGAGTTTTTGGACACGCGGAATTGCATCAAATCCACAGTGTAGTGCACAACCAATGTTAGGAAATCCAGAATTGGTGTGCACATGTTGCGGAAAAATCAGCGCGGATTGGCAGCATTTTATTTTCCGCAGCATGTCAATTCTTTTTGCGGATCTGCAGCCAGAGGCGTATCTAGGCTTTCTGGCACCCGGGGCAAGAATTTGGTTCGGCGCCCCCCCCCAAGTACATATGCGACTTGCACACTTAGCCATGTAGCCACGAGTTGCTCTCCCTAATCCTCTCAATGTTCAGTAGAAAACTGAAAGCAGGATGAGAAGCTCGTTGTCACAGGACCATAACTATGAAAATCGCATATGAGTGAAGTGTCCGTGTGATGACTACTGGAACCTGCAGAGCTGAGTCCTGACATTGCAGCTTCTGAATTCTCACAACTAATGCACCGCACACTTTTAGGATTCTCCCTTGCCGATGTACAGTCATGTCAGCACAAGTATGTGATTTGTATACTTCTGGCCACATTCCGACTAGACGTGCCCGGCCTCACTCAGTTTTCATTGAGTGAGGCCACACATGTCTAGTCAGCATGTGACCGCATGGATGTAAATTACCGACATGAGAAAATCCTAACAGCGTTCAGTGAGCACTGTGAGAATTCAGAAGTCTGCAGTCATATAGAATGTCTGCAGACTCAGTACAGACCTGGACAACCCCTTTAATGTTCCTATCAAATAAAAACATGAGAATTAGTCAGTATCACAAATAATATTTACATCCAGGTACCTTATAGATGACGTCGTCTCTGCAGTCGTTCTCCTTTTCTTCTTCTTGTCCAGACCCCATGATGAGTTTTCTCATCCACAGCCGTCTCTGCAGACTTCCATCTTCTCCGGTCTTCTGCAGCAACTCTCCACACGATCCCCTTAAAGATAGAAGTGTCATTATACTGCTCCTAAATAAAAATGTCTGCAATATACTGTCTCCTCACACTATTCCCCTCCCTCCTCTTACTGTCTCCTCTATCATCCCTCTGTTCACCATACTGTCTCCTCATATCTTTACCCCCTCACTCTCTATACTGTCTGCTCAAACATACCCCCTGACTCCCCATACTGTGTCTGCACACGTGCCATCACCCTCACTCCCCATACTGTGTCCACATACATTCACCCGTTGGCACCCCTTACTGTCTGCACCCATCCCCCATACTGTTTCCTCATATATGCCCTCATACATACTCTTCATTTTGTGTCCTCAAATCTCCCCACACACGTTAAATACCATCCCCACTCCAAATCCCCCAATCCCCCACACACATTAAGTACCCCCCATCCCCACTCCAAATCCCCCCACACATTAAGTATCCCCCACTCCCAAATCCCCCCCACACATTATGTACCCCCACTCATTAACCCCCATCCCCACTCATTAACCCCATCCCCATATTAACCCCCATTCCCACTCATTAACCCCATCCCCATATTAACCCCCATTCCCACTAATTAACCCCCATCTCCACTCATTAACCCCCATCTCCACTCATTAACCCCACATCTCCACTCATTAACTCCCACACTCATTAACCCCCATCTTCACTCATTAACCCCCCCACTCATTAACCCCAATCCCCACATTAACCCCAACACTTTAACCCCCACACATTAAGCCCCACATATTAACCCCCCCACTCATTAACCCCCATCCCCACATTAACCCCCATCCCCACATTAACCCCCATCTCCACTCAATAACCCCCCCACTCATTAACACCCATCCCCACATTAAACCCCATCTCCACTCATTAACCCCCCACTTATTAACACCCACCCCATCTCCCATCTTCGGTGGTTCTTCAGCTCCACAGAGGAGCACACTTACCACCAGCGTTTGCTCTGGGCGCCGGGGAGTGACGTCAGCAGCGTGATCACATGACATGATCACGCTGCTGACATCGCTCTGACCCGGCAGTCAGAGCTTCAATTGTACAGGCGTCTGTATAGACGCCAGTACAATTGCTGCCTGGGAGCCGGCGCGGTCTCCTTCTCTGCGCCAGCTGTCAGCTTGACAGCCGTCACAGAGAACAGCCGACTCACAGGATGGGGAGCGGCAGAACGCAGCCGCCGGGGGGAGACACTGCGGACCGCTGCATTAGGCGGCCCGACTGCGCCCCCCTGCTGGCTGCGCCCGGGGCATCTGCCCCGGCTGCCCCCCCCTGGATACGCCTCTGTCTGCAGCGTTTCTGCACCCATTGACTTCCAGTGAGTCAGGCAAATCCGCAGCAAAACTGCAGGTATAAAAAGATTTGCGGTTTTGCTGCAGAGTTGTGTGCGAAAAACGCTACAGAGAGGGAGGAGTAAGTGTGTGGGCGGAGACTGTGTGTGGGTGGAGGCTATGTGTGTGCGGAGAAGATGAGGGGGTCTGTCTGCGTGTGTCTGCGACGGCCTACGGGTGTGTGCGCGGCTGTGTGTGTGTGCGGGTCTGTGTGTAGGCAGACATTGTCTGATGGGACTGCTAGTCCCATCCAGCTATGTCTGCTGTCACATAGAACAGTGACAGCATTAGTAGTCCCTGATGTGCCCAAACAGTGGAAACACCCCAATTCTAACTCCAACCCCAACACACCCCTAACCCTAATCTCAGCCGTAACCCTAGCCCTAATCCTAGTCCTAACCCTAATGGGAAAATGGAAATAAATGCATTTTTTTTAATTTTATTATTTTTTACTAACTATGGGGTTGATAAAGGGGGGTTTGATTTACTATTTATGGCGGGTTTTTATGTTTGGCAGCTGTCACACGCTAAAAGACGCTTTTTATTGTAAAAATAGTTTTTGCATCACCATATTTTGAGAGCTATAATTTTTCCATATTTTGACCCACAGAGTCATGTGAGATCTTATTTTTGCGAGACGAGCTGACGTTTTTATTGGTATCATTTTCGGGGACGTGACATTTTTTGATCGCTTTTTATTCCGATTTTTTGGGACGCAGAATGAACAAAAACCAGCGTTTCATGAATTTCTTTTGGGGGGAACATTTACATCGTTCTGTGTGTGGGAAAATTGATAAAGCAGTTTTATTGTTCGGGTCAGTACGATTACAGCGATACCTCATTTAGATTTTTTTTTATGTTTTGACACTTTTATACAATAAAAACAATTTTATATAAGAAATAATTATTTTTGCATCGCTTTATTCTGCGAGCTATGACTTTTTTATTTTTTCGCTGATGATGCTGTGTTGCGGCTCATGTTTTGCGGAACAAGATGATGTTTTCAGCGGTACCATGTTTATTCATATCTGTCTTTTTGATTGGGCGTTATTGCATTTTTTGTTCGGAGGTATGATGATAAAGCATTTTTTTTTCTTTTTTTTGAAGGGGTTCACTAAAGGGGTTAACTAGTGGGATAGTTTTATAGGGCGGGTCGATACGTACGCGGTGATACACAGCGATCTGGCAGGCTCTGCACAGGCTTCCTCTTTGCCTGCTCTCAGCAGGCACTGAGGAAGCCGCCTCCCTGCAGGACCCCGAAGGCCCCCGCAGCCATATTGGATCCGGGGGCCTGCAGGGAAGGAGACCCTCAGAGCAGCGAAGCACATCGCGCTGCTCCAGGGTCTCAGGGAAGCACGCAGGGAGCTCCCTCCCTGCGTGATTCTTCCCTGTGCCCCCGGTACACTGCGATCATGTTTGATCGCAGGGTGCTGGGCGTGGTCCGTGACCGCCCCTGACACATAGTGCCGGGTGTCAGCTGTGATAATCAGCTGACACCCGGCCGCGATCAGCGGCGCTTCCCCCGTGAGAGCCGCTGATCGCGTTGGATGTACTATTCCGTTCTTGAGACTTAGGTCCCAGGTCACATGGCCGGAATAGTACGTCCAATGTAGGTAAGGGGTTAGAGAGTTATGTCACCCAAAATAGTTAATTATATAACACTGACGGGTGAAGCTGACTCTGCTGCCATTGAGGTGAGCACTGGCGAGTGAAGCTGGCTCAGCTGCCATTGAGGTGAGCACTGGTGGGTGCAGCTGGCTCAGCTGCCGTTGAGGTGAGCAATGGCGGGTGCAGCTGGCTCAGCAGCTGTTTAGATGAGCACTGACGGGTGAAGCTGGCTCAGCTGCAGTTGAGGTGAGCACTGGCGGATGCAGCTGGCTTTGCTGCCGTTGAGGTGAGCACCGGCAGGTGAAGCTGACTCTGCTGCTGTTGAGGTGAGCACTGATGGGTGAAGCTGACTCTGCTGCTGTTGAGGTGAGCACTGGCAGGTAAAGCTGGCTCAGCTGCCATTGAGGTGAGCACTGGCGGGTGCAGCTGGCTCAGCTGCCTTTGAGGTGAGCACTGGTGGGTGCAGCTGGCTCTGCTGCCATTGAGGTAAACACTGGCGGGTGCAGCTGGCTTAGCTGCCATTGAGGTGAGCACTGGCGGGTGCAGCTGGCTCAGCTGCCGTTGAGGTGAGCACTGGCAGGTGCAGTAGTGTTTTTTTAAATGTTTTTGAAGCGGTTTTAGGGGTCAAACTGCTTCAAAAACGCTTAAAAGAAGCTTCCCAATAATTTTAATGCTTTTTGGCCTTTTGGTGCCAATGGATGCGTTTTTTACTGCTAAGGAAATGCTTTGCGGCTAAAAACGCAGCATGTTCATTAATTTTGCAGCTTAGTCCGCGTTTTTAGCTATTTGCTATGGTCCAGAAGACGCGTGGAAAAAAACGCATCAAAAACTCGCGTTTTTTGAGCAAAATATGCACGGAAAACGCGCCAAAAAAATGCGCGTTTTCTGGGAAGGAGTCCGGTTTTGTGTCATAGCCTAAAGGAATTACATCAAAACTTAATGAAATCGTAGAGAAAATAATTAAACTGTGAACATTATAATCCCTTAAACCATACTAATTTATTAGATATAGCTTAAAAAACACCCAGTGTAACTATTACTTTAGTGAATACCAAAATTGCACAACAATACAAAAAGACCACAATTAAGGCAAAAACCTATAGAGACCCTACAATAAACCTAGTCTCATGCCTGTCTATCAGTGGAGGTTGGCACACTAAAAGTACGATTATTTGGTGCTCCCAATCAACGTAGAGTATCCCTACTCCCCTAGATATCCCTGCTATAAACAGGGTATTTTGTATTGGAGGAGATTTGTTTCTTTCCTTTTCTCTCACCTATATTGTTTTCCCACCAATTTATAGCAGGGCTATGTAGGGGAGTGAGGGATCGTCCACGTTGAGTGGGGCGCCAAATAATCGTACTATTAGTGTGCTAGCCTCCACTGATAGGCAGGCGTGAGACTAGGTTTATTATAGGGTCGCTAAAGGTTTTTGCATTGTTGTGCAATTTTGGTATTTGCATTCGTCCGTTTTTCTCACAAATGGGTATGAGCCCTTAGAGAGGTATTCATACTGGTCAGGGACCAGTAATAGTGACAAGTAAACAGTCCATCTTTCTCCTGCCATAGTTCACCACCATCTCCTTAGTTTTCTTTGTTTACTTGTAAATGATTAACCTGGCCTGCAATCCACAAAATCCGGCACCACTCTCCTATATTCCTCATCACCCCGGTTTCCTCTTATGCATCAGACTACCACAGAATTTTTGAAGATGGCAAAAAATAGATTTAGGCTGGAGTCACACACATCGTAGAAAGATACGGACTGTATTGTATGCCCGTAATATGCATAAATGGTCCCTAAATAGTGATCCGTATGTCATCCGTTGTCAAGGTGTGGCAGCCTCCAATCTGCCCATTTTGGTGCTGTGCTTATGTTGGTGTCTTGGTGGTTAGCAAACATGTCAGACACACTTTAGTTCACCCCAACTGACCATGTTCTGTTCAACTGGGTTTTGTCCCGGCGCTTTGGCCAGCCATACCCAGTGATTGTGGATCCGAGGAGGAGGAGACGAATGTGGGTGCATCCGCATTTGAGACAATGCCTTAATGAAGGCCATTTTCACAGGCTTTATGCAGCTCTGAGGACACATCCCGACAAGTTTCTCCTCTATTGTCGGATGACCATTTCTACCTTTGATGTTTTGTTGGAGACAGTGCACCCAGGGATCACCTTCCAGGACACCTGGATACGCAAATATGTCTCTGCGGAGGAGCGGCTTCTCCTTACGTTACGGTATGTATTCCTCAGCTACAGAATATAGGAAGATGTTTAGTTTCAAAAATAATTATCTTACTCAGTCACACCTTTTTGGCTGAGTAACATTATGAATTGTTCCCAAATATATGCTCTAAAAGTTAGAAGACTTTGATGTGTTATTCCACATTACATAGCCGTGGTACATGTGTACATGTATTGTTCGCCTATCTTCTTATTTACCCACTGTTCTGGTGATCTATATTTAATGTGTGCATCCTTTAGGATATATTATTGTATATATTTTCTACAATTGTTTAATTGTAGGTTCCTCACAACTGGCCTTTCTCATGCCGCACTCCATCTGGAGTATTTGATTGGGCGATCAACAGTATCTGGCATCGTTCGGTGTTGTGAACTCATTTTCTGGTTTACCTCTGGCTTCTGGTGAGGGTGATGGAGCTGGCTGTGTTGACAGAGTAGTCGTGAGTTCTCCATCCGGGCTCCCTCTAGTGGTGACAGTAGGTAGTGAAGCTGATCTAAATGGCAGAGACCTGCCACCTGAGGAGGACGACTGTGAGTGGACATCAGGAGTCTCTGACTCGATTTAAGACAGCCTACTCCCTAATTTTGTGCTGGTGATTTTTTCCTGCCCTGAGGTTCTGGTTTCCAGTTCTGTTCCTGCCTTCTCAAGCTAAGTGTGCTCTGCTATTTTTTCACATGAGATTTGGTCTGTTTACTCAGTTTTTGTGGTCAGCCAGCCCCTGCTGGGGCTGTGCTGAATTTCCATTCTTGTGTCTCTGTTTATGTCAGTTTGCTTTTTGTCCCTGATCAGATTGGTCTCTTTTTGCTCTGTCTTCAGAATATACCAGAGTGCTGATATAGGGAATTGAAGTCTAGCGACTTCAGGGTTTTTGTTATCAGAAAGTGTTGGACATTTTTTGGCAGGGTTTTGTGCGTGATTGCAGACAGCATCTTTCCTTTCCTGTCCTTTCTGGTTGGTGTGGGTCCCATCGTTTGCTCAGCCTATTTTTCTATCTGTGTTTGTGTTTTCATCTTGTCTCACCGACAATACATGTTTGGGGGCTGTCTACTGCTTTGGGGTCTGCTCTGGGGCAGTTTAGATTTCCCCTTTTCTTGCTTTGGGCTTGTTTGGTACTCCGGCTGTGACGGGGCGTCTGGGATCATCGTGGGTGCGCTCCACGGCTGCTGCTGGTTGTGTGGATGGGATCAGGGGTCTGCAATCCACTTAGTTACTGGCCTCTCTGGATTTCTGTGGCTTGGCTTGTTTTTGTTTTTCCTCCTCGGTGACTCATTCATAACAGTTCGGGCTACATGTTCTGAAATCTGGTCCAGACTTAATCAACTGGTCATGCCAGATCCCAAGATGGGAGACTGGTTGAGGATTGCCAGGGGCTTTGAGTTGCACTGCCAATTCCCCAATTGTATTGGAGCCCTGCATGGGAAGCACATCCGTGTGCGTAAGCCGCGAACTCAGGGTCCCAATTCTATAATTATAAACAATATTTTTCTGTAGTTTTGTTGGCTCTGGTTGACGGTAACTACAGGTTTATAATTGTAGACATTGGGGCTTATGGAAGAACTGGAGACTCTCAAGTCTTCAATTCTTCCATTATGGGTCGGCGGTTGCACAATAACCTGTTTGACCTACCACCACCACGTCAGCTGCCAAGCTCAAATAAAGAAGCGGTGCCTTATGTCCTAGTGAGGGATAAAGCCTTCCAATTGACCAGGCATGTAATGAGGCCATCCCCGCGCAGAAACCTTGACCACCGGTGCAAGATTTTTAATTTGCGGCTTTCACGTGCCCGAAGACTGGTGGAGTGCGCCTTTGGCATTCTTTGTGCCAAATGGCGTGTCCTCCAGTATGCCATTCAGCTGAGTGAAGCCAATGTCAATGAGGTCATCAAAGCTTGTGTGGTCTTCCATAACTTCACTAGACTACATGATTGCGCCTCATCTGATGTGACTGAAGGTGTGGTGGACAATGGGGATAGGCCTAGGCCACATGTGCTCCCTTTACGGTGTCCTCTCTCAGGACTCAAAGTACGTGATGTGTTCACCCAGTATTTTGTTTCACCTCATGGTGCTACTACCTGGCAAGATCAGGCTGTATCTATGTTGTGATGTTCTTATGTGTGTGTATATAAATATTTTTTGTTTCTGTTCTCTGATTTGTGTGTTCGGTTTATATGGGCTAAAGTTGTCTTACCTATTCGAATGCCTAAAATAATGAAAGAAGAGGCCCAAAATTGCATTTTCAAATTTTTATAAATGCAAAAAATAACTTAGAATACTGTTTACCATATTTTTGTCATATAGCAGATATTGCACTGGCCATTTAGCCTTTTCTGTATAGCACATATTATTTGGACACCCAAATAGGTAACTAGAAAGAATCATATTCTAACACAAAAACATAAACAACTTTTTGGTTTAATATCTGCTGGTAGCTTGGCGGAGGTGATGGCGGAAGGCCTTCTTCTCTTTGTTGGGGATTGGGGTGCCCAACTTGACCATCACCCTGTTGGGGTGGATGTTCTTGGCCCTGTTGGAATATGTGGCCATGGTCATGTAGCTGCGCACCAAAGAGACCATAAGTATAATGGCGATTAAAATCCTGTGGCTGATTGTAGCCACGTCCATCATACCCCCCAATATGACCATGTTGTCCAAACCCAGGTTGGGGCCAGCCTCCAACACCGGGTTTGAACAAATGGCCATATTGGGCAGGTTGGTTATAGGCTGCCATTTGGCCCTGTTGTTGCCAAGGTTGGTTTTGGGGGGGAATGGTTGGAGGTGTAGGCACACTGGCAGGCGGAACTTCAGATCCTAATTGAGCATGCACATCTGGTTGTCAGGCAAAGCGGAGACGGTTACGGGTTGAAAGCTGCCACCTCTCAAGATACTCAAACAACTCATATGGGTCATTGGGGTGTGTGCATGCACCAATTAGGATCTGAATGGATCCTCGCACACGTAGCCTCACCTCACGGGGTAGGAGACGGAGGTACCGGGCCAGGCTTCAGGAATATGCCTCTTCACACCCTCATCCTGGGCAGCCCTGGACAGGTAATTGAGGACATGGATCGCCTGCCAGGGCAGTGGGGTACTCGGTACAAGGCCGGTATCTCAGAGGGAAGTGTCACAGTAGCAGTGACCCGGTGCGTGGCCCTGGGCATCCATGTAAAAGGGGTTAGGCGTGGCTGGTTAAAGTTTATAAGTGGATGATACGTGACGCCACCTGTGGTGCTCGGCAATGTAGGGGTTAAGCTGACGCTGCAGGCAGATCCTCTGGGACAGATGGTATAAGGCAGCAAGATGTAAAAGCTCCTCACAGGTAGAGCTGTAGTCCCAGGGCAGTGGTGATAGGTGTTGAGGAAGAGGGTGCATTGTTAGGCATAAGGATGTAGCAGTGCTGAAGGGGTTGCAGGAAGAAGACAATGACACATCAGGGTGCAGTTTCCTTTTCCTTTACTGTGCTTTGTAAGTGCAGTTCAGGATCCAGATTACAGACGGAACAGGAGTTGGCAGCCTGGAAGCAACTTAGGAATCTCTCTATGCAGATGGGTTGTGTAGTCTCCTTTCTAGCGCTTGTCTGCGGTACGTGCAGTACTAAGTTACACTGAAGTTCCTCTTGCTAGCTCTCATTTAGAACCCCCTCGTATGGCAGACAGCCGTAGCCTCCTTCATCTGGCTCACACGTTGCTGTTGTGCCTCCGAGTCTTATGTGGGAACAGAGCATTTACAGCTTCCTATTCCTCCGGTTTCTGCTGCAGGAACATCAGTTTCACAAACAGCCTCGGGGACCGGACCCCGGAACCATGCGCCACGCTAGAAGTGAGCCTGAACTCTCCTCAATCCTCCAGCTCTTCTTCTCCCGTCCACACACTTTGCCCTCCTCACACGAACTAACTAAACTTCCCCTTCCTGGTCCCCAGAGAGCAGCTCCCCCCAGTTTTGGTTCAGAGCTCCCTCTGCTGGCCTGGAGTGGGAACTGTGCTGTGTGTTGTATTTACCTGATAGAGAGACCCTTTATTGCTTCCAAGCGTGACATCACCCTCCCTATGAGGAAGGTAAAGCCACTGTGGCGACCATACTCCTGGGGGCAACCACAGACACCTGTGTCTACATGCCTCTGGATATCAGAGGCAGTGTTGTCTCTTCTCCGTCTCCCACGGCGGCCTACGGCTGCAGGCTGGGGGGACCCCTCAAGACGGCCAGTAGAGCTGCTGCTGTTTCCGGGGTCTGCTACGTTGCTGGGTGCTGGTGGCTCTGCTGGTTCTGGACCAGGTCCAGAACCTGATGCTGGTCCTGCTGGAGCTTGGGGGTTGCAAAAGCTCAGGTCAGAACATTGGCCCTGCCACCTCTTCACATACCCTGTCCGGGTCTATAATGGGCTCAGTATCCGACCCTGTCTCCCTCTCTGTGAGGTTGGACTGAGTTCTGTTAGGAAATGTAATTAAAAAAAAATGTAGCTCTGACCCTAAACAGCATATGTGTCATGTGGTGTGATGTCTGTACTTACGGTCTGAGATCCATAATGGGTGCCAGAAATGACAAGCGGTCAAAATATATGTATTTCCGCTTGGTCGGTGCTGCTGCCCCACTCCTGGCCCTCTGCTGTCTTTCCCGCCGATACTGGTCGCGGATGATACACCAGCGTCTTATCACATCTTCAACTGCAATATGAAGGGAAAATGGACTTTAACCTGTGGGAAATGTGCCAAGCAATATTCCTAACATTTCACATAGTCATGTGGCCTAGTAGGGGGGGCTTTTTAGCTAAATTTTTCGTTAGCAAACAGGGATACCTACATACACAGTATAGGATTGTAGGGGCTACTTTTCAAAAAGCTCACTTCTGGCCTTTAAGATGATTGGTAAAAAAGGCAATTACTTACGAATTTGTTGTTGCTTCTCACGTGGCCGTTGGGCATAGTCTGGAAACGTGCACACAGATGCGCCTCCATGCCGCCTCTTTTCTGGCCCTGTCGGAATAATGGCCATCCCATTGGTCCCAAAGTTCGGGCCTTTCCTGGACCAATACAATTAAGAGCTCCACATTAATGTGGGTAGACATGCTGCTGTACTCCATGGAGGCGTACTTCCTGGATGTCTGGAGCACTTTTTGAGCTAATTTGCATTTGTAAGCTTCCTTATGATGGATTGGCCCATTTTTTTGTCACCAGGAGAAGTCTTGCGTGTGGTCCGTGTGTAATGCGTTGTTTTTGCGCACCCATAGACTTGCAATGGCGTACTCCGGTCGTAGTACGCTGGCAATCGCAGCATGCTACGATTGGCTCGGCCCGTAAAAAATACGCTGATGGGAGCTACCCCATAGAGAATTGGTCCGTGTGCAATGCGTGTTTTTAACGCCTCTCACTCATCCGTATTCCTCTCTAGTGTGACACCGGCCTTATACTGAAAATCTGCTATATACCAAATGGAAAGAAAGGGTGAAATGGCGTGTTCCCTGATGGGGACCTACACTGCTCAATAATCTGCCAGAGACAACGGCTCCCAAACTGTGGCCTCTCTTACAGGTAATCCATTATCCAATTTCTCCTCCCCTCCTCCACCTTTATTTTAGTCATCTTTTTGCATAGTAAAATTGTCTGTAAGGAATTGTACGCGCTGGAGAATTCAAAGAACATTGCTCGTACAGTGGTTCCATCAGTGTCCAAAAATGAATGTACTGTACGTAACGGAGACAATTCAGCCTTGTCCACCCCCAATCTATGCTGGTAAGCAAACTGTAGGGGGTCAGCAAAAGCCCTAACCCTTGAACTCAAGTAAGTAAGCAAGCACTAATCTTTCCAAGGACTTCATAGCATGTGATGTTAAGGCCACAGGATGATAGTCGTTTCGGGATTCTGGGAAAGTAGTCCTAGGAACTGGAACCAGGCATTGTCTTCCATAACACTGGAAACACCTGTACCCCCTGTGATTGTAGGCTCCAGTTAAAACCGGTACTGAAAGCCAGCACACAGCTGGTTTCACACACTTTAATGATACATGGACTGAGGTCGTCTGGCCATGCTACTTTGCCTTTGGTTAGTTTCCTAAACTGTCTCCACATCATTTTGGGAGACTATGAAATCAGTCCATTCATTCCCCAGTATCAATGTGTTGCTGATCTTTTCCAACTCCATCCCCCATCCCTGTTGGTTCTGCACATGTATTGCTGAATCTGTTGAAAAACTCATTCATTTCTTTAGCCCTGTCCTGTCCCAATCCCCCTGATTGTGCCTCACCTTAAACCCAGTCATTAGTTTCCTTCCGGACCATACCTCCTTGGGGTTATTATGTGACATTTTATTTTCTAGTTTTATTCTGAATGCCTCCCTGTATTGCCAAGTTTTTAACCCTAAGGTTCGGATACGGCTTTAAAGAAGGCTAATGCTTGCGATATAACGCAATTTTATTTCAATGTATAAAATTAAAGGAATAGTATGATTGCATACACTTTTGTATATTTTAAGGTACAAAGGTTAAGTACATATAAAGATTGAATACATATAATGATTAAGTATATATAAAGATTAACTATATACAGTATACTCACATCATCAATCACCAAGAGGCTTTTAAACATCATCCATCTGGAATATCAGAGAAGCAACACCAAGACAGAGAACCCCTGGAAGATTCACTACACTGCATGGGCATCCCCAGTTATGCAGGTATCAACACGGTACATGTGTACAGGTGTCAGGCATTTTGTTCCTGCAGCGGCACAGCAGGAATCCAGAGCCTCACATTCTACGGTCTCCCATTCTCCATCGACTGCAGAGGAGCTTGCTCAGCAGCCCCGCCGTTTCCTACGCTGAGCGCTCTGCCCAGACCTGCTCTGTGGGTCTGGCTGTTGCTGCCACCTTTGGGCCAGCAATAGCAATGCAGGCTGCTCAGCAGCAAACTGCTCCAGAGGCTAAGTCCTTCTGTCGCTCCACTGAGCATGCTCACGAGACGATCTCCCATTGGAGATCGGGAGTCAAGTTCACAGGTCCTTCTCCAGATCTGATTGGCCCATCTCGGGGATCTGGAAGCTTCTGGAAGGTCCTGGCTATCAAAGGTTTGCATGGCCGCTTGGCCATGCACTAGTTTAGACTCTAGTTGCTAACTGTGTGAATGACGATGGATGTATGGACTTGCAAATGACTCATTAAGATCCCCCTCCCTCTGATATTACGAGTGTGGATAGGGAACTAGTGTTAGGGTACCGTTACACCTAGCGATGCACCAGCGATCCCGACTAGCGATATGACGCAGTCAGGATTGCTGGTGCATCGCTAGGTGGTCGCTAGTGAGCTGCCACACAGGCAGATCTCACTAGCGACATCGCTGGGGACGGGGGTCGCTACTTACCTGTCAGTCGCGGCGATCTTGCGTCCTCCCGCCCGGCTCCACGCGTCGCTCGTTGGCGCCACAGGAAGCCCAGCAGGAAGTGACCGACGAGGAATGAGCCAGGAGCTTCTCGCGCGACCAACGATAATCAGCGGGGGAGCGGGTCGGAGGTAAGTATCACATGCAGCGATATTGCTAGCAATATCGCTGCAACGTCACAAAATCGGTGACTTTACAGAGATATTGCTAGCGATATCGCTGTGTGTAACGGGGGCTTTAGAGTCAGAGCCAGCCAGTGGCAAGCTACAGGCCACAATACTCATCCTCCACAGTGCTAGCATCTGACTGTGCGCCTGCTACCGAGCATTGTCGTATAGCGGCAGTGTCCGCGCTGCAGTCAGCAGTATTCCTTGGTGTCCGCGGTTGCGATGCCACATGCATGGTAGGTCTAGAGGGATGCAGACCCTGTGTCTTGGCCCCAAGTCCTATGAACATATACCGTGCGTGCATTCCTCTGAGTCCTGTGACGTCAACAGGCTCAGCCTTTGTATTTAACGCCTCGGCGCCTCTGTGAATAAACAGAAACCGCCCAGCGCACTCCGGGTGACGTTCAACCCGCGTGCGTTATACCGCCATATAGTGCGTCTGCCATTACATAGCAGCAGTATAACATCTCCTGCTCGGTGGACACCGGGCGGCGAACGCACTTATTGTTATTTATTATTTAGTGCGTTCCGCCGTCCCTAACATTATACTAGCGCCAGGGTCTGGCTAGTAATGGCGGACCAGCAGCTCCTACGGCAGTACATTCAGCAGCTGGAGGGCCCTTGAGCTTTCCACCTCAGCTGCGAATGCTACAGCGGCTGCTACCCAGGCAGTCGCAGAGGCCATCTCGCGTGGGGCCACATACACGCCTGCACCGACAATATCCCGCCTCCCGTTGCCCGATAAATTTTCTCGTGACAGCGCCACCTTTAGGAGTTTCATGAGCCATTGCGCTATCCAGCTCGAGTTACTGGCCGCGCGATTCCCTACAGAGCGGGCTAAGGTGGGGTTTATCGTCTCCCTCCTGTCGGGCAGGGCGTTAGAATGGGCCACGCCACTGTGGGAACGTGTTGACCCCGTAGTTCTGAGCGCTGCTCAGTTTCTAAAGTCACTAAAGCAGGTTTTTTTGGGGGCCCCGGGTCACTCACGACACCTCTCTCCAGGCAGGGGCGTATCCAGGGGGGGGCAGCAGGGGCATTTGCCCTGGGCGCAGCCGTCAGGGGGCGCCATCGGGCCGCCTGATGTGGCGGTCCAAGGAGGAGAGTCTACCGCCCCCACACTCAGATGATTCTCCCGTTCTCTGACTGAGCCAGCTGTCAAACTGACAGCTGGCGCAGAGAAAGTGCTGCGCGTCGGTGTACTAGCGTCTTCAGACGCCAGTACATACATGTGACTCTGGAGTCTGCCACTGACTCACTTATTGTTCTGTAAGCGCCAGCGGCACTTCCGCATCAATGAAGCACCAGCAGCGTGGTCAGGTCACATGATCACGCTGCAGACGTCACACGCCGGCGGCCGGCTCTTCAGAGGCGAAGACTCAGGCAGGGAGGCAGGCAGCGTTGCAGTTGGTGGTAAGTGCTCCAGACGGGTAATGGAGCTGAAGACACTGAAGAAGATATGGTTGAAATTAGGATATGGTCTGATGTTCTGGGGGCTAGGAAGGGATGGTTGGGGTCGGGGACAGACGCTAGCGGCTATATGGAGTCCGTGCAAGGGAAGATTGGGCCCAGACTGTGTGTGAGGATCAAGGCCATGGATGGTGCAGACATATTCATGTGGTGTGGTGGAGAAAGATGAGGAACATATGGGGGGAGGAAGGAGAAACCTGAGGACATGGGGGAAACGTGAGGACATTATGGGGGAAACCTGAGGACATTATGGGGGAAACCTGAGGACATTATAGGGATAAGTGGGGATAAGGGAACATAATGTGTGGGGGGATTTGCAGTAGGGATATTTTAATGTGTGGGAGGATTTGGAGTGGGGATGGGGGATACTTATGTGTGTGGGGAGATTTGAGGACACAAATGAAGAGTGTATGTATGAGAGCATGTATGAGGAAACAGTATGGGGGATGGGTGCAGGCACAGTATGGTGAGTGGGGGATGGGTGCAGACAGTATGGGGAGCCAAACGGGTAAATGTATGTGGACACAGTATGAGTAGCAATGGAAAAAATCTATGTGGACACAATATGGGGAGTGAGGGTGATGGGATGTGTGCAGACACAGTATGGGGAGTCAGGTGTATGTGTGAGCAGGCAGTATAGAGTGTGTGGGGGTAAATATATGAGGAGACAGTATGGTGAACAGGAGTATAGAGAGTGTGGGGGTAAATATATGAGGAGGCAGTATGGTGAACAGGTGGGATGTTAGAGGAGACAGTATGAGGAGGGAGGGGAATAGTGTGAGGCGACAGTATATTGCAGATATTTTTATTTAGGAGCATTATAATGACACTTCTATCTTTAAGGGAATCGTGTGGAGATTTGCTGCAGAAGACCGGAGAATATGGAAGTCTGCAGAGACGGCTGTGGATGAGAAAACTCATCATGGGGTCTGGACAAGAAGAACTCATCTATAAGGTACCTGGATGTAAATATTATTTGTGATACTGACTAATTCTTATATTTTTATTTATGTCAGGAGCATTACAGGGGTTGTCCAGGTTTGTTCTGAGTCTGCAGACATTCTATGTGACTGCAGACTTCTGAATTCTCACAGTGCTCACTGAACACTGTTAGGATTCTCTCATGCCGGTAATTTACATACATGCGGTCACATGCTGACTAGACATGTGTGGCCTCACTCAATGAAAATTAACAGAGCGAGGCCAGGCACATCTAGTCGGAATGTGGCCAGAAGTATATAAATAACATACTTGTGCTGACATGACAGTGTACTCTTGCCATCTTGCCACCGCTACGGGAGAATCCTAAGTGTGCAGTACATTTGTTGTGAGAATTCAGAAGCTGAAATGTCAGGATACTTGACTATGAAAATCGCATACTTATGGTCTTGTGACGAGCTTCTCTTCCTGTTTCTTTCAGTTTTTCATTGAACATTGAGATCATTAGGGAGAGCAGCTCGTCAGTACATGACTAAGTTTGGAAATCGCTTATGTACTGGGGGGGGGCGCCGAACCGACTTCTTGCCCCGGGTGCCAGAAAGCCTAGATACACCTCTGTGGTACTTGCTTTAACCCTCGTCCCTGTATTCTGGAGAGGTTTGGCATAGCATGTTAACCCCTTAGTGACGGAGCCAATTTTTTAAAATCTAACCAGTATCACTTTATCTGGTAATAACTCTGGAATGCTTAAACAAATCCCAATGATTTTGAGATTCTTTTTCCGTGACACATTATACTTTATGATAATGGTAAATTTAGGTTGATATCAGAAATTTGAGAAAAATGTTAAAAAATTAGCATTTTTCAAACTTTGAATGATTATCCCTTTAATCCAGATAGTCATACCACAGCAAAACATTAATAAATAACATTTCCCACATGCCTCTTTTACATCAGCACCATTTTTAAAATGTTATTTTATTTTTTTAGCCTTTTAGGAGGTTTAAAAATGTAGCAGTAATTTTTTTTTTCAAGGAAATTTACAAAATTTATTTTTTTGAGGGACTTATCCAGGTTTGAAGTGACTTTGAGGATCATATATATTGGAAAACCCCAAAAGTGATACCATTTTAAAAACAGCACCCCCTGACATATTGAAAACTGCAGTCAGGTAGTTTATTAACCCTTCAGGTGATTTTCAGGAATTAATGCAAAGTGGCATGACAGAAATGAAGATGTGTATTTTTACCACCTAAATGCCGCTAACTTCTGAATAGGTTACAACAGCCGCCAGACTCTAAGGCCACTATTTAGTCGTGAATCATCAGGACCACACAATCATAATCTCAGGGTGCCGATGAGGATAAAGAGGAAGCCCCCACACTCTGTTAACCATTTATATAATCTAGTCACTATTGACAGCAGCATCTAAGGGGTTAAAAAGATTTGGACGGTGCAAACACTGATCGTGGCAATTTGTCAGCTATAGTGTACAGCCGACAGATGCTGGATTTTCACCTGTATGAGGATGCTAGTCTCATATATCTCAGGTCAGTTAAAAGATGTATTGGCAGTCATTAAGGGGTTAAGGATGCTCTATCCACCAGGGAGGTTCCCGTAAGTCTGGAAGAGCTGATTGCCATTTCCACCCGCATTGATCTCCGTTTTTCAGAGCACGGGCTGGAGCGTGCTCAATCCAGATGGAAGGTTAGCTTGTTCCCAACCTCTCTGAACCTCTTGAACCACCTGAGCTGGAGAGTTTACCTCCAGAGTCCATGGAGGTGTCCCGCACCGGTCCCAAGCCGTGTCTGGCACAAAGCTCCACATGCTGTTACCAGTGTCAACAGTCTGGTCACCTGGCTAACAGGTGTCCACAGCGGTCGAAAAAACGATCGCGTCCAGTGGTAATGGGTGGGGGGTCTATTTGTTATGGACAGGGCTGCCACTAGGAATTTCGGGGCCCCATACTGGCAAAATTTTCGGGGCCCCCTTTAGACTCCGCCCAGGCTCCATCCAGCCCCGCCTCCACCACTCGAACTGTCCACAGTCCCACCGCTCTCTCTTGGATAAACTCCACTTCTCACCTATCACACATTAACAGTTCCCATCACCAGGTCATACATATAGCCAGCAGCTTTTGCTTTGGCCAAAAGATTGTTTTAAGTCGCCACCATAACAGGGTAGACACTTTTGGCCAGGCCCTACTCTACTGTAACCTATTAAATATTTGTTAAAATATGCAATACAATTTAGGTATATTTTTATTTATTTTTCAATTTTTTAAAATGACCAATAATATC
Organism: Dendrobates tinctorius; assembly: GCF_039654945.1. Classification (NCBI taxonomy): domain Eukaryota; kingdom Metazoa; phylum Chordata; class Amphibia; order Anura; family Dendrobatidae; genus Dendrobates; species Dendrobates tinctorius. The sequence continues at coordinate 7,076,181 of NW_027361688.1, forward strand.
ACATACAAGGAACAAATACCACCGCACCATGTCCAGACCACAACTTACCACCACATACAAGGAACAAATACCGCTACACCATGTCCAGACCACATATTACCACCACATAGTGACCTATAATAAGACATACAAGGAACAAATACCGCCATACCATGACCAGACCACATATTACTACCATAGTGACCGAATAATATCACATACAACGAACAAATACCACCGCACCATGAACAGACCGCAAATTACCACCACAAAGTGACCAAATAATAGAATATACAAGGGACAAATACCACTGCACCACGCCCAGACCACATATAACCACCACATGGAGACTGAATACTACAATACTGACATTAATTAAAAAAAATAATACTATGACCATAAGAGACATTATACACACAAGATCTGTACTTAGTATGCAGTGTCTGTGTACAGGTAATATAATGATCAATGACATTATACACAGGAGCTCTGTATATAATGTACAGGTAACACAGTGATCACCGGTGACATTATACACAGGACCTCTGTACATAGTGTTAGTGTACAGGTAACACACTAACTCACCAGTGATGTCTCTAGGTGAAGTCCTTCATCTTTGTTTTTCATCTTTCATCCAGCACAGATCGCCATCACGTCTTCCAGCCAGGACTTGTCTCTGCAGGAAATAACACAGTTATCTAGAGCTCCGCTTGCAGAACACATTACTTATTTTTTCCCAACTTCTACATTACACCACATGAAGAAAAAAAGGCGACATAGTATCACTCTACACAGTAACAGGACCGCCCCCCCATTTACAACAGTATCCTCAAGAAAATAAAATACATCACTGCAGTAATAATATCCCTTAATTAGCCCCTATGGTAATAATATCCCCCATCCTGACTCCCGTGTGTCTAATTTTTGGCTTCAGCCATATGTTCTCCCATCCCACCCTCATCAGTATCCATTCTGCCCCATATGATCTCCCCTCCTGACCAATCTGTCTAAATCGTATCCATCCTGCCCCATGACCCTGCTCCATCTATCTCCAATCATGCCCGGTGTCTCACATTCTGCCCCCTCCTGTGTCTCACTGTCACATTCTGCCCCCTCCTGTGTCTCACTGTCACATTCTGCCCCCTCCTGTGTCTCACTGTCACATTCTGCCCCCTCCTGTGTTTCACTGTCACATTCTGCCCCCTCCTGTGTCTCACTGTCACATTCTGCCCCCTCCTGTGTCTCACTGTCACATTCTGCCCCCTCCTGTGTCTCACTGTCACATTCTGCCCCCTCCTGTGTCTCACTGTCACATTCTGCCCCCATGTCCAGCATTCTGCCCCAGTGTCTTGCATTCTACCCCCAGCGTCCACCATTCTGCCCGCAGCATCCAACATTCTGCCCCAGCTCACAGCCTGCCCCCATGTCCAGCATTCTGCCCCCAGCGTCCAGCATTCTGCCTCAGTCTCCAGCATTCTGCCCCATGTCCAGAATTCTGCCCCAGCGTCCAGCATTCTTCTGCCCCATGTCCAGCATTCTGCCCCGTCTCACAGTCTGCCCTCATATCCAGCATTCTGCCACCAGCGTCCAGCATTCTGTCCCCAGCGTCCAGCATTCTGCCCCATGTCCATTCTGCCCCCAGTGTCCAGCATTATGCCCCATGTCCAGCATTCTGCCCCCAGCGTCCAGCATTCTGCCCCATGTCCATTCTGCCCCCAGTGTCCCGCATTCTGCCCCAGCGTCCAGCATTCTGCCCCAGCGTCCAGCATTCTGCCCCATGTCCAGCATTCTGCCCCATGTCCATTCTGCCCCCAGCATTCTGCCCCATGTCCAGCATTCTGCCCCCAGCGTCCAGCATTCTGCTCGCAGCATTCTGCCCCTAGCGTCCAGCATTCTGCCCCCAGCGTCCAGCATTCTGCCCCCAGCATTCTGCCCCCAGTGTCCAACATTCTGCCCCCAGCATTCTGCCCCCAGTGTCCAGCATTCTGCCCCCAGCGTCCAGCATTCTGCCCCCAGCATTCTGCCCCCAGCGTCCAGCATTCTGCCCCCAGCGTCCAGCATTCTGCCCCCAGCGTCCAGCATTCTGCCCCCAGCATCCAGCATTCTGCCCCCAGCATTCTGCCCCCAGCGTCCAGCATTCTGCCCCCAGCATTCTGCCCCCAGCGTCCAGCATTCTGCCCCCAGCATCCAACATTATGCCCCCAGCGTCCAGCATTCTGCCCCCAGCGTCCAGCATTCTGCCCCATGTCCATTCTGCTCCCAGCATTCTGCCCCCAGTGTCCAGCATTCTGCCCCCAGCATTCTGCCCCCAGCGTCCAGCATTCTGCCCCAGCGTCCAGCATTCTGCCCCAGCGTCCAGCATTCTGCCCCATGTCCATTCTGCCCCCAGCATTCCTGCCCCATGTCCAGCATTCTGCCCCCAGCATTCTGCCCCAGCGTCCAGCATTCCTGCCCCATGTCCATTCTGCCCCCAGCATTCCTGCCCCATGTCCAGCATTCTGCCCCCAGCGTCCAGCATTCTGCCCCCAGCATTCTGCCCCCAGCGTCCAGCATTCTGCCCCCAGCATCCAGCATTCTGCCCCCAGCATTCTGCCCCCAGCGTCCAGCATTCTGCCCCAGCATCCAGCATTATGCCTCCAGCATTCTGCCCCCAGCATTCTGCCCCCAGCATCCAGCATTCTGCCCCCAGCATCCAGCATTCTGCCCCCAGCATTCTGCCCCCAGCGTCCAGCATTCTGCCCCCAGCATTCTTCCCCCAGCGTCCAGCATTCTGCCCCCAGCATCCAGCATTCTGCCCCCAGCGTCCAGCATTCTGCCCCCAGCGTCCAGCATTCTGCCCCATGTCCATTCTGCCCCCAGCATTCTGCCCCCAGTGTCCAGCATTCTGCCCCCAGCATTCTGCCCCCAGCGTCCAGCATTCTGCCCCAGCGTCCAGCATTCTGCCCCAGCGTCCAGCATTCTGCCCCATGTCCATTCTGCCCCCAGCATTCCTGCCCCATGTCCAGCATTCTGCCCCCAGCATTCTGCCCCAGCGTCCAGCATTCTGCCCCCAGCATTCCTGCCCCATGTCCAGCATTCTGCCCCCAGCGTCCAGCATTCTGCCCCCAGCATTCTGCCCCCAGCGTCCAGCATTCTGCCCCCAGCATCCAGCATTCTGCCCCCAGCATTCTGCCCCCAGCAGCCAGCATTCTGCCCCAGCGTCCAGCATTATGCCTCCAGCATTCTGCCCCCAGCATTCTGCCCCCAGCGTCCAGCATTCTGCCCCATGTCCATTCTGCCCCCAGCATTCTGCCCCAGGCCCCCTGGATAGCCGCTCTCAAAAAAAAAAAAAAATTCTTCTTACCTTGTTATCTGGCTGTGCTCCAGCGGCGAGGCTCCCTCCCTCTCCCAGTCCCACGTGGCACACTGACTGAATGAGGAAGTGGAGGAGCAGAGCAGTGTGTGATGTCAGGTGAGGGCGGAGCTGTGGCTGGACCATTGTGCAGGGGGGATTTCGGCGCTGGCTGGACCATGGTGCGGGGGGGGCCTGCCCGAGGGGCCCGGGGGGCCCGGCAGGCGCTGAGTCTGAATTTAAAATAAAGTTGCAGAAGCCTGTATAAAATGTAGGGGGGCACCAGCGTGGATCGGGCTGCCAGCATGGTCGGGCCCCCCTAATCACCGGGCCCCATACACATGTAAGGCCTGTCATGCCCTGATGGCGGCCCTGGTTATGGAGACCTTCTCCCCCAAACCGGCATTCCGAGGGACGTTAGCGGTGCTTCCTCCTGGGAGGTAGAGGTCACGGTGGACTCCGGGGCAGAAGGGAACTTTATGTCCTCGGCCTTTGCCCAACAGCACGCTATCCCGTTGGTGCCACTTCCTCACCCCGTGCCCATCAGGGTGGTCAATGGTTCGACCTTATCATCCCAGATTACCCACCAGACAGCAACCCTTAGGCTCTCAATTCCACCATCTCACCATGAGATGCTGTCTCTGCTCATTATGCCAGAGGGCATCGACCAGGTGCTCTTCGGGGTTCCCTGGCTCCGTTGCCATTCCCCTCATATAGAGTGGTCCTCGGGGAGAATACTGGGATGGAGCAAGGGCTGTGTGAGAAGGTGCATGGGGGGCAGCGTCCAAGTAGCCTCTGAGGAGGTGCCTGCGGATCTTTCCGCGCCCCCACTGGGAATCTGAGGACCGTGGCTCCGGTCGCCCTCGAGTCAGTGCCGCCAGGCAAGACCTTTGTCCCGCCTCACCTGCGGCCCAAGATCCTCGGGTGGGCACACACGTCCAGGGTGGGTGGTCACTTTAGCTACAAGCGGACCACAGAACTCCTGGCAAGGTCTTATTGGTGGCCGCACAGGGCTTGGGACACTAAAGAAAACATTCAGGCATGCGCCTCTTGTCCTCGGAATAGGTCCTCTAAACAGAGGCTGGTTGGGTTATGGTATCCCTTGCCAGTGGCAGACCGGGCAATGGAGGTTCGCGACAGTTTTGATCACGCCCCGCATGCCATTCTAGCCTCTAAGGAGAGAATGACTGCGCCCGCTGACACATCGGCGCCCCGCTCCAACTTTTGCCCCTGGCGACTTGGTGTGGCTCTCTGCCCGAGATGTCAGGCTGCAGGTCGAGTCCACCAAGTTCGCGCCGCGATACATTGGTCCCTTCAAAATCCTCTAGCAGATCAGTTCGGTGGTCTATCGTCTGGCTCTTCCACCACACTTGGCCATCTCTGATGCCTTCCATGTGTCCCTTGCAGAGGCACAGCAAGAATCCAGAGCCTCACATTCTGCGGTCTCCCATTCTCCATCGACCGCAGAGGAGCTTGCTCAGCAGCCCCGTCGTTCCCGACGCTCTGCCCAGACCTGCTCTGTGGGTCTGGCTGTTGCTGCCACCTTTGGGCCAGCAATAGCAATGCAGGCTGCTCAGCAGCAAACCGCTCCAGAGGCTAAGTCCTTCTGTTGCTCCACTGAGTATGCTCACGAGACGATCTCCCATTGGAGATCGGGAGTCAAGTGCACAGGTCCTTCTCCAGATCTGATTGGTCCATCTCATGGATCTGGAAGCTTCCGGAAGGTCATGGCTATAAAAGGTTTGCATGGCTGCTCGGCCATGCGCTAGTATAGACTCTAGTTGCTGTGTGAATGAAGATGGATGTATGGACTTGCAAATGACTCATTAAGATCCCCCTCCCTCTGATATTACGTGTGTGGATAGGGAACTAGTGTTAGAGTCAGCGCCAGCCAGTGGCAAGCTACAGGCCACAATACTCATCCTCCACAGTGCTAGCGTCCGACAGTGCACCTGCTACCGGGCATTGTTGTATAGCAGTAGTGTCTGTTGCCGCGCTGCAGTCAACAGTATTCCTTGGCGTCCGCGGTTGCGATGCCGCACGCACAGTAGGTCTAGAGGGACGCGGACCCTGTGTCTTGGCCCCAAGTCCTGTGACCATATACCGTGCGTGCATTCCTCTGAGTCCTGTGACGTCAACAGGCTCAGCCTTTGTATTTCACGCCTCGGCGTCTCTGTGAAGGAACTAGCAGAACCTAATAGCGTACAGCGATCTCAACTGGGACACACCTGGCTCAGGGACAAAGAACTGAATCGCAACTTTGTGAGCTTCTTTTAAAAGGAAGACCGCCAATCAGGACGCTGTAGTGACCACCAATCAGAGCCGCAGGAGGTGTGGAAACGGGAATGCTAATCCACGCCCCTTTTCTTGCTTGTGAGTCGCTAACGAGGTCGTTAGGCTAGGTGTCAAACTTGACGATACAAGCGATGCAGCGGGACATGAGCGACGAAAAAAATGTCCAGACATTTCGGCCGCGATCAGCGATACCCACCAGGGGGGCTGATCGCTGGTCTCTGTCACACAGAGCGATCTCGCTGGTGAGATCGCTATAACGTCACAATAATAGTGACTCAGCATAGAACTCGTTAGCAATCTCGCTTAGTGTGACGGGGCCTTTAGATAAAACCAACACAGACAGAGGTTAAATAAACCTTAATGTTTTACAATGACAAACAACAAATATAGATAAACATAGAACTGTTTGTGAAGTGAAATGGTTTCAGGTAATAAACAATAGTTCTCAAGATGAGCATTGTCTCGGTCTGTAACTGTTTGCCCACAAATTCATTCTATATATTTCAATATGGACTCAAAAATAGCCATTTTTATATTCGCACTACACTCCCAGGCATCTTTTATTCTTTTTTTTTAAAGTCTCCTTGTATCATTTTAATTTTCTTTTTGTCCCTCATTTTAAATGCCAGGTTTTTCCTGTTTAGTAAGTGTTTTAATTCTTTTGTTATGCTGGGCTTGTTATTTGCAAAATCTCCTAATCTCCTTTACAGGCACCAGCATATCAGTACAAAAGTTAATGTAATCAGTAATTCTACCAGCCCCTTAGTTAACATCAGCTTCATTAACATCCTCTCCCCCAGTTCCACACAACAAGTTTCCATCTGGAAGGTCAAAACATTCTTGCAACATCTCCTCTACCACTGAAGACGAAATTCAGATTTTTTGTAGCAGGTTGTTTACTAACAACTGGTTGATAAACTGGTGACAATAGTATAAGATTGTGGTCTGATTCCCCAGGGGAATCAGACAATGAATGAGCATTCTTAACATTACCATAGAGGAGAGCCAATATACTGTTGTCACCTGTAGTACTTTTAACAAATTGAAAGAACATTAGTAAAGCAATTGCGATTGAAGCTTAACTAAAATCCCCAGTGTCGGGATCCCTCAGATTACTCTTTCATCTGAAGGACCGATGTTCTTAGGTGTGAAGCACCATATGTCTCTAATCAATTGCTCTGTCGAGAAGGATAACACAGACACGGCTGTATAATACCACTCGGGATGCCTCCAAGACGCCTCTGGCTTATCAGTTAGGCTTCCGTCTTTTATAGTAAAGAATTTAAACATTTTACAGACATGCGCAGTACAAATGATTTTACAACTTGTTTTCGACAAAGAAAGTCATTTAGGCGAAAAAGCAGAGGTATTTGACCTTGGTTCACAAGGGAGATGTCTGAGACATCTCCTCGAAGAACAGATAAGGTTTTAAACAAGAGAATGCAACATAGACAGAACTCAATTTAACTCCTTCAGTTCCTATCATTCCCCCCTTTGACATCTTCATTTTCCACAATCTGGAACACTGGATCCTGCAACAACAGCGGATAGTGGCTCGTTCACCAGGTACTATCCCAGGCCGACGGGTTGCCCAAGGGAGACAGGTCTTCTACCTTCTCCATCCCCCAGATACTGAAGCCACGTCCATCATTGCAAGAGTACGCTCCTTCATGCCAGAAATGAGATGTCAATCTAGGACTCAAAGGAATAATAGTTAAATTCTTGTTGTTTACAGTCAAACTTCCTTATCTATTTCTACATCTTTTCTTGCATACAGAGATACACCAAAAAACAAGTTTCAATAGCACATATATTACGAAGATACAAACAACAATGATTTTGGACAGCAACGGTGGTGTTCAATATATCCAATATATCCCATATTTGGTCATCTAAGTAATCTGTAGCCCTGACTAATTTATCCCACATTTGAGTAATCATAGGATAAATAAAAATAGAGCTGACAATTTTATTAGCCACACTCATCTGCACTATATGTGGTCTCCCAGAGAGGCGAGGTGTATTGTCAGCAGCTCTTTTGTACAACGTGTGTTTAGGTATACCCTGAGTATTCAACTGGTCATTCGGAATAACAAAGGTAGCTGGAGTCAAACGACCCAGAGTACAAGCACCTTTTACCCCTACTGGCAACCATTTATATGCATTGTCTCCACATACCCAGTACATGTCACTAGGTAGGTCCCATAGGGCTGAATGTTGTAATACCAGTCTATGAACTAAATCTATGAACGCAGATACATTCTGAAGCATGCACCAAGGTGAAAATTGTCCTAAAGGACTACAATACCCTACATCGGGATTTCTACAGGTGGGAGTTCCTTTCTCATATCCAGATGACTCGTTGCAAGGTATATTACCTGAAATATTAAAACAAGTTTCATTATTGCCCTGGGGAAATAAATTGGAATACTCCCAGGACGTGTTATGCAACCTTCTTTCTAGCAGTATTGGTTTGAAGGCATCAGTAGAGTGGGAAGTTACATTAAAACTAACTTGTAGGCCATACATTGGAATTTGCCCCAGGTAGGTTAATCGAGTTCTATTCCTGGGTACCCAAGCCCCCCCTTTATATGCCAGATATTGAAGATATGTGTTACTTCCTGAAAGATTACCCTGCCACCAAGGGTATCCTACCCATCCCGCAATAGGTATACCAACAGTTGTGTTCCATAACTTCACATTATTTGTGGCATTATTAGCAAGTGTATCAGAACAACTGGTCCAGGCAAATAATTCCTCGGGTGGCACAGGAATAACAAGGAACGGAATACTAGTGGCTGATACTGGTGAATGTGTGCAGATCCAGCAAATGATTTGACCAATCATTTAGTATTTTTCATGATGTTGTATAAACTTATTATTCAAGGACATTGGAGAATTTAGATTGTCCCACGCAGCTACCATTATTACAGATAATGCAACAAAACCAAACCAAAACATTATGCACTCTTATGCTTTGTTAATTCCTGTGGCTAGTTTGCAATGCGATGCGTGGATCCAGGTTGGTCGTCCTTCCAACTTAACAGAAGTAGGCGTTGTTAGGAGTACTTGGTAAGGTCCTTGATATCGGGGTTCAAGGGTCTTTCTGGAGTGTTTCTTGACATATACGTAATCACCAGGTTGTAGACAGTGATTCCTTCTACACTATCTGGATCTGGAGTGGAAGAGAAAACTAGAGAATGCATTTGAGTTAAATGCTTTTGCAACTGGATTACATAACTTGTCAAATTATCCACATTGAGTGTTAAGACCTGTGGGTAGTACAACCCTGTGTTCGGTGGTCTTCCAAACAGTATCTCGAAGGGTGACAGTTTAGTTTTCCCCGTGGGTGTGTACCTTACTGAGAATAATGCTAATGGGAGACACTCTGGCCATGGTTTATGGGTTTGTTCCATGGTTTTCTGTATTTTCAATTTTAGTGTCCCGTTCATTCTCTCTACCTTCCCTGAACTCTGTGGGTGGTAGGGTGTATGAAATGCTTGTTCTACACCTATCATTTGCATTACATTTTGCATTACCTCAGCAGTAAAGTGTGTACCTCTGTCTGATTCAATTGTTTCAGGGACACCGAATCGTGGTACTAGTTCCATCACCAGTTTCTTTGCAGTGGCTCGAGCTGTAGCCGTTTTCACCGGGTAGGCCTCTGGCCATCCAGAGAAGAGATCTACACATACTAGGATATTTGCATACACTCCTACCTTGGTAGCTGTATGTCGTCAATCTGCCGTCTCTGAAACGGGTAGAGAGGCCTAGGTGTCGCTTTCTTAGGGACTTTTACTGTTTTACCTGGGTTGTGCTGTGCACAGATGAGGCATGATTGTACAAGTTTCGCGGCTGCGCAACTGAAGCCAGGAGCGATCCAGAAGGCATCTACCATGGCACACATGTGACTTTTTGAGGTGTGATTGGGGCCATGTGCTGCTTGCGCCATGATTGGGAACAGGGACTTTGGTGGGCACATTTTATCCTTATTCTCCCATACTCCATTTGAGTTCAGCTCAGCTCCCAGTCTCCCCCGGTGTACCTTCTCTGTTTGGGCAGCCTTTTGCTGGAGGGATTTCAGGACATCTAGACCCAATGTGGCTGGAATATGCTGACTCCCCGCCACCGTCCACTGCTCTCTCTAGGCCGCCTTGTGCTATTTTAGCAGCCTCGTTCGCCCTTCTATTGCCCTCTACCTCCACGGAGTCACCTTTGTGTGTGCTTTTACCTTGACAATGCCAACCTGGACTGGTAACATCAATGCCTCCATCAATTGTTTCACCAGCTCTGCATTTTTAATGGGCTTCGAATCTGTGAAAATATTAGCGACTTTACCTGCAGCGGCTCTACACGCCTCAGTGAGTGCCTTCAACTCTGCCTCCTGCGCCGACATGTGAGGAGAGAGTGGTTCCGCTCGGATTACCTCATGTGAGGATACTACTGCATATCCAGTGTGGAATCGTCCATCCTGGTGGTATCTGGGGCCATCTACAAAAAAGAAACTCAAAGTCTGCATTAGGAACAGGTTTTTCATGAATGTGTGCAAACCCAACTGTCTCCTGACTCATCAGTTCTATGCAGACATGTTCATGCGTCATGTCAAAGTATCCTTCCTCACTTGCCAATACGGTCACCAATTCCCCCTTTTCTGAATCCACAGGCAGGAGGGTGGCTGGATTCAGAACATTACATCTTTTGAGGAGTGACATACTCAGGAATTAGTAGAGCACACTCAAGTCGGAGCTGTCTGGCCATAGACAGATGTTTTGGTTGAACTTGTAGGAGTATGGCATGGATCGTCATGTGGGGAATAGATTGTCAAAAGAAACGTCAGTGTGATCTCACATGCCTTCCCTATTACGTCTCCACTTTTTTCCTTGTGCTCCAGCATACATGACAGGTCGTTTTATTGTCCTTGTTTGCTCAATTTCTTTAGCTACCTTAAGGAGGTCTTTCGGATCTACATGTCTCCATTCAGGTCTGGCTGTCTGTACTGCGTCTCGTAAGTCTTTGTTCATACCGTCAATGAATGCATTCACCAGTATTCTAACATCAAGTGGATTTATGCAAATGTACCCCATGTCTGCCCATTTCAGCTGTAACCGTCCAAGGTATATCTCTACTCTCTCTCCTCTTTGCTGTGTCACATTAGTCAGGAGTACAGACTGCTCTGATTGTTCCACTGCAGCCCATTGTCTTAGTGACTCACAGTACGTCTCCCCAGATCGTGCAGATTTATCATCCATGCCCCAAGCCTGATTCTTTGTCACATCTGTGTGTGTCTTAATTATATGATCTAGTGCGTCACCTGCCTTTAAACTCATCAACCTCTCTAGGTCTGCCCAGGTACACTTATATGTCTGCTGTACTTCCTTTATGTGTCTGTAAAACGGGAATGGTTGGTCTTCAGGGGCAGGCAGCTGCTTCAGCAAAGCTAGCTGGTCAGAGGGGCTCCAGGGATAATACACCTGTATCTTTCTTATTCTAGTCACACTTCTAGGTCCTGATGGGGTTGGCTGTCTGATGTCTACTGTCAGCTTACTCCTCAAGGGCCAATGTCCCCACTACCCACTATCCACACTATTATGTCAGCTTCTTATGATCTTGTCTGGATAAGATTTAGTGCAATTCTCTTAGGTCAGTAGCACAGGTCACACAAGTAGCTATTCAGTCTGGGTTTGTCTGAGTCTGACCACAGTGTTTACAAGTCCATCTGTTTTGTCTGGGTCTCTGGTTACACTTTGTCAATCAAACATTCATAATACACCTTCCACACTGCTGCACATTCTCAAGCATCATTTATTCACTTGCTATTTTCTTCCCTTGTCTGTGCCTTTTTGTACATCCAAACATTCACACTCTGGTATTTTTGCCTTTTTCAATATTTGTCCCACTTGTTTTACTGCTTCCTTCCTTCTCTGTCTTTTGTAATTTGACACAATTTGCTATACAAATCAATCACACAACTAGAAGCAGGTTCAAACACATTAATGACCAAGCAATCACTTACAATTCCCTTCTAAATTAGGCACCATATCTTACTTTTAACTTCCAATCTTCAATTAAGTACTGTTGCTTTAAAATGCACAAATCTTTCAGCGTGTACCTTACGGATAGAATTACAGAGAATTTTGAGCACAGCTCACACTCAGCAGAGATAAGAGCGAAGGGAGAAGAAAAACTACGCAGCTCCATCCTTCACCCCTCCCGTCAGAATGCAGCGTCGTCCTTCACAGAATTCTGTAGTTCTTTAGACTTATCAAAATCAATTTCTACAAAGAAACTCAAAATCACGGGATTTCACTGTAAGGGCAGATAACTGTATAATGAGATTAACCATGCCTTGCCCTTTTTCTGGCCAAATGCATTCAGGAAACTTTACAATGTAATGCCACATATAACACGAACTATATCATTACTCAATTCATTCAGTCTCAGATGTAGATTTGAAATATCTATAACGCATATGTCCGGGATTCCACCACAACTAGAAAGGTCACAAATCTCTTGACACAAAAATGATGTGTGATGATTCATTCATACGTGCTCATTCACTGATTTTTTTTTTTTTTTTTACTCAATTACTCATCTCTCATCTTATTCAGAGGTTCTCATAGACATATATACAAGGATTCACACAGCCTGCCTATCTTGCACTTTGGATTTGATTAATACTTTTTCCAGGTTCTTTGCTGCACTACTTCCATATCTATCCTCAATTATATCACATAACCGATTTCCTTCTTCAGGTGTCTTTCCCTGACTGTTCCCCATCTTATCTTTTATTCTTATCCTGTCTCTCTTGTTGTCTTCCTGTTAGTCCCCTGCCTTAGGTGGTGTATTGGGTAAGCTCAAGACTAGGCTCTACTATACCTCGTTACCTTCTTCCTAAGGTGCTAACAGGCTAAATGGAGTGTCTGTTCCTCGGTGTACTACGTGTTTCGTGTACTTATATGCTATGTAGCATCCGAACAGAAATACTCCCACAACACACAGGATTGTAAATAAAGTGTCCATCTACTGGGGTTCTTCAGTCATATCCTGTCACAGGCTCATTTCACGGTCCTGTGCTCATTCGGTCACACTCTTATCTGTCACAAGGTTTATTCGTAAAGGGTGTTGATTTAAGCTTAGGCGGTGACCTCCCCGAAAGGACGCTGTCACATGGCCCAGTTAGGCAATATCACCACTCTTTGAACGAATACCTACTGTGCAGCTTATTTTTCTACTTTCCACAACCTTTCAAATCAAAGTAGCCATTCAACAACCTCCTCTATTTCCAGTGCGGAACCGTCTATTGTGAAAAACTTGTCCGTCCGGGCTGCGCAGTATGAACTGTTCACCCAGCCTTATATTCCGTAATGTCAGACCTCTCCCATTTTGATTTGCATCAGCTCTTTTTCTAAAAATAGCTGTGCACACACAGAACCTACAGTAACCTCTCATTCGAGCAGAAATTACATATGCGTGTCACACCCGATTTCCTCAGAGTTCTTATATGGACCTGATTTTACGGCCCCCTCCTCTACTAGATTCCCCTTTATACGGACCTTAGTTATAATGATAGATTATGAAGAGCAGAGAAGAGAAAAATTGATCTCTTACCTGGCCAGGTGTTTAGGTCTGCTGTTCACAATTTCATCAGTAACTGGAGTGGTCTGTAGATCGGGTAGTCTTGGAGAGGTGCCTATATCAGGTCCCTGTTCGGGCGCCAGGAAACTGTCGGGATCCCTCAGATTACTCTTTCATCTGAAGGACCGATGTTCTTAGGTGTGAAGCACCATATGTCTCTAATCAATTGCTCCGTCGAGAAGGATAACACAGACACGGCTGTATAATACCACTCGGGATGCCTCCAAGACGCCTCTGGCTTATCAGTTAGGCTTCCGTCTTTTATAGTAAAGAATTTAAACATTTTACAGACATGCGCAGTACAAATGATTTTACAACTTGTTTTCGACAAAGAAAGTCATTTAGGCGAAAAAGCAGAGGTATTTGACCTTGGTTCACAAGGGAGATGTCTGAGACATCTCCTCGAAGAACAGATAAGGTTTTAAACAAGAGAATGCAACATAGACAGAACTCAATTTAACTCCTTCAGTTCCTATCACCAGAAATCACAGTTAAGCCTCTTTCCCACTTACTGATATTTCTGGTACTGGAAATGCCAGTACTGGAAATATCGGAGTCTGTGTGTGTTAGAAGAGCTAAAGATGGTATGAAGTAAGGCTTGCAATGGAGTCCAAAAGCAGAAAAGAAGATTTTGGGGGTATGTCAAAAGCAAAGGAAAAGTCAAAGATGCTATAGGATTTTTACAGGCTAAAAAGAATGAAGTGGTAAAAAATGATGTTGAGAAGGCTGAATTTTTAAATTCCTATTTTGTATCTGTGTTCTCTAAGAAAGTAAATACAACATCAACTGATTTTGATGCGCCGCGTGTCCGTCTCTGCGGGTGAGCCGCGGGTATCGGTGCACGCATAGTGGGCATGAGATTTCTTAGGCTATGTGCCCATGTTACAGAAATGCTGCGGAAATGTCTGTAGCATTTCCGCAACTCCCTGCCGCGGCTAAAACACATGCGGAATTCGCATGCGTTTTCCCGCAAAACACAAGTGTTTTGCAAGCGTTTTTAGCTTGCAGAATACTTGCGCTTTTCCAAGCGATTTGAAGCATTGCTTGGAAAAGTGATTGACAGGTTGGTCACACTTGGGAGGCATAGTGTTTGACAAGTGTGACCATCTTTTTTACTATTGATGCTGCCTATGCAGCATCAATAGTAAAAGATAGAAGTTAAAAATAATAAAAAATAGAGATATACTTACCCTCTGTCGGCCCCCCGGAATCCTCCCGCATCTCAGCGATGCTACCAGCAACTTCTGTTCCCAGGGATGCCTTGCGACAATGACCTCTGATGAAGTAGCATCACGCGAGACTGCTATGTCATTAGAGGTCATTCGCGCAATGCATCCCTGGGAACGGAAGATGCTGGCAGCGTGGCTGAGAGGCGGGAGGACTCCGGGGGCCGACAGTGTAAGTATATCCCGATTTTTTATTTTAATTCTATTTTTGTACAGGATTATGGTACCCAGTGTCGGGATCCCTCAGATTACTCTTTCATCTGAAGGACCGATGTTCTTGGGTGTGAAGCATCATATGTCTCTAATTAAATCAGCTCCGTGGAGAAGAACTACACAGACACCAGCTGTATGGTACAACTCAGGATGCCTCCAAGACGCCTCTGGCTTATCAGTTAGGCTTCCGTCTTTTATAGTAAAGAATTTAAACATTTTACAGACATGCGCAGTACAAATGATTTTACAACTTGTTTTCGACAAAGAAAGTCATTTAGGCGAAAAAGCAGAGGTATTTGACCTTGGTTCACAAGGGAGATGTCTGAGACATCTCCTCGAAGAACAGATAAGGTTTTAAACAAGAGAATGCAACATAGACAGAACTCAATTTAACTCCTTCAGTTCCTATCATTCCCCCCTTTGACATCTTCATTTTCCACAATCTGGAACACTGGATCCTGCAACAACAGCGGATAGTGGCTCGTTCACCAGGTACTATCCCAGGCCGACGGGTTGCCCAAGGGAGACAGGTCTTCTACCTTCTCCATCCCCCAGATACTGAAGCCACGTCCATCATTGCAAGAGTACGCTCCTTCATGCCAGAAATGAGATGTCAATCTAGGACTCAAAGGAATAATAGTTAAATTCTTGTTGTTTACAGTCAAACTTCCTTATCTATTTCTACATCTTTTCTTGCATACAGAGATACACCAAAAAACAAGTTTCAATAGCACATATATTACGAAGATACAGACAACAATGATTTTGGACAGCAACGGTGGTGTTCGATATATCCAATATATCCCATATTTGGTCATCTAAGTAATCTGTAGCCCTGACTAATTTATCCCACATTTGAGTAATCATAGGATAAATAAAAATAGAGCTGACAATTTTATTGGTCACACTCATCTGCACTATATGTGGTCTCCCAGAGAGGCGAGGTGTATTGTCAGCAGCTCTTTTGTACAACGTGTGTTTAGGTATGCTCTGAGTACTCAACTGGTCATTCGGAATAACAAAGGTAGCTGGAGTCAAACGACCCAGAGTACAAGCACCTTTTACCCCTACTGGCAACCATTTATATGCATTGTCTCCACATACCCAGAACATGTCACTAGGTAGGTCCCATAGGGCTGAATGTTGTAATACCAGTCAATGAACTAAATCTATGAGCGCAGATACATTCTGAAGCATACACCAATTTGGAAGTTGTCCTAAAGGGCTACAATACCCTACATCGGGATTTCCACAGGTGGGAGTTCCTTTCTCATATCCAGATGACTCGTTGCAAGGTATATTACCTGAAATATTAATACAAGTTTCATTATTGCCCTGGGGAAATAAATTGGAATACTCCCAGGACGTATTATGCAACCTTCTTTCTAGCAGTATTGGTTTGAAGGCATCAGTAGAGTGGGAAGTTACACTAAAACTAACTTGTAGGCCATACATTGGAATTTGCCCCAGGTAGGTTAATCGAGTTCTATTCCTGGGTACCCAAGCCCCCCCTTTATATGCCAGATATTGAAGGTATGTATTACTTCCTGAAAGATTACCCTGCCACCAAGGGTATCCTACCCATCCCACAATAGGTATTCCAACAGTTGTGTTCCATAACTTCACATTATTTGTGGCATTATTAGCAAGTGTATCAGAACAACTGGTCCAGGCAAATAATTCCTCGGGTGGCATAGGAATAACAAGGAACGGAATACTAGTGGCTGATACTGCTGAATGTGTGCAGATCCAGCAAATGATTTGACCAATCATTTAGTATTTTTTCATGATGTTGTATAAACTTATTATTCAAGGACATTGGAGAATTTAAACTATCCCACGCAGCTACCATTATTACAGATAATGCAACAGAATCATAGAATCATAGAATCGTAGAGTTGGAAGGGACCTCCTGGGCCATCTGGTCCAACCCCCTGCTCAAAGCAGGATTCGCTAAATCATCCCAGTCAGATGTCTGTCCAGCCTCTGTTTGAAGACTTCCATTGAAGGAGAACTCACCACTTCTCGTGGCAGCCTGTTCCACTCATTGATCACTCTAACTGTCAAAAAGTTTTTTCTAATATCTAATCTGTGTCTCTTCCCATTCAGTTTCATCCCATTGCTTCTAGTCTTTCCTTGTGCAAATGAGAATAAAGTTGATCCTTCTACAATGTGACAGCCCTTTAGATATTTGTAGACAGCTATTAAGTCTCCTCTCAGTCTTCTCTTTTGCAAACTAAACATTCCCAAATCCTGCAACCTTTCCTCATAAGACAGGGTTTGCAGACCGGTCACCATTCTGGTCGCTCTTTTCTGAACTTGCTCCAGTTTGTTGATGTCTTTTTTAAAATGTGGTGCCCAAAACTGGACACAATATTCCAGATGAGGTCTGACCAAAGAGGAGTAGAGGGAAATAATGACTTCACGTGAACAAAACCAAACCAAAACATTATGCACTCTTATGCTTTGTTAATTCCTGTGGCTAGTTTGCAATGCGATGCGTGGATCCAGGTTGGTCGTCCTTCCAACTTAACAGAAGTAGGCGTTGTTAGGAGTACTTGGTAAGGTCCTTGATATCGGGGTTCAAGGGTCTTTCTGGAGTGTTTCTTGACATATACGTAATCACCAGGTTGTAGACAGTGATTCCTTCCACACTATCTGGATCTGGAATGGAAGAGAAAACTAGAGAATGCATTTGAGTTAAATGCTTTTGCAACTGGATTACATAACTTGTCAAATTATCCACATTGAGTGTTAAGACCTGTGGGTAGTACAACCCTGTGTTCGGTGGTCTTCCAAACAGTATCTCGAAGGGTGACAGTTTAGTTTTCCCCGTGGGTGTGTACCCTACTGAGAATAATGCTAATGGGAGACACTCTGGCCATGGTTTATGGGTTTGCTCCATGGTTTTCTGTATTTTCAATTTCAGTGTCCCGTTCATTCTTTCTACCTTCCCTGAACTCTGTGGGTGGTAGGGTGTATGAAATGCTTGTTCTACCCCTATCATTTGCATTACATTTTGCATTACCTCAGCAGTAAAGTGTGTACCTCTGTCTGATTCAATTGTTTCAGGGACACCGAATCGTGGTACTAGTTCCATCACCAGTTTCTTTGCAGTGGCTCGAGCTGTAGCCGTTTTCACCGGGTAGGCCTCTGGCCATCCAGAGAAGAGATCTACACATACTAGGATATTTGCATACACTCCTACCTTGGTAGCTGTATGTCGTCAATCTGCCGTCTCTGAAACGGGTAGAGAGGCCTAGGTGTCGCTTTCTTAGGGACTTTTACTGTTTTACCTGGGTTGTGCTGTGCACAGATGAGGCATGATTGTACAAGTTTCGCGGCTGCGTAACTGAAGCCAGGAGCGATCCAGAAGGCATCTACCATGGCACACATGTGACTTTTTGAGGTGTGATTGGGGCCATGTGCTGCTTGCGCCATGATTGGGAACAGGGACTTTGGTGGGCACATCTTATCCTTATTCTCCCATACTCCATTTGAGTTCAGCTCAGCTCCCAGTCTCCCCCGGTGTACCTTCTCTGTTTGGGCAGCCTTTTGCTGGAGGGATTTCAGGACATCTAGACCCAATGTGGCTGGAATACGCTGACTCCCCGCCACCGTCCACTGCTCTCTCTAGGCCGCCTTGTGCTATTTTAGCAGCCTCGTTCGCCCTTCTATTGCCCTCTACCTCCACGGAGTCACCTTTGTGTGTGCTTTTACCTTGACAATGCCAACCTGGACTGGTAACATCAATGCCTCCATCAATTGTTTCACCAGCTCTGCATTTTTAATGGGCTTCGAATCTGTGAAAATATTAGCGACTTTACCTGCAGCGGCTCTACACGCCTCAGTGAGTGCCTTCAACTCTGCCTCCTGCGCCGACATGTGAGGAGAGAGTGGTTCCGCTCGGATTACCTCATGTGAGTATACTACTGCATATCCAGTGTAGAATCGTCCATCCTGGTGGTATCTGGGGCCATCTACAAAAAAGAAACTCAAAGTCTGCATTAGGAACAGGTTTTTCATGAATGTGTGCAAACCCAACTGTCTCCTGACTCATCAGTTCTATGCAGACATGTTCATGCGTCATGTCAAAGTATCCTTCCTCACTTGCTAATACGGTCACCAATTCCCCCTTTTCTGAATCCATAGGCAGGAGGGTGGCTGGATTCAGAACGTTACATCTTTTGAGGAGTGACATACTCAGGAATTAGTAGAGCACACTCAAGTCGGAGCTGTCTGGCCATAGACAGATGTTTTGGTTGAACTTGTAGGAGTATGGCATGGATGTCATGTGGGGAATAGATTGTCATAAGAAACGTCAGTGTCATCTCACATGCCTTCCCTATTACGTCTCCACTTTTTTCCTTGTGCTCCAGCATACATGACAGGTCGTTTTATTATCCTTGTTTGCTCAATTTCTTTAGCTACCTTAAGGAGGTCTTTCGGATCTACATGTCTCCATTCAGGTCTGGCTGTCTGTACTGCGTCTCGTAAGTCTTTGTTCATACCGTCAATGAATGCATTCACCAGTATTCTAACATCAAGTGGGTTTATGCAAATGTACCCCATGTCTGCCCATTTCAGCTGTAACCGTCCAAGGTATATCTCTACTCTCTCTCCTTTTTGCTGTGTCACATTAGTCAGGAGTACAGACTGCTCTGATTGTTCCACTGCAGCCCATTGTCTTAGTGACTCACAGTACGTCTCCCCAGATCGTGCAGATTTATCATCCATGCCCCAAGCCTGATTCTTTGTCACATCTGTGTGTCTTAATTATATGATCTAGTGCGTCACCTGCCTTTAAACTCACCAACCTCTCTAGGTCTGCCCAGGTACACTTATATGTCTGCTGTACTTCCTTTATGTGTCTGTAAAACGGGAATGGTTGGTCTTCAGGGGCAGGCAGCTGCTTCAGCAAAGCTAGCTGGTCAGAGGGGCTCCAGGGATAATACACCTGTATCTTTCTTATTCTAGTCACACTTCTAGGTCCTGATGGGGTTGGTCGTCTGATATCTACTGTCAGCTTACTCCTCAAGGGCCAATGTCCCCACTACCCACTATCCACACTATTATGTCAGCTTCTTATGATCTTGTCTGGATAGGATTTAGTGCAATTCTCTTAGGTCAGTAGCACAGGTCACACAAGTAGCTATTCAGTCTGGGTTTGTCTGAGTCTGACCACAGTGTTTACAAGTCCATCTGTTTTGTCTGGGTCTCTGGTTACACTTTGTCAATCAAACATTCATAATACACCTTCCACACTGCTGCACATTCTCAAGCATCATTTATTCACTTGCTATTTTCTTCCCTTGTCTGTGCCTTTTTGTACATCCAAACATTCACACTCTGGTATTTTTGCCTTTTTCAATATTTGTCCCACTTGTTTTACTGCTTCCTTCCTTCTCTGTCTCTTGTAATTTGACACAATTTGCTATACAAATCAATCACACAACTAGAAGCAGGTTCAAACACATTAATGACCAAGCAATCACTTACAATTCCCTTCTAAATTAGGCACCATATCTTACTTTTAACTTCCAATCTTCAATTAAGTACTGTTGCTTTAAAATGCACAAATCTTTCAGCGTGTACCTTAGGGATAGAATTACAGAGAATTTTGAGCACAGCTCACACTCAGCAGAGATAAGAGCGAAGGGAGAAGAAAAACTACGCAGCGGTATCATTCCCCCCTCCCATCAGAATGCAGCGTCGTCCTTCACAGAATTCTGTAGTTCTTTAGACTTATCAAAATCAATTTCTACAAAGAAACTCAAAATCACGGGATTTCACTGTAAGGGCAGATAACTGTATAATGAGATTAACCATGTCTTGCCCTTTTTCTGGCCAAATGCATTCAGGAAACTTTACAATGTAATGCCACATATAACACGAACTATATCTTTACTCAATTCATTCAGTCTCAGATGTAGATTTGAAATATCTATAACGCATCTGTCCGGGATTCCACCACAACTAGAAAGGTCACAAATCTCTTGACACAAAAATGATGTGTGATGATTCATTCATACGTGCTCATTCACTGATTTTTTTTTTTTTTTATACTCAATTACTCATCTCTCATCTTATTCAGAGGTTCTCATAGACATATATACAAGGATTCACACAGCCTGCCTATCTTGCACTTTGGATTTGATTAATACTTTTTCCAGGTTCTTTGCTGCACTACTTCCATATCTATCCTCAATTATATCACATAACCGATTTCCTTCTTCAGGTATCTTTCCCTGACTGTTCCCCATCTTATCTTTTATTCTTATCCTGTCTCTCTTGTTGTCTTCCTGTTAGTCCCCTGCCTTAGGTGGTGTATTGGGTAAGCTCAAGACTAGGCTCTACTATACCTCGTTACCTTCTTCCTAAGGTGCTAACAGGCTAAATGGAGTGTCTGTTCCTCGGTGTACTACGTGTTTCGTGTACTTATATGCTATGTAGCATCCGAACAGAAATACTCCCACAACACACAGGATTGTAAATAAAGTGTCCATCTACTGGGGTTCTTCAGTCATATCCTGTCACAGGCTCATTTCACGGTCCTGTGCTCATTCGGTCACACTCTTATCTGTCACAAGGTTTATTCGTAAAGGGTGTTGATTTAAGCTTAGGCGGTGACCTCCCCGAAAGGACGCTGTCACATGACCCAGTTAGGCAATATCACCACTCTTTGAACGAATACCTACTGTGCAGCTTATTTGTCTACTTTCCACAACCTTTCAAATCAAAGTAGCCATTCAACAACCTCCTCTATTTCCAGTGCGGAACCGTCTATTGTGAAAAACTTGTCCGTCCGGGCTGCGCAGTATGAACTGTTCACCCAGCCTTATATTCCGTAATGTCAGACCTCTCCCATTTTGATTTGCATCAGCTCTTTTTCTAAAAATAGCTGTGCACAGACAGAACCTACAGTAACCTCTCATTCGAGCAGAAATTACATATGCGTGTCACACCCGATTTCCTCAGAGTTCTTATATGGACCTGATTTTACGGCCCCCTCCTCTACTAGATTCCCCTTTATACGGACCTTAGTTATAATGATAGATTATGAAGAGCAGAGAAGAGAAAAATTGATCTCTTACCTGGCCAGGTGTTTAGGTCTGCTGTTCACAATTTCATCAGTAACTGGTGTGGTCTGTAGATCGGGTAGTCTTGGAGAGGTGCCTATATCAGGTCCCTGTTTCGGGCGCCAGGAAACTGTCGGGATCCCTCAGATTACTCTTTCATCTGAAGGACCGATGTTCTTGGGTGTGAAGCATCATATGTCTCTAATTAAATCAGCTCCGTGGAGAAGAACTACACAGACACCAGCTGTATGGTACAACTCAGGATGCCTCCAAGACGCCTCTGGCTTATCAGTTAGGCTTCCGTCTTTTATAGTAAAGAATTTAAACATTTTACAGACATGCGCAGTACAAATGATTTTACAACTTGTTTTCGACAAAGAAAGTCATTTAGGCGAAAAAGCAGAGGTATTTGACCTTGGTTCACAAGGGAGATGTCTGAGACATCTCCTCGAAGAACAGATAAGGTTTTAAACAAGAGAATGCAACATAGACAGAACTCAATTTAACTCCTTCAGTTCCTATCACCAGGGTACCATCCTCACATGAAGCACTCACTTTTACGCATGGTAGGCATAGCCACATGCGTAAATTGAGCGTTTCAATGCAATCCTATGGCGGCAGAATCACCGCGATTCCGCAGAAATAATGGACATGCTGCGAATTTTACCGCTTTGCGATTCCGCAGTGGAAAAATCCGCAGTACGGGCACAGCAACTGCGGAATCCCATAGGATTGCATGGGGATGCGTTTTATTAGCATTTTTTAAATGTTTCCGCTGCGGCAAAAACGCGGTGGAAACGCATAAAAACCGCAACGTGGGCACACAGCCTAAAAATAACATCCACTATGCTGTAACAGATGGACGCAGCATCCAACCCGCAGCGTTTACTAACCGTGGGAACATGCCCCAATATGTCTGCAAGCAGGAAATCCCTTTTTTTACTTCCCAGAAGCCAACTTCCAATTAGCTTTATTTCAAGTGACAAAAAAGCATGCAATAAAAAAATGCATCACAAACGCAGGCAGAAAAAATGCATCAAAAACACATGTAAAAAAAACTCAGCAAAAATGCAGGTGACCTGCCAGTGACCTCAAATGCAGATTTGGTGCAGATTTCACCTGCGTCAAATCCTGAGCCATTCCTGATCGTGTGCACATACCCTCAGGTGCATTCGGCAATGATGCTGGAAATTCCACCGAGCACACTGTATAATCAATGTGTGCATGGAGAAACAACGTACTGTAACAATGAAGCACAATATAAGAAAATGAAGACAGAAAAGCAAATTGATTTTATTCTTATATTTTACTTATATCTCAAAAAATTCCGCAGTAACATATATACATGTAGATCTGATATCCTCCAATAGTGACACAAACAGGCATAAAATAAGGCACGTTTCATGTGATTGGGTCATTATCAAAACAATAAGGGTAAGCCCCAAAAATATTTACAAACACAGTCAGGTTCAGGTGGTCAGAAATATCTGAGAATATATAATTCTCTTGTACAGGATAAAGATGAGGATCCAAATTGATAATGAAGAAATAGTAAATATACAATGTTGCTTCAATGAGAAGACCCCCATACACATCCAACACTACAAACAGAAACCAATACCACCCCCCCTTCCCCGTACACTTCAGTGCTGCTCAGCAATATACTGCAAAAACAGATACAGTCCATAAACACTTTTGAGTACAGGGGAGAAAATTCCAGCACTCACCAAAACGTAAAATATTAGCAAATTTATTCCAAGGGCAAAAAATTACTGTGGGAGGAATAAGGGTGAGGAATAACAATAAGTCAGTGTGTTATTCCTTACCACTGTAATTTTATGCCTTTGGAATAAATTTGCTAATATTTTACGTTTTGGCGAGTGATGGAATTTTCTCCCCTCTACTCATAAGTAGTCACTCGTATGGCTTACTCTAAGATCACATCCTGCACAATGATCTCTATGTATGTGAAATATTAGAATCTGCACTTGAAAAACTGCAACAATGTAAAGTACAAAGTAAGAAGAGTATATCAACAATCACAATCTACTCACAGAATAAAAAGGTTTTGCATCAGATACAAATCTTCACAGCGCAGAATCTGTTGCAGAAATGTCACATTGTCACAGCAACTTTTACTATCTGCTATGGAAAGAGTAAAATCTGCAGCCGTACCTGTCGCTGTATTTGCCATAACACAAATTTTGGGGCTTATTTTCATGAAGATTTAGTTCGGGAAAATCTAGTCAATGTGTAAATTTACCTTTGTTTCAAAACATGTTTCACATATACGGTAGTTGGTTTAGTACTTGGGGTATTACTAGGAATAATGGCTGTGACACAAAGGTAAATTATCCACAAAGACTACAGAAGCGCCCATTGGATCAGTCCCCAAACTTTTCAGTACACAACAGATAATCCACCCATGTGATATAGTCACTGGGCCAGCAGTCATATAGGGATCATCAACTGTAATCCTGACTGTTTATCCCAGTAGCAGAATAATCCAGCAGTCTCTAGTGGAAATCTTAGATCATGAATGAGAGTTTCTTCCAGTTTCTGCTTCCCCCCAATATCTTTACAGAACCTTTATATACATGTAATGCAGCATGAAGGGGCTCGGAGAAGGTGGCAGTGAAGGTGTGTAAGTGTCTGATGGGGTCACACAGCTCATAAAAGGCCAGCTGCCCGACCTCATAATCGAGACATATCCTGAATCTATCACTGGAGATCTTGCGAGGTATTCGGATGACTTTAT
The DNA here is from genome assembly GCF_039654945.1 of Dendrobates tinctorius. Lineage (NCBI taxonomy): Eukaryota > Metazoa > Chordata > Amphibia > Anura > Dendrobatidae > Dendrobates > Dendrobates tinctorius. The sequence goes on from NW_027361688.1 coordinate 7,100,697, forward strand.
TGCCATGGAACACTGAATACCGATTATTACATCTCCACAAACTCCAGGACTTCTTATTATATCCAATCACTGACTGACGCCCCCTCCTGTCTATACTGGGATAACACATCCCCACCCTCCAACCCCCTGATCCCCTGATCTCCACATCCCAGTAATGTCTTCCTGAGGTAAATCCCCTCCTGCTCATCACCTGATAGTCCTTGAATCTCTCTGCTGTTTCTGGACGATTCTGCCATTCTCCTGTCCAGGTTGCAGTTTTCAGGTCGTCTGATATAAGGAGATTACCAACAGCTGTGGTTACATCCAGTGATACGTTTGCAGGACTCACCACATAGATCCCGCTCCTTATAGATGTTATTACGTCACATAATGTGTGTAATGTTTGTGAGATCTCAGCAACATAAAGGTCATCTTCATCATGGGGCCGTTTATCATGTCCCCCTGTGTCCTCATCATCTCCCTCCTCCTCAGGATCACACAAGTCACCGGTGTCTGGTTCCTGTAAGACAGTCGGTGGATCCGTCATGTTACACAGCTCCTCAATGTGTCTCATCTTCCTGGACAGCTCGTCCTTCTTTATTTCCAGCTGACAGATCAGAATATACAGTGACAGTGACTCTTCCTTTTCCTGAGTGGAAATCTCACTCAGGATCATCTTCTCCAGGTCATCCACCTGTATCATGAGGAGTGTACAAAGATCAGTGACTCTGTTGGCTTTTCCAGCTGCTTGTTCTTGAGCTTTTCTCCTGTGCTCCTCTAGACTCTGGATTTTCTCCTCCATGTCATTAATCTTTGTGATAAGTTTCTGGAGGACATTTCCCAGTTTCCTCTTCTTCTTCTCAGGAGCCTCATCCAGAAGCTCCACTTGATGTTCCCGATGTTCTCCTGCTGAACAATAGACACAAATACAAGCGGCGTCCTCAGTGCAGTAATATTCCAAGATCTTCTTATGGACAGAACATTTCCTTTTCTCCATGGTTGTGCTTAGATCAGATAAGACGTGTTCTGGTGATTTGCTGTGAGCTCTCAGGTGTTTATCACACAGAGAAGCCTGACAGTGTAGACAGGATCTAACAGCACGTACCGGAGAGTCCACACAGTAAGTGCAGAAGATCCCATTTTCCATATGTGTTGGAGAAGTAAACAGGAATTTGTCCATTACTTTGTGCAGAGATATGTTCCTAATCAATGCCGGCCGCTCTTGAAATTCTTCTCCGCATTCAGGACAGGAATAATCTCCAGACCCGTCCTGTGTATCCAGCACACGATCAATACAGACCCGGCAGAAGTTGTGTCCACATCTCAGCATTACAGGATCTCTATAAGTGCACAGACAGATGGAGCAGTCCAGCTCTTCTCTCAGATCAGCAGAGGCCATGACTGACAGAGGAAGAGAGAAATGTAAACTACAATTCTCCCACTCAAAAGGGTGGGCTTTATATTGTGTACACAGGGGAGGGCTGAGGAGCGGAAGGTCACTTACTATTAACATGATAATGGACACTTGTGGAAATCACATCTTATATCTGCTGTAAATTTCGTGTCTACATTGTGGTCCCATATAAGGATTGAATGAATTGAAAGCCAACATGGACAATATCGATAATACGTGTAATATGAATGACTGAACTCACAATTTGATCCCCAAACACTGAATAGCACTAAAGGTTATCAAAGAGATAGACCATGTGCTGTGGGGGGTCATAAAACCTGTTAAGCAAAAAGGCCATTGTGTGTCCTGTGGGGCCTTTTGTTCTTATCTCCAGCCTAAGGGTGTGTGCACACGCTGCGGATTTTGCTGCGGTTCCGCAGCGGATTTGGCCGCTGCAGACCCGCAGCAGTTTTTGCTGCGGTGTACAGTACAATGATTTCCTATGGGAATCAAAAACCGCTGTGCAGACGGTGCGGAATTTTCCGCGCGGATTATCTGCGGTTTTCAATCCGCAGAAAGAATTGACATGTCAATTCTTTCTGCGGATTCTGCTGCGGTTTGCCATCTCCTCCATTGAGGAGATGAAAAACCGCAGGGCAAAATCGCAGAGCAATCCGCAGGTCTTTTGACCTGCGGTTTCACCTGCGGATTTTACAAAATCTGCGCGGATGAATCCGCACCTAAATCCACAGCGTGTTCACACAGCCTAAATGGAATTTGAACCCGTCCTGAAACCTTTTGGCTATATACAGTGGCTTGCAAAAGTATTCACCCCCTTGGCATTGTTCGTGTTTTGCTACTACACAGCCTGGAATTTCACTGTTTTTTTTTGTTGATGGGTTGCATTAGTTCATGTAAAAAACATGCCTACAACTGTGAACATTAGGGGTTTTTTTTTCATTGTGAAGCAAATAAAAAAGTAGGACAAAATAACTGAAAACTTCTGCACTTTGTAGAGCCTCCTTTTGCAGCAATTACAGCTTCAATAAGACTATATAAGCTTTCCATGTCTTGCCAGTGGGCTTTTTGCTTATTCCTCAAGGCAAAACTGCTCCAGCTACTTCAAGTTTCCCCTGGTGAACAACAATCTTCAAGTCGTTTGACCACAGATTCTCAATTGGATTAAGGTCTGAACCTTAACTAGCCCATGCCAAAAAATTTACAAATTCCTCCTTAAACCACTCTAGTGTTGCTCTAGCAGTATGCTTTGCATCATTTTCTTGTTGGAATGTGAACCTATGTCCCACTCTCAAATCACTGACAGACTCAAACAGGTTTTGCTCAAGAATATCAAGTATTTTGCATCATCCATCTTCCCCTGAACTTGGACCATTTTTCCCTGCACCTGCGGCACAGAAACATCCCCACACAGCATGATGCTGCCACCACTATGTTTCACTGTGGGGAAGGTGTTCTTGGGGTGATGAGCTGTGTTGGTTTGGCGCTAGACATTGAACTTTTTGGCCACCAAGGTAAATTCTATTTTGGTCTCATTTGACCACAGCACCTTCCTTAATGCATTTAGGGAGTCTCCCACATGTCTTTTGGCAAACTCAAAAAGAGTCTTACAATTTTTATGTGTAAGTAAAGGTTTTTTGTGGCCCCTCTTTCATAAAGACCACCTCTATAGTGTACAGCTTATTGTGGTCATATGGAAAGATACTTCAGTCTCCGCTATTGAACTTTGCAGCTCCTTAAGGGTACCGTTACACCTAGCGACTCACCAGCGATATGACGCGGTCAGGATCGCTGGTGAATCGCTGGGTGGTCGCTAGTGAGCTGCCACACAGGCAGATCTCACCAGCGACATCGCAGGGGACGGGGATCGCTACTTACCTGTCAGACGCGGGGATCCTGCGTCCTCCCGCCCGGCTCCACGCGTCGCTCATCGTCACAGCAGGAAGCGCCGCAGGAAGTGGACGACGAGAAATGGTCCAGCAGCTTCTCGCGCGATCAGCGATAGCCAGCGGGGGAGCCGGTCGGAGGTAAGTATCACATGCAGCGATATCGCTAGCAATATCGCTGTAACGTCACAAAATCGGTGACTTTACAGCGATATTGCTAGCGATATCGCAGTGTGTAACGGGGGCTTAAGGGTTATCTTTGGTGTCTGTGTTACCTCTCTGATTAATGTCCTCCTTGCCCGGACTGAGAGTTTTGGTGGGCAGACCTCTTGGCAGGTTTGTTGTGGCAACATGTTCTTTCCATTTGATGATAATGGACTTGACGGTGCTCCAGGGGATCATCAGAGATTGGGAGATTTTATTATAACCCAACCCTGATTTGTACTTCTCAACAACTTTGTCCCTGACTTGTTTTGAGATCTCCTTGGTTTTCATGGTGTTGTTTGGATAGTTGGGGATCAGAGTTGCACCAATCGGCAGAAAATGGAACTTTTATCCCCATTAGAATGTAACGTCAGTGCGTAAGTGTGACCTAAGCTGCATTCATTCCCAATGAGGCTTTTTTAGCAGCTCCATACAAAGAGAATATAGCAGAGATCAGGCATTTGACCTACCTTGCCATTTTTAATGGGTGGAAAAGTTATCTGACAATGTAGATCATGCATTACATTATTATATTATAATGCATTATACTCCAGAGCTGCAATCATAATTCTTCTAGTGTAGTCACTGTGTACATACATACCTTATCTTTTAGTAATCTAGTCTTACAACCCGTTTTAGGTTACGTTCCCATGATGAGCTTTTATTAAGTTTTTGACATTGCAGAATTTCTGCATCTGTTATGTAAATTCGGTTCCTTGCAGTTTTTAATTGTGCTTTAGTGTGCATTTTTTAGCAAGGGATTATCGTGTTTTCTACGCCGCATTTTCTGTCTTGTTGGTGTGTCATTAGTTAGGGTCCCATTACACATAGCGATGCTCCAGCGATCCCAACAACGATACGACCTGGTAAGGATCGCTGGTACGTCGCTACATGGCCGCTAGTAAGCTGCCACACAGGCAGATCTACTCAACGACGCAGCAACGATACGACGATCCGTATAACGACCTCAGCGGTTGTTGGGACCTTGTCATACAGCAGCTATTCTGATGACTCAGGCCTGCGTCCCGGAGTTCTGAGTCGCCAACGAGGTCGCTCGTCGTTGTTATGGTGTCAAACACTATTCTGCTGCCAGAGTCACTGTGTAAATACATTACATTACTGATCCAGTAGATCTTTTATTACAAAAATGAAAAGCATAACAATAATAACATAAACATAACAAGAATATCAGCCAGAACATAATCAGTATAATGAACACTGGTCCAGCCGCTCATTCTCTCCTCACACACATATTATATATACAGAATAATAACTCCTTACACCTTCTGGTCCAGTCACTAAACAAAATAATAACCACAAACAATAGCTATATACATAAACTTTTTTTTCTTTTTAATTATTATCTATATACAGTACAGACCAAAAGTTTGGACTCACCTTCTCATTCAAAGATTTTTCTTTATTTTAACCCCTTCCTGACATGAGACGTACTATCCCGTCCATGGGACCCGGGCCCCTATGCCCATGGACGGGATAGTACGTCTAGCGCGATCAGCGGCGCCCACGTGGTGAACGCCGCTGATCACGGCCGGGTGTCAGCTGATTAGATTAGATTAGATTAGATTAGATAAACTTTATTGATCCCGGAGGAAATTACAGTATTACAGCTGACACCCAGCACAATGTGTCAGGGGCGGTCACGGACTGCCCCCGACACGTTAACCCCTTGCACACCGCAATCAAACATGATCGCGGTGTACCGGGGGTTAAAGGGAAGCATCGGCAGGGAGGGGGCTCCCTCCGTGCTTCCCTGAGCCCCCCACGGCAGCGCAATGTGCAGCGCTGCTGCGGGGGACTCCTTTCCTCCAGGCCCCCGGATTCAAGATGGCGACGGGGGCCTGAGGAAGCTGGCTTCCTCAGTGCCTGCAAAGCGCAGGCATGAGGAAGCCTTCTGCAGTGCCTGTGTCAGATCGCTGATCTGTCACAGTGATCTGTGATGTGACAGATCAGCGATCTGTCACAGGACAGTGATGTCCCACCTGGGACTATTTAATAAAGTAAAAAAAAAAATAAAAAAAAGTGTTAAAATAATTTAAAAAAAAATTGCCAAATAAATTAGAAAAAAAAAAAAATATATTCCCCCAATAAATCCATTTTTTGGAAATAATAAAAAAAAAAAACAATAAAAGTACACATATTAGGTATCGCCGCGTCCGTAATGACCCGCCCTATAAAACTGTCCCATTAGTTAACCCCTTTAGCGAACCCCTTAAAAAATAAAAATAAAAAACGAAGCAAAAAATAATGATTTATTATCATACCGCCAAACAAAAAGTGTAATAACGCGCGATCAAAAAGACGCATATAAATATCCATGGTACCGCTGAAAACGTCATCTTGTCCCGCAAAAAACGAGCTGCCACACAGCATCATCAGCGAAAAAATAAAAAAGTTATAGCTCACAGAATAAAGCGATGCAAAAATAATTATTTTTTATATAAAATAGTTTTCATTGCATAAAACCGACAAAAACATAAAAAAATGACATAAATGAGGTATCGCTGTAACCGTACTGACCCGAAGAATAAAACCGCTTTATCAATTTTACCGCACGCGGAACGGTGTAAACGCACCCCCCCAAAAGAAATTCATGAAATGCTGGTTTTTGTTCATTCTGTGTCCCAAAAATAGGAATAAAAAGCGATCAAAAAATATCACGTGCCCGAAAATGGTACCAATAAAAACGTCAACTCGTCCCGCAAAAAATAAGACCTCACATGACTCGGTGGGTCAAAATGCGGATAAATTATAGCTCTCAATATGTGGTGATGCAAAAACTATTTTTACAATAAAAAGCGTCTTTTAGCGTGCGACAGCTGCCAAATATAAAAACCGCCATAAATAGTAAATCAAACCCCCCGTCATCACCCCCTTAGGGAAAAATAATAAAATTAAAAAAAAAGTATTTATCTCCATTTTCCCGTTAGGGTTAGGGCTAGGGTTAGGGTTAGGGCTAGGGTTAGGGTTAGGGCTAGGGTTAGGGCTCAGATTAGGGTTAGGGGGGTGTTGGGGTTAGGGTTGGAGTTATAATTGGGGGGTTTCCACTGTTTGGGCACATCAGGGGCTCTCCAAATGCAACATGGCGTCTGATCTCAATTCCAGCCAATTCTGAGTTGAAAAAGTCAAATGTTGCTCCTTCCCTTCCAAGCTCTGCCATGCGCCCAAACAGTGTTTTACCCCACATGTAGGGTATCAACCTACTCAGGACAAATTGCAAAACAATTTTTGGGGTCCAATTTCTCCTGTTACCCTTAGGAAAATAAAAAATTGGGGGCAAAAATATCATTTTTGTGGAAAAAAATGATTTTTTTATTTTCACGTCTGAGTGTTATAAACTTCTGTGAAGCACTTGGGGGTTCAAAGTGCTCACCACACATCTAGATAAGTTCCGTGGGGGGTCTAGTGTCCAAAATGGGGTCACTTGTGGGGAATTTCAATAGTTTAGGTACATCAGGGGCTCTCCAAATGCACATGACACCCGCAGACCATTCCATCAAAGTCTGCATTCCAAAACGTCACTGCTTCCCTTCCGAGCCCCGACGTGTGTCCATACAGTAGTTTTCTCCCACATATGGGGTGTCAGCGTACTCAGGACAAATTGGACAACAACTTTTGGGGTCCAATTTCTCCTAGTACCCTTGGGAAAATAAAAAAATGGTGACTAAAAGATCATGTTTGTGGAAAAAATACGAATTTTTTATTTTCACGCCCGGGCGTTATAAACTTCTGTGAAGCACTGGGGGGTTCAAAGTGCTCACCACACATCTAGATAAGTTCCTTGGGGGGTCTAGTTTACAAAATGGTGTCATTTGTGGGGGGTTTCCACTGTTTAGGTACATTAAGGGCTCTCCAAAGGCAACATGACACCCGCAGACCATTCCATCAAAGTCTGCATTCCAAAACGTCACTACTTCCCTTCCGAGCCCCGACGTGTGCCCATACAGTAGTTTTCTCCCACATATGGGGTATCAGCATACTCAGGACAAATTGGACAACAACTTTTGAGGTCCAATTTCTCCTGGTACCCTTGGGAAAATAAAAAAATGGTGACTAAAAGATCATGTTTGTGGAAAAAATACGAATTTTTTATTTTCACGCCCGGGCATTATAAACTTCTGTGAAGCACTGGGGGGGTCAAAGTGCTCACCACACATCTAGATAAGTTCCGTAGGGGGTCTAGTTTCCAAAATGGTGTCATTTGTGGGGGGTTTCCACTGTTTTGGTACATCAGGGGTTTTCCAAACGCGACATGGTGTCCGATCTCAATTCCAGCCAAAAACGTCAAATGGCGCTGCTTCCCTTCCGAGCTCTGCCATGCGCCCAAATAGTGGTTTACCCCCACATGTGGGGTATCAGCGTACTCAGGACAAATTGCACAATAACTTTTAGGGTCCTGTTACCCTTGGGAAAATAAAAATTGGGGTGAAAAGATCATTTTTGTGGAAAAAATATGATTTTTTAATTGTACCGCTGTACGTTATAAACTTCTGTAAAGCCCTTGTGGGTTCAAAGTTCTCACCACATATATAGATAAGTTCCTTGGGGGGTCTAGTTTCCAAAATGGGGTCACTTGTAGGGGGTTTCCACTGTTTAGGTACATCAGGGACTCTCCAAATGTGACATGGCGTCCAATCTGAATTCCAGCCAATTTTGCATTGAAAAAGTCAAACGGCGCTCCTTCCATTCTGAGCTCTGCCATGCACCGAAACAGTGGTTCCCCCCCCACATATCAGGTATCTGCGTACTCAGGACAAATTGCACAATAACTTTTGCAGTCCAATTTCTCCTGTTACCCTTGGTAAAATAAAAAAATTGAACCTGAAGTAATTTTTTTATGAAAAAAAGTTAGATGTTCATTTTTTTTAAATATTCAAAAAAATTCCTGTGACGCACCTAAAGGGTTAATAAACTTCTTGAATGTGGTTTTGAGCACTTTAAGGGGTGCAGTTTTTAGAATGGTGTCACTTTTGGGTATTTTCTATCATATAGACCCCTCAAAGTGGCTTCAAATGTGATGTGGTCCTAAAAATAAAATGGTGTTGTAAAAATGAGAAATCGCTGGTCAAATTTTAACCCTTATAACTTCCTAACAAAAAAAAATTTTGGTTCCAAAATTGTGCTGATGTAAAGTAAACATGTGGGAAATGTTAGTTATCAAGTTTTTTGTGTGCCGTATCTCTGTGATTTAAGGGCATAAAAATTCAAAGTTGGAAAATTGCGAAATTTTCAAAATTTTCGCCAAATTTCCGTTTTTCTCACAAATAAACGCAAGTTATTTGAATGAAATTTTACCACTAACATGAAGTACAATATGTCATGAGAAAACAATGTCAGAATCACCGGGATCCATGGAAGCGTTCCAGAGTTATGACCTCATAAAGGTACAGTGGTCAGAATTGTAAAAATTGGCCCGGTCATGAACGTGCAAACCACCCTTGGGGGTGAAGGGGTTAATGACTATGAAAATAATAAGTGGGATTTCTTGCCTTAGAAATGGGGTTGGGACCATCAGTTGTGTTGTGCAGAAGTCTGGTGGATACACAGCTGATAGTCCTACTGAATAGACTGTTAGAATTTGTATTATGGCAAGAAAAAAGCAGCTAAGTAAAGAAAAACGAGTGGCCATCATTACTTTAAGAAATGAAGGTCAGTCAGTCCGAAAAATTGGGAAAACATTGAAAGTGTCCCCAAGTGCAGTGGCAAAAACCATCAAACGCTACAAAGAAACTGGCTCACAGGAGGACCGCCCCAGGAAAGGAAGACCAAGAGTCACCTCTGCTGCGGAGGATAAGTTCATTTGAGTCACCAGCCTCAGAAATCGCAGGTTAACAGCAGCTCAGATTAGAGACCAGGTCAATGCCACACAGAGTTCTAGCAGCAGACACATCTCTACAACAACTGTTAAGAGGAGACTTTGTGCAGCAGGCCTTCATGGTAAAATAGCTGCTAGGAAACCACTGCTAAGAACAGGCAACAAGCAGAAGATACTTGTTTGGGCTAAAGAACACAAGGAATAGACATTAGACTAGTGGAAATCTGTGCTTTGGTCTGATGAGTCCAAATTTGAGATAGAATCATAGAATCGTAGAGTTGGAAGGGACCTCCTGGGCCATCTGGTCCAACCCCCTGCTCAAAGCAGGATTCGCTAAATCATCCCAGTCAGATGTCTGTCCAGCCTCTGTTTGAAGACATCCATTGAAGGAGAACTCACCACTTCTCGTGGCAGCTTGTTCCACTCATTGATCACTCTAACTGTCAAAAAGTTTTTTCTAATATCTAATCTGTGTCTCCTCCCATTCAGTTTCATCCCATTGCTTCTAGTCTTTCCTTGTGCAAATGAGAATAAAGATGATCCTTCTACAATGTGACAGCCCTTGAGATATTTGTAGACAGCTATTAAATCTCCTCTCAGTCTTCTCTTTTGCAAACTAAACAATCCCAAATCCTGCAACCTTTCCTCATAAGACAGGGTTTGCAGACCCGTCACCATTCTGGTTGCTCTTTTCTGAACTTGCTCCAGTTTGTTGATGTCTTTTTTAAAATGTGGTGCCCAAAACTGGACACAATATTCCAGATGAGGTCTGACCAAAGAGGAGTAGAGGGAAATAATGACTTCACGTGATCTAGACTGTATGCTTCTGTTAATACATCCTAGAATTGCATTTGCTTTTTTTGCTGCTGCTTCACACTGTTGACTCATATTCAGTTTGTGATCTATTAGTATACCCAAGTCTTTTTCTCATGTGCTGTTGCTTAGGCCTATTCCTCCCATTCTGTATATGCTTTTTTCATTTTTATTGCCCAGATGTAGTACTTTGCATTTTTCCCTGTTAAAAACCATTCTGTTAGTTGCTGCCCACTTCTCCAGTTTATTTATATCTTTTTGAATCCTCTCTCTCTCTTCTCTAGTATTAGCTATCCCTCCTAGCTTTGTGTCATCAGCAAATTTAATCAGTTTACCCTCAATTCCTTCATCTAAATCGTTGATAAAGATGTTGAACAATAAAGGGCCCAGGAGAGAGCCCTGTGGTACCCCACTTGAGACATTCTTCCAACTGGTTGTGCAGCCATTTACGACCACTCTTTGGGTCCGATCACTAAGCCAGTTATGAATCCACCTAACAGTTGCCTTGTCCATTCCATACTTAGTCATTTTTTCAATAAGGATTGTATGAGATACTTTGTCAAATGCTTTGCTGAAGTCAAGATATACTATATCTACAGCATTTCCTTGATCCACCCAATCAGTGATTCCGTCATAGAAGGAAATTAAGTTAGTCTGACATGACTTATTAGTTACAAACCCATGCTGACTCTGTTTAATCACTTCATTCTTATCCAGGTACTGACATACATGTTTAATAATTTGTTCAAAGATCTTTCCTGGTATAGAAGTCAGACTCACCGGCCTATAGTTGCCTGGGTCCACCTTCTTCCCCTTTTTGAAGATAGGAACAACATTTGCTCTTCTCCAGTCTTCTGGGACTTCTCCTGTTCTCCAAGAATTTTCAAATATTATGGAGAGGGGTTCAAAAATTTCTTCTGCTATCTCCTTCAGTACTCTGGGGTGTAATTCATCTGGACCTGGAGACTTGAATTCATTTAGGTTAGCTAAGTGTTTCCTCACTATCTTTCTGTTTATAGATATCCTGGATTCTTCTATTCCCTTAATAGGACAGTGAAGAACAGTTGATGTCACATTTCCTTTCTGAGAGAAAACAGATGCAAAATAGGAATTTAAAAGTTCGGCCTTCTCAACATCCTGTCTTACCATTTCATCATTTTCATCCTGTAAAAATCCTATAGCATCTTTGACTTTTCTTTTACTTTTGACATATCCCCAAAATCCTTTATTATTGCTTTTGACATCTCTTGCAAGCCTCAATTCATTGTCAGCTTTAGCTAATCTGATTTGTGCCCTGCAGGTTCTGCAGACAGCATTATATTCTTCTTTAGATATGCCTCCCTCTTTCCATTTTATAAACTTTTTTTCTTCCTTTTTAGCATGTGCTTGAGTTCTATGTTCATCCATCCTGGCTTCCTTAAATGCTTCCTATTCTTCCCTCTTTTCGGAATTGTTAACAATTGTGCTTTGAGAATTTCATTTTTCAAGATTTCCCATCCTTCCTGGACATTTTTGTCTTTAAGGATATCCAGCCATTGGATCACTCCAATTCTCTTTCTGAATCCCTTAAAATCTGCCTTTCTGAAATCTAACCTTGACGTCTGAGTCTTCACAGGTCTTCCTCCTCTAGTTATCCAAAATTCTAAAATAGCATGGTCGCTACCTCCTAGGGTCCCAGCCACTTTTACCTCCTCAACCATTTCCTCCCTGTTTATAAGGATTAGATCCAAGGTAGCAGTTCCCCTTGTTTTCTCCCCTACCTTTTGGAAGATAAAGTTGTCAGCAAGAGAGGATAAGAATTTCCTTGACCTGTTAGTTTTGCCTGAGAGAGATTCCCAACAAATGTCTGGATAGTTGAAATCTCCCATGACAACTATGTCATATTTTTCGGAGAACTTGGCCATTTGATGCATAAAGAGTTCATCCATATCTTCAGCTTGCACAGGTGGCCTGTAGTAAATGCCTACAATGGTGTCCTTTCCATTGTTCTGTCCTTGTATTCTTACCCAAACAGTTTCCACAGAACTCCCAGTCTCTGAAGCTTCAATCTCTGTGCAGATATACGCGTTTCTAACATACAATGCGACACCTCCTCCTCGTTTATCAAGTCAGTTTCTTGCAAATAAGTTGTATCCTTCTAGTCTTGTATTCCAATCATGTGTATTGTCCCACCAAGTTTCAGTGATTCCAATGACATCATATTTCTTTTCCTGCGTTAGTGGTTCCAATTCTCATTGTTTGTTGCCCATGCTTTGTGCATTAGTATAGAAACATTTTAGTTTGTGATTGGTTTCTCTTTCTCCAATATTTTTATTAATTAGATTCTTTTGTCTTTGTTCTTCCTGTTCTTCCTTTCCACTTCTAATAGCAGAGTTCTCAATAGCATTTGTCAGGTGTATGGCTTTTTCTAGTCTTTTGCTTCCCTTCCCATGTTGTTCTAGTTTAAAGCTCTCCTTACAAGTGTAGCAAGACGACTTCCAAATACATGTTTTCCAGTCTTCGTAAGGTGCACCCCATCTCTAGCAAGTAGTCCATCGTAAAGGTACCTCACTCCGTGATCCAGAAATCCAAATCGTTGCTGACGGCACCATCGACGTAGCCAGTTGTTCACCTGCAGAATCTTATTCCACCTCCTTGTTCCATGGCCATCCACTGGGAGGATGGAAGAGAAGACCACCTGCGCTCCCAGTTCTTTCACTTTCTTGCCTAAGTCTTCAAAGTCTCTGCAGATGGTTTCCAGGTCGTTTCTTGCGGTGTCATTTGTCCCCACATGTAGTAGCAGGAATGGGTAGTCATCTGTAGATCTGAAGAGTCCTGATATCCTGTCAGACACATCTTTAATTTTTGCACCTGGAAGACAGCACATTTCTCTTGAAGTTATATCCGGTCTGCAGATAGCGGCCTCTGTTCCTCTCAACAGGGAATCCCCCATGACCACCACTCTCTGTTTCTTCTTCACAACATTTTTCTTTCTCCATCCAGGAGGACTCTGAAGGCATACAAGGTTGCTGTTTGTGGGCAAAGTCTTATCCTGATGTATTTCTTCATTGGTTTCCTGCGTGAGAGCCTGGTACTGGTTCCTGAGGAGTATGGGTGCTGACTGCCTCCTGATCCTCCTGCTTCTCTGGGTCACATGTCTCCATTCCTCTGTTTCTTCAGGTGCACTTCGAATTTCTTCTCTTTCTGTAACATGAAGAGATAATTCTGCTCTGTCCAAGAACTCTTCACCTTCCTTAATGATCTTCAACGTAGCTAACCTCTCTTCGAGACTTTGCAACTTTTCCTCCAACAGGGACACAAGCTTGCATTTGTGGCATGTGAAGTTTGGCTTTTCCACTGGTAAATCTGTGAACATGTAGCAAGAAATGCAGCTCACCAAATGGCTCCTGGCCTCTTCCATATTGAGATTTCTTAAAAACGATGAAAGATGAGTCAAAAATATGGGAATATGCAGATGATCTCCTCAAGACTCTTCCCCTGGTTTTCCGATTTCCTCTTTTCAGCTGCAACAGCCAAAACCCAGTGATCGTTGAGCTCGCGGAGACTCTTCACTTATCCCAGAAGGCACTGGGAATATGCAGATGATCTCCTCAAGACTCTTCCCCTGGTTTTCCGATTTCCTCTTTTCAGCTGCAACAGCCAAAACCCAGTGATCGTTGAGCTCGCGGAGACTCTTCACTTATCCCAGAAGGCACTGGGAATATGCAGATGATCTCCTCAAGACTCTTCCCCTGGTTTTCCAATTTCCTCTTTTCAGCTGCAACAGCCAAAACCCAGTGATCGTTGAGCTCACGAAGACTCTTCACTTATCCCAGAAGGCACTGGGAATATGCAGATGATCTCCTCAAGACTCTTCCCCTGGTTTTCCGATTTCCTCTTTTCAGCTGCAACAGCCAAAACCCAGTCATCGTTGAGCTCGCGGAGACTCTTCACTTATCCCAGAAGGCACTGGGAATATGCAGATGATCTCCTCAAGACTCTTCCCCTGGTTTTCCGATTTCCTCTTTTCAGCTGCAGATCTTTGGTTCCAACCAACGTGTCTTTGTGCGACGCAGAAAAGGTGAACGGATGGACTCTACATGCCTGGTTCCCACCGTGAAGCATGGAGGAGGAGGTGTGATGTGTGGGGGTGCTTTGCTGGTGATACTGTTGGGGATTTATTCAAAATTGAAGGCATACTGAACCAGCATGGCTACCACAGCATCTTGCAGCGGCATGCTACTCCATCCGGTTTGCGTTTAGTTGGACCATCATTTATTTTTCAACAGGACAATGACCCCAAACACACCTCCAGGGTGTGTAAGGGCTATTTGACCAATAATGAGAGTGATGGGGTGCTACGCCAGATGACCTGGCCTCCACAGTCACCAGACCTGAACCCAATCGTGATGGTTTGGGGTGAGCTGGACCGCAGAGTGAAGCCAAAAGGGCCAACAAGTGCTAAGTATCTCTGGGAACTCCTTCAAGACTGTTGGAAGACCATTTCCAGTGACTACCTCTTGAAGCTCATCAAGAGAATGCCAAAAGTGTGCAAAGCAGTAATCAAAGAGAAAGGTGGCTACTTTGAAGAACCTAGAATATAAGACATATTTTCAGTTGTTTCACACTTTTTTGCTAATTATATAATTCCACATGTGTTAATTTATAGTTTTGATGCCTTCAGAGTGTATATATATATATACATACACGCATAAACACAAACTGTGCAAATATATACAAGACTAAAGTAAACACCCCACACTCAAGCTCACAATTCACAATTCCCATCCACCACACTGACCTGAGAGCTGGCCCTGCGTCTCATGCCTCATTCCATATCCAACATCCATAGGTCAGATCAGGCAGTGCCACTTTTTCCCCCAAACACCCCTGTGTCCCATAGTCCCACAAGATAAACCCACCTTCCACCCTTTTCCGACCTCCCATCCTAACACCTACCTCCAAATATAGATCCCTATATACAATATATACAGAAACGAACACTACAATAACCACAATATCACAAAGCCCAAGTTCGGTGCCTGCAGCTCTACATCACTGTATAATGATCAAAGCAAAAATCTACAGTGTCAGCCTCAGCCCACCCCCAGGAAAGGAGACAACCAGACTTGGGCACATTAAAAGAAAAACCCCTCCAGAAGAGAGCAACCCTACGTGTGCCCAGTCTCTCATACTCCACCAGGTCACCGAGTATGGTCCTAAATATATAGTCCACTGGGAGGATTTTCCGTTGCGTCGATACTAAGCACCGAGCATTTCATGTGTGATACCTAACCACTGCGCTAACTTGAAATGAGGTGCAGCGGTCCTCACCACCAAGGTCTCCGAATGCTCCATAGGCCCATTCCGCATATGAGAGACAGACCAGCCAATGGAGAAGCCCACCCTGTTGTACACCTCTGTGTTGAAGGGACAACAAAGCAGGAAGAGGTCCATGCTTTCCAGGATGGTACCACAATGCTCCCGAGGAGAGTTCTTGTCCTCAGAGCTCCTACACTTCAGATTGTCCCTCACACACATTTTCTCACGGAAGCAGCACCAAACCAAGTCCCAAAACTTTGAGGGGATCCTGATAGAATTTAAAAGATGCAAACCCACCCCAAGATCCCAACTTGGGCAATCCCTGAGCACCATAGGCCTCTGGAAATGGGTCAACAAAATCCTATTGTCAAGGTGTTTCCTTGGCAGAGTTCTGATCTCCCACATTCCCAGACCCCACCGGTGAATTACCTTCAGAGCCAAGGTAGCATAAGCCAGAAGATGTCCATGCGGTGTGCAAAGATCCTTCACTTGCCCTCCTGTCTCCCATTCCTGGAGGAAAGGCTGAAACCATTCCTTACAGGAGAATACCCACGGAGGAGCCCTCTATTTCCAGAGGTTTGCAATATTGATCTTAATGAAGGTATCCACAAGGAATACCACAGGGTTGACCATACTCAACCCTCCTAGTCTCCTTGTACAGTAAATAACCTCCCTCTTGACCAGGTTCAGTCTATTCCCCCTTAACAGTTGGAAGAACAAACTGTAGACCCGAGTGCAGAGAGACTCTGGCAAAATGCACACACTGCCCAGATAAATCAGTAAAGGGAGCAGGTAAGTTTGGATCAGGTTAACCCTTTCCCTTAGGGTCAAAGACCAAACTTTCCATTGGTTCACCTTCTGAGTGGCGATCTCTAGCCTGCTGTCCCAATTTGGTTTGGGGTAATCCACCTGGCCAAATTCAATGCCAAAGACTTATGCAGAGATTTTGGGTCCTGGAAGGGTGTCCAGGAGATCAAAACCATGATCTCCTCCTCCCAGCCAGAGACTTTCACACTTATTCTGGTTGATTTTGGACCCAGATGCTTCCAAGTAGCGATCTACCTGTGATATCAGCCACTTTGCCTCCTCATCAGAGGAAACAAAAACAGTGACATCATCGGCATACGCCACCAGCCTCAGAGTGGCTTCTGGTGCTGCCCGGTCCATCCAGATCCTGGTCAACGGTCCACGCTCCACCCTCCTAAGAAGTGGGTCAATCGCAAACACGTACAGCAGCAGGCTCAAGGGACAACTGCTGCGGTCTGGAACAAAGCAATGCTGGGTCTCTGAAAGGAGGCGAGGTGCAAATTTCACCAGCAGATTAAACATCTTTGCCAGTACCTTCCTGTCTACATTGAGAAGCACTATGGGACACCAATTCTCAATGCGAGGTGGGTCCTAACCCTTTGACAAGATGATCAAGGCAGACCTCTTCATTGACTTTGGCAGAGTGTCCAAGGAAAGACACTCATTGAACACTTCAGTCAAGAGAGGAACCAAAGTGTCCTTACAGGTCTTATAGAACTCAAATGTTAAGCCATCTGGATTGGGCAATTTTTTTTTTTTGGGGCAAGCCCTTCAATCCCCAACTTAACTTCCTCTTTCCTGATCATCTCTGTCAAAATGTCAAGAGAGGGGTCTACCCCTGGTTCGGGGACGGTTTCAGCCAGGAAAGCCGACATCTCATCCCAATCAAGATCCCTCTTCCCCAAGAGGTGGGAGTAGAATGATCTGACAACCTCCAGGATTCCTGATCTGGATCACCTCAGGGACCCCGCAGTGTCGACCAGTCCTGTAACCACTTTACTGTTCACTGACATCTTGCAGTTTCTGTAAGGGTCGGGCGAGCGGTACTTCCCGTAATCCCCCTCAAAAACTAAAGATGTGTGTCTATCGTACTGACACCTCATAAACAAAGATTTCACTCTGGAGATCTCCTCGCAGCTACCTCCAGTTGAAACAAGATGCTCGAGTATCCTCCTCAGACCCTAATACAGGCAGTACCTGCTCAGACTTCTGAGGCTCGAGAGCTGGTGGAAAAATCTCACCACCCTTCTCTTGAACATCTCCCACCACTCTGACTTACTACTACAAAGATCCAGTAAGGGTACCTGGCTCTGAAGAAAATCCTCAAAGGACTGGCTTATGTCCACTTCTTCCAACAGAAATGAATTGAGCCTCCAAAAGCCTCTTTCCATCTGTAGGGTCTCTGTAACATTAAGAGAAAACTAAATTAAACAGTGGTTGGAGAACTCCACCTCAACAACAGACACTGGTGAAGAGACAGCTTCCTCCTTTAAATATTCTGGACCTACAGTTACCTCTATGATAGGTGAACCCCTCGTGGCCTGGGATGTGCCAAATGTGGACATCCACTAAGCGAGCCTCACTAGCTATACTATTAACCCCTTCCCGATCAGCGAAAGCGTATGCGTCTTGAAAGTCGGTGCCAATCCGACCAATGACGCATATGCCGTGTCAAGACTTGAAAGACCCCCTGCGGGTCGGGTGACCGGGGACAATGAAAGGTCACCCGACCCGCAGGTACAGGGGGCTTCGTACGTCACCCCAGGGGGGGTGGCTTCACCCCCCCCGTGGCTGCGATCACTCTGATTGGCTGTTAAAAGTGAAACAGCCAATCAGCGATAGTAATATTTCATCAGTGAAATTTGATAAAATGGTACAATCCAGCCATGGCTGATGCTGCAGTAGCATCGGTCATGGCTGGAGACACCGATCCGCCCTCCCACCGGCCGAATGACAGTGGCGATCTGCCACTGCAGTCATGATCTGCTCCCCCCAGCTTCCGGTTAGGGTTAGAATTAGTATTAGGGTTAGAAAAAGGGTTAGGGTTGGAATTAGGGTTAAGGTGGAATTAGGGTTAGGATTGGAATTAGCGTTAGGGTGGAATTAGGGTTATGGTGGAATTAGAGTTAGAAATAGGGTTGGAATTAGTGTTAGGGTTGGAATTAGGGTTAAGATTAGGGTTAGGGGTGTGTTGGGGTTAGGTTTGGGATTAGGGTTAGACTTGTGGTTAGGGTTGGGATTAGGGTTAGGGATGTGTTTTGGGTTAGGGTTGTGGTTAGGGGTGTGTTGGGGCTAGGGTTGGAGTTAGAATTGAGGGGTTTCCACTGTTTAGGCACATCAGGGGGTCTCCACACGCGACATGGTGCCACCATTGATTCCAGCCAATTTTGCATTCAAAAAGTCAAACGGTGCTCCCTCCCTTCCAAGCCCCGACGTGTGCCCAAACAGTGGTTTACCCCAACTTATGGGGTATCAACGTACTCAGGAAAAATTCCACAACAACCTCGGGAGTCTAATTTCTCCTGTTACCCTTGGGAAAATAAAAATTGGGGGCTAAAAATTATTTTTTGTGGAAAAAAAATGATTTTTTTATTTTCACGTCTCTGCGTTATAAACTTCTGTAAAGCACTTGGGGGTTCAAAGTGCTCACCAGATATCTAGATAAGTTCCTTGGGAGGTCTAGTTTCCAAAATGGGGTCACTTGTGGGGGGTTTCTACTGTTTAGGCACATCAGGGGCTCAGCAAACATAACGACGACCGCAGACCATTCCATCAAAGTATGCATGTCAAAACGTCACTACTTGCATTCCAAGCCCTGATGTGTGCCCAAACAATGGTTTCCCCCCACATACGGGGTACCAGCGTACTCAGGACAAACTGGACAACAACTTTTGGGGTTCAATTTCTCCTGTTACCCTTATGAAAATAAAAAATTGTGGGCTAAAAAATCATTTTTTGAGGAAAAAATATTATTTTTTATTTTCACGGCTCTGCGTTATAAACTTCTGTGAAGCACTTGGGGGTTCAAAGTGCTCACCATATATCTAGATAAGTTCCTTGGGGGGGTCTAGTTTCCAAAATGGGGTCACTTGTGGGGGGTTTCCACAGTTTAGTTACATCAGGGGCTCTGCAAACGTAATATTATACCCGCAGACCATTCCATCAAGTCGGCATTTCAAAACATCACTACTTCCCTTCCAAGCCCCGATGTCTGCCCAAACAGTGGTCCCCCCCCACATATGGGGTACCAGCATACTCAGGACAAACTGGACAACAACTTTTGGGGTCCAATTTATCCTGTTACCCTTGTGAAAAAAAAAATGCGGGCTAAAAATCATTTTTTTGAGAAAAATTTTTTTTATTTTCACTGCCGCCGTGAGAGGCACCCAGGATTGTTTCAGCGGCCTCTTAGTGCTGCAGCCCCTTGCAGATACTGCTCCAGACAGCGCGGCCTCTCTCTCCCTAAGGCTTGCTTCATCCAGTCACATTGTATCCAGCCCATTTGATAGACTCAAGCTCCAGTCATTACAAAATAAATAGGATTTCATTCCTGCCTTAGGATATCTTTTACCCTACTGTATCTCTTACAGTCTACTCTAAAGAAACAAAAAGACCTTTCTGATGAAGGTCCGTTGTTGGACCGAAAACGTTCATATGATATGAGTCTATTTTTGTCTGGATTCACAATAAAGAAAAAATTGCTTCTCCGATTTTGAGTGCCAAGTAATTTTGTATATGTCTATGGGTTGGAAACCTTACTTGAGCACCAATTCTCCTCTGTTTTTCTCTGGAGTGCCGTGTTTTTTTGTATACTGGATTTCTCGCTCCGGGGTCACGACTACATTAGCGAAGGAGCGAGGACAAAGGCTGAATGGGTGACTTAAGTCACCACACAGGTGGCACTTAATCTCCACCCAAGATGCATCAAAATGACCGACATCCCCACACAATGCACATTTCTGCACAGTGTGTTACAATAATGTCCACAAAACAATACAGTTGGACAGAGAACTCAAAGTAGTAAATAATACCAGAGAGAACAACCAAGAGTATAATCCAAAAATGTAAAGATTTTTTCAAAAAAATTTAATATAATGAAAATTGCATCGCATAACAGAGGCCACTATACCACAAAAATATGACACTGCCACTGGTATATATAATAAGCCATGTTACAAAATATTGCACAATTCTCTTTTTAATATATATGTGCAAAATCTGCAATGATAATGAGGTATATGTGCAAAAAAAATCTACAAAAACATGGGAGATGGAAATATAAAGTGTAAGAACTTATACAAATGTTTAATAAAAGAACCCCTTATGATAAATCATAATGACAAGTGCATAAATTAAATAATTATATGACAAAATTAAATGCATGTGCAAAAAAAGTATTGCCTCAATGAATATGCAAAAACTTGTCAAATGTACCCAAAATAAATGATATGCCCATCAAAGTGGAATAAGTAGAACTGGATACCGATACAAGAGAATAGGGGCTAAAGTCAATCCCATAAATATAGCAGCATTTGTAAAACAAGACTTACATCAAGCCAGTGGCTGTCAATATCACCCCAACGCATGTTTCGTGTCTCACTTCATCAGGAGTTGTGTGGGCACATTATTTATTTTTATTAGACAGTAATTAACCAGAGCCAACATGCGTTTCATGCAAACAAGTCATGCCAGACTAATCTAATTTTCTTCTATGATGGAATCACTGACTAGGTGGATCAGGGAAATTTGGTAGACATAGTGTATCTCGACCTCAGCAAAGCATTTGATAAAGTATCTCCTACTATCCTTATTGAAAAAATGACCAAGGATGTAAAAAATACACTGAAAACTGGAGCAAGTTCAGAGAAGAGCTACCAGGATGGTAAGCGGACTGCAATCTATGTCTTACGAGGAATGGCTAAAGAATCTGGGAATGTTTAGCTTGTTAAAAAGAAGGCTAAGAGGAGACTTAATACCTGTCTAAAAATATATGAAGGAATGTCACAGTGTAGAGGGATCATCATTAAATTTTTTTGCACATGGAAGCAAGAGAAGCAATAGAATGAAACTGAAAAGGAGAAGATACAGATTAGATATTATAAAAAAAACTTTTTGACAGTGAGGGTGATCAATGAGTGGAACAGGCGGCCAAGAGATGTGGTGAGTTCTCCTTCAATGGAAGTCTTGAAACAAAGGCTGAGCAGACATCTGTCTGAGATGGTTTAGTGAATCCTGCATTAAGCAGGGGGTTGGACACTCTTCCTCCAGACTCTGGGACCTTTATTTCCAATGTCTAGTGTGAAGTTTCCACAATCTGATGGTTTGGAGAGCCATGTCATCTGCTGGTGTAGGTCCACTGTGTTTTCTGAAGACCAAACCGAGCACAGCCGTCTACCAGTAAATTTTAGAACACTTAATGCTTCCCTCTGACGATAAGCTTTTTGGAGATGGAAATTTCCTTCTCCAACAGTACTTGGCACCAGTCCAAACTGCAAAAGTACTAATACCTGGTTTACAAACACCAGTATCACTGTGCTTGATCGACCAGCAATCTCGCCTGACCTTAGCCCCATAGAGAAACTATGGGGTATTGTCAAGAGGAAGATGAGAGACGAGCTGAAGGCTGCTATCAAAGCAACCTGGGCTTCCATAGCATCTCAGCAGTGCCACATGCTGATCGTCTCCATGCCACGACGCATTGATGCAGTAATTGATGCAAAAGGAGCCCCAACCAAGTATTGAGTGCATTTACTGAACATACATTTCAGTAGGCCAACATTTCAGATTTTATAATCATTTTTCATGCTGGTGTTATAAAGTATTCTAATTTACTGAGATAATGACTTTTGCATTTTCATTTGCTGTAAGCCATAATCATCAACATTAACAGAATTAAACACGTGAAATAGATCACTCTGTGTGTAATGACTCTATAAAACATATGAGATTCACTTTTTGTATTGAAGAACTGAAATGAATTAACTTTTTGATGATATTCTAGTTTTGGGAGATACACCTCTACCTGGAGCCTCGGCCTCCAGACGCTCACAGTGTACGGAAGCTGGAAATACACATCTCCATACACTGTATTGTGGCCATTCTTGGTTACTGCAGCTCAGATCACATGCACTTCAATGCGAGCTGAGGTGAAGTATCCGTGATTGGCCATGTCACGGTGTACGGAGCGGTGCTGCTCCAGCACTGTTCACTGTAAGCTTTTGGTGGTCGATGCTGCATGCTACATTTTATATGATAGTTTTATAATCCGCTAGTGATGCCTCCTCCCTCTCAGACTTCACAAGGAGGTAAATTATACTGAGGGTCTATTCCTGTAAATGACGGCGCACTGTGTGTGTCAGTGTATGTCGGGGGCATTGTGTGTCAGTGTATGTGGGGGGCATTGTGTGTCATTGTATGTGCGGGCACAGTGTGTGCATCGCTGTATGTGGGGGCAATGTGTGTGTGATACTGTGTGTGAGTCACTGTATGTGGG
Organism: Dendrobates tinctorius; assembly: GCF_039654945.1. Taxonomy (NCBI): domain Eukaryota; kingdom Metazoa; phylum Chordata; class Amphibia; order Anura; family Dendrobatidae; genus Dendrobates; species Dendrobates tinctorius. The sequence continues at coordinate 7,123,424 of NW_027361688.1, forward strand.
AGCACTGTATGTGTGTGTCACTATATGTGGGAGCACTGTGGCTCCCATTATTGATACCTCCCTCATATCACTGTCATGTTACAACGCAATGTTGGGCCAAGTACAAATAATGGCTGAATGTTTCTCTTCCGGATTATTTCACTTCTCCAACATTATCACAGATTTCCCAAATCTAAGGGTACCGTTACACCTAGCGATGCACCAGCGATCCCGACTAGCGATATGACGCAGTCAGGATCGCTGGTGCATCGCTAGGTGGTCGCTAGTGAGCTGCCACTCAGGCAGATCTCACTAGCGACATCGCTGGGGACGGGGGTCGCTACTTACCTGTCAGACGCGGCGATCCTGCGTCCTCCCGCCCGCGTCCACGCGTCGCTCGTCGTCACAGCAGGAAGCGCCGCAGGAAGCTGACGACGAGAAATGATCCAGCAGCTTTTCGCGCGATCAGCGATAACCAGCGGGGGAGCCGGTCGGAGGTAAGTATCACATGCAGCGATATCGCTAGCAATATCGCTGCAACGTCACAAAATCGGTGACTTTACAGCGATATTGCTAACGATATCGCAGTGTGTAACGGGGGCTTAAGGCCAGGTTCAGATTGCATTAGGGCAGTCCGTTCAACATATGCGTTAAACGGACTGCTCTAATGCAACTGCCTTTTTTGGATCGCGTTTTGTGCTCACGCTAACGCAGATGGAGTGACGGACCCTCGAACGCTGCAGACCACGTCCGAGGGTCCGTCACAACGTGACAGCACATCGCTAACGCATGCCGATTAGGACATGCGTTAGTGATGCGCCGCGTTATGGCAGTCTTTGGTAACATTAACGGATGTGTTACATCATGTTAATGCCGCGTTGTAATGCAATCCGTTAGACGGACTGCCATAACGCAATGTGAACCCAGCCTGATTAAGGTAAAGTGATGGAACAATCTTCACTTCTGCCACAAGTCAGAAAAGCCTTTATAAGAGAGAAGAGTGGTCCATTCAAGGAAAAGCTAATGAATGAGGACAGATTTAGAGAAATAGCTGACAACAGAGAGCAAAGGCATATGGGGCTGCAGCCTGAGAGCCAGGTGGATGATGATGATGATGAAGACCAGCAGAAAGCCTCACGTGGCGGCCTGTAAAGTCACCCACAGGCCACATGCAGTGAGCTTCCTGCAGGACAGGTGACATTGACATCTGGTTGTAGTTCTGCTGGCTCTGGGGAGGACAATGACAACAGCGGCCAGGGAGGGGCACTAATGGCGTAGTTCAAGCTCCTGGAGTCCCCAATGTGCTTTCAGAATTTCTATCTTGGTGACAATTTACCAGAGGGGGCACATGGGGTCAGAAGAAAAAGGCAAAGAAGACCAAGCCAAAGGTGCAGGAAGCGGTAAGCTATGTATATGCCCCCCTCCCTGTACCCCCTGAGTCAGCTGCGGGGTCAGCTTGCTGTATAAGCCCTGTTGCCCAGCCCAGGTTCTGCTCTGGATCTGGTGCAAATGCGCGGGGAGAGTACAGAGCACAGTAGCGAGGCGCAGAGCTCTGTCTCTGCTTGTAGTAGCAGGGACGTAGCAGGAGGTGTAGCAACCGAGAGGCTGGACAGCGAGGGTGTCTTGGCGGCGTGTGAATGGTCAGGACATGATATTGTGGTGTGCTCCTCAGTGGGAAGGTGGAGCGGCCCAGTGTCGGGAGAAGCTCCGGTAGCTTTGGCGCCCCTGAATACTGTTGCCGCTGATCACTTAGTTGAGAAGTGGCGGCAGAGTGAGGGGGTTACTGGGGTTGGTAGCTCCGGTCCTCCCAAAGTCCTATTCTGTGTTGGAGCCGCTGGTCAGCAAGATCCTGATATAAAGGATCAGCGGCACCTCCCAGTGGCGAAAGATCACCGGCGCCTGGTATCAACAGTAAAGCAACAAAAATTACCAACTGATGATGCGGAGGGCACACGTAAGTTCAGGGGTGAGGTTGCCTCCAGTTCTGTGGAGGCGACTGAGCCCCTTGTGCCTGATGACACGGAGGTCAAATGTCACCCCCTGTTGTCACTGGTCCAGCAGGTGTGAATGTGGTGGTGGGTATGAATGAGGAAAATTCTTTGTCTAGTGGTGTGGTTGCTGATTTGGTGGAGGGTGAGGGGGTTATGGAAGTGGATAATAGTGATACTGTTGCTGTTGATGTGGTCACTAGTCCAGTTGCCCCCCGGTGGAGGCAGAACCCATGAGAAGTTATGCCACTGTCACCTCCGGGGGAAGTAGGGTGTCCTCCTCATCTACGGGCTCTGGGGACGGCATGTTGCAGCAGCGCCTCCTGGAGGCTTTAAAGAAGAGGGAGAGATCACTAATGGTAGAGGGTCGAGAGGTTGATCTATCCTTCTGGATAGAGAGGCATGGCTTCAGGGCCTTCCAAGAGCAAAAAGGGAGGATGCAGTGTGGTCCCTCACAACAGCCAGGCTGGGTAGTGTGCGTAGGAAGGTGATCCGCCTTCGGTGGATGGGCAGTGATGCGTGTCCTCCAAGGTCTAAGGTTGTGGAGCTCCTGCTGAGGAAGGGCTTCAAGGTGATTGACATCTACGCCTTGATACATCCCTATTCCATGCCTGAGTTTGATGTCAGCTTTGTTCGGACAGGGGAGTTTGAGCTCTTCTGGTCGAATTATGAGTTGGCAAAAAATGAGCCTGGCTGGTGAGACTTTGCCATTCAGGCGGTGTCTTGCCAAAACCGAGTCAAGAAAGTGACCGTGATGACTTGTAACAAGTCGCTTTCTTATTATGACATCATGACGTGGCTTGGCCAATATGGAGAGGTGGTGAGATGCCAAAGAAGAACCGTGACGAGTTTGGTATCTGGTCAGGGGCCTCGATGTTTATGGTAAAACTTAGGCCTGTTTCACACTTCCGTTTTTGACCATCAGTCAAAATCCGCCGTTTTGCAAAAATCCATTGATTTGCATTACCGGCGGATCTTGATGGATGGCCATCCGTTGGATCCGTTTTTTTGCGGATCTGCCAAATTTTTTGCATCCGCCGACATGCCCGGACGGACACTGCAACGTTTTTTTTGCTGCAGGATCCGCATTTTCTATAGCGCATGCCCGGAGAAATGAAGTCAGGTGGAAATTTAACCCTGAAATCATTTCTGGCGGATGGAAAAAATTCTCTCTCTCCCCCCCTCCCTCCCTGGCAGCGGTTCCTTTAAAATTCTTCATTCAGCGGATCCGTCAAACAAAAAAACTGTCCAGTGGCATCCGTTCACATCAGTTAGCAACGGATCCGCTTTCCACCATTTTCGCGGATTTTGACTGACAAAAAAAAAATGAAGTGTGAAACAGGCCTTAAGCGTTCAGGTAGTACGGTTGCCCACATTCCATCATCTGCCTGAGAAAAACACGAGACCGCGATGTCATTTTCGCAAGGCATCACTGGGAACGGGACCTGCCGGCAGCATCGCGATGATCGGGGACTCTGCGCTGGACGTCGGAAGGTGAGAAAAACACGATTTTTAATTTGTTTTAACATTAGATCTTTTTACTACTGATGCTGCATAGGCAGCCTCAATAGTAAAAAGTTGGTCCCACTCGTTAAACACTGTGTTTGACGAGTGTGACCAACCTGTCAATCAGTTTTCCAAGTGATGCTACAGATCACTTGGAAAACGCTAGCATTCTGCAAGCTAATTACGCTTGCAAATCGCTAGTTTTACCGCGGGAATTTAAAATGCGGTTTTCCCGTGGAATGGAATCCGGAATTCCCGCGGTAACTTCCGCGGGAATTCCGCAACGTGTGCACATAGCCTAATTTCCTGGCTTCGTCTTCTTTTCTTTGTTTGAAGCTAGGGACATTTGCCTTTCTCTAATCTTCTGGGACTTCTGTTTTCCAGGATTTTTCAAAGATTCTGGCTAGTGGTTCTGCAATTTGCTTTGCTAACTCTTTCAGTACCCTAGGATGTAATTCATCTGGACTATAAGATTTAAATTAATTTAAATTAGCTCAGTGTTCCCTCTTTGTTTATGGATAGTGTGGATTCTTTTATTCCTTTGATGGCACCATGAAGATCAGTTGATATTGCATTTACTTTCTTAGAGAATACAGATACAAAGTAGAAATTTAAAAATTCAGCCTTCTCAACAATATTTTTTACCACTTAACCCTTCTCATCCTGTAAAAATCCTATAGGATCTTTGACTTTGGAGCCTTACTTCATTACAGGCTTTATCTCATCGAAGGCTAATTTCACATTAGCGTTTTTTTTGCGCAGCGCATCGTGCGCAATACTGTAGAAACGCATGCAAAAACCGCATCATGCGTTTGCTTTTTTATGCACATTCATTCTCTAGGGGTTAAAACCAGTGTCTACACATTTTTACGCCAAAAACGCATGCGCACTAAAACGCAGACGAACGCATGTCCATGCGCATGCCTGCGTTCCCATAGACTGTAATGCGTTATTTTGTCGTATTCCATGTGCAAGCGTGCACATGCGTTTTTTTTACGCCTTTCGGCGGACCCAAAAGTGCAACATGTTGCGTCTGGCGTGCCTAGGCACACACCTCGAAAACGCATGCGAACACGTGCAAACGCAAGACCATGCGCCCCCCATGTTAAACATCGGTATGCATGATGCATGCGCATGGACGCGCACGATGCGCTGCGCAAAAAAACGCTAATGTGAAACCAGCCTTACACACACAGACTCCGATATTTCTGGTATTGGTATTTACGGTACCAGAAATATCAGTACGTGTGAAAGAGGCCTAACTGTGATTTCTGGGGATTTTAGTTAAGCTTGGATCTCAAGTGCTTTACCAAAGTTCTTTCAATTTTTCTAATGTACTACAGGTGACAACAGTATATTGGCTCTCCTCTATGGTAATGTTAAGGTACTGTCACACTTAGCGATGTACCAGCGATCCCGACCAGCGATATGACATGGTCAGGATCGCTGGTACATCGCTAAGTGGTCGCTAGTGAGCTGCCACACAGGCAGATCTCACCAGCGACATCGCAGGGGACGGGGGTCGCTACTTACCTGTCACACTAGGCGATCCTGCGTCCTCCCGCCCGCGTCCACGCTCGTCGCTCGTCTCTCCACAGGAAGCCCAGCAGGAAGCTGACGACGAGAAACGGTCCATGACGTTCTCACGTGATCAGCGATAAGCAGCGGGGGAGCGGGTTGTAGGTAAGTATCACACACAGCGATATCGCTAGCAATATCGCTATAACGTCACAAGTTATAGCGATATTGCTAGCGATATCGCTTAGTGTGACAGTACCTTTAAGAATGTTCATTCATTGTCTGATTCCCCTGGGGAATCAGACCACAATCTTATACTATTGTCACCAGTTTATCAACAAGTTGTTAGTAAACAACCCGCTACAATTATTCTCCTTACAAGAATGTTTTGATCTACTTGTGTGGAACTGGGGGAGAGGATGTTAATGAAACTGATGTTAACTAAGGGGCTGGTAGAATTACTGATTACGTTAACTTTTGTACTGATAGGCTGGTGCCTGTAAAGGAGACTAGGCATTTGCAAATAACAAGCCCTGCATAACAAAAGAATTAAAACACTTACTAAACAGGAAAAACCTGGCATTTAAAATGAGGAATGAAAAGAAAATTAAAATAATACAAGGAGACTTAAAAAAAATAAAGAATAATAGGATGCTCTGGAGGCATTCAGAATTAAACTAGGAAATAAAATGTCACATAACCCCAAGGAGGCATTGTCGGGAAAGATACTAATGACATTACATTACTGATCCGGAACTTGATGTACATCCTGTATTATACTCCAGAGCTGCACTCACTATTCTGCTGGTGCAGTCACTGTGTACGTACATTACATTACTGATCCTGAGTTACATCCTGTATTATACTCCAGAGTTGCACTCACTATTCTGCTGGTGCAAGTCACTGTGTACATACATTACTGATCCTGAGTTACCTCCTGTATTATACCCCAGAGCTGCACTCACTATTCTGCTGGTGCAGTCACTGTGTGCATACATTACATTACATTACTGATCATGAGTTACCTCATGTATTATACGCCAGAGCTGCACTCACTATTCTGCTGGTGCAGTCACTGTGTACATACATTACATTACTGATCCTGAGTTACCTCCTGTATTATACTGCAGAGCTGCACTCACTATTCTGCTGGTGCAGTCACTGTGTGCATACATTACATTACTGATCATGAGTTACCTCATGTATTATACGCCAGAGCTGCACTCACTATTCTGCTGGTGCAGTCACTGTGTACATACATTACATTACTGATCCTGAGTTACCTCCTGAATTATACTGCAGAGCTGCACTCACTACTCTGTTGGAGCCTAGGAAGGACAACAGGAGCAATCTAAAGAATGCCTATAGATAAGGCATAGGAAAAGGGGATCAAGCACAAAAATGCTATTATTATTATTATTATTATTATTATTATCTATTTATAAAGCACCATTGGTTCCATGGTGCTGTACAGGAGAAGGGGTTAGGGTACTGTCACACTTAGGGATGTACCAGCGATCCCGACCAGCGATATGACGCTGTCAGGATCGCTGGTACATCGCTAAGTGGTCGCTAGTGAGCTGCCACATAGGCAGATCTCACTAGCGACATCGCTGGGGACGGGGGTCGCTACTTACCTGTCAAACAGGCGATCCTGCGTCCTCCCGCCCGAGTCAACGCGTCGCTCGTCGTCACAGCAGGAAGCGCCACAGGAAGCTGACGACGAGAAACAGTTCTGAACGTTCTCGCGCGATCAGCGATAACCAGCAGGGGAGCCAGTCGTAGGTAAGTATCAGACACAGAGATATCGCTAGCAATATCGCTATAACGTCACTAGTTATAGCGATATTGCTAGCGATATCTCTTAGTGTGACATGCCCTTTACATACAAATTACAGATAACAGTTACAGTAAACAAACTAACAATCACAGACTGATATAGAGGGGAGAGAGGACCCTGCCCTTTCGGGCTTACATTCTACAGGATGGTGGGAAAGGAGACAGTAGGTTGGGGGGTTGCAGCAGCTCCAGTGATGAAGAGGAGGTAGCTCCAGTAGTGTTGAGGAGGCAGCGGGGATCATTGCAGGCTGTAAGTTTTCCTGAAGAGATGGGTATTCAGGTTCTGTCTGAAGGATCTGAGTGTGGTTGATAGTCGGACGTGTTGGGGCAAAGAATTCCAGAGGATGGGAGATATTCGGGAGAAGTCTTGGAGGAGGTTGGGTGAGGAGTGAATAAGTGTGGAGGAGAGAAGGAGGTCTTGGGAGGATCCAGAGATTGTGTGAGGGAAGATATGGGGAGATTCGTTCAGAGATATATGGAGGAGACTGGTCAGTATTAGTCATTTTAATTGGATACGCTGAAGGAATGGGAGCCAGTAAAGAGATTTGCGGAGGAGTAGCGAGGAGAGAGATGAATTAGTCGGGCGGCAGAGTTAAGGATGGACTGGAGAGGTGCAGGGAAGCCACAGAAAAGGATGTTGCAATAGTTGAGGCAGGAGATGATGAGGGCATGCACAAGCATTTTAGTAGATTGAGGGTTGAGGAAGGGACGGATTCTAGAAATATTTTTGAGCTGGAGGTGACAGGAGGTGGAGAGAGCTTGGATGTGCGGTTTAAAGGACAGGGCAGCGTCAAAAGTTACTCCGAGGCAGCGGTCTCTGGTAGGGGGGAAAGCATGATGTCGTCAATTGTTATAGATAGGTCAGGTAAGAAAGCTCTTTGCGATGGGGGAAATATGATCAGTTCTGATTTGTCCACATTGAGTTTGAGGAAGCGAGAGGAGAAGGAGGAGGAAATGGCTGATAGACACTCCTGGATTCTGGACAGCAGAGAGGTGACGTCTGAGCCAGAGAGGTAGATCTGAGTATCCTCGGCATAAAGGTGGTACTGGAATCCATGGGACTTTGAGTTGCCCCAGGCCAAGTGTATAGATTGAGAAGAGTAGGGGTCCTAGAACACAGCCTTAGGGGACTCCATCAGAGAGAGGGTGGGATGAGGAGGTAGTGTGGGGGTGGGAGACACTGAAAGTGTGGTTGGAAAGGTATGAGGAGATCCAGGATAGGGCGAGGTCTTTGATGCGAAAGGAGGAGAGGATCTGTAGTAGGAGGCAGTGGTCAACTGTGTCAAAAGCAGAGGACAGGTCTAGAAGGAGGAGTATAGAGTATTGTCCATTAGCTTTGGCTGTAAGTAGGTCGTTGGTAATTTTGGTCAGAGCTGTCTCAGTGGAATGATGGGGACGGAAACCAGATTGTAAGTTGTCAACGAGCAGGTTAGATGAGAGGTGGGAGGAAAGTTCAGTGTGGACCTGCAGTTCCAGGAGTTTGGAAGCCAATGGGAGCGATATTGGGCGATAGCTGGACATAGCGGTTGGGTCGAGGGTAGGCTTTTTAAGGACAGGCATGATTGTGGCATGTTTGAAAGCAGAAGGGAAGGTACCAGAAGTTAGTGATAGGTTGAAGAGGTGGGTTAGGGATGGGATAAGAGTGGTGGTGATGTTGGGGAGGAAGTGGGATGGGATAGGGTCAAGTGCACAAGTGATGAGGTGTGATTTGGAGAGAACATAAATCATATAAAGAAATTGTGCAGATACTACCAAATTATGAAGTATATAAAATTCAAAAAAAATTTTATTAGAAAAAATCATACATAAAAGCTATAAACATATAGACCAGCTGAAACCAATGCAGCAAGCAAACATAATGATTGCAAACAAACATAATGCTTGGGAGACATAGATGTAAGAATAAAAAACCTCTCTATATAAGTACAGTACATAACATAATAATATACGGTATAAATAACATTTCTACTTCTATCTTACTTGTAAATTTAAAGACAAGTAACTATACTTTAGCTGGCAGCCTGGTTATTGATATTATTGCACTTTGTATTATATTTGTTTCATTACCAACATACTGAGGCTTTAATATCTATATATATCTTTTATGTATGTTTCTTTCTGATAATTACTAAACTTTTGAATTTTATATACCGGTGCTTCGTAATTTGGTCGTATCTGCATAATTTCTTTATATGATTTACTACTCTGCTGGTGGAGTCACTGTGTACATACATTACATTACTGATCCTGTACTGATCCTGAGTTACATCCTTTATTATACTCCAGAGCTGAGCTCATTATTCTGCTGGTGCAATCACTGTGTACATACATTACATTACTGATCCTGTGCTGATCCTGAGTAGAGATGGGCGAACCCGAACAGTAAAGTTCGGCGTCCATACCGAACACCTACTGTACTGTTCGGGCACGGACATCGAACACAGACTTCACCAGGAAGTCTGTATTATTGTTTGGGTTCAGCTGCCCGAACACTTGGTGTTTGTCACGCTGTCATGTGCATGAATGCACGGCAAACACCGCTTCTGATCGGTGGTGAAATCATCCCCGCCGGTCAGAGAGCCGCGGTTCCCATGCTATCAGAAGACAGCGTGAGCGCTCAGCTGTGATCGGAGGTGTAAACTTTATCTCCACTCACTGGTGTCCTAATAGGACTAATGATCCCATCATCCAACACCTGCTACTGCTAATTACAGTGAGAGCAGGAGTGGCGGATGGGAGTATTCATTAACCGCTCCTGCACTGTAAATAAATAATTAAAAAAAAAATGGCATGGGTTTCCCTATATATTTGCTAACCAGCCAGACAAAACTCACAGCTGGGGGCTGCAACCCTCAGCTGTCAGCTTCAGCAAAGCTAGTTATCAAGAATAGAGCGGTCCCCACGCCGTATTTTTTAATTATTTAAATAAATAATTTTAAAAAATGGTGTGGGGTCCCTCCCATTTTTGACAACCAGCCTTGCTAAAGCAGACAGCTGTGGGCTGGTATTCTCAGGCTGGTAAGGGGCCATGGATTTTGGCCCCCCACCCTAAAAATAGCAGCCTGCAGCTGCCCAGAAAAGGCACATCTATTAGATGCACCAATTCTGGCGCTTTGCCCGGCTCTTCCCACTTGCCCTGTAGCAGTGGCAAGTGGGGTTCATATTTGTGGGGTTGATGTCACCTTTGTATTGTCCGTAGACTTCAAGCCCATGGCTTAGTAACGGAGAGGCGTCTATAAGACACATATCCATTACTAATCCTATAGTTGTATTGTAAATAAAGACACAGACAGAATAAAGTTCTTTATTTGAAATACGACTAAACAGTTGTTCATGTTTATTTAAACACCTAATTCTAGCGAAGCCCTCGATCTCCTGTATTAAAAGTAAAATAAAAAACCAACAATATACCATAACTGTCCGCTGTTCTGTCCAACGCCGTAATCCATGTCTGGGGGATAAACAGTTTTCTACCTGGACGGTGCCAAGATGCGACTGCCAAGGCTGAAAACCACTGGTGACTGAACTGCTGCGAGCGCAGCCTCAGAGACCGGTGTTGACGTCATAGAAGTTATGTCCGGTCACTGAGGCTCCGTTCCCAGCCAGGCTGAACTGCCGTAACCTCGGTGACATCCCCGCTAGCACTGTGAGAGGTTTTAATAACAGAAAAACTGACTGAAACATCAAGAACTAGTCTGAATAGGTGCATACCAAATAAAGTTACTTACATATCAAAATGCGTTAATGGTTGCATTCAATTGTGTTAAAGCATGTCAAAGTGAAATACATGAAATGTGAACAGCAAAATGGCTTTTGAACATTAGGAAAAGTACATATTTGGCCAAATAATGTGCTAAGCATCTTATGTGTATTTTTCCAAATGTTCAAAAGCCATTATTTTGATGGTCACACTTCATGTATTTCACATTGACATGCTTTAACACGCCTGAGAGCATACATTTTCGCATCGTGAGAGGTTTGCTTTTCACATTTCATATATTTCATATTGACATGCTTTAACACAATTGAGTGCAGCCATTTTTGTATATTGTACATGTAAGTAGTTACTTTTGGTATGCACCTATTCAGACTAGTTTTGATGTGCCAGTCAGTTTTCTGCCGTTTATACAGTATGTTACCTTTCTGACTGAGCACTCCGCCCTTCACCATGTGGTGATTTTAATTACAACAGGTTCCTGCCAACCCATAAATGTAGGCTTTACTGAAAGAGGTGTCCACATACCCAGGCATTCAGACATCAGCCTTAGGGTACAGACCCAAATGTGTGAAAAAAAGTTCCGATATCAGGACCGAAAAAACGTCCGAGTGTCATGCGAGTGTTGAATGCCTCCGTATGCATGTTGACATGTGTATGCAATCCATATGCAATGCGATTTTAACATGTGCTTTTACATACAGCAGTTCTCTGTCATTTACACATCGTTTTAAAAGGAAATATTCTTCGAAACATACTGTATATAAAAATAAAAAAAGGGCAGCACTACCACAATTATACAATTGGTGCAAAACCTATTCAGCAGTGTCCAAACAACCAAGTTAATAAATAAAAAAATATTTTTTATATATATTATTATTATTATGCATTTATATAGCGCCATTTATTCCATGGCGCTTTACATGTGAAAAGGGGAAATATAGACAAGTATAATAAACATGTGTAAGACATGGGACACACAAGTACAGAAGGAGAGGGGACCCTGCCCGCGAGGGCTCACAGTCTACAGGGATGGTGAGGATACACTAGGAGAGGGTAGAGCAGGTCGTGCTGTGGTTCAGTAGACCGAGGATCATTGCAGGCTGTAGGCTTGTCGGAACAGGTGGGTCTTCAGGTTCTTCTTGAAGGTTTCCATTGATGGTGAGAGTCTGATGTGTTGCGGCAGGGAGTTCCAGAGTATGGGGGAAGCACGGGAGAAGTCTTGTATGCGGTTGTGGGAAGAAGAGATAAGGGGGAGTAGAGAAGGAGATCTTGAGATGATCGAAGGTTGCGTGCGGGTAGGTACCTAGAGACCATGTCACAGATGTATGGAGGAGACAGGTTGTGGATGGCTTTGTATGTCATTGTTAGGGTTTTGAATTGGAGCCTCTGGGCGATAGGAAGCCAGTGAAGGGCCTGGTATAGGGGGGAGGCTGGGGAATAGCGGGGAGACAAGTGGATTAGTCGGGCAGCAGAGTGTAGGATGGACTGGAGCGGAGCCAGAGTGCTAGAGGGGAGGCCAGAGAGTAATAGGTTGCAGTAGTCGAGGCGGGAGATAAGAGCATGCACTAGTGTTTTTGTGGTTTCATGGTGGAGGAATGAGCGGATCCGGGAAATATTTTTGAGTTTGAGGCGGCAGGAGGAGGTGAGGGCTTGGATATGTGGTTTGAAAGAGAGCACAGAGTCGAGGATCACCCCAAGGCACCGAGCGTACGGGACTGGGGAAAGAGAGCAGCCGTTGACATTGATGGATAGGTCTGGTGGAGGGGTAGAGTGAGATGGGGGAAAGATGATGAATTCTGTTTTGTCCATGTTCAGTTTAAGAAAGCGAGCAGAGAAGAAGTCTGAGATAGCAGACAGACATTGTGGGATTTCAGTCAGTAAGGAGGCGAGGTCGGGTCCAGATAGGTAGATCTATCTATCTAGGACAGAGCCTTAGGGAACACCGACAGACAGTGGGCGAGGTGAGGAGGTGGTGTGTGAGAGGGAGACACTAAATGTTCGGTCTGTTAGGTATGATGAGATCTAGGATAGGGCCAGGTCTGTGATGCCAAGAAATGAGAGAATCTGTAGCAGGAGGGAATGGTCTACGGTGTCGAAGGCAGAGGACAGGTCCAGGAGAAGGACTTGGCTCTTGGCAGTTAGTAAGTCGTTAGTGACATTAGTTAGGGCAGTTTCAGTTGAGTGATGCAGTCGGAAGCCAGATTGTAACCGGTCAAAGAGGGAACAGGAGGAGAGGTGGGAGGACAGTTCAAGATATACATGCTGTTCCAGTAGTTTTGAGGCGTAAGGGAGAAGAGATATTGGGCGATAGTTAGACACAGAGGATGGGTCAAGGGAGGGCTTTTTGAGGATGGGTGTGATTGAGGCATGTTTGAAGGATGAGGGAAAGACACCATTTGTAAGTGAAAGGTTGAAAAGGTGTGTTAGAGATGGGATGAGGACTGTGGCCAAGTTAGGGATGAGGTGAGACGGGAGTGGGTCGAGGGCACAAGTGGTGAGGTGTGATCTTGACAGAAGGGTGGAGAGCTGATCTTCGGTCATGGTGGAGAAGCTGGCTTTTGCAGAACAGGGCTGAGTGGCTAAGAGGGGCATTGGGGGCTGTGGGCCAAAGTTTTGTCTGATCGTGTCGATCTTCTGCATAAAGAAGGAGGCAAAGTCTTTGGCAGAAATGAGAGGAGGGGGAGGAGGTGCTGTGGGACGGAGTAGAGAATTGAAAGTGTTGAAGAACTGTTTAGGGTTGTGAGACAGGGAGGATATGAGAGATGCGAAGTAAGTTTGTTTTGCGGCAGAGAGCGTGGTCTTAAAGCTGGCAAGGGACTGCTTGTATGCGTTGAAGTGCTCAGTAGAATGGGTTCCCTTCCATCTCTGCTCAGCGGCCCTGGAAACCCGTCTCAGTTCTTTGGTCAGGCTGGTCAGCCAGGGCTGCCTGTTAATTGTTCGAGTTTTGCTCTGCGTGAGGGGGGCAGCCGAATCAAGCGTTGCTGTTATTGTGGTGTTATAAAAGGTGGCAGCAGCATCTGTGTCATGAAGGGAAGCTATGTCTGTAAAGGTACTGTCACACTTAACGATGCACCAGCGATTCCGACCAGCGATATGACGCGGTCAGGATCGCTGGTACATCGCTAAGTGGTCGCTAGTGAGCTGCCACACAGGCAGATCTCACCAGCGACATCGCTGGGGATGGGGGTCGCTACTTACCTGTCAGACGAGGCGATCCTGCGTCCTCCCGCCCGGCTCCACGCTTGTCGCTCGTCTCTCCACAGGAAGCTGACGACAAGAAACAGTCCAGCCTGTTCTCGCGCGATCAGCGATAAGCAGCGGGGGAGCGGGTTGTAGGTAAGTATCACACACAGCGATATCGCTAGCAATATCGCTATAACGTCACAAGTTATAGCGATATTGCTAGAGATATCGCTTAGTGTGACAGGCCCTTAAGAGGGAGAAGGGATACAGAGAGTGATTGTAAATGAAGATGTTTGAGATTCCTGCGAGGGTGAGCGAGTTTATGGAGCGGGGGTTGCACAGTAGGAGAGGAGAGGGAGGAGAATGTCAGTAGGTTGTGGTCAGACAGGGGGAGGGGTGAGTTATTGAGATTAGTGAGGGAACAGAGACGGGTGAAGATAAGGTCCAGTGTGTGACCATCTTTGTGAGTGGCCGCAGAGGACCATTGAGTGAGGCCGAGGGCAGCCGTCAGTGATAGAAGTTTAGAGGCAGCCGGGGTGGAAGTGTCAATGGGGATGTTGAAGTCGCCCATGATGATGGTGGGGATGTCAGCAGAAAGGAAATGGAGTAGCCAGGTGGTGAAGTGGTCGAGAAAGGTGGAGATGGCTAGCTCTGGGGGGCGGTAGATGACAGCCAGTTGGAGGTTGGAGGGGGAATAGATGCGGACGGAGTGCACCTCAAATGAGGGAAGAGTAGCGGAGGGTGGCAAAGGAATTGGGGTAAAGGAGCAGGTATCAGACAGGAGCAAGCCAACTCCTCCACCACGTTTGTTGCTGGGGCGAGGGGTGTGAGAGAGATGGAATCCGCCATAGGAAAGCGCAGCTGGAGAGGCTGTGTCAGAGGGAGTGAGCCAAGTTTCAGTGATGGCGAGGAAGGAGAGTTTGTTGGTGATAAAGAGGTCATGGATAAATGATAGCTTGTTGCAGACAGAGCGTGCGTTCCATAGGGCTCCAGGTAAGGGGGTTGAGGGAGTGGGGGCTGGATGAATGGGTATGAGGTTATCATGGTTGCGAAGACGTGTAGAGGATCGTGGCAGGGTGGTAGAAGTGAGTGTAGGGAGATGCTGAGGAGGGCCAGGATTTGGGGATGCGTCATCAGCAATAAGGATTAGTAGACAGAGCATTAGAAGGTGGGAGCAGGATAGGACATGATGTGGCCGTGTGTGCCTGGAGAAAAAGGATTGTATGTGGAGAAACAGTTGTGACGAAGAGGTGAGATGGCTGGGAAGGATGGAGGGGGAAATGTCAAGTTCATTACTGGGTGGAGGGATTAAAGGAGTTAGGGAGAAATAGAGTAGTATGGGGGTGATAGTAAAAAGAAGGCGAAACATTGTTGTGGTGTTATAGTCCGTTACCTTACAGTCAATTCCAGTAGAATTCAAGTCTAATTCAAAGTACTTAGAAATTAGTACTTTGAAATTGATGGAGCCGTCTACGTCTGGAGCAGACCCATGGTGGTGACTATATGTGCAGCTAAAGACAATCAGGTGTGAGTGAAAGTGGGGTGTGACTGCCCAGGCCAAATGCACAGAGTTAAGCAGAGGTCATAAAAGGGGGAAGGGGTTATACAGACCACTCAGATGTGTGGCAAAGATAACAAGATGGAGTAACAATTATGGATACAAGAAGATGGGTAAGCTATGCATACCATATAAAATACAATGCAGTTCACATGGGGCATTCAAGAGCATGAGAAAGTGGTGGAAATTCAGCAATGCATACCATTTAAAATACAATGCAGTTCACATGGGGCATTCAGGAGCATGAGAAAGTGGTGGAAATTCAGCAATGCATACCATATAAAATACAATGCAGTCCACATGGGGCATTCAGGAGCATGAGAAAGTGGTGGAAATTCAGCAATGTATACCATATAAAATACAATGCAGTGTGTATATATATATAAACTAGCTGAAGAGCCCAGCGCTGGCCGGGCATAGTAACTAACTGTGGTTAGTTATAGCAAATTATAATTATCCTCCATCCCATAGTCCCGTGCCCATTTACCCATCACACATCCTCCATCCCATAGTCCTGTGCCCATATACCCATCATACATATCCTCCATCCCATAGTCGAGTGCCCATATATCCATCACACATCCTCCATCCCATAGTCCCATGCCCATATACCCATCACACATCCTCCATCCCATAGTCCCATACCCATATACCCGTCATATATCCTCCATCCCATAGTCCCATGCCCATATACCCATCATACATATCCTCCATCCCATAGTCCAATGCCCATATACCCATCACACATCCTTCATCTCATAATCCCATGCCCATATACCCATCATACATATTCGCCATCCCATAGTCGAGTGCCCAAATACCCATTATACATATCCGCCATCCCATAGTCCTGTGCCCATATACCCATCATACATATCGTCCATCCCATAGTCCCGTCCCCTTATACCCATCATACATATCCTCCATCCCATAGTCCAGTGTCCATATACCCATCACACATCCTCCATCCCATAGTCCCATGCCCATATACCCATCACACATCCTCCATCCTATAGTCCCATGCCCATATACCCATCATTCATATTTGCCATCCCATAGTCGAGTACCCATATACCCATCACACATCCTTCATCTCATAGTCCCATGCCCATAATGTATACCCATCATACATATCGTCCATCCCATAGTCCCGTGCCCATATACCCATCATACATATCCGCCATCCCATAGTCCCGTGCCCATATACCCATCACATCCTCCATCCCATAGTCCCGTGCCCATATACCCGTCATACATATCCTCCATCACATAGTCCAGTGCCCATACACCCATCACACATCCTCCATCCCATAATCCCATGCCCATATACCCGTCATACATATCCTCCATCCCATAGTCCAGTGCCCATATACCCATCACACATCCTCCATCCCATAGTCAACCATTATGACATCATAATGAGCGGCGGGGCTTGCAACCTATGATGACATCAGCGTCGCCATGGCAACCATTGTGACATTGTTACGGTTGCTGTTACGAGGAAGCTAGAGAACAACCCGGAAGTGGACCCTCTGGGTCACGGCTCCAGAGCCCCTGAGGGCGAGCAGCCCAGGTGATGACCACCCCCTATACAGGGAGTGTTAGGGGCAGGCCCACGGAGGGTAGAACCGTGACGGCCGGAACCAAAGGGGCGACTGGGTCAGCTAGGAGAGGATACACGGATATGTCGGACAGCGATGGACCTTGGACCTGTGGAGGAGGGACAGCGAGGCGGGCTCAGAGGGTGGCACAGACGGGAGGCTGTAACAGAGAGGAAACAATGGATGAGGCAGGATAGGGAGACACGGCAGGAGGCAAATGGACAGAGGGATACACAGTAGAGCAACCAGAGCAGAGAGGTATAGAGGCTGACAAAGAGAGAGCGCTGGAGGTGCAGACACAAGGGGGCCAGAGTCAAAGTGAGCGCTGCAGGAGACAGCGTCACCGAAGTTGACAGTAAGGCAACTTACCTGACAAAGCCCAAATCCTAAATAGCCGGTGGGCGCCGCCTTGTTGGGGGCAGCGCCGACCGTGTCATACTACCCAGGAGGTAGAGCGCCGGGATCTCCGGAGTGCGCGGGTGCCCGACGCCGGGGAACCCGGAAGCCGGGCGCGGGGACGCGCCGGGACCCGAGGACGCGCCGGGAGGAGCACGCCGAAGTCGGGACCCTAACAGTACCCCCTCTCTTACTTACTCCCCTCCCTCCCCAGGTTGAAGAGAAATCGCTTCATAATAAGAGGGGCATTAATATTCTCCCGGGTTTCCCAAGATCTCTCTTCCGGGCCGAAACCCTTCCAATCAACCAAAAATAAAGTTTTTCCTTTAACTGTCTTCATGGCCAAAATGTCCTGCACTTCAAAAATGTTATCAGAACTACAAGGTTGGGAAGTCAGAGCTGAGGTCGAGTGAAAATGATTAAATACTGCAGGCTTGAGGAGGGATACATGGAAGGAATTGGGAATTTTTAGAGAGAGGGGCAACTTTAGCTTATAGGCTATGTCGTTGATACGACTCAGGATCTCGAAGGGACCAATGTACCGTGGACCTAACTAATAGGAAGGAATTTTTAACCTGATATGCCGAGAGGATAACCAAACCCTATTTCCAGGTTTGTACGGAGGAACGTCTAAGCGCTTTGTCGGCATGCCTCTTCATCTGGAGGCTGGCTTTTTCGAGGGCAATTTTAGTCTCCCTCCAGATCTGGGAAAAGTCTGTGGACAAGGAATCCGCTGCCGGCATGCCCGAGGTAGGGGAAACAGGGAGAGGGATGCCGGGATGTTGGCCAAAAACCACGAAAAAAGGAGATTTGGAGCAAGCCTCGCCAGAGTGGTTGTTATAGGCGAACTCTGCCCAAGGAAGCAGAGAGACCCAGTCTGCCTGGTGAGCATTGGAGAAATGCCGAAGGTAAGCCGTGAGTGCCTGGTTGACTCATTCCACTTGACCATTAGACTGGGGGTGATAGGTAAAAAACCAGACTTATCTTTAACAATCCGCAGAGAGCTCGCCAAAAACGAGAGGTAAATTGCACTCCCCGGTCCGAGACGATATGCTGGGGAAAGCCATGGAGGCGGAAAACGTGCTGTAGGAAGATCTTCGCCAACTCAGGAGCAGTGGGTATGCTTGGTAGGGCTATAAAGTGGGCCATCTTAGAAAATCTGTCCACGACCACTAATATCACCGTACATCTGGAAGATGGAGGCAAATCGGTGACAAAATCCATCGCGACTTGAGTCCACGGTTTAGCAGGCACAGGCAGAGGGTGCAGGAGACCAGAGGGAAGCTGTTGAGGGACTTTGTTTCGGGCGCAGGAAGGACAAGAGGCGATGAATTCCAGAACGTCCTTGCGAAGAGAAGGCCACCAATAATGACGGGAGACAAGAGAGAGAGTCTTTTTAACACCTGCATGTCCAGAGAATCTAGACGAATGTCCCCAACGTAGAACCTTCAGTATGTCTCTACTTCGAACAAGGGTTTTACCGGACGGTGGGGACACCATGTTTAGTGGAGCCACAGTAAGGATTTTGGCAGGGTCGATAAGATGTGCAGGACCCTCCTCCTTATCCACTGATAAGAACGACCGCGATAAGGCATCGGCCTTGATGTTCTTGTCCCCGGGCCGGAAGTGAAGTTCGAAGTCAAAACGTTCGAAGAACAGCGACCATCTGGCTTGTCGAGGGTTAAGCCTTTGAGCGGAGTGAAGGTAAGCCAAATTCTTATGATCCGTGAAGATGGGGAACGGATGTATGGCTCCTTCAAGCAGGTGACGCCATTCCTCAAGAGCCAACTTTATGGCCAGCAGTTCTCTATCTCCGATAGCATAGTTTCGTTCGGGAGCGGAGAAGGCTTTGGAAAAGAATCCGCAGGTGAGAGTTTGGCCGCAAGAAGATTTTTGCATAAGAACAGCTCCAGCTCCCACTGAGGATGCGTCGACTTCTAGAATAAATGGCTTGTTGGTATCCGGGCGATGAAGTAATGGTCACTTAGTGAATTCTTGTTTCAAAGCTTCGAAAGCATCCTGGGCTTCAGAAGGCCAGAGGTTGGGGTTGGCACCTTTGTGGACAAGCGCGGTAATAGGTTTAGTCAGAGACGAAAAGTGGGGAATGAATTGCCTATAGTAATTTGCAAATCACAAAAAACGTTGAATGGCCTTTACACCAAGAAGACGTGGCCATTTGAGGACTGCAGAGACTTTCTCAGGGTCCATCTCCAGCCCCGAGCTCGAGACGATGTATCCCAGAAAAGGCAATGAAGTTTGCTCAAAAATGCACTTCTCCAACTTAGCGAAAAGGTGGTTTTCTCGGAGAAGTTGAAGGACTTGGCGAACATCTCGATGATGTGTGGCCAGATCGGGGGAGTAGACCAAGATATCGTCCAGGTAGACTACGACACAAGAGTAGAGAAGATCCCAAAAGATGACGTTAACGAGTTCCTGGAACACTGCAGGGGCGTTGCAGAGGCCAAACCGCATAACCAAATATTCATAGTGCCCGTCTCGCGTATTAAACGCGTTTTCCACTCATCCCCAGAGCGTATGCGCACGAGGTTGTAGGCTCCACGTAAATCGAGCTTGGTGAACACTCGCGCTCCCCTCAGATGATCAAAGAGCTCAGAGATGAGCGGCAGGGGGTATTTGTTCTTGATCGTGATGCGATTCAAGCCATGGTAGTCGATGCAAGGACGTAGTGACCCATCCTTCTTTTTCACAAAAAAGAAGCCTGCTCCAGCAGGGGATGAAGACTTTCGAATAAAACCTCTGGCTAGATTGTCTTGAATGTATTCAGACATGGCTTGAGTCTCTGCAGATGAGAGGGGATAAATTCTTCCGCGAGGCGGGGTGGTTCCAGGAACCAGCTCGATGGGACAATCGTAGGGACGGTGCGGAGGGAGAGTCACAGCCTCTCTTTTGTCAAAGACATCCGAAAAAGCAGCATAGACCAAAGGCAACCTGGCGGGGACTGGGGAAGGAGAGGGATTACCTACGGGGCGCACCGACAGCAGACACCGAGCCCGACAGAACTCCCCCCCAGCGCAAAATGTTGCCAGTATGCCAATCCAAGGAAGATAGGATGGGAGATCCCTGCTTATACAAGAAATGTAATTTTCTCCCTGTGCAGGGCCCCTATCTGCAATTCTACCTCTAGAGTCACATGAGTCACAGCCTCCTGCAGGGGATGGCCATCAATGGACGCAAGAACCTGGGGGTTCTCCAGGGCTCTCACAGGGACAGAAAATGTATTAACCTCCTCAAGTCTAATAAAATTTCCGGCGGCGCCCGAGTCCACATAGGCCGTGAGAGAAGCCCGCTTCCCACCCACATGCAGGAGGACAGACAGGGTGAGGGGTTGAGAGGTTTCACATGCGCCTAGGGAGGCCTCTCTTACCTGGCCTAGGCGAAGAAGTTTTCCGGACGTTCAGGACAAGATCGGAGTAGGTGGGAGCTGCTGCCGCAATAGAAACACAGGCCCTGAAGACCTCTCTCCCTACGACGTTGGTCCGAGAGCTTAAGGCGGTCCACCAGCATGGGTTCGGGAATGGAGACAGGAGCGGAGGTCCTCGGTCGAGGACTGGGCGGTCTGCGAACAGAAGAAATAGGACGGGAAACCCTTCTCTTCCTGGCTCGTTCCTGGAACCGGAGATCAATTCGGGTGGCCAGGGAAATTAGATCCTCCAAAACTGTTGGGGTATCACGACCAGCCAGCTCGTCCTTGATACGGCCCGAGAGGCCTCGCCAAAAGGCGCCCACCAGTGCCTTGTTATTCCAGCCTAAATCAGAAGACAAGGTTCTGAACTGTATGGCGTACTGACCCACCGTCTGGGAACCTTGGCAGAGGTTGAACAGTGCCTCCGTGGTGGAGGCGAGACGGCCCGGCTCGTCAAAAACTCGCCGAAAAGTGTCCAAAAATACTGATAGCTGAGTGACCACTGGGTCGTCCCGCTCCCAGAAGGGATTGACCCAAGCCAAGGCGTCCCCCTCCAAATGGGAGATGATGAAGGCCACCTTGGCCCGGTCAGTTGGATACTGCTGGGGCAGCAATTCAAAGTGAAGGCGGCACTGGTTTAAAAAGCCCAGGCATAATTTAGCGTCACCATTATACCGAGGTGGCTTGGCTAAGCGCGGAGGAGAAATGGAAACAGGAGTGGAGGCAGAGGCGGACGACTGTAGGGAGAGTAATCGGGCGTCCACAGACGCCATGTAAGGGAGAATGTGGGTCTGGGTATCACGCTGCTGCGCTAATTCTTGTTGTAAGCCCGCCAACTGGGCGGCGTTACCAGGGTCAGAGGATTGGAGGGCGGACAGACGCGAGTCCATGGTTTTCATGAAGGACATGATGCGCGTCTGATTCTCCCGAAGGAAAATCAATTCTTTTTGCGCAGCCGAGGCTCCAGCGGGGTCCATGGCCTGACTGTACTGTTACGGTTGCCGTTACGGGGAAGCTAGAGAACAACCCGGAAGTGGACCCTCTGGGACACGGCTCCAGAGCCCCCGAGGGCGAGCAGCCCAGGTGATGACCACCCCCTATACAGGGAGTGTTAGGGGCAGGCCCACGGAGGGTAGAACCGTGACGGCCGGAACCAAAGGGGCACAGCGATGGACCTTGGACCTGTGGAGGAGGGACAGCGAGGCGGGCTCAGAGGGTGGCACAGACGGGAGGCTGTAACAGAGAGGAAACAATGGATGAGGCAGGATAGGGAGACACGGCAGGAGGCAAGCGGACAGAGGGACACACAGTAGAGCAACCAGGGCAGAGAGGATAGAGGCTGACAAAGAGAGAGCGCTGGAGGCGCAGACACAAGGGGGCCAGAGTCAGAGTGAACGCTGCAGGAGACAGCGTCACCGAAGTTGACAGTCAGGCACCTTACCTGACAAAGCCCAAATCCATGTTGGGGGCGGCGCCGACCGCGTCATACTATCCAGGAGGTAGAGCGCCGGGATCTCTGGAGTGCGCGGGTGCCCGACGCCGGGGAACCCGGAAGCCGGACGCGGGGACGCGCCGGGACCCGAGGACGCGCCGGGAGGAGCGCGCCGAAGTCGGGACCCTAACAGACATCATAATGCGGGGCGGGGCTTGACGCGCACACACTCTTTCCCCAGTATGTAGACAGGGGCAAAATTGTTTGGTGAATTGGAACGTGCGGGGTTAAAATTTCGCCTCACAACATAGCTTAGGACGCTCTCGGGGTCCAGACGTGTGACTGTGCCAAATTTTGTGATTGTAGCTGCGACGGTGCGGATGCCTATCCCGGACATACACACATGCATACATATATACATACACACTTTGAGCTTTATATAACATACATACATACACACTTTGAGCTTTATATATTAGATAAGTGTGTGTGTGTATGTTTGCATCAAGCCATGCCCACTCTATTAAGTCCCACCCACTCCACATAGCCACATTCACTCCACATGCAAAGCCCCATATAATAAATATCTAATCTAATATAATATATATATATATATATATATATATAGTGATGTTGTAACCACTGTGTCCGCTAGGGGGGCTGTATGGATGTCGCAAGAGAGAGGATGAGTGGCAGAATCCTGAAGGACAGTTATGTATCTCAAGGTGGGTGGCCTTGAGATGGAGACTTATGTATGTGTGTTGATCAGCAACATTGCTGAGGTGCTGCTTTAAGGTGTCAGGGAGAAGTCTCCAGGTAACTAGAGAGATGGGCGGACCTGGTTACCTACAAACCCACCCAGGGGGTGGGTTTAAAGAACACTGTTGTAAAGAGTGTGAGTGGTTGAAGGACCTGTGATGAGGTCATAGTCATGTGACCCGGTGGGCGTGGCTATGGACCATATAATGTTGCCAGGGTAGGTCACATGAGGTGAATGCAGGGACCTGGTTGGTCCAGAACGGAAGGTCCCGTGAGGAGAGTTGTCTCCTGGCTAACAGCCTGTGTGTGGCTGTGTGTAATGGCTGCCAGCGTCTGAGAGTCCAAGAGGAGAGAGTGGATGTCTGCAGCGTGGAGCAACGGCCATCAGGAAACCCTGATGTGGGTGAGATAATTATGAGGCTGAAGAGCCTGTGTATGCCAACCTGTGTGACCATAGGGAGGACAGAGAAAAGCTCCGTCAAGGATGCTATGCTGTGATGAACTTTATGTTGATTGCTAATTGCTTTGGTTTATGCTGCATAGTAAACCGCATAGACTATACTGGTTTGATGGAAAACCCGTGCCGGATCTGGTTTTGTGGCAGCTAAGCGGGAATCCCCTATCCGATTGACAGCGCTACCTCACTATATATATATATATATAATCTAATATAGACAAAGAAGAACTCAGCATCATATGTGCATGAATCTAGGCCATGTGAAAACACAGAAAAACATTAAAAACATTCAATGTAGATTAACCCCTTAGCGACCACCGATACGCCTTTTAATGGCGGTAATTAATGGTACTAAAACCACAGCGCCGCTAATTCACGGCGCTGTGGAGAAAGTGAATAGCGCCCCCAGTGTCGAATTTTCTCCGGGGTCTCGGCTGCCGGGGGTAGCCGAGACCCGAGAGAACATGAATCGGTCGGTTTTTACCGACCCCGCTTTTGCGATCGCCATTATTAACCCTATAACGGCGACCGCAAAAAAAAAGCCGCAATTTTACATTTAATTTCTCTTTCCTCTGATGTGATCGCACATCAGAGGAGAGAGAAAGAGGGTCCCCGGTACCTCTCGGTGGTCCTCTGTCCCCTCCCGGTGGTCCTGCGTCCCGCCAACGTCCTCCGTTGGGCGCCGCCATCTTGGATCCAGGGAAAATGGTGGGCGCTTATGCAGTGCGCCCGCCTTGAATCTGCCGGCTCCGGCTGGCAGATTCCATTCATTCATTTTGATCACGATGATAAACTATCATCGTGATCAAAATAAACAAAATAGTACATAATCCCCCCGTTTATCACCCCCATAGTTAGGCCAACATAACGAAATAAAGAAAATATTTTTTTTTTCAGTTTTCCATTAGGGTTAGGGTTGGGCTAGGGTTAGGGTTGGGCTAGGATTAGGGTTGGGCTAGGGTTAGGGTTGGGCTAGGGTTAGGGTTAGGGTTGGGCTAGGGTTAGGGTTAGAATTAGGGTTAGGGCGAACTAGGATTAGGGTTAGAATTAGGGATTAGGGTTGGGATTAAGGTTAGGGTTGGGATTAGGGTTAGGGGTGTGTTGGGGTTAGGGTTGGAGCAAGAATTGAGTGGTTTCCACTATTTACCAACTTTGAGGGTCTAAAAATTGGGTCTATAAAATCATTTTTGTGGAAATAAAAAAGACTTTTTATTTTCACGGGTGTGCGTTTATAAACTTCTGTGAAGCGCTTGGAGGTTCAAAGTGCTCACCACACATCTAGATAAGTTCCTTAGGGGGTCTAATTTCCAAAATGGCATCACTTGTGGGGTTGTTTCACTGTTTAAGCCCATCAGGGGCTCTGCAAACGCAACATGACTCCCGCAGACCATTCCATCAAAGTCTGCATTCCAAAATGCGCCCAAACAGTGGTTCCCCCCACATATGGGGTATCGACATACTCAGGACAAATCGCACAACTGTGGGGGTATGATTTCTCCTGTTACCCTTGTAAAAATAAAAATTTGGGAGCGAAAAGATCATTTTTGTGGAAAAAAAATGAATTTTTTATTTTCACGGCTCTACGTTATAAACTTCTGTGAAGCAATTGAAGGTTCAAAGTGCTCACCACACATCTAGATAAGTTCCTTAATGGGTCTAGTTTCCAAAATGGGGTCACTTGTTGGAGGTTTCCACTGTTTAGGCCCATCAGGGGCTCTGCAAACGCAACATGATGAACATGATGCCCGCAGACCATTCCATCAAAGTCTACATTCCAAAATGGCACTCCTTTCCTTCCAAGCTCTCCCATGCGCCCAAACAGTGGTTCCCCTCCACATATGGGGTATCAGTGTACTCAGGACAAATCGCACAATAACTGTGGGGGTATGATTTCTCCTGTTACCCTTGTAAAAATAAAAATTTGGGGGCGAAAAGATCATTTTTGTGGAAAAAAATGGATTTCTTATTTTCACGGCTCTACGTTATAAACTTCTGTGAAGCACTTGAAGGTTCAAAGTGCTCACCACACATCTAGTTAAGTTCCTTAATGGGTCTAATTTCCAAAATGGGGTCACTTGTTGGAGGTTTCCACTGTTTAGGCACATTAAGGGCTCTACGAACGCAACATGGCATCCGATCTCAATTCCAGCCAATTCTGCGTTGAAAAAGTCAAACGGCGCTCCATCCCTTGCGAGCTCTGCCGTGTGCTGAAAAAGTGGTTTACCCCCACATATGGGGTATCGGCGTATTCAGGAGAAATTGTACAACAAATTTTGTGGTTGATTTTCTCTTTTAACACTTGTGAAAATAAAAAAAATTGGTTCTGAAGTAAATTTTTTGCAAAAAAAAAAGTTAAATGTTAATTTTTTCCTTCCACATTGCTTTAGCTCCTGTGAAGCACTTAAAGGGTTAATAAACTTCTTGAATGTGGTTTTGAGCACCTTGAGGGGTCTAGTTTTTAGAATGGTGCCACTTTTGGGTATTTTCTGTCATGTACACCCCTCAAAATGACTTTAAATATGATGTGGTCCCTAAAAAAAAAAATGGTTTTGTAAATTTTGTTGTAAAAATTAGAAATCGCTGGTCAATTTTTAACCCTTATAACTTCCTAACAAAAAAAAATTTTGCTTCCAAAATTGTGGTGATAAGTAGACATGTGGGAAATGTTATTTATTAAGAAATTTTTGTGACACATCTCTCTGATTTAAGGGCATAAAAATTTAAAGTTTTAAAATTGCAAAATTTTCAAAATTTTTGCCATATTTGCTCTTTTTTCATAAATAAACACAAGACTTATCGAAGAAGTTTTACCACTAACATGAAGTACAATATGTCACGAAAAAATGATCTCAGAATCAGCGGGATCCATTAAAGCGTTCCAGAGTTATAACCTCATAAAGGAACAGTGGTCAGAATTGTAAAAATTGGCCTGGTCATTAAGCTGCAAACTAGCTCTGTCACTAAGGGGTTAAACGTCTCAAAATTTTCCCAAAAAATTTTCACAAATTTTTTTTTTTTACTTACAGTAATAGATGAAAAATGAAGGTTCTTAGTGCACAAAGTGGCCAATTCATGTATGCCCATCAACCATGGCAAGGTGACCTCCCTCAGATGGGTCCCTGCTCTACAGTATAAGCCACTTCTGGGCCATCAGCCTACAATTTTGGACAAACATGTCACTACTGGACTAAGGGCCCTGTCACACATAGCGACTCACCAGCGATCCCGACAACGATATGAACTTGTCTGGATTGCTGGTGTGTCGCTACATGATCGCTGGTGAGCTGCCAAACAAGCAGCTTCACCAGGGATCAGGACAGTGACACGCGGATAACAAGCGACGCATGTCGCTTAGTTACCCGCAGTGTACGTTAAGATACCAGCGCACTGGTGCAGGGAGCTGGTAACCAAGGTAAACATCGGGTTTCTAAGCTCCGTGCGGCGCTTAGAAACCCGATGTTTACCGTGGTTACCAGCTCCCTGCATCAGCGCGCTGGTATCTAACGTACACATCGGGTTTCTAAGCGCCGTGCGGCGCTAAGAAACCCGATGTTTACCTTGGTTACCAGCTCACTGATCACTGGTCTCCAGCCTGCCACACGCAGCGATGCGTGCTGGCCAGCGGGAGACCAACGCCAAGAAAAAAGCCCAGGCCATTCGGGCAAGATCAGCGATACCCGGCAAGGGGGTCGGTCGCTGATAAGTGTCACACACAGCGATCTTGCTAGTGAGATCGCTGGTGACTCAGCAGCGATCTCGTTAGCGAGATCGCTGTGTGTGACGGGGGCTTAAGCCTACAATTTATGGGCAGGTAGAGCTGATTGCGGCACCTGCAAGGCCAATGGTAGGGGTGCAAGATCAGACTGGAGGCAGCCAGCATCCAGTCTTACTTAAATTAGCAAAAAAAAAACGATCAGCATCTCCTAGAGTGAACACGTGCAAGCTGCGAAAACTGCATAATATAGACAAAAAGAATACAGCAGCACATGTGCATGAATCTAGGCCATGTGAAAACACAGAAAAACATTAAAAACATACTGCCTGTGTTGCCCATAGCAACCAATCACTAAGCATCTTTCATTTCACCAGAACTGTTTAAAAGATGAAAGCTGAGCTGTGATTGGTTTGCTTTGAGCAACAGTTTTCCTTGTAGACAGTTGTGGTAACTGAGGCCTATTATTCTTATCATTTCAATGGTGTTATCATCCTTCTGTAAAGCTGGAAATAACACAATTTATTACCGTGCCGACGCAGACCACCCTCTGACACAGACTGCAGGGGTAGCCCAGAATCAGGAACTTCTCTTTGTCTGGCATGAAGCATCTTATTAACTTAAAAATTCAAAAACAGATTATAAAAAAGAAACTCAAGACAGATTTCTCCAACCCGGGTATCATTTTAATCGGTGTAAGGCTAGTTTCACACTAGCATATGTCAGAGCTGCGGAGGGATGCAGACTTCCTCCGTGAAGCTCCGCCCACTGCCACACCTCCTCCGTTCAGCCCCGCCTTTGTCGGCATGTGGCCAGCGTACCCAGGAAATTCTCTTACTTCTCTGTTTAAGATTTAGGAACGGCTTTTTCATTGGTGTTCGTGCTTTAAGACCGGCGTCAAGAAATCGGCAACGTAGTGTTCTATCCGACACCGAAACTCCTCTATCGTGCAAGTTCCTTTGCTGATGCTCTTATGTTTTGCAAGGCTAACCTAACAATTCTTCTGTCTGTTTTTGGAGTTGCCTTTTTCCTTCCTCTTCCGCTCTTAGTTTTGATGCTGCAACTATCAGCAAACTTTGAACACAGCTTTTGCACTCCAGAAGCAATGACTCCACCACCCATCTTCCTAGCAATTTCTTTGAAACTGTATCCCTCCTTCTTTATAAAATACAAGAAATAACAATTCTCAATAGTTTGTAAAGAAACTAAAGCCTGTAGGACCTATACTGAAAGGATCAAGTGACGACTGTAGCTTTAAAACACTATTTTTAATTTAATCCGGACATAATGAAAAGTTAACATACAACTAAAAATTTATGAATTTTACTCACAGAAAATGAAGTCCAGTATTTCTTGTCAAAATTATAAAAACTACCGACATATCAATAACAAGTCTCCCTATATCTTTAGTAACAGGTTGCGTGCCTGGGCTATAAATATAATTAAGTACTCAAGCAAGTAAGATCGCTGAAAGTTCCAGAAGCCTCGAAAATTATTAAAAACTTCAAGTGTAGCCACAATTTTGGCAACTAGTGTATGCCAGGTTCTGTAAAATCTCAGCAGGCGCCGACAGGATAGAAGAGATGGATTACATACAGTAAGTACATACACAACAGGTAGATACAGTAAATAGATGTGGGTGACAAATACAATTACAGTATATACTCGTGTATAAGCCGAGATTTTCAGCCCATTTTTTTGGGCTGAAAGTCCCCCTCTCGCCTCATACACAAGTCATATACCTGGGGGTTGGAGGGGTAGTGGGGGTGTCAGAGATCATACTGACCCCCCTTGGCGCGGTCTCTGCAGCCCCCCGCTTCTCCCACGGTCTCCCTTCCCGCCTTCAGCGGTCAAGTGGTACCGCTCATTAAACTCATGAATATGCGCATATTCATGAGTTTAATGAGCGGTACCACGTGACCGCTGAAGGAAGGAAGATCTGCTGGAGATCGTGGGAGTGGGAGAAGCGGGGCTGCAGTGACCGCGCCAGGAGGGGGTAAGTATATCCAAAGTTCACCTGTCCCGCATCCATCGCTGCTCACCGCTGTCTGCTGCATCCTGTGTCAGTGACATTTAGGCAGCAGGGGGCGTGGTGACATGGTTAGTGCACGCCGCGCCCTCTGCTGGCTGAACAGTCACTGACACTGGAAGCGGCAGACAGCGGTGAGCAGCGATGGACCCCGAACAGGTGAATATTTCAGGTGCCGGGTCCTGAGCAGGAGAGGTGAGTATGGCATTTTTTTACAGCAGCATATGGGGGCATAATATATGGAGCATCTTATGGGGGCAGCATATGGGGGCATATTCTATGGGGCAGCATATGGGGGCACATTCTATGGGGCAGCATAAGGGGGCAGCATGTGGAGGCTGTTGTGAAATCACTTTCTGGCCTCCCTCTGGTTATTACTGAAGGTAGTGGAGCTGGTCAGATTGACAGAGGGGTTGCGAGTTCTCTTTCTGAGCTTCCTCTGGTGGTCATCTGATTTTGTCTATCTCAGTTTTGTGTGGGTCAGCCAGCTCCAGCTGGGGCTGTGCTGAATCACCGTCCTTATGTTACTGTTTGTGCCAGTTTGTTTTTGTCCCTTATTAGATTGGCCTCTTTTTGCTCTGCTTTCAGAATGTACCAGAGTGCTGATATCGTGGGCGAAGTCGTGCGACTTCAGTGTTTTTTGCATCAGATGTGTTGGACTTTTTCAAGGGTTTTTTGCGTGATTGCAGACAGCGTCTTTCCTTTCCAGTCCTGTCTAGTCAGTGTGGGCCCCATCATTTGCTCAGTCTATTTTCCTGCCTGCGTTTGTGTTTTCATCTTGTCTCACCGACAATATATGTTTGGGGGCTATCTATTCCTTTGGGGTCTGCTCTGGTATCAATAGTGATACAAAGTGGCATGAAATAAGGCACATTTCATGTGATTGGGTCATTATCAAAACAATAAGGGTAAGATCCCCAAAAATTTACACCCACAGTCAGGTTCAGAAATAGCTGAGAATATATAATTCTCTTGTATAGGACAAAGATGTGGATCCAAATTTATAATGAAGAAATAGTAAATATACAATGTGGCTTCAATGAGAAGACCCCCATACACATCCAACACTACAAACAGAAACAAATACCACCCCACCTTCCCCGTACACTTCAGTGCTGCTCAGCAATATACTGCAAAAACAGATACAGTCCATAAACACTTATGAGTGCAGGGGAGAAAATTCCAGCACTCACCAAAATGTAAAATGAGAGTAAATTTTAGTCCAAAGGCAAAAAATTACAGTGGGAGGAATAAGGGTGAGGAATAACAATAAGTCAGTGTGTTATTCCTCTCACTGTAATTTTATGCCCTTGGAATAAATTTGCTAATATTTTACGTTTTGGCGAGTGATGGAATTTTCTCCCCTCTACTCATAAGTAGTCACTCGTATGGCTTACTCTAAGATCACATCCTGCACAATGATCTCTATGTATGTGAAATATTAGAATCTGCACTTGAAAAACTGCAACAATGTAAAGTACAAAGTAAGAAGAGTATATCAACAATCACAATGTAGTATAGGTAATGGGGTGCTCACCACAATAAAGTGGGTGCTCAGGGGTAAGGAAGATACTAATAGAAAAGATAACCCCGGCACACTCGTTTGAATTACGAGAAAACAATGCACATAGCTGCTCTTAATTTTTATTTGAAGCGGACCAAAAATGAAAAATACAGACAAAATTATCCAACGTTTCGGCTCGCAGGCCTTTATCAAGGAATTATCTGTAATGATAAACAAATCTTTCAAAACCATGCAAATATTCTTATGCACTCAAAAAATAAAATGATAAAAAAATAATAATAAAAGGTCCATATAGTACATTCAAGTATCAAAATCAATTACACATTATAACATAAAAATTGTCAAAATACAATGTAATATTGTGAAACATTTCCACAAGAGAAGGTGTACATATACAAATATATTTTTTTCTCTCCACCCCAATATATAAGTATCTCATAAGACAAGATTAATGCAAATTGTATTCAATACCTGTAAATAGATAGAAGACAAACGGGTCCTAAATGCTGACTGGATCAACGTTCAATAGTGACCCATAAGAGTCACCTACTATAAAGCAAAAAGACATAGAGAAAGTAGAGAAAGTATATATACCTGTGCCACAAAGAAAGGACAAAATGATCCAAGATAGTAACATACCTATTCCATAAGTGCATATCTCAAACGTCAGGAGAAAGTGCGGTAGCGTGGTGCGCTGTGGACGCCCTGTGCTAACACCGTCCCTTAAATACACACACAAACAAAATACTTCCGGGTGGAGAGCGGCGTTACCCGCTGTGTACTGCGCACGCGCCACCAAGACGTCCATCACCAGACGGAAAAGAGACCGGGCAGAAGAGGGCATTGGAGAGCGGCGTTACCCGCAATGTACTGCGCACGCGCCACCAAGCCGTCCATCACCAGACGGAAAAGAGACAGGGCAGAA
Organism: Dendrobates tinctorius; assembly: GCF_039654945.1. Taxonomy (NCBI): domain Eukaryota; kingdom Metazoa; phylum Chordata; class Amphibia; order Anura; family Dendrobatidae; genus Dendrobates; species Dendrobates tinctorius. The sequence continues at coordinate 7,154,973 of NW_027361688.1, forward strand.
GAGGGCAGTGTGGCCTGTTATAAACTGCGCACGCGCCGCCCACAGACAGCATGAGCAGCCAAAAGGAATGAATCCTCCCAGAAGTGCAGTGACGTGATGAACAGTGTTGGAACCTTTTGCACCAAAACGCTGTGACCGGATACTATTATTAGGTTATCTGAAAGATAAAAATAGATGTATATAAAATAGAATAACAATCTTTGATAAAAGACTAATTAGTATATAGAGTTTACCAAACAAATAAATAAAAGGATAAGAAATAAACCAAAATACAAAAAACAAAAAATACCTGCACCTACAAAAAAATATATAAAATCCCTATTATTAGATTTTAAATTTATAAATGTTAATAAATGTTAATAAATGTTAATACATACTAATACAGAGAGAGGAGGGACAATATTAACCTGAAAAATAATCAATGATAAGAGACCTCATATTCTCTATTTAGACCAAATGGTGCTAATGTTTGAAGCGTATAAATCCAAAAGGATTCACGCTCCTTCAATCTCTTTAACCTATCGCCACCCCTTCTTGACATTTGAACTTGGTCAATAACCTGGTACCTCAACTGGGCAACAGAGTGGCCGCATGATAAGAAATGAGACGGAATGGGTAATAAAGTACGTCCGCACCTGATAGTAGACTTATGCTGTGAAATGCGGTCCCGGACATGCTGGGTAGTTTCCCCAACATATCCGAGACCGCACGGGCACTTAATGAGATAGACTACATATGATGAATCACACGTGAAATATCCCTTAATGGGATAGTGTCGTCCTGTCCTAGGGTGAGTAAAAGAATTCCCTTTAACAACATTAGAGCACTGCAAACACCCCAAACACGGAAAGGTCCCGTTGCGGGGTGTGGTCAATGTCCTTTGAATGGGTTCCTTCCTACTCGAACCTATATCGGCCCTTACCAGGAAAATTTTTATATTATTAGGACGTCTGTAGCACATTATAGGTTGCATAGAAAATTCTGAAACATTAGGATATGATTCCCCAAGCAAATTCCAATGCTTCAAGATGCATTGATTAATCAAATGATTGAATGGATGGAATGTGCTTACAAATGCTAATCTGCGTCCTTTCTCCCTAGATTGGGTTGGTCCACGCCCACATTTGAGTACAGAATTGGGATAACCTCTATTCCGGAAACGTTCCTCAGTTTCCTTTAGTCTCATATTCCGGTCACTCATCCTTATGTTCATAGCCTTTCACTAGGCATTGCTCCTACTAGCCAGTTTCCTACTCCACACTGATGAGGGGCAATACCCCGAAACAGCTGTCTGTGGATGGATACCATGTTTTGGCATAGGTGGTTTCCTTCATTGGAGACTGCCCTTCCCGTGGTTGTTCCTTCCCGGGGAAAGACCTGGCTAGTCATTGCTTGCGTTGAGAAACATGTGATGGTGTCTCCGCGGCTGTTGATTTACATGCTTTTGCATATTTCCCATAAGGGATGGGGGCATTGCTCTAGATCACTGCGTTGAGAAACATGTGATGGTGTCTCCGCAGTGTTGGATGTTGATCTCCATGAGGTCACTCATCCTTATGTTCATAGCCTTTCACTAGGCATTGCTCCTACTAGCCAGTTTCCTACTCCACACTGATGAGGGGCAATACCCCGAAACAGCTGTCTGTGGATGGATACCATGTTTTGGCATAGGTGGTTTCCTTCATTGGAGACTGCCCTTCCCGTGGTTGTTCCTTCCCGGGGAAAGACCTGGCTAGTCATTGCTTGCGTTGAGAAACATGTGATGGTGTCTCCGCGGCTGTTGATTTACATGCTTTTGCATATTTCCCATAAGGGATGGGGGCATTGCTCTAGATCACTGCGTTGAGAAACATGTGATGGTGTCTCCGCAGTGTTGGATGTTGATCTCCATGAGGTCACTCATCCTTATGTTCATAGCCTTTCACTAGGCATTGCTCCTACTAGCCAGTTTCCTACTCCACACTGATGAGGGGCAATACCCCGAAACAGCTGTCTGTGGATGGATACCATGTTTTGGCATAGGTGGTTTCCTTCATTGGAGACTGCCCTTCCCGTGGTTGTTCCTTCCCGGGGAAAGACCTGGCTAGTCATTGCTTGCGTTGAGAAACATGTGATGGTGTCTCCGCGGCTGTTGATTTACATGCTTTTGCATATTTCCCATAAGGGATGGGGGCATTGCTCTAGATCACTGCGTTGAGAAACATGTGATGGTGTCTCCGCAGTGTTGGATGTTGATCTCCATGAGGTCACTCATCCTTATGTTCATAGCCTTTCACTAGGCATTGCTCCTACTAGCCAGTTTCCTACTCCACACTGATGAGGGGCAATACCCCGAAACAGCTGTCTGTGGATGGATACCATGTTTTGGCATAGGTGGTTTCCTTCATTGGAGACTGCCCTTCCCGTGGTTGTTCCTTCCCGGGGAAAGACCTGGCTAGTCATTGCTTGCGTTGAGAAACATGTGATGGTGTCTCCGCGGCTGTTGATTTACATGCTTTTGCATATTTCCCATAAGGGATGGGGGCATTGCTCTAGATCACTGCGTTGAGAAACATGTGATGGTGTCTCCGCAGTGTTGGATGTTGATCTCCATGAGGTCACTCATCCTTATGTTCATAGCCTTTCACTAGGCATTGCTCCTACTAGCCAGTTTCCTACTCCACACTGATGAGGGGCAATACCCCGAAACAGCTGTCTGTGGATGGATACCATGTTTTGGCATAGGTGGTTTCCTTCATTGGAGACTGCCCTTCCCGTGGTTGTTCCTTCCCGGGGAAAGACCTGGCTAGTCATTGCTTGCGTTGAGAAACATGTGATGGTGTCTCCGCGGCTGTTGATTTACATGCTTTTGCATATTTCCCATAAGGGATGGGGGCATTGCTCTAGATCACTGCGTTGAGAAACATGTGATGGTGTCTCCGCAGTGTTGGATGTTGATCTCCATGAGGTCACTCATCCTTATGTTCATAGCCTTTCACTAGGCATTGCTCCTACTAGCCAGTTTCCTACTCCACACTGATGAGGGGCAATACCCCGAAACAGCTGTCTGTGGATGGATACCATGTTTTGGCATAGGTGGTTTCCTTCATTGGAGACTGCCCTTCCCGTGGTTGTTCCTTCCCGGGGAAAGACCTGGCTAGTCATTGCTTGCGTTGAGAAACATGTGATGGTGTCTCCGCGGCTGTTGATTTACATGCTTTTGCATATTTCCCATAAGGGATGGGGGCATTGCTCTAGATCACTGCGTTGAGAAACATGTGATGGTGTCTCCGCAGTGTTGGATGTTGATCTCCATGAGGTCACTCATCCTTATGTTCATATTCCGGACCGACGGATCCGAGACTATCCTTTCAATTCTAACAAATTGTGACCTAGGTAATGCTTGTTTAATATGTTTAGGGTGACAACTATCAAAGTGCAACAGGCTGTTCCTATCGGTAGACTTAACATATAAATCAGTATCAATGGAGCCATCGAACCTTATTATGATCAAAGTATCCAGAAAATTAATGGAGTGACAATCATGGTGAAGAGAAAAAGATAAACCTGTAATACACCCATTTAAGTAATCAAAAAATTGAAAAAGAGTTTCCTCATTACCTGTCCAAATTAAAAAAACGTCATCAATATATCTTTTCCAATATATTCCAAAAGATGTAAATAAATGATAATTATAGACAAATGAATCTTCAAAATGTGCCATAAAGATGTTGGCATAAGGGGGTGCCACATTGGACCCCATGGCTGTCCCCCTCTTCTGTATGAAAAATTGATCCTCAAATAGAAAAAAATTTTTGGTCAGAATAAGTGAAAGTAAATCCCTACAGAATTCAATCTGATCTCCTGAAAAGGTCGTATTTTTAGATAAAAAATCAATCATAGCGTGTATGCCTTCCTGATGTCCAATACTAGTATACAGGCTATTCACATCTAATGTTACCAATCTGCTCCCAGATGGAATGGGCCCAATAGCTTTAATACTCTCCAAAAAATCAGAGGTATCCTTAATAAAAGATTTAATTAAAGGTACATAGGGGGTCAAAATCTTCTCTAATGTAATTGACAAGGGGGAAAGGATAGAGTTAGTAGAGGCGACTATCGGTCGTCCAGGCGGTTTTGACAGATTTTTGTGTATCTTTGGAAGGGTGTAAAACACCGGTACAGTGGGATTAGTGTTGACAAGATACTCGCTGAGCTTAAGATCAATAATGCCTGACTGGCAATAGAAATCAACAAATCTCTTAATACACCTTGCTATATCATATGTAGGATTATATGAGATTGGAATATATGTGTCAGTATCATTCAATTGCGAAAGAATCTCAGCTACATAATATGACCGATCCATGACAACCAATGCCCCGCCTTTATCGGCTGGTTTTATAACCAATTTCTTATTCTCTTTTAGATCATTTAATGATCTTTTCTCTTCCAATGTCAAATTATTTTTAATACGTAAATGACCCCTACTAATCACCTGTAATGCCTCGTTAATATCACGCTGTACCAGACTGACAAAGGTTTCTACCGGATGATAAATCCGTGGTGGCATAAAATTACTCACAGACCTCAATTTCAATGAAGATAATATAAATTTAGTAAACATATCAGTGGTGTCCAAACTCGTAGCAGGAACTCGATCGGAAAAATGTGCCCTAAGGCGCAACGTTCTATAAAACCTATGTAAGTCCTGATCCACCTGGAATGAATTAAATGATGAAGTAGGACAGAAACTTAAACCTTTTTCTAATAAAGTCATTTCCGAAGGGGAAAGGTTTTCAGACGAGATGTTGTATACGATGTTATCTCTTTGTCTCCTACCTGTGATCTCGTTGTCATTCTCGATTGGTCGGTTGCACCGTCGTTTACTCCTCCGCGTCTTCCTCTGTATTGACGTTCCCGTCGTGCTCCTAAAAAAGAAGTTGTAGCCGGACGCGACGTTCCATGATCGCTGTCTGAACTGGTGGATAAAGAACTGTATCCTCTCCGAAATGATCGAGTATTCCTGTAAGAACTGGAAAAACGCCATCGATACACTTGATTATTATGATAATCGTCCGTGTCCCGCAGGAATTTGTTTTTCTTCTTCAACTGAAGACTATTACGAAAATCAAGAATTGTTTGATCCAATTTAGTCTTGATTGATTTGAAATCCTCTGTAGAAGCCGTATTAACCAATTGTTGTTCTGTTGCCGTTATCTTGGTTTCCAAAACAGTAATTTCTTTCTCTAAGAAATCAATAGTTAATAAAATAATGTCCATAGAACATTTATTTAAGATAGATTCGAATTTAGTGCAGTATTCAGTATTATCTTGAAATAGTGTGGGTCTCAAAGAGACCCTTAGACCACGTGGAATACGGTTAACCCTATGATACTCCGCCAATGTGGCACAATGTAAATCAAGCGCAGTCAGTCTCCGTAAGTCTTTCTCCAAGTCTCTAGTACGTAACTCTTCCGAGGGAGTATGCAAAAAATTACCAGGAGTTTTGACCTTAGAGAGGATATTGGAGGCCTCTTCCGAATTAAATGAAAAAGTAGAAAAAGACATTGATATATTTGTTTTTTAATATGGGAGCTACACCAAAAAAATTATCAATAGTATAGGTAATGGGGTGCTCACCACAATAAAGTGGGTGCTCAGGGGTAAGGAAGATACTAATAGAAAAGATAACCCCGGCACACTCGTTTGAATTACGAGAAAACAATGCACATAGCTGCTCTTAATTTTTATTTGAAGCGGACCAAAAATGAAAAATACAGACAAAATTATCCAACGTTTCGGCTCGCAGGCCTTTATCAAGGAATTATCTGTAATGATAAACAAATCTTTCAAAACCATGCAAATATTCTTATGCACTCAAAAAATAAAATGATAAAAAAATAATAATAAAAGGTCCATATAGTACATTCAAGTATCAAAATCAATTACACATTATAACATAAAAATTGTCAAAATACAATGTAATATTGTGAAACATTTCCACAAGAGAAGGTGTACATATACAAATATATTTTTTTCTCTCCACCCCAATATATAAGTATCTCATAAGACAAGATTAATGCAAATTGTATTCAATACCTGTAAATAGATAGAAGACAAACGGGTCCTAAATGCTGACTGGATCAACGTTCAATAGTGACCCATAAGAGTCACCTACTATAAAGCAAAAAGACATAGAGAAAGTAGAGAAAGTATATATACCTGTGCCACAAAGAAAGGACAAAATGATCCAAGATAGTAACATACCTATTCCATAAGTGCATATCTCAAACGTCAGGAGAAAGTGCGGTAGCGTGGTGCGCTGTGGACGCCCTGTGCTAACACCGTCCCTTAAATACACACACAAACAAAATACTTCCGGGTGGAGAGCGGCGTTACCCGCTGTGTACTGCGCACGCGCCACCAAGACGTCCATCACTAGACGGAAAAGAGACCGGGCAGAAGAGGGCAGTGGAGAGCGGCGTTACCCGCAATGTACTGCGCACACGCCACCAAGCCGTCCATCACCAGACGGAAATAATAGTATCCGGTCACAGCGTTTTGGTGCAAAAGGTTCCAACACTGTTCATCACGTCACTGCACTTCTGGGAGGATTCATTCCTTTTGGCTGCTCATGCTGTCTGTGGGCGGCGCGTGCGCAGTTTATAACAGGCCACACTGCCCTCTTCTGCCCTGTCTCTTTTCCGTCTGGTGATGGACGGCTTGGTGGCGCGTGCGCAGTACATTGCGGGTAATGCCGCTCTCCACTGCCCTCTTCTGCCCGGTCTCTTTTCCGTCTGGTGATGGACGTCTTGGTGGCGCGTGCGCAGTACACAGCGGGTAACGCCACTCTCCACCCGGAAGTATTTTGTTTGTGTGTGTATTTAAGGGACGGTGTTAGCACAGGGCGTCCACAGCGCACCACGCTACCGCACTTTCTCCTGACGTTTGAGATATGCACTTATGGAATAGGTATGTTACTATCTTGGATCATTTTGTCCTTTCTTTGTGGCACAGGTATATATACTTTCTCTACTTTCTCTATGTCTTTTTGCTTTATAGTAGGTGACTCTTATGGGTCACTATTGAACGTTGATCCAGTCAGCATTTAGGACCCGTTTGTCTTCTATCTATTTACAGGTATTGAATACAATTTGCATTAATCTTGTCTTATGAGATACTTATATATTGGGGTGGAGAGAAAAAAATATATTTGTATATGTACACCTTCTCTTGTGGAAATGTTTCACAATATTACATTGTATTTTGACAATTTTTATGTTATAATGTGTAATTGATTTTGATACTTGAATGTACTATATGGACCTTTTATTATTATTTTTTTATCATTTTATTTTTTGAGTGCATAAGAATATTTGCATGGTTTTGAAAGATTTGTTTATCATTACATTACAGATAATTCCTTGATAAAGGCCTGCGAGCCGAAACGTTGGATAATTTTGTCTGTATTTTTCATTTTTGGTCCGCTTCAAATAAAAATTAAGAGCAGCTATGTGCATTGTTTTCTCGTAATTCAAACGAGTGTGCCGGGGTTATCTTTTCTATTAACAATCACAATGTACTCACAGAATAAAAAGGTTTTGCATCAGATACAAATCTGCACAGCGCAGAATCTGTTGCAGAAATGTCACATTGTCACAGCAACTTTTACTATCTGCTATGGAAAGAGTAAAGTTCGCAGCCGTACCTGTCGCTGTATTTGCCATAAAACACATTTTGGGGCTGATTTTCATGAAGCTTTAGTTCAGGAAAATCTAGTCAATGTGTAAATTTACCTTTGTTTCAAAACATGTTTCAAATATAGTTGGTTTAGTACTTGGGGTATTACTAGGAATAATGGCTGTGACACAAAGGTAAATTATCCACAAAGACTACAGAAGCGCCCATTGGATCAGTCCCCAAACTTCCAATATCATCTCTAATATACAGCGAAATGTAATCACCAAATGCCTACACAACAGATAATCCACCCATGTGATATAGTCACTGGGCCAGCAGTCATATAGGGATCATCAACTGTAATCCTGACTGTTTATCCCATTACAGAATAATCCAGCAGTGTCTAGTGGAAATCTTAGATCATGAATGAGAGTTTCTTCCAATTTCTGATTCCTCCCAATATCTTTATAGAATCATTCCATAGACATAATGCAGCATGAAGGGGCTCCGAGAAGGTGGCAGTGAAGGTGTGGTCACACAGCTCATAAAAGGACAACTGCCCGACCTCATAATCCAGACATATCCTGAATCTATCACTGGAGATCTTGTGAGGTAATCGGTGCATTTCCTTGTCATGTCACAAAATACTGATTATGATTATGTCTCCACAAACACCAGGACAGGTTATTATATCCAAGCAGTGACTGATGCCCCCTCCTGTCCATACTGGGATAACACATCCCCACACTCCACCACCCTGATCTTCTGCTCTCCACATCCCAGTAATGTCGTCCTGAGGTAAATCCCCTCCTGCTCATCACCTGATAATAACCCTGGAATCTCTCTGCTGTTTCTGGACGTTTCTGCTCCTCTCGTGTCCATGTCGCAGTTTTCAGGTCGTCTGATATATGGAGATTATTAGATGCTATGTTTACATCCAGTAATATGTCTGCAGGACTCGCCACATAGATCCCGCTCCTTATACCAGTTATTGCATTGCGTAATGTGTGTAATGTGTGTGAGATCACAGCCACTTCCAGGTCACCTCCATCATGGGGCTGTTTATCATGTCCCCCTGTGTCCTCATCACCTTCCTCCTCCTCAGGATCACACAAGTCACCGGTGTCTGGTTCCTGTAGGACAGTCAGTGGTTCCGTGATGTTACCCAGCTCCTCAATGTGTCTCATCTTCCTGGACAGCTCGTCCTTCTTTATTTTCAGCTGATGGATCAGAGCAGACAGTGGCAGTGACGCTTCCTTTTCCTGCCTGGAGATCTCACTCAGGACCTTCTTGTCTTGGGCTTCCACCTGTCTCCTGATGTCTGTACACAGGGCAGTGACTCTCTGGGCTTTTCCAGCTGCTTGATCTTGAGCTTTTTTCCTGTGCTCCTCCAGAGTCTGGACTTTCTCCTCGATGTCATTGATCTTTGTGATAAGTTTCCGGAGGACATTTCTCAGTTTCCTCTTCTTGTTCTCAGGGGACTCATCCAGCAGCTCCACCCGGTGTCCCCGATGTTCTCCGGCTGAACAATAGACACAGATAGAAGCCGCATCCTCAGTGCAGTAATATTGCAGGATCTTCTTATGGACAGAACATTTCCTTTTCTCTGGAGAAGTGCTGGGATCAGATAAGACGTGTTCTGCTGATTTGCTGTGAGCTCTCAGGTGTTTATCACACAGAGAAGCCTCACAGTGTAGACAGGATCTAACAGCAGGTACTGGAGAGTCCACACAGTAAGTGCAGCAGATCCCATTTTCCATTTGTGTTGGTGGAGTAAACAGGAATTTCTCCATTATTTTACACAGAGCTAAGTTACTCATCAGTGCCGGCCGCTCTTGAAATTTTTCTCTGCATTGAGGACAGGAATAAACTCCAGACTCGTCCTGCGTATCCAGCGACTGATCAATGCAGATCCGGCAGAAGTTGTGTCCACATCTCAGTATTACAGGATCTGTATAAGAGGTCAGACAGATGAAGCAGAGCAGCTCCTCTCTCAGATCAGCAGACGCCATGGCTGACAGTCTCAGACAAATGAAGAGAGAAACAACACTAGAATTCTTTACAGCTCAAAAGGGTGGGCTTTATACTGTGTACACAGGGGAGGGCTGAGGAGCGGAAGGTCACTTACTATTAACATGATAATGGACACTTGTGAAAATCACATCTTATATCTGCTGTAAATTTCGGGTCTACATTGTGGTCCCATATAAGGAGTGAATGTATTGAAAGCCAACATGGACAATAGCGATAATACGTGTAATATGAATGACTGAACTTACAATTTGATCCTCAAACACTGGATGGCACTAAAGGTTTTCAAAGAGATAGAACATGGGCTGTGGGGGTCAAACAACCTGTTAATACCCTGTTACACTAAACGATGTCCCACCAACGATCCGACATGATGGGATCGCTCGGACATCATTAGGCTGATCGCTGGTGAGCTGTCACATAGACAGCCCCAGCAACGCTGGACGCTGATTTCTAATGTAAACGTTGGGTATACAGGAGCAGCGCCACTCCTGGATACCCGACGTTTACCTTGGAAACCAGTGGGTATCCAGGAGCCGCGACGTTTACATTATAAACCAGCGTCCAGCGTCGCTGGTCTCTCGCTGCCTCACGCAGTGATGCGTGCTGGGCAGCGGGAGACCAGCGATCGAAAAACGGCCCAGGCCGCTCGAGCACGATCAGCGATACCCGGTAGGGGGCCGGTCGCTGATCCCCGTCACACACAGCGATCTCGCTGACGAGATCGCTGTATGTGACGGGACCCTTAAGGCCCTTTTACATTTAGCGATGCACCAGCGATCCGACCAGCGATCCGACCCGGTCAGGATCGCTGGTGCATCGCTAAATGATCGCTAGTGAGCTTTCATACAGAAAGATCTCACAGCGATGCAGCAGCGACGCAGCGCACGATACTCACCTTTCACACACAGCGATCCTGACGTTCTCCCGCCCGCCTCCACGCGTCGCTCGTCGTCACAGCAGGAAGCCCAGCAGGAAGCGCCCGACGAGAAATGGAGCCGGACATTCTCGCGCGATCAGCGATGGACAGCGGGGGAGCCGGTCGTTGGTAAGTATCACACATAGCGATATCGCTAGCAATATCGCTATAACGTCACAAAACCAGTGACGTTTTAGCGATATTGCTAGCGATATCGCTTAGTGTAAAACCCCCTTTAGGCAAGAAGGCCATTGTGTGTCCTGTGGTGTGGAGCCTTTTGTTCTTATCGCCAGCCTAAATGGAATTTGAACCTGTCCTCAGGCCTTTTTGACACAAAGACCTTTTGACTATAAACAGTGGCTTGCCAAAGTATTCACCCTCTTGGCATTTTTCATGATTTGCTCCCTCACAACCAGGAATTTCACTGTTTTTTTCAGAGTTTAAACATGCCTACAACTGTGAACATTTAGTTGTCTTTTCATTGTGAGGCAAAGAAGAAATAGGACAAAATAACTGAAAACGTCAGTGTGCATTACTAAAGTCATCACTTTGTAGAGCCTCTTTTAGCTTCAATAAGTCTATATGAGCTTTCCACATCTTGCCAGTGGGATTTTTGCTTATTCCTCAAGGCAAAACTGCTCCAGCTCCTTCAAGTTAGATGGTTTCCTCTGCTGAACAGCAATCTTCAAGTCGTCTGACCACAGATTCTCAATTGGATGAAGGTCTGAACTTTAACTAGGCCACGCCAAAACATTTACACATTTCTCCTTAAACCACTCTTGTGTTGCTTTAGGATATGTTCAAACGGGAAGGAATGGCTCAGTATTTGCTCAGGATTTGACGCAGGTGAAATCTGCAACAAATCTGCATCTGAAGTCATTGGAAGGTCACCTGCGTTTTTTAGGCATTTTTGATGCATTTTTTCCGCATGCATTTCTTCATTGCATGCATTTTTTGTCACTTGAGATAAAGCTAATTGAAAGTTGGCTACTGGGAAGGAAAAAAAAAGTGATTTCCTATTTGCAGATATATTGGGGTATGTTCCCTCAGTCAGTAAACGCTGCGGGTTGGACGCTGCATACATCCACAATGTCCAACCTGCAGCATCCAGCTGTTACAGCATAGTGAATAGGATTTCAAGAAATCCCATGCCCACTATGTGTGCACCAATGCCAGCGGCTCACACGCAGAGACAGACATGTGGCACGTCTTTCCAGACCGCAGCATGTCAGTTTATATAGTCGAGATGCTCCGTCTCCACTGCGTAAATTACCCATACCCTTTCATTAGATGCTGTAAAAACGCATCATCTTCCTAGTCACATTAAGTGCGTATTAAGTGCGGGAATGCATGTGTACTAATTTGCATAATGGTGAATCTTGTGACACAGCCAGAAGTACACAACACATGAAGTGGAGGAAAGCACAGAGAGAGGTCCCCTCCTTTTTAATAATAATTATAAAAAAAAAGGCGTGTGGCCCCCATATATTTGTTAACCAGCCAGAGTAAAGCAGACTACTGGGCTGGTATTTCAGACTAGTAAGGATTCAATATCCATGAACCTTACCAGCCTGATAACACCAGGCCACAGCAGTCTGCTTACCTTGGATGGTTACCTTGGATCCCGGCTTACCTTGGATGGTTGTCTTGGATCCCCTCTAAAAAAACAGCATGAGGTCCCCCCGATTTTTGCTAACCAGCCAAGGAAAAAGAAGACAGCTGCGACCTGGTATTCTTAGGCCGCTTTCACATTTGCGTTTCAGGGCGCAGCGACGGCCTGCGCACGGCCGCCGCTAAGCCCCGCCCCTGCCACGCCTCCGCCGGTAGCTCCGCCTCCGGGCGCATGACGCTGCATGCGTCATGCGTCCCCTATCTTTATCACAGAGGATGCAAGCCGTGCGCAGTATGCGTTTGGCGGCGCCTGCGTCCTTTTGACGGTGCGCCGAGCGCAACCAAATTGCAACAGGTTGCGTTTGGCGCTGGTCGGCGCACCGTCAAAAGGACGCAGGCGCCGCCAAAATGCATACTGCGCACGGCCTGCGTCCTCAGTGATAAAGATAGGGGATGCATGATGCGTGAAGCGTCATGCGCCCGGAGGCAGAGCTACCGACGGAGGCGCAGCTTAGCGGCGGCCGTGCGCAGGCCGTCGCTGCGCCCTGAAACGCAAATGTGAAACCGGCCTTAGGCTGGCGAGGCCCATTGATTTTGGCCCTCACCAGCCTAAACAATAGCAGCCCGCAGCCGCCCCACAATTGGCACATCCAAAGATGCGCCAATTGTGGCACTTTACCAGGCTCTTCCCACTTGCCCTGTTGCATTGGCAAGTTGGGTAATATTTGTGGGGTTGATGTCACCTTTGTATTGTCCGGTGACATCAAGCCCACAGAATACTAATGGTGACGCGTCTATGAGACACATATCCATTACTAATCGTATAGTTACATGGTAAATAAAGACACAGCCAGAATAAAGTATTTTAATTGAAATAAAGACACCGACATCTTTGATAGGTCTTAATTAAACCATATTTACTGCATTGCCTAATTCCACCGAATACCTCGATCTCCTGTAAGAGAAATAAAATAAAAAAGCAACAGTATACCATACCTGTACGCCTAGAAGATATACATACTGTTTAATAACGAGTCCAGCTCTGCTACATCTGGATGCCTTTGGCTGAATGGTGGCATCATGCCATCATCCAGCCTGACATCCAGACACAGCAGAGCTTGTAGATGAACACCAGAGATAACTTCCGGCTGTGGGACAAGGTACAGCTTTATTTAAATTAGTTCACATATGTAGTAAGCTGCGTTCAAGCACTTAATATACATGTGACTATAAAGATAATGCGGTTTTACCACATGTAATAATAGTCTATGGGTAATTTACACTGCGGAGTCTGAGCGTCTCTGCAGCATAAATAGACATGCTGCAGTCTTGAAAGATGCGCCACATATCCGTTTACGCTGGGAAGTCAGAGGCGTCTCTGAACATATAATGGAGATGGGATTTCTCGAAATTCCATCCGCTAGGCTGTAACATCTGGCCGCTGCGGATGTACACAGTGTCAAACCCACGGGAATTACTGACCATGGGAACATACCCTTAGCAGTATGCTTTGCATCATTTTCCTGTTGGAAGGTGAACCTATGTCCCACTCTCAAATCACAGACAGACTGAAACAGATTTTGCTGAAGAATATTGTTGTATTTCGCATCATCCATCTTCCCCGCAACAAACATTTTTCCCTGTACTTGTTCTTGAAGTGATGAGCTGTGTTGGTTTGGCGCTAGACCTAGCATTTACCTTGGTGGCCAAAAGTTAAATTTTGGTCTCATCTGACCACAGCAAACTCAAAACAGTTTTGCAATTTTTATGTGTAAGAAAAGGGTTTTTTCTGGCCCCTCTTCCATAAAGACCACCTCTACAGCTTATTGTGGTTGTATGGACAGATACTTCAGTCTCCGCTTGGGAACTCTGCAGTTCCTCAGGGTTATCTTTGGTCTCTGTGTTGCCTCTCTGATTAATGTCCACCTTGCCCGTGCTGAGTTTTTGTGGACATCCTTCTCTTGGCAGGTTTTTTGTGGTACCATATTCTTTTCATTTGATGATAATGGATTTCATGGTGCTCCGGGGATCATGAGAGACTGGGAGATTTTATTATAACCCAACCCTGTCTTGTACTTCTCAACAACTTTGTCCCTGACTTGTTTGGAAATCTCTTGGTTTTCATGCTGTTGCAGTGCCGCAATCAGGGCATTACTGTCCTTACTACTGTATGGGGCCCGGTGATTAGAAGCAAAAAAGGGGCCCAAACATGCTGGCAGCCCTGTCCGCTCAGGCCCCCCTCTCTTTGCTTTTCCTCATCGGGCCCCTAGACATTTTGTTCAAGGCGTCCGAACGCCCAATGCATAACAACACTGTGGGGTTTTAAAGATACACTTACAGTGTTGTTATTGCATCCGGTGAACGGAAATGGGCACTGTTCCTGCGGCTGGCCCTAGTGCATCATGGTCCTGACGTCACACGCTGCTCCACTTCCTCATTCTGGAGCAGGGCAGTGTGTGGTGTGCAAACTGGGGGCAGATGGCAGACAAGCAAGCGGAGCTGGCAGATGGACCGGATAAGCAGGGTGAAGCTGCAGGTGGACAGGACGAGCAGGGTGAGGCGGCAGGCGGGCGAGCAGGGTGAGTCTCTCCGGTGAGAAGAAGGCTTCAGGTGGCTCACAGTGGCTGATTAGGGAAGGCGAGTGGTGACTGGGGGGCCCGCGTCCAACAGGGCCCAGGGGGTGGCTAGTGGGGACTGGGGGCCTGCGTCCAACAGTGCCCAGTGGGAGGCTAGTGGTAAAGTGGCCCCCAGTCCCCACTAGCCTCCCCCTGGGCACTGTTGGACGCGGGCCCTCAGTCACTACCCTTGAAGAAAGATAATCAAAATATGCCCCCAAAAAATTGTTACCAATGTTTAATAGGTTAGAGTAAAGTAGGGCCCTGCCAATAGCATCTACATTGTCGTGGTGTCAGGCTTAAAAAATCTTTTGGTCAAAACAAAGGCTGATGGCTATAGACCCTTTTACATTTAGCGATGCACCAGCGATCCGACCAGCGATCCGACCCGGTCAGGATCGCTGGTGCATCGCTAAATGATCGCTAGTGAGCTTTCATACAGAAAGATCTCACAGCGACGCAGCGCACGATACTTACCATTCACACACAGCGATTCAGACGTCCTCCCGCCCGCCTCCACGCGTCGCTCGTCGTCACAGCAGGAAGTCTCAGCAGGAAGCGCCCGACGAGAAATGGAGCCGGACATTCTCGCGCGATCAGCGATGGACAGCGGGGGAGCCGTTCGCTGTTAAGTATCACACATAGCGATATCGCTAACAATATCGCTATAACGTCACAAAACCAGTGACGTTTTAGCGATATTGCTAGCGATATCGCTTAGTGTAAAACCCCCTTATGTTTGTGATATGTTGTTAATGTATGATTGGTAAGGGCGTGGTGCAGAAGTGGAGTTTTTCCAAGAAAGGGCGGAGGGACTGTGGAAGGTTTACACGGTGGAGGTGGAGCTAGGGTGGAGGTGGAACTGTGGGTGGAGCCTTGGCGGAGTCTCAAGGGGACCCCGATAATTTTGCCAGTATGGGGCCCCGAACTTCCAAGTGGCAGTCCTGTTGTACTTCTTGCTTAATGGTGTTGCAGCCTCTATGGCCTTTCAGAAAAAGTGTATATACTGACAGACATGTGATATTTGGATTATTTTCACTACATGTGACTTATGATGGCAATTGCTTAAGCCAGAATTTTTTAGGGACAAATAGCAAAAAGGGTGAATACATATGCACATGCAAATTTTTTTATTTCATCCCATAAATTTAATTTGTGTCTATATTTTGCTCATTTCACTTCATCAACTTAGATTATTTAGTGCTGATGCATCACACACAAATTAGATTACAAAAATATTTAAACACAGGTTGTAATGTATCAAACTAGGTAAGAAGCCAAGGGGGTGAATACTTTGGCAAGCCACTTTAAAAGAACACCATCTGCAGGAAGATGAAGACCACTGCAATTAGGTTTGACCCTTGACCTGCTAATCCATTCTGGACAAAAGAGTGCCACCTTCAGGAAATTGTCGACATCAGAAGCCATGTGCATGTTTCTGGAGAAATCAAAAGGCTGTGACTTGAATGGATGGTCTGATTATGTGGAGGTTTTATAGTGATGGGGAATGTATGGGCTATGACTGAATGTGTGACTAATGTAAAGCTTACACACCAAGCTAGTTAGGCATCTTCCCATTTCTCATCTTCCACCGCCCTCTCCTATTCCTTTTTCCCTTTCATTGTACCTTTGCCCCTTAGGGCACCGTCACACATAGATACTCACCAGCGATCCTGTCAAACAAACAGCTTCACCAGCGATCTGCACCAGCGACCGCCGAGCGCGCGGCGTCGCTGTGTACTTTAATTACCAGCGCGCTGATGCAGGGAGCTGGTAACCAAGGTACACATCGGGTTTCTAAGGGACGTGCGTCCCGTAGAAACCCGATGTGTACCTTAGTTACCAGCTCCCTGCATCAGAGTGCTGGTAACTAAGGTACACATTGGGTTTCTAAGCACCGTCCGGTGCTTAGAAACCCTGCGTTTACCTTAGTTACCAGCTGATCGCTGGTCTCCCGCCTGTCACACGCAGCGATGCGTGCTGGCCAGCGGGAGACCAACAGCTATCAAAAAAATGTCCAGGGCTTTCCAAGAGCGATCAGCGATACCGGCAGGGGGCGGTTCGCTGATCGCTGTCACACACAGGTAACTTCACATAGAGAGACAGAAGGGTCTGGGAGTTTACATTTATGACGACCTTTGACACTCTCAATGTTGGAATGAATGTGTTGCATGGATTTATGTCTTTTTACATCAATTAAGGAATTTGCTCCTAAGACCTTGTGGGGGCATCACAACACATTAGGAGACCCCAATCAGGGGACAATAAAACATCCAGACTCCTTATCTATGAACTGGTCCAATATTTATGTTTCTCCCTCCCCCATAATCATAATTCTGCTTCACGTCACTTGTCTCATCTATTGCATTTTTTCTGTGCTGTAGTGTGCATAAATATGTGACTCTTCAGATTTTGTATTAGTCAGTGCCTGATGAAGAGACCTGAGTAGTCTCGAAAGCTTGCAGTGTGTTACCATCTTTTCAGTCCATCTTTATTCCAACATTTTTGGGTGCTCGAAACTCTACCATTTTAAGACAGCTCAGTATGACACTCTGGGTGTCCTTCTTTGACTACAGATAACGCCAGAAATGTAATGGACTGCTGTTATTTCAATTTTCTTCTTGGCATTCTTTGTATATGCTTAATGCCATTTTTATATCTAACTAGCTGAAGAGCCCAGCATAGTAACTAACTGTAGTTAGTTATAACATTATGATTATCCTCCATCCCATAGTCCTGTGCCCATATACCCATCATATATATCCTCCATCCCATAGTCCCGTGGCCATATACCCATCATACATATCCTCCATCCCACAGTCACGTGCCCATATACCCATAAGACATCCTCCATCCCATAGTTTCGTGCCCATATACCCATCATACATATCCTCCATTCCATAGTCCCGTGCCCAAATACCCATCATGCATATCCTCCATCCCATAGTCCAGTGCCATATACCCATCACACATCCTCCATCCCAAAGTCCCGTGCCTATATACCCATCGTACATATCCTCCATCCCATACTCCTGTGCCCATATACCCATCATGCATATCATCCATCCCATAGTTCAGTGCCATATACCCATCACACATCCTCTATTCCATAATCCCGTGCCCATATATCGATCATACATATCCTCCATCCCATAGTCCCGTGCCCATATACCCATCACACATCCTCATTCCCATAGTCCTGTACCCATCATACACATCCGCCATCCCATAGTCCCATGCCCATATACCTATCATACACATCCTCCATCCCATAGTCCCATGCCCATATACCCATCGTACACATCCTCCATGCCCATATACCCATCATACATATCCTCCATATCTTGCTGCAGATGGTGTCACTGTGCATTGGTCAACAACACAGCGCACTTTGCACAAGGAGAAGCTGTATGGGAGAGTGATGCGAAAGAAGCTGTTTCTGCAAGCACACCACAAACAGAGTCGCCTGAGGTATGCAAAAGCACATTTGGACAAGCCAGTTACATTTTGGAAGAAGGTCCTGTGGAGTGATGAAACAAAGATTGAGTTGTCTGGTCATACAAAAAGGCGTTATGCATGCGCTGTATTGTTGACCGATGCACAGTGACACCATCTGCAGCAAGATGATGCTGCAGGTCTTTGAAGGTGGTCTGTGGATTGTCCTTGACTGTTCTCACCATTCTTCTTCTCTGCCTTTCTGATATTTTTCTTGGCCTGCCACTTCTGGGCTTAACAAGAACTGTACCTGTGTTCTTCCATTTCCTTACTATGTTCCTCACAGTGTAAACTGACAGGATAAATCTCTGAGACAACTTTTTGTATCCTTCCCCTGAAAAGCTATGTTGAATAATCTTTGTTTTCAGATCATTTGAGAGTTGTTTTGAGGAGCCCATGATGCCACTCTTCATAGGAGAATCAAATAGGAGAACTACTTGCAAGTGGCCACTTTAAATACCTTTTCTCATGATTTGATACACCTGGCTATGAAGTTCAAAGCTCAATGAGGTTACAAAACCAATTTAGTGCTTCAGGAAGTCAGTAAAAAGTAGTTAGGAGTGTTCAAATCAAGAAAACGATAAGGGTGCCCATACTTTTGCACCGGTCAAATTTTGTTTAAATGCAGATTGCACATTTTCTGTTAGTACAATAAACCTCATTTGAAACCAGAAATATAACTGAGTCCATCAGTTATTAGATATATGAAACTGAAATAGCTGTTGCAAAAACCAAAATTGTTATAAAGAAAAAAGGTTAACATTAATAGGGGTGCCCAAACTTTTACATATGACTGTATATATACAGTGTGTCTGTAAAGTCATGGTGCACTTTTGACCATTCACTGGAAAGCAACAAAAGACGATGGAAATGTGAAATCTGCTCCAAATAAAAGAAAAATTCTCCGAGTTTCATACCTATTAAGTGCAATTTGATGTGGGCTCAATTGGTTGCCCTCCACACATCCAAACGAGAGTGACGTTCTTGCCACACATGGGTAACGACGTCTAGAGTAACAGAGTGAATAACGTCTGTGATTCTCTGTTTTAAGTAATTAATGTCATTGATACGTTCAATGTACACATGTTGCCTCACATAACCCCAAACTGGGAGGGTTTTCCTTTTATTTGGTGCAGATTTCACATTTCTATTGTCTTTTGTTGCTTTCCTGTGACTGGTCAAAAGTGCACACTGACTTTACGGACACACTATATATATAATAATCTTTATTTATTGACTGAAATCCCACAATCTCTGCTATCTCAGCCTTCTTCTCTGCTCGCTTTCTCAAACTGAACATGGACAAAACAGACTTAATCATCTTTCCCCCTTCTCACTCTACCCCTCCACCAGACCTATCCATCAATGTCAACGGCTGCTCTCTTTCCCCAGTCCCGCACGCCCGGTGCCTTGGGGTGATCCTCGACTCTGCGCTCTCTTTCAAACCACATATCCAAGCCCTCGCCTCCTCCTGCCACCTCAAACTCAAAAATATTTCCCGGATCCGCTCATTCCTCAACCACGAAACCACAAAAACACTAGTGCATGCTCTTATCATCTCCCGCCTTGACTACTGAAACCTCCTGCTCTCTGGCCTCCCCTCTAGCACTCTGGCTCCAGTCCATCCTACCCTCTGCTGCCCGACTAACCCACCTGTCTCCCCGCTATTCCCCAGCCTCCCCCCTATGCCAGGCCCTTCACTGGCTTCATATTGCCCAGAGGCTCCAATTCAAAACCCTAACCATGACATACAAAGCGCCATCCACAACCTGTCTCCTCCATACATGGTCATGGTCTCTAGGTACCTACCCGAACGCAACCTTCGATCATCTCAAGATCTCCTTCCCTGAAGACCCACCTGTTCTTTAGGTGTAAGCGGCAAGAGCGGGCAAGAGATTGTATATGGGATGTGAAGGAGAGATTGGTGTCAAACATAACACCCAGACAGCACGCCTGCTGCCGGGGAGTTATTGTGGCACCACCCACGAGAGTGAAATGTCAGATTTAGGGAGGTTAGTAGACGGCGGGAGCAGAAGAAGTTCAGTTTTGGTGAGGTTGAGTTTCAGATAGAGAGTGGACATAATAATGGAGACTGTGGACAGACAGTCACTGGCGTTCTGTAGTACAGAGGGGGTAAGGTCGGGGGAAGACGTATATAGTTGTGTCATCAGCATAAAGATGGTACCGAAAGCAAAATCTGCTGATTGTCTGTCCAATTGGGGCTGTGTAGAGAGAAGAGAAGGGGGCCAAGGACTGAGCCCTGAGGTACCCCGACAGCAAGAGGAAGAGGAAATGAAGTGGAGCCAGAGAACAAAACACTGAAGGAGCGGTCAGAGAGATAGGAAGAGAACCAGGAGAGAGCAGTGTCCTTAATGCCTAGTGACTGGAGCCTAGAGAGTAGGAGATTGTGGTCAACAGTATCAAAAGCTGCAGATAGGTCAAGAAGAATGAGCAGAGAGTGGTCACCGTTACGTTTTGCTGTCAGAAGGTCATTGGTCATTTTGATGAGTGCAGTTTCAGTTGACTGTAGGGGGCAGAAGCCGGACTGTGAAGGGTCTAGAAGGGAGTGAGTGGAGAGGTAACGGGTAAGGTGGGAGTAAACTAGGCGCTCCAAAAGTTTAGAGATAAAGGGGACATTGGAGACTGGTCTGTAGTTGTTTGTGCAGGATGGGTCGAGAGCGGGTTTCTTTAGTAATGGAGTGAGTAACGATGGCGTGTTTGAAGGAGGATGGGAAAATGCCTGAGGAGAGGGAGAGATTAAAGATTGTAGTTAGGTGGGTTGTGACGACTGGAGAGAGACTGGAGGAGATGTGAGGGAATGGGGTCGGTAGTGCATGTAGTCGGACGAGAAGAAGAGAGGAGTCTGGAGACTTCTTCTGTGATGGGATCAAATGTGGAAAGTGAGCCAGGGGAGATGCAGAAAGGGATGGGAGTTACAGCACTTGGTGGTTGGGAGCAGATTTCCTGATGGATATTATCTATTTTTTCTGTAAAGTTGGAGGCCAGGTCATCAGCACAAATGTCTGTGATAGGGGCTTGTGCTTTTGGCCTGAGGAGGGAGTGAAAAGTGTCAGAAAGTTTCTTGGGGTTGTTGGCTAATGAGGAGATCAGGGTGGTGAAGTAGGTCTGTTTGGCGAGGTGAAGGGCAGCGTTATAGGTTCTTAACATAAATTTGAAGTGGATGAAGTCTTCTGGTGTGCGGGTTTTTCTCCATAGGCGTTCAGCACTCCTAGAGCATCGCTGGAGAAGTTGAGTTTGCGATGTGAGCCAGGGCTGTTTTACTCTGTGCTTGGAGGTTCTGAGGGTGAGGGGAGCTACTTGGTCAAGGGTGCTTCTAAGAGTGTCATTGTAGTGATGAACAGCCAGATTAGGACAGGAAAAAGAGGAGATTGGGGACAGTGATGAGTGTAGGGAGTCTGAAAGTGTCTGAGGGTTAATGGCTTGCAGATTTCTGACTGTGTGGTAGGTAGGAGTGAGCTGGGGTGGGCGAGGATTTGTGAGCGTGAAGGAGAGAATGTTGTGGTCAGAGAGTGGAAGCAGTGAGTTATTTAGGTGGGAGATTTAACAGAGCCAGACAAAGACCAGATCAAGGGTGTTACCGTCCTTGTGTGTCTCAGAGGTTGAAAGCTGTGATAGGCCTAGAGAGGTGGTTAGTGATAGAAGCTGGGATGCAGATGTGGAAGTAGGGCTGTTAATGGGGATGTTGAAGTCTTCCAGGATAAGGGTTGGAAGTTCTGAGGACATGAAGTGCGGCAGCCAGGCTGAAAAGTGGTCAAGGAAGTGGGTGGGTGAGCCTGGGGGCCGGTATATGACCGCTACTCTGAGGGAGAGGGGATGGAAGAGCCTGATGTTGTGGACCTCAAAAGAAAGGAATAAGAGTGATGGAACTGGGGGGATGACCTGGAAAGTGCATTGTGGGGACAGGAGTATGCCGACTCCACCACCATGTCTGTTTGTGGGTCTCGGGGAGTGAGAGAATTGTAAGCCACCATAGGAAATGGCAGCAGGAGAGACCATCAGAATCCTGAATCCAGATTTCAGTGAGGGCCAACAGATTAAGAGAGCTGTTCAGAAAGTAGTTGTGTAGGAAAGGAAGCTTGTTACAAGCAGACCGTGGATTCCAGAGGGCACAATTAAAAGATGGAGATGAGGGAGTGCAAGTAATATTAATAAGATTATTATGGTTTTGATATGAGGTAGGGTAGGGGTTGAGGTTGGGGGATGGTGGACCAGGGTTGGGGGAGATGTCCCCTGAAATCGGTAGGAGTACGAAGATAAAGAGCAAATAGTTATTGGAATTGTAATTTTTTTCTGCGATGTGTTTGGGCAAGATGGGCTGAGGTTTCTCAAGAAGGTGAGGAGTGCATGGGAGCTGTACATGGGAGAGGGAAGTATAGAGGGGCTGATGTGTATGAGTCGTGATAGAGGGGGGATAGGGTGGTGAATGTGAATGGCAAGGGAACACAGGAGGATAAAAATAAAGCACATGGTTAAAGGGGAGAGCAAAGTGTGGGTTACCTGACTCCTGCCCTGACTAACTGCCATGTATAACTGCCGTTTTCCTGATGCTTAGCTTCTGTGATGTATAACTGCCGTTTTCCTGATGCTTAGCTTCTGTGATGTATAACTGTCGTTTTCCTGATGCTTAGCTTCTGTGATGCTTTGCTTATGGGATGCTTGCGTGCTGCACCCCACACTGCGTGCTTCCCCTTAGGAACTACTACATATGTAGACCACACTACAGGGTCAGGAGAGAAGGATTGTGGGAGCTGGTTGAGTATAATTTTGCAGCTGGGGCCAGCACACCAGGGGATGGTTAGATGATCAAAGGCACTAGACCAGGCTGTGTCAATATGCTATAGCACCTTCAACCTGATAAGATCTAGAGAGGCCCCAGTCACGGATCTAAAGCAGTATTACATACAGTGCAACGAATGAATTATACCAAAGCTTTAGCAAGCACATTAAAATATGCAGCAAAATGGTAAAGCAGCAGAAGTATGGAGTTGTACCATTTGGATATATTGCAGCAGAGGTGGGAAGTTGTATCATTCAGGCTGCTTGCTAGCAGTGAATGGAGTAAATACATGCAGGGTGGCTCAGTTGATTACCATTTGGATATATTGCAGCAGAAAAGAGAGGCAGCAGAGGTGGGAAGTTGTATCATTCAGGCTGCTTGCTAGCAGTGAATGGAGTAAAAACATGCAGGGTGGCTCAGTTGATTACCTTTGTGAAGAGAGAAGATGAATGTTAATTCCATGCCATGTATAACTGGCGTTTTCATGATGCTTAGCTTCTGTGATGCTTTGCTTATGGGATGCTTGCGTGCTGCACCCCACACTGCGTGCTTCCCCTTAGTATATATATATACACTCTACCATTTGGGGTCACCCAGACAATTTTGTGTTTTTCATGAAAACTCATACTTTTATTAATCAAATGAGTTGCCAAATGAATTGAGAATCTAGTCCAGACATTGAGAAGGTTCGAAAAAAAGATTTTTATTTGAAATAATAATTTTCTCCTTCACACTTTGCTTTCATCAAAGAATGCTCCCTTTGCAGCAATTCCAGCATTGCAGACCTATGGCATTCTAGCATTCTGGCATTTGCTGAGGTAATCTGGAGAAATTTCACCCCATGCTTCCAGAAACCTCTCCCACAAGTTGGTTTGGCTTGATTGTCACTTTTTGCATACCATACGGTCAAGCTGCTCCCACAACAGCTCAATGGGGATGAGATCTGATGACTGCGCTGGCCACTTCATTACAGATAGAATACCAAACACTATGTTTGACGAGTGTGACCAACCTGTCAATCAGTTCTCCAAGCGATGCTACAGATCGCTTGGAAAACGCTAGCATTCTGCAAGCTAATTACGTTTGCAAATTGCTAGTTTTTCCGCAGGAAAATCGCAGGAATTTAAAATGCAATTTTCCCGCGGAATGGAATCCGGAATTCTCGTGGTAATTTCCGCGAGAGTTCCGCTACGTGTGAACATAGCCTAAATCAAAACAATATCAGAAGGCCTATAGAGTTAGTAGTGAGATAACTATTACACAACATATTGTTTAAGCAAAACAAGACCATCATCCAAAGTGTTTCAGTTACTCAGCTCCTTTGATTTTCAAATATTCATCAGTTTCTCTATATAGTACCTATGGAGTCCAGGTCTCCTTAAATTTAACAAGCGAGAGATGCATATATGCCACTATTTCTTCTATATAGTAAAGCTGATCAACTTTTTGTATCCACTCTGAGGTACTCGGGCAGCTCTGGGAGCGCCATTTTGGAGGTATAAGTAATTTGGCAGCTGCTATCAGGAATGGCAGTAGAGTTTTATACTTTGTTTGCAGAAAGTTACTAGACCAATTAAGGAAGATAAGACTTGGTTGCAGGGGTTTTGTAAGTCTGCATATTTAAGTTGTGATTTTTAAAACACTCCCCCAGAATGGCTTGATATTATCACAGAACCACCATAGGTGAAGAAGCGTCCCCTTATCTAAAGCGCATCTCCAGCGGGTTCCATACATGTGTTGCTACTGGAGTGGTATACCATCTTGTGATGATCTTATATGAGTTCTCTTTGACTTTTAACACATCTGGATGGGCCGTATGAGTTCTTATAAATGCCCAATTCTTTCTCCCATGCTAGTATATAAGCTGGTTTCACTGGGACTGAGTTACTCAAGAGTACCTGGTACAGCTTGGCCAGTACACCTTTTGGATGTTTATTCTGGGTTAGTAGTGATTCAAAAGTCGTTAGCCTCCTGGTTGGGTTTCCAGGTTTCAGATACAACCTTACAGCTTTTTTGAGACTGTTATAGTGAAGAAAATTAATAAGGAAACACATATACATACATACATACACTCATTTTTATATATATAGATCGGGGAAGCAGGAGGTATAGAGTGGGGGCGTTGAGGATGCAGAGACTGATAATGAATTGGGGAAATAGTACAGGTGCTAATTAATTTATATAATAGGTGGGGAAAGTGGCTATTTATAGTTAGTGGGGGCAAAGTGGTGGATTACAATTTATATTTGGAATGGTGGGTTGCATAATAACTAATTATATATTAAGGGAAAAAGTGAGAAATGTACTCTGGAAGTGGTGCTCTAGGCACCTGTGTGATTTTATGCAGAGATGGGTCCTGGCTGGAAGAAGTGGTGGTCTGCACTGCATGTAAAAGAAAAACAAAGATGAAGGACTTCAGCTAGAGACGCTACCTGTACACTGACACTATACACTGTATACTATATACAGAGGTCCTGTGTATAATGTCACTGGTGATCACTGTATTACCTGTACACTGACACTAAATACAGATCTCCTGTGTATAGTGACACTTAGTATTGTTATTTTTTTTTTTTTAATGATCAATAATGTATTTGCTCACTATGTGATGGTAATATATGGCCTGGCCATGGTGTGGCAGTATTTGTTCCTTGTATGTGGTATTATTTGGTCACTATATCATGGTATTATGTGATCGGGTCATGGTGTGGTGTTATTTCTCCCTTGTATGTGGTAATATTCGGTCAGCTATTGGCTTCAACACTGTCAACGTGACGTCAGCGCCAATAAAAATAACAGACATCAAGACAATAACAGACATCAAGAGCAGCAGTAGCAGAGTGTCTGGAATCCAGCTAAAAAAAACATAATGCACAACAAAGTCAAAATAACATTCATGTGCACATGTATATTCATTTGTTACTTTTTTAACTGCATCATGGTTCGTAAACCGTGAAGCGGTTAAAAGATGTAATATGTTTATTCTTTGGGTGACTTCGCATTGAGGCCGCCTGTTGGCTATAATAAAAGTTAGGGGAGCCGCCTCCAATATGACCACAAAACCAATGCCAAGGGCACTGAAAAAATAAAGCTGCCAGCTTTTTCCTGAAGAAGCGTTGTAAAAGAAAGCTCAGCTGAAGAATGTTTCCTTGGAAAACTATGTGTAAGTGACACTGCTCTATGTCAAAGCTCATGTTAAAATTGCACTGCAATTGGATCGCATTCCCATGGAAAATCGGATTGTATTCGCATGAAAATCGCATGACACTCATTCCACTTTTCTGGACCGAAATCTGACCATTTTTTTTTAAGGGTGATGGGTTTGAGCCCTAAAACTCAGTAACTCGCAAGAGAAATTGGCATCTTGCAGATTTGACACATCACAGATCATAAATAAACTCACCAAAAACTCATCGAGGGAACACGGCCTTGTGCAAGAAAAACTGCTACAAAGTCTGCAGCCATCACTTTGCTGGTTTCTCAGATTATTAAAAAAAACCCACAATGTTTCAGATGCAAAATTAGGCTCTGTTCACATGTCCAAAACCAGACACTTACTAATTGTAGTATTAAAATAGTACATTTTATTCATAAAATCTTATTATAAACATTCCCATATGCAAAGCAACTACAAGAAAATGGTGTACAAATAATAATAATAGTGTATACTGGTCTGAAAAGGTAAAAATGTTTGAAAATTAAGAGGTGATTTTTATATACTTTCGATCGCTGAACTCTGTAAAAATATTGAAAAAATTCTATTTCGGCACGTTTCACGTGGACGGCATACGGATGACACACACATACCATAAGTATCACAAGCAGCCCTGATAACACCAGTACTGGTTTTTCCAGCAGTGGTAAAATCAAAACTTGTGAAATTTGCCTAAAACACAGCAGCGATTGCTTTACAGCACCCTTTATCAGTAACATGCTCCAGAGCGATCCATCATCCATGAGTTGAGAACTGTACTTGAACCATAGATGCATTCGGCAGTGATGCTGGAAATTCCGGCGAGCACGCTGTATAATCAAAGTGTGCATGGAGAAACGTAATGTAACAATGAAGCACAATCAATATAAGAAAATAAAGACAGAAGAGCAAATTGATTAAATTCTTATATTTTACTTAAATCTCAGACATATCCAACAGTTACATGTATAGATCTGGTGTCCCCAATAGTGATACAAAGTGGCATGAAATAAGGCACGCTTCATGTGATTGGGTCATTATCAAAAGAATAAGGGTAAGCCCCCCAAAAAATTTACATCCACAGTCGTATAATTCTCTTGTACAAGACAAAAATGGGGATCCAAATTTATAATGAAGAAATAGTAAATATACAATGTGACTTCAATAAGAAGACGCCCATACACATCCAACACTACAAACAGAAACCAATACCACCCCCCCTTCCCCGTACACTTCAGTGGTGCTCAGCAATATACTGCAAATACAGATACAGTCCATAAACACTTATGAGTACAGGGGAGAAAATTTCAGCACTCACCAAAATGTAAAATAGGGTAAACTTTAGTCCAAAGGCATAAAATTACAGAGGGAGGAATAAGGGTGAGGAATAACAATAAGTCAGTGTGTTATTCCTCTCACTGTAATTTTATGCCTTTGGAATAAATTTGCTAATATTTTACGTTTTGGCGAGTGATGGAATTTTCTCCCCTCTACTCACAAGTAGTCACTCGTATGGCTTACTCTAAGATCACATCCTGCACAATGATCTCTATGTATGTGAAATATTAGAATCTGCACTTGAAAAACTGCAACAATGTAAAGTACAAAGTAAGAATAGTATATCAACAATCACAATCTACTCACAGAATAAAAAGGTTTTGCATCAGATACAAATCTGCACAGCGCAGAATCTGTTGCAGAAATGTCACATTGTCACAGCAACTTTTACTATCTGCTATGGAAAGAGTAAAGTTCGCAGCCGTACCTGTCGCTGTATTTGCCATAAAACACATTTTGGGGCTGATTTTCATGAAGCTTTAGTTCAGGAAAATCTAGTCAATGTGTAAATTTACCTTTGTTTCAAAACGTGTTTCACATATAGTTGGTTTAGTACTTGGGGTATTACTAGGAATAATGGCTGTGACACAAAGGTAAATTATCCACAAAGACTACAGAAGCGCCCATTGGATCAGTCCCCAAACTTCCAATATCATCTCTAATATACAGCGAAATGTAATCACCAAATGCCTACACAACAGATAATCCACCCATGTGATATAGTCACTGGGCCAGCAGTCATATAGGGATCATCAACTCTAATCCTGACTGTTTATCCCAGTAGCAGAATAATCCAGCAGTGTCTAGTGGAAATCTTAGATCATGAATGAGAGTTTCTTCCAATTTCTGCTTCCCCCCAATATCTTTATAGAATCATTCCATAGACATAATGCAGCATGAAGGGGCTCGGAGAAGGTGGCAGTGAAGGTGTATAAGTGTCTGATGGGGTCACACAGCTCATAAAAGGACAACTGCCCGACCTCATAATCCAGACATATCCTGACTCTGTCAATGGGGATACTGTGAGGCAATCGGAGCTTTTTCTTGTCATGTGTCACTAAATACTGATTATTATATCTCCACAAACTCCAGGACTT
Source organism: Dendrobates tinctorius (assembly GCF_039654945.1). NCBI lineage: Eukaryota > Metazoa > Chordata > Amphibia > Anura > Dendrobatidae > Dendrobates > Dendrobates tinctorius. The sequence goes on from NW_027361688.1 coordinate 7,183,732, forward strand.
ATTATTATTTCCAATCTCTGACTGCTGCCCCCTCCTGTCTATACTGGGATAACACATCCCCACCCTCCAATCCCCTGATCTACTGCTCTTCACATCCCAGTAATGTCGTCCTGAGGTAAATCCCCTCCTGCTCATCACCTGATAATGCTGGAATCTCTCTGCTGTTTCTGGACGTTTCTGCTCCTCTCGTGTCGAGGTTGCAGTCATCAGGTCGTCTGATATATGGAGATTATTAGCAGCTGTGGTTACATCCAGTAATATGTCTGCAGGACTCACCACATAGATCCCGCTCCTTATACCAGTTATTGCATTGCGTAATGTGTGTAATGTGTGTGAAATCACAGCCACATCCAGGTCATCTCCATCATGGGGCTGTTTATCATGTCCCCCTGTGTCCTCATCACCTCCCTCCTCCTCAGGATCACACAAGTCACCGGTATCTGGTTCCTGTAAAATACTCAATGGATCCGTGATGTTACCCAGCTCCTCTATGTGTCTCACCTTCCTGGACAGCTCGTCCTTCTTTATTTCCAGCTGATGGATCAGAACAGACAGTGGCAGTGACTCTTCCTTTTCCTGCCTGGAGATCTCACTCAGGATCTTCTTGTCTTGGGCTTCCACCTGCCTCCTGATGTCTGTACACAAGGCAGTGACTCTCTTGGCTTTTCCAGCTGCTTGATCTTGAGCTTTTCTCCCATGCTCCTCCAGAGTCTGGACTTTCTCCTCGATGTCATTGATCTTTGTGATAAGTTTCCGGAGGACATTTCTCAGTTTCCTCTTCTTGTTCTCAGGGGACTCATCCAGCATCTCCACCCGGTGTCCCCGATGTTCTCCTGCTGAACAATAGACACAGATAGAAGCGGCGTCCTCAGTGCAGTAATACTGCAGGATCTTCTTATGGACAGAACATTTCCTTTTCTCCAGAGAAGTGCTGGGATCAGATAAGACATGTTCTGCTGATTTGCTGTGAGCTCTCAGGTGTTTATCACACAGAGAAGCCTCACAGTGTAGACAGGATCTAACAGCGGGTACCGGAGAGTCCACACAGTAAGTGCAGAAGATCCCAGTCTCCATCTGTGTTGGTGGAGTAAGCAGGAATTTCTCCATTATTTTATGCAGAGCTAAGTTCCTCATCAGTGCCGGCCGCTCTTGAAATTTTTCTCTGCATTCAGGACAGGAATAAACTCCAGACCCGTCCTGTGTATCCAGCGACTGATCAATGCAGATCCGGCAGAAATTGTGTCCACATCTCAGTATTACAGGATCTGTATAAGAGCTCAGACAGATCGAACAGAGCAGCTCCTCTCTCAGATCAGCATAAGCCATGGCTGACAGTCTCAAACAAATGAAGAGAGAAACAACACTAGAATTTCTTTCCTGCCTAAAAGGGCTGGCTTTATATTGTGTACACAGGGGAGGGCTGAGGAGCAGAAGGTCAGCTACTATTAACATGAAAATAGACACTTGAGAAAATCACATCTAAAGCCCCCGTCACACATAGCGATCTTGCTAGTGAGATCGCTGTGTGTGACACTGACCAGCGACCGGCCCTCCTGCCGGTTATCGCTGATCATCCTGGCATAGCAAGGACATTTTTTTGATCGCTGGTCTCCCGCTGGCCAGCACGCATCGCTGCATAGGACAGGCGGGAGACTAGCGATCAGCGCGCTGGTAACTAGGGTAAACGCAGGGTTTCTAAGCATCCCAATCTTACCTGCTTCCCCCTGTTTTCCCCCTTCCTCCTCTTCTTCCCAACCCCATCCTGAATCTCCCTCCCCATATAGAAAACTGAATGTTAATAATACTGATTTGTATTATATGATCACCTTTGTAATAACATTCTTAAATAAAGAATTTATAAAAGAAACCTGATGTGTACCTTAGTTACCAGCTCCCTGCATCAGCGCGCTTGTAACTAACGTACACAGTGATGCCAGCTCACCAGCGATCACATAGCGACTCACCAGTGATCCTGATAAGTTGATATCGTTGTCGCGATCGCTGGTGAGTCGTTATGTGTGACGGGGCCTTAAGGCTGGGTTCACATTACGTTTAGCAGCCCTTTCAACGCATAGCGTTGATGGGCTGTGTTAACAGTATAGCATAACGCGATCACGATATATAATTCATCTGCGCTAGCTGTGACTGAGCCTCAGACGCTGCAGGCCGCGTCCAAGGCTTCATCACTGAATGACGGCACATCGCGAAAGCATGCCACTTTACGCCATGCATCGCGATGAACCCAACAATGGGGCTGAATGGCAGCATTAACGGACTGTGTTACACCTCGTTACACCGCGGTGTAACGCAGTCTGTTAACGGACTGCCTAAAATGCAGTGTGACCCCGGCCTTATATCTGCTGTAAATTTCGTGCCTTCATTGTGGTCCTATGTAAGGAATGAATGTATTGAAAGCAAACATGGATAATATCGATAATACGTGTAATATGAATGACTGAACTCACAATTTGATCCTCAAACACTGGATAGCACTAAAGGTTTTTAAAGAGATAGAACATGTGCTGTGGGGGTCATACAACCTGTTAGGCAGGAAGGCCATTGTGTGTCCTGTGGTGTGGGGCCTTTTGTTCTTATCTCCAGCCTAAATGGATTTGAACCTGTCCTCAGGCCTTTTTGACACAAAGACCTTTTGGCTTTAAACAGTGGCTTGCCAAAGTATTCACCCTTTTGGCATTTTTCATGTTTTGCTCCCTCACAACCAGGAATTTCACTGTTTTTTGAGGGTTTGAACATCATTACAACCAACTGTGAACATTTAGTTTTCTTTTAATTGAGAAGCAAAGAAGAAATAGGACAAAATAACTGAAAACGTCAGTGTGCATAAGTAATCACCCCCTAAAGTCAGCACTTTGTAGAGCCTCCTTTAGCTTCAATAAGTCTATATGAGCTTTCCACATCTTGCCAGTGGGATTTTTGCTAATTCCTCAAGGCAAAACTGCTCCAGCTCCTTCAAGTTAGATGGTTTCCTCTGCTGAACAGCAATCTTCAAGTTGTCTGACCACAGATTCTCAATTGGCTAAGGGTCTGAACTTTAACTAGCCAAGCCAAAACATTTACACATTTCCCCTTAAACCACTCTAGTGTTGCTTTAGAATATGTGCACACAGTGCGGATTCTCTCGCAGATTTTTCCGCACAAGAACCACAGCTCTTGGCAGAAAAAGCAGGTGCCTTGGATTTGATGCATTTTTTCAGTGCGGTTTTGCCTGCGGATTTGTATGCGTTTTTGTAAGCTAAATAAAGATATATCATTTAACAAAAAAAAAGAATTGTGATGTCATTTCTGTCCAATCTCCTCTTTTACATTTGTCCAACCCACACGCCATTACACACACAGATAGATAGATAGATAGATAGATAGATAGATAGATAGATAGATAGATAGATAGATAGATAGATAGATATGGATCTCCCTCCCATGGCCGTGAGGTACTCGGTACCGGGCCGGCGTCAGGGGAATGTGTCACAGCAAAGGTGACCCGGTCCGTGGCCCTGGGCGCCCAAATCAATGGTGGAATGTATATGTAGTTAATGGAATAGTTCGTGACGCCACCTGTGGTGCTTGGAAAGCAAGATGTTAAGCCAACGCTGCATGCAGATCCTCTGGGACTGATGGTGTGTTGCAGCATAGATGGTGTAGCTCCCCACAGGTGAAGCTGTAACCCCAGGGCAGTGTAATTGCAATAGATGAGGATAGGCGCAGCCGGTGTGAGGAATTCTGGTACCCAAATGTAGCGGTGCTGACGGTGTTAGCGCACAAATGAATGGAAGACAGCAGGGTTTGCAGTTCAAAAGCTTTACTCACAGTCCATGGTACATACTGGTGCCTGCCTCCGTGCCGTGTCCTTCGGGGCAGAGACTAAATCAACCTCCCGGGCAAGTCAGGATTCTCCTCTCCAACACTCCGCCAACATGTACCTTTCCTGAACGACTCCTCTATTGCGCCTTAAAGTGTGAAGAGCTCCAGTACCGTGGTACTCTGGAGTTCCTCCTGTCAGATGTTCCTAACAACTCTACTCGTATGGCAGACAGCTGTAGCCTCTCTCGGGGACTCCCTTCTGTGGAGTCCTGGCTCTCTATTCAGTTGCTGTTGTGCCAAGTCTTGGATGGGAGTAGTGCATTTACAGCCAACTACTCCACCGGTGTCTGCTGCAGAACCATAAGTGTCCATACAACCTCGGGGACCAGGCCCCGGCCTTGCGCTGAGAACCTATAGGCAGGGTTCCTCTTCCAACCCACGTCTCCTCTCTGTTCTCCTACTCCTTCGTTCCGCACTGTTCTTTCTCTCTCTTATGGAAGTTTAGGTTGCAGTTCAATGTCTTTCTCCTTCTGTTCCTTTCCCGTGCCAGCTGGCTCAGATCACTGAGGCAGCACTCCTTCTCCTCGGACCCATCCTCAGACTCTCCTGACTGACTGTCCTTCTCCCGCCTGACTGACTTCAGACTGATCTGTAATTCTAAACCTTCCCACTCTTTTATATATCTCAACTCCACCCACCTCCCAGCCCATCCAGTGTTCCATGCAGGGAACCACCAGAGGTGCTCTGCTACTCTCTAAGCACTGAGCCGCAATGTGGTTGTGCAGAACTACCCTGTTGTGTGGGGTGCGAGTGTTGGAGCATGGAAAGGAGCTCCCAACTTACTTAGGTGGTGGGGCACTACACCTTAGGAGAAGGAGCAGTACCCCTGTGGCGACTGAGCCTCAGGGGCACCACACATAATAGATAGATAAGTATGGGACAGATAATAAATAAATATGGGATAGATAGATAGATAAATAGATAACTATGGGATGGATAGATAGATACAGTTAGGGCCATATTTATTTGGACAGAGACAACATTTTTCTAATTTTGTTTCTAGACATTACCACAATGAATTTTAAACAAAACAATTCAGATGCAGTTGAAGTTCAAACTTTCAGCTTTCATTTGAGGGTATCCACATTAACATTGGATAAAAGGTTTAGGAGTTTCAGCTCCTTAACATGTGCCACCCTGTTTTTAAAGGGACCAAAAGTAATTGGACAATTGACTCCAAGGCTATTTCATGGACAGGTGTGGGCAATCCCTTCGTTATGTCATTCTCAGTTAAGCAGATAAAAGGCCTGGAGTTGATTTGAGGTGTGGTGCTTGCATTTGGAAGGTTTTGCTGTGATGGAAGCATGCGGTCAAAGGAGCTCTCCATGCAGGTGAAACAAGCCATCCTTAAGCTGCGAAAACAGAAAAAACCCATCCAAGAAATTGCTACAACATTAGGAGTGGCAAAATCTACAGTTTGGTACATGCTGAAAAAGAAAGAAAGCACTGGTGAACTCATCAATGCAAAAAGACCTGGGCGCCCACGGAAGACAACAGTGGTGGATGATCGCAGAATAGTCTCCATGGTGAAGAGAAACCCCTTCACAACAGCCAACCAAGTGAACAACACTCTCCAGGAGGTAGGCGTATCAATATCCAAATCTACCATAAAGAGAAGACTGCATGAAAGTAAATACAGAGGTTCACTGCTCGGTGCAAGTCACTCATAAGCATCAAGAATAAAAAGGCTAGACTGGACTTTGCTAAATAACATCTAAAAAAGCCAGCACAGTTCTGGAAGAACATTCTTTGGACAGATGAAACCAAGATCAACCTCTACCAGAATGATGGAAAGAGAAAAGTATGGTGAAGGCGTGGTACAGCTCATGATCCAAAGCATACCACATCATCTGTAAAACACAGCGGAGGCAGTGTGATGGCTTGGGCATGCAGTGCCAGTGGCACTGGGTCACTAGTGTTTATTGATGATGTGACACAGGACAGAAGCAGCCGAATGAATTCTGAGGTATTCAGAGCCATACTGTGTGCTCAGATCCAGCCAAATGCAGCCAAACTGATTGGTCGTCGTTTCATACTACAGATGGACAATGACCCAAAACATAAAGCCAAAGCAACCCAGGAGTTTATTAAAGCAAAGAAGTGGAATATTCTTGAATGGCCAAGTCAGTCACCTGATCTCAACCCAATTGAGCATGCATTTCACTTGGTAAAGACAAAACTTCAGACAGAAAGGCCCACAAACAAACAGCAACTGAAAACCACCACAGTGAAGGCCTGGCAGAGCATCAAAAAGGAGGAAACACAGCGTCTGGTGATGTCCATGAGTTCAAGACTTCAGGCAGTCATTGCCAACAAAGGGTTTTCAACCAAGTACTAGAAATGAACATTTTATTTACATTTTGGTCCCTTTAAAAACAGGGTGGCACATGTTAAGGAGCTGAAACTCTTAATCCCTTCATCCAATTTTAATGTGGATACCCTCAAATGAAAGCTGAAAGTCTGAACTTCAACTGCATCTGAATTGGTTTGTTTAAAATTCATTGTGGTAATGTCTAGAACCAAAATTAGAAAAATGTTGTCTCTGTCCAAATATATATGGACCTAACTGTAGATAGATAAATAGTTATATATTGATAGATATATGGATATATCTATCTATCCATCCATAGATATAGATATTTCCATAGATATTTCCATAGATATTTCCATAGATATATCTATAGATATTTCCATAGATATATCTATAGATATTTCCATAGATATATCTAAAGATATATAGCCATATATATTAAAAAAAGAAAAACAGGAAAAAAATGGCGTGGGCTCCCATGCAATTTTCTTTGCCTGGGAAGGGAGTAATACCCATGGCCCCTTCCCAGGCTGTGAATATCAGCCCGCAGCTATCGGCATAATCTTTACTGGCTTTTAAAATAGGGGTATGCCCCCCAAAAAATGACGTGGGGTCCCTGTATTTTATAGCCAGAAAGGCTACGCAGACAGCTGCGGGCTGATAATCATAGCCTAGGAAGGGCCCATGGATACTACCCCCCCAACTAAAAACATCAGCTCTCAGACGCCCCAGAAAAGGCGCATCTCTGAGATGCGCCAATTCTGGCACTTAGCCTCGCTCTTCCCACTTGCCCTGTAGCCTGATCCCGGCCAACGGTCCACGCTCCACCATCCTAAGAAGTGGGTCAATCGCAAACACATACAGCAGCGGGCTCAAGGGACAACCCTGGCGAACACCAGATCCAAACTCAAAAGAGCTGCCAATCCAGCCGTTCACAAGCGGGAAACTCTCTGCCCCACCGTACAAGATCTTAAGCCTATGGGATGCCAAATATCAATGCAAGATAGGTCCTTACCCTTTGACAAGATGATCAGGGCAGACCTCCTCATTGACTTTGGCAGAGTGCCAGAGGAAAGACACTCATTGAATACCTCACTCAAGAGGGGAACCAGAGTCCTTAACCTTTTTTTTTTTTTTTGAAAAATCATTTTTATTGATTTTGTTATGAAGTTGCATATTACAAGTTATAAACGTTGCATTGAATTGTTACAAAGAACATATTTAAACATAATAATAATAATCTTTATTTATATAGCGCCAACATATTCCGCAGCGCTTTACAGTTTAACAGTTTCAAAACACAAGTCATAAATAACAACGCTAACAATACAGTTAATTAAAGTAAAATAAGACGACCCTGCTCATGAGAGCTTACAATCTACAATGAGGTGGGGGAGATACAAAGTACAGGTGTGTATTTACAATGCTTATCATCTAAGCCTGACTAGAAACAAAAATAAACTTAACAAATATAAAATTATCAAACCCCCTTACATCCACATTTTCATAGATTACATTGACTGAAATCAGATACCTTATCTCCAGCTCCACCTTATCGCTCATACATTTCAGTTCACCCAGATTACCACTCAAATCCTCTAATAGATACCAATCCGAATCCACAAAGGCGCTCATTAAGTCTTGAATTTCTATGGTGGTCAGTGATGTTTCTATAAACACTCTCCATTTTTTAAAAACATTTTTCGTCATTTTATCTTTATTTCTTTCTGTTTCTCTTTTTTCCAAAAATAAGACCGATGTTAAACCATCCTTGATCTCTTTTATCCCTGGGAGTGTTTTAGCTAGCCAGTGTTGCAGAATTAGATGTTTTTTCACCATTGCAATGGTGTGAAGCAAGTCATGTAAAGTTTTTATAGAACTCAGATGTTAAGCCATCTGGACCGGGTGATTTTTTTTGGGGGCAAGCCATTCAATCGCCAACTTAACTTCCTCTTCCGTGAATATCTCTGTGAAAACGTCAAGAGAGGAGTCTACCCCTGGTTACGGGACAGTTTCAGCCAGAAAAGCTGACATCTCATCCCAATAAAGATCCCTCTTCCCCAAGAGGTGCAAGTAGGAGGATCTGACAACCTCCAGGATCTCTGATCTGGATCGCCTCAGGGACCCCGCAGTGTCAACTAGTCCTGTAACCACTTTACTATTCACTGACATCTTGCAGTTTCTGTATGGGTCGGGTGAGCGGTACTTACCGTAATCCCTCTCAAAAACCAAAGATGCGTGTCTATCGTACTGATACCTCATAAGCAAAGATTTCACTCTGGAGATCTCCTCATGGCTACCTCCAGTTGAGACAAGATGCTCGAGTTTCCTCCTCAGACCCTGATACAGGCGGTACCTGCTCAGACTCCTGAGGCTCGAAAGCTGGTGGAAGAATCTTGCCACCCTTTTCTTGAACATCTCCCACCACTCAGACTTACTACTAGAAAGAACCAGTAAGGGTACCTGGCTCTGAAGAAAATCCTGAAAGGACTGTCTTATGTCCGCTTCTTCCAAGAGAGACGATTTGAGCCTCCAAAAGCCTCTTCCCATCCGGAGGGTCTCTGTAATATTCAGAGAAAATAAAATTAAACAGCTTCCTCCTTTAAATAAAACCTATCTAATCTGGACCTACAGTTACCTTTATGATAGGTAAACCCCTCGTAGCCTGGGGTGTGCCGAATGTGGACATCCACTAGGCGAGCCTCACTAGCTATACTATTAAGGGCGACACTATCATAAGTCAACTTGCCTCTGGAACCTCCTCTATCTTGGGGCCTCGTGACAGTATTGAAGTCCCCTCCAAAGACAACTTGCCGACTTGAAAAAAGATAGGGCTTAATCCTCATAAAGAGACACTTCCAGTCCCACTTAGATTGGGGACCATAGATGTTAATGAGCCGGAGCTCTTGTCCCTTCATGAGGACATCTAAGATCAGGCACCTCCCCATTTCTAACTCAATAAACAGGTCGGCACTCCACCGATGCGGTAAAAAGGACCACCACTCCGCTATATGACTCGGCCGCAAGAGACCAATAGGAGGGCCCGAGTCTCCACTGCTTCTTAGCTTTAAACACGTCTGCCATGTTTGGCAGCCTGGTCTCTTGCAAAAAGAAAATGTCAGCTTCAACACGGCTGAGAAAATCAAAGGCTGCAAATCTGAAAGGATTTGACTTTATGCTGGCGACATTAATGGACGCCAGCGTCAACAGAGTGGGTACCGCCATCATTGGTGATTGAGTTAGATGGCTTTCTGCTTCCCACTCCCCTTAACCTCTGCCTCAGAGGAGGAATCCTTCCCCCTCTTTAATGACACAGAGGTGTCCATTCCCACAAACTTTTTCTTTTTACGGTCCTCGTCTCCGGACTCTGGGCTAGTCCCTCCCTCCAAGGACCTTACATTCCCAGAAGAAGACTCGCCACCCCGTTAGCCCCACCGAGCCAAAACCTCACCCTCAGCTTCCTCTTCAGAGGAAGAGATGTTCTCAAGGGCTTGGAACCGGTTAGAAAGACCAACCAGAGGGGAGTCAGTTTTTCCTTCCTTAGGTACCTTGGTCAGAGCAGGAGAAGATGTTTTACCTCCCTTCTTTCTCTTCTTTTTGGTGCCGAGCTTACGCTTGTCCTCTAGCCACTGCCTATTATCTTCATCCATACTTTCATAATGGGAAGATTTGGAGGCAGTGGCGCTTTCCTCCCTGTGACTCCTCCTGACCTCCTCATCCAACTTATCATCCCTCGAGGCCTCAGCAGTAAGACTACCATCCAGGACAGGGGCCTGTTATGAATGGGTCACCGAGGAGAAAAAAACAAAACAAGTTAAGTCACAGAAAACCAGAGAGGTTGGTAACTATGCAGATTGCAGATCCCTGATCTTACCACACAACTAGCAGTAGCCGTGGAGCATGCCTACGATGTTCCTAGACGCCTCGTCACGGCCGGAGGACTAAATAAGCCTAAAGCAAGAAAAGGGAAAACTAACTGCCCCAAAGCAGACCCCAAAGAATAGATAGCCCCCACACATGTATTGACGGTGAAACAAGATGAAGGCACAAACACAGGCAGGAAAATAGGCTGAGCAAATGATGGTGCCCAAACTAACTAGACAGGAAAGGAAAGGAAGGACACTGTCTGCAACCTGCAAAAAACCCTACAAAAATCATGTCCAACACTTCTGATAGCAAAATTAACCCTGAAGTCACTAGACTTCTCCCACTATATCAGCACTCTGAAATATTCTGAGACAGAGCAAAAAGAGACCGAACTAGTAAGGGACAAAAAGCCAATTGGAAAAAAAATACTGATAAATAAGAGTGGAAATTCAGCACAGCCCCCAGCCCCCTGACCACACCAAAAAACTGAATAGACCAACAAAATCAAGTGTGAACATTAGCAGAAAAACTTCGCTTTAGATGACTGGAACAGAGCTGAAAACCAAGAGCTGACAAGCCAGAAGGAATCACCAGCAACTGAATAGGGCGTCGGCTGTCTTAAATCCAATCTGAGACTCCTGAGATCCAATCGTCATCCTCATTCTCAGGTGGCAGATCTCCACCAATCAAATCAGCCTCTCTACCTCCTGTTACGACCAGAGGGAGTCTGGAAGGAGAACTCACAACTGGTGAACCAGAGAATGAACTCACAACAGGGCCACCTCAGTAGCCCAGGGCTCGCCCAGCTCCCTTTCTTGTCTGTGCCTGTCTAGATGCCTCAGCTTTTTATTGCTTTTCCTCCTTGGCCCCTCAGCTCCCTCACCTCTGCTAGTCCATTCTCCAGCAGAATCAGCCTCACGGCTTTCTCCCACCAGGGTCACGACTGCATTAGCGAAGGAGTGAGGACAAGGAGTGAGGCACCTAACCTCCACACAAGATGCAGCAAGATGGCCGACATCCCCACACAATGCACATTTCTGCACAATGCAGTCTGCACTGAAGTGTGTGGGGTCACCGTACCTAAAGTGTCAAAACTAAAGGAACACAAAAAGCGCAATAGGGTCTTATCCGGGTTAAATGCTGGAAAAGTAATTTAGATTGTACTCACCCTTTTTAAGAGAGGTTCAAGCATGTAGGATCAGTAATCTGCTTGCTGCACGTCCAAAGGTCAGCTCTGTGACCGCTTACACATCAGTTTTTGGAATAAATTCTCGGCCTTTTGTGCGCTGCCAGATAAATTCACCAATCCAATATTTAGGAAAAAGATTAATTCATTTATTTTCCAACGCGTTTCGAAATGTATACCATTTCTTCATCAGGGGATGACATCCCCTGATGAAGAAATGGTATACATTTCGAAACGCGTTGGGAAATAAATGAATTAATCTTTTTCCTAAATATTGGATTGGTGAATTTATCTGGCAGCGCACAAAAGTCCGAGAATTTATTCCAAAAACTGATGGGTCACCGTACCTGTGACACAGCTTCAGTTGCCCCTGCTAGAAGACCTGGATACCATCCCTACCCAGGAAGGCAGATGATGGAATGTGGGCAACCGTACCACCTCAACGCTTAAGTTTTACCATAAACGTCCAGGCCCCTGACCAGATACCAAACCCGTCACGGTTCTTCTTTGGCATCTCCACACCTCTTCATATCGGCCAAGCCACGCCATAATGTCATAACAAGAAAGCAACTCGTTACAACTCATCACGGTCACTTTCTTGACTTGGTTTTGGTGAGACACTGCCTGAATGGCAAACTCTCGCCAGCTGGGCTCATTTTTTGCCAACTCATAATTGGACCAGAAAAACTCAAGCCCCTCTGGCCGAACAAAGCAGACATCAAACTCTGGTGTGGAATAGGGATGTATCGAGGCATAGATGTCAATCGCCTTGTAGCCCATCCTCAGCAGGAGCTCCACAACCTTAGACCTTGGAGGACACGCATCACTGCCCATCCACCGAATACAGACCACATTCCTACGCACACTACCTGGCCCAGCAAGGCCCCGAGGCCATGCCTCTCTATCCAGAAGGATAGATCAACCTTTCGACCCTCTACCATTAGTGATCTCTCACCCTTCTTTAAAGTCTCCAGGAGGCGCTGCTGCAACATGCCGTCCCCAGAGCCCGAAGATGAGGAGGATGCCCTACTTCCCCCGGAGGTGAGAGTGGCATAACTTCTGATGGGTTCTGCCACCACCAGGGGGCAACTGGACCAGTGACCACATCAACATCAATAGTATCACTATTGCCCACCTCCATAACTCCCTCACCCTCCACCAAACCAGCAACCACACCACTAGACAAAGAATTTTCCTCATCCACACCTCCCACCACATTCACTCCTGCTGGACCAGTGACAACAGGGGGTGACATTTTGACCTCCGCATCATCAGGCACAAGGGGCTCAGTCTCCTCCACAGAACTGGAGGCGACCTCACCCCTGGACTTGCGTGTGCCCTTCACATCATCAGTTGGTAATTTTTGTTGCTTTACTGTTCATACCAGGTTCCGCTGATCTTTTGCCACTGTGAGGTGCCGCGGATCCTTTATATCAGGATCTTGCTGACCAGCGGCGTCAACACAGAACAGGACTTTGCGAGGACCAGAACTACCAGCTCCGGTTATCCCCTCACACTGCCGCTGCTTCTCAACTAAGTGATCAGTGGCAATAGTATGCAGGGGCGCTGAGGCTACCTGAGGTGCCCCCAATACTGGGCCCCTCCCACTTAGCACACAATAGTATCGTGGCCTGACCGTTCGACTGCCGCAGCGACACCCTCACTGTCCAGCCTCTCGGCTGATGCACCTCCTTCTACGTTCCTGCTACTACAAGCAGAGACGGAGCTCTGTGCCTCACTACTGTGCTCTGTAATCTCCCCACGCCTTTGCACCGGATTCACAGCAGAACCTGGGCTGGGCAGTGGGGCTTATACAGCAAGAAGACCCTGCAGTTGACTCAGGGGGTGCAGGGAGGGGGGCATATACATAGCTAATAGCTTCCTGCAGCTTTGGCTTAGTCGTTGCCTTTTTCTTCTGGTCCCAAGGTGCCCATTCTGCTAAATCGTCACCAAGATGGAAATTCTGAAGGCACACTGGGGACTCCAGGAGCTTGATCTCTGCCATTAGTGCCCCTCCCTGGCCACTGTTATCACTGCCTCCCCAGAGCCAGCAGAACTGCGACCGGATGTCAATGTTGCCTGTCCTGCAGGTGCCCTGCGGGTGATTTTGCAGGCTGCCAGGTGGGGCTTTCTGCTGGTCTTCATCATCATCATCCACCTGGCTCTCAGGCTGCAGCCCCATCTGCCTTTGCTCTTTGTTGTCATCCATTTCCCTAAATCTGTCCTCATTCATTAGATTTTCCTTGAATGGACCACTCTTCTCTCTTATAAAGGCTTTTCTGACTTCTAGCTCATTAAGCTCATGTTTGAGCCTCCTTACCTCTGCCTGGAGTTGCGTCTTCCTTGGTTTGGAGGCACCTGCAGCTTTGGCACTTGTGCAGTGCAACTCCTCTCGGAGCTTCCTGATGGTCTTACTTGCTTCTTCATACTCACGGAGGTTGTTCATGACCCGGGAGCCATAGATGGACAGACTCCTTGGGTCTCTGCAGCCCTCAACCTTCCTCAGTGAGGTTAGCCTCACCTTTGTGAGCACTCAGCTTTCCTCCGGATGGACCGCCATCTTGCAAGCTGCTAGCAGGCTTCTCCTCCATGTTGGAAGCCTTGAGGGATTCTCTGAGTCTCTGCAGGCTTGGGGGAGTAGAAGCCACATTGCTGTGACTCCTGATGGAGTGTCTCACCCCCGAGTCCTCTGATGTGCAGACCCGCTGCTGGTTTCTTCTGCCCCCCCGCTGGCCTGGACCGGAAACAGAAGCCTGGGACTTGGCTCCTTCACTCATCCCAGGAAGCCCACTCTATCCCTGGATAGGAGAGAGAGCAGGTCCCCAGGTGGAGAAGTGATGGTTCTCTGGAGCTCAGGAGCGCACAGCAGGATCAGTGGCAACTGCACCCACAATTACCAGAATGAGCAACAGCTGAACAGATCTGCATTCGCAATTCTGCTGGTACAATCACTGTACATACTTTACATTTATTATGCTGTACTGATCCTGAGTCACATGCTTTAGATCTTTTATTATAAAAATGAAAAAATAACAATAATAGTAGAAACAAAACAAAAATATAAACCCAAAAATAATCTCTATAATGAAACTGGTCCAGCCGCTCATTCTATCCACACATATATTATACATACAAGTGCTTCTCACTAAATCAGAATATCAAAAAGTTAATTTATTTCAGTTCTTAAATACAAAAAGTAAAACTCCTATATTATATAGAGTCATTAAAAACAGAGTGATCTATTTCAAGTGTTTATTTCTGTTAACGTTGATGATTATGGCTTACAGCCAATGAAAACCCAAAAGTCAATATCTCAGTAAATTAGAATAATTAACAAAAAAAACCTGCAAAGGCTTCCAAAGAATTTAAAAAGGTCCCTTAAGCGTATGTGCACACACAGTTTTTTGTCTCTGCGGATTTTGTAGAGAAAACCGCAGGTAAATCCGCAGGACAAAGACCTGCGGTTTATCTGCGGTTTTGCCCTGCGGTTTTACACCTCATAATGGATGAGGTGTAAAACTGCAGCGTTTCTGCACCAAACAATTGACATGCTGCGTTTTGGAAACCGCAGCAAAACCGCGCAGAAAAAAACGCAGCATGTGCACAGCTTTTTTTTTTATTTCCATAGGAAATAAAGGTACTGTACAACGCAGCAGAATCTGCTGCGTTTCTGCAGAGCCAAAAACGCTGCGGAAATGCAGCAGAAACCGCAAAGTGTGCACATACCCTAAGGGTGTGTGCACACGCTGCGGATCCGCAGCGGATTTGGCCCTGCGGATCCGCAGTAGTTTCTGCTGCGGTGTACAGTACCATTATTCCCTATGGGAATAAAAAACCGCTGTGCACATGCTGCGGAATTTTCCGCGCGGATTGTGCTGCGGTTTCAAATCCGCAGAAAGAATTGCATGTCAATTCTTTCTGCGGATTCCGCAGCGGTTTGCCATCTCCTCCATTGTGGAGATGATAAACCGCAGGGCAAAACCACAGGCCAATCCGCAGATAAACCGCAGGTCTTTTGACCTGCGGATTTATCTGAGGATTTTACAAAATCTGCGCTGATAAATCTACAGCAGATTCCGCAGCGTGTGCACATACCCTAAGCCCCGTCACACAAAGTGATCTCGCTAGCAAGATTGCTGCTGAGTCACAAGTTTTGTGATGCCACAGCGATCTCACCAGCGAGATCGCTGTGTGTGACATCTATCAGTGGCCGGCCCCCCTGCTGGGTATCGCTGATCGTTCTTGAATGCTCTGGACTTTTTTTGGGTCGTTGGTCTCCCACTGGCCAGCACGCATCGCTGCGTGTGGCAGGTGGGAGAGAAACGACCAGCGAGCAGGAGCTGGTAACCAAGGTAAACAGCGGGTTTCTAAGCAACACGCGGCGCTTAGAAACCCTCTGTATACCTTAGTTACCAGCGCGCTGGTGCAGGGAGCTGGTAACCAAGGTAAACAGCGGGTTTCTAAGTGCCGCGCGGCGCGCCCGATCGTCGTCGCTTGTGCTGATCGCTGGTGAAGCTGCCTGTTTGGCAGCTCACCAGCGATCATGTAGCGACACACCAGCTATCCTGACAAGTTCATATCACTGTCGGGATCGCTGGTGAGTTGCTATGTGTGACGGGACCCTTAGACTAAAGCCACGTTTTATAAACATGCCAATAAGCCTAATAAGATGCTAGCTCGTAAGCTTAGAATTAAAGAGTCACTGAACATAATATCCTCTATAAAAGACCCTAAGGGTCAGATCACAGCCCACCCTGATGTAATTTATAACTAGAGTTGAGCGAAACGGGTCGAAAAAATTCAAAAGTCGACGACTTTTGGCAAAGTCGGGTTTCATGAAACGAAACCCGACCCTAGGATGAGGTCGGCCACGAGGTCGGTGACTTACGCGCCAAAGTCGCGTTTCAAAAGTTTGTTTTGCGCTCTTTTTCAGCCAATCAGGATCCACGGACACTGTGGGCAACGTGATGACATAGGCAGGGGTCACCACCATCTTTCAGAAGGGCATGCAAGTGATTGGCTTGCTTTGGTGGGCGTCACAGGGGGTATAAAAGGGCGTGCACGCCGACCGCCATCTTACTTCTGCCGATCTCAGTATAGGGAGAGGTTGCTGATTCTGTAGGGAGAGCGTTAGGCAGGGAAGAAGACAAAAAAACTGCTTCTGCTGCTAGCGATTTGGCCTGCACAACACACCAGTCACTGTGTGTGCAGTGCAAGGGGAGGCTATATAGTGGTGTATCAGTGGTGTTGGTTGTTGGGCTGCCTTCTAAGGCTTCCTGACATTCCTGCATTGCTGTTTACCCACTGCTCCACAAACTGCTTTTTTAAAAGCAATCCAATCTCCCTTATCCTCTAGTCACTTTTGTCACAGCTGTGCCATCGAGCCTGTGACATAGCGCTCAGATATCAGTGGGCCTCACACAATCCAAAAGTGTCCAGTGTCCAAAAGTGTGTGCAGAGATTCAAAATCTCCCTTATCCTCTAGTCACTTTGGTCACAGCTGTGCCATCGAGCCTGTCACATAGCGCTCAGATATTCATTGGGCCTCACACAATCCAAAAGTGTCCAGTGTCCAAAAGTGTGTGCAGAGATTCAAAATCTCCCTTATCCTCTAGTCACTTTGGTCACAGCTGTGCCATCGAGCCTGTCACATAGCGCTCAGATATTCATTGGGCCTCACACAATCCAAAAGTGTCCAGTGTCCAAAAGTGTGTGCAGAGATTCAAAATCTCCCTTATCCTCTAGTCACTTTGGTCACAGCTGTGCCATCGAGCCTGTGACATAGCGCTCAGATATCAGTGGGCCTCACACAATCCAAAAGTGTCCAGTGTCCAAAAGTGTGTGCAGAGATTCAAAATCTCCCTTATCCTCTAGTCACTTTGGTCACAGCTGTGCCATCGAGCCTGTCACATAGCGCTCAGATATTCATTGGGCCTCACACAATCCAAAAGTGTCCAGTGTCCAAAAGTGTGTGCAGAGATTCAAAATCTCCCTTATCCTCTAGTCACTTTGGTCAGAGCTGTGCCATCGAGCCTGTGACATAGTGCTCAGATATCAGTGGGCCTCACACAATCCAAAAGTGTCCAGTGTCCAAAAGTGTGTGCAGAGATTCAAAATCTCCCTTATCCTCTAGTCACTTTGGTCACAGCTGTGCCATCGAGCCTGTGACATAGCGCTCAGATATCAGTGGGCCTCACACAATCCAAAAGTGTCCAGTGTCCAAAAGTGTGTGCAGAGATTCAAAATCTCCCTTATCCTCTAGTCACTTTGGTCACAGCTGTGCCATCGAGCCTGTCACATAGCGCTCAGATATTCATTGGGCCTCACACAATCCAAAAGTGTCCAGTGTCCAAAAGTGTGTGCAGAGATTCAAAATCTCCCTTATCCTCTAGTCACTTTGGTCACAGCTGTGCCATCGAGCCTGTGACATAGCGCTCAGATATCAGTGGGCCTCACACAATCCAAAAGTGTCCAGTGTCCAAAAGTGTGTGCAGAGATTCAAAATCTCCCTTATCCTCTAGTCACTTTGGTCACAGCTGTGCCATCGAGCCTGTCACATAGCGCTCAGATATTCATTGGGCCTCACACAATCCAAAAGTGTCCAGTGTCCAAAAGTGTGTGCAGAGATTCAAAATCTCCCTTATCCTCTAGTCACTTTGGTCAGAGCTGTGCCATCGAGCCTGTGACATAGCGCTCAGATATCAGTGGGCCTCACACAATCCAAAAGTGTCCAGTGTCCAAAAGTGTGTGCAGAGATTCAAAATCTCCCTTATCCTCTAGTCACTTTGGTCACAGCTGTGCCATCGAGCCTGTCACATAGCGCTCAGATATTCATTGGGCCTCACACAATCCAAAAGTGTCCAGTGTCCAAAAGTGTGTGCAGAGATTCAAAATTTCCCTTATCCTCTAGTCACTTTGGTCACAGCTGTGCCATCGAGCCTGTCACATAGCGCTCAGATATCAGTGGGCCTCACACAATCCAAAAGTGTCCAGTGTCCAAAAGTGTGTGCAGAGATTCAAAATCTCCCTTATCCTCTAGTCACTTTGGTCACAGCTGTGCCATCGAGCCTGTCACATAGCGCTCAGATATCAGTGGGCCTCACACAATCCAAAAGTGTCCAGTGTCCAAAAGTGTGTGCAGAGATTCAAAATCTCCCTTATCCTCTAGTCACTTTGGTCACAGCTGTGCCATCGAGCCTGTCACATAGCGCTCAGATATCAGTGGGCCTCACACAATCCAAAAGTGTCCAGAGTCCAAAAGTGTGTGCAGAGATTCAAAATCTCCCTTACCCTCTAGTCACTTTGGTCACAGCTGTGCCATCGAGCCTGTCACATAGCGCTCAGATATTCATTGGGCCTCACACAATCCAAAAGTGTCCAGTGTCCAAAAGTGTGTGCAGAGATTCAAAATCTCCCTTATCCTCTAGTCACTTTGGTCACAGCTGTGCCATCGAGCCTGTCACATAGCGCTCAGATATCAGTGGGCCTCACACAATCCAAAAGTGTCCAGTGTCCACAAGTGTCTGCAGAAATTCAAAATCTCCCCTGTCCTATAGACACCTTGTACCTTGTTGTTGGATTTTGTCTACATTTCTACCAAAAATGAGGAAGGCTGGTGGAAGAGGCCGTGGAATTGGGCGGGGGTTGGCAGCTGGTAATGATGGTGTTGGTGGTGGATCTGATGGTAGTGGCAAGAGCAAAATAGGACCGAATGCAGGAGGTGTTGAGCCTGCGTCATCGTCTGGCTACATAAGGCCTCGAACGCTTAGTTTTCTAGGAGTTGGCAAACCGCTTTTAAAGCCAGAGCATCAGGAAAAAGTTTTGTCTTACATTGCTGACTCAGCCTCCAGCTCTATCGCCTCCTCTTCTTCAGTTGTAAAAAGTAAAAGCACTGAGTCGTCATTGGAGGCTCATGTTCATGAACCACACCTTTCCTTGTGTCCTTCACCCCAACCAAGATTGAAGGATGACGCAGGCCATACTACTGATTACTCCATGGAGCTGTTTTCACATACCATGCCTGGATTATCAAGTCAAATGGTGAATTACCCAGGCCAAGATGAATCTGACATGGAGTGCACTGATGCACAGCCGCTGATGGATGATTCTGCTGGTACATTCACTCAGAGCACTACATTGTCCTCGCAGTGTACAGAGCCAGATTCTGACCCTGATGAGACTCAGGTGCCCCTTCCCGCACACTATACCACCATACACGGTGACACAGAGGAAGGTGCACATGACATAGAAGAGGAGGTGATGGATGACCCAGTTGTTGACCCAGATTGGCATCCATTGGGGGAAGAGGGTGCTGCTTCCAATAGCTCAGATGAGGAGCATCCACAGCAGACATCGACATCGCAACAGCTGTTATCTGGCAGGCCCGTAGCAATCCAAAGACAGGTTCCAAACATCAAAAGAGTTGCTGGACAGCTTGTCCAGAGGGTCAAAAGATCACAGCGTGCTAGGCCGCAAAATGTCTGCCAAAGTAGGAAGAGTGCAGTGTGGCACTTTTTTGAACAAAATCCTCATGATCAGGCCAAGGTTATCTGTAAGAAGTGCGCAAAGACCTTTAGCCGAGGGAAAAATCTGAAAAATTTGAATACCAGTTGCATGCTTAGACATTTAACCAGCATGCACTTGCAAGCGTGGACACAACACCAAACCTCAAGTGCCACATGTGCAACTGATCACAACGAAGGTAGTCAGCAACGCTACATTGTTTCCCCCACTGTAAGCCCACCGGTTAGCACAGCAGCAAATGTTGAGGTGTCGTTGCAAGGCCACAGCAGTCAGGGAATCCCACTGTTATATCAACGAAAGACTGATTCTAGGCCATCAGAAAGAACACCAACTCCATCACCATCATCAACCCTCTCTCAGTCCGCCCTGTCCACCGCTACTTCCACCATATGCAGCTCTCAAGTCCAGCTCACCCTCCCAGACACTATGAGTAGGTCAAGAAAGTACTCAGTCTCTCATCCGCGTACACTGGGTTTGAACGCCCACATTGCCAAACTAATCTCGTTTGAGATGATGCCCTTTCGGTTGGTGGAAAGCACAGCTTTCCGCGAACTCATGGCCTATGCAGTACCACGCTATGACCTACCCAGTCGCCACTTCTTCTCTCGCAAAGCCATCCCAGCCGTCCACCATCATGTGAAAGACCGCATTGTCCATGCACTCAAGCAGTCAGTGAGCGGAAAGGTGCACCTCACAACTGATGCATGGTCCAGTCGGCATGGCCAGGGCCGTTACGTGTCCATCACTGCGCACTGGGTTAATGTGGCGGATGCAGGGTCCACAGGGGACAGCGGTGGTGGGACAGTGCTGCCTAGCCCACGGTATAGGAAACAGTTGGCTGTAGGCGTTCGACCCTCCTCCTCCTCCTCCTCCAGAAGCGAAAGCTCGTCCACAGAGCGCAGTCGTACGAGCACTCCATCTGCAGCTGCCACTGTTGCACACGATGTGTCCCCCTATCGAGCAGCTAGTGGAAAGCGTCAGCAGGCTGTATTGCAGACGATGTGTTTGGGCAACAGACACACCGCCGAGGTGCTGGCCGAGTACTTGAAGCGACAAACTGAGTCATGGCTGGGCAGTGTACATCTTGAGGCAGGCAAGGTAGTTAGTGATAACGGCCGTAATTTTGTGGCAACCATAGCCCTTTCAAAACTCAGCCACATACCTTGCTTGGCTCACACCTTGAACCTGGTGGTGCAGTGCTTCCTCAAAAATTATCCGGAGTTAACAGCCCTGCTCCAGAAGGTGCGAAGACTGTGCGCGCACATCCGCCGGTCGCCTGTACACTCCGTTCGTATGCAGAAGCTGCAGCGATTGCTCCACCTTCCCAACCACCGCCTCATTATCGACATTGCAACAAGGTGGAACTCCACCCTGCACATGGTGGAGCGGCTGTGCGAGCAGAGGCAGGCCATAATGCATTTGTGGGAGGATACACGGCCAGGCACTTTGAGAGCAGACATGGAGTTGACAGGTGTGCAGTGGTCAAAGCTGAAAGACCTCTGTAAAGTCCTTCAGTGTTTTGAGGAATGCACACGGCTGGTAAGCGCAGACGACGCCATCCTAAGCATGAGCATCCCACTTATGCGTCTGCTCATGCAAACTTTGACGCACCTTAAGGAGCAGGCGTCTGCAGCCAATGTTGATGAGGAGGAAGAGGAGGAGGGAATCCTTGATGACATTCAGCCATTGTCTGCTCAGGGACCTCTCCTGGACGAGGTGGAGGAAGAAGAGGAGGAGGAGGATGATGATGGGGATGATTACTTAGGGGAAGAGGATGCATCTCATGGGGCAAGTGAAAATGTTGGCGTGGCAAGGTCTGGTACAGGGTTTGTGCGTGACTGGAGGGATGTGGATTTGCCAGAAAGTGCTCTTCCAACCTGCACTCGCAGTGCATCATTGACACCGGGAACATTGGCCCACATGTCAGATTATGCCTTGCAGATCCTAAAAAGGGACCCCCGCATTGCCAAAATGATGAACGATGACGACTACTGGTTGGCCAGCATCCTGGATCCACGCTATAAAGGCAAATTACAAAACATCATGCCACAGGAGAACCTTGACCTAATATTGGCTAATAAACAAGCAACTCTGGTAAATCGGTTGCTTGAGGCATTCCCAGCACACAGCAGCGGTGATGGTTCTCACACGAGCCGTACGGGCGGGGGCAGCTTGGCAGAGGTGTTTGTGGTGCACACAGCAGAAGTGGCGTTGGAGACAGGGGTTTCATGACAATGTTGTGGACTGATTTTTCAAATACCGCTCACACAACTGGTAATACTGCATCGATGGACAGTGACAGGAGACAGCAGTTGTCAACTATGGTTACAAACTACTTTTCCTCCCATATCGATGTTCTCCCACACAGGTCATTCCCCTTTGACTATTGGGCCGCTAAACTGGACACCTGGCCTGAATTGGCCCAATATGCCTTACAGGAGCTCGCTTGCCCAGCTGCAAGTGTGCTATCGGAAAGAGTCTTCAGTGCAGCTGGATCAATCCTGACAGAAAAAAGGACCCGTCTGTCAACCCAAAATGTGGATGATCTAACCTTCATTAAAATGAACCATGCATGGGTTTCCAAGGATTTTGTCCCACCTTCCCCTGATGACACATAGGGTGACAGAAAAATGGCTTGCTTTGGTCCACCTCTTCCTGGGACTTCACCTATTTCGCCTTTTGCATCAGCTGAATGTCCAACATCAACATATGCCACTTTCTAAAACTCCCTAACTGTGCTGCCTCCCCCCCCATGGCCGGGGTCACCACCTAGCGCACGACACCGTGCGAGTGCCGTTGCCCTGGACAGGTGGGTAGGCCGACTCTTGGGCGCGGGCACTGGCACAGGGTCCCTCATAGTGCAATCAAGTGTCTCTGACGGTGGTGGTGCACACCCACCGTCAGACACACCGCTGTACTATGAGAGGCCCAGTGCCTGTACCGACGCCCACAAGTGGGCCCCCCTTGCTTGGGCAGGGCCCCAGCATTTGCAATCTTTACCTCTCCCTGCTCCTCCGCTGTGTAATCTGGGCCGTCAAATCCATACTGTGCCTGACACCGTCTGAGCCTGCCTCCTGATGTATAGACATATATTTTGAATGTGTACGCTATCCATACATGTTATCCGGGGAAACGGTACCCTTTTTAACCTTTGTGCAATCACGTGCAATCCATACTGGGCCTAACACCGTCTGAGCCTGCCTCCTGAGACATATATTTTGAATGTGTACGCTATCCATACATGTTATCCAGGGATACGGTACCCTTTCTAACCTTTGTGCAATCACGTGCAATCCATACTGTGCCTGACACCGTCTGAGCCTGCCTCCTGATGTATAGACATATATTTTGAATGTGTACGCTATCCATACATGTTATCCGGGGATACGGTACCCTTTCTAACCTTTGTGCAATCATGTGCAATCCATACTGGGCCTGACACCGTCTGAGCCGGCCTCCTGATGTATAGACATATATTTTGAATGTGTACGCTATCCATACATGTTATCTGGGGATACGGTACCCTTTCTCACCTTTGTGCAATCACGTGTAATCCATACTGGGCGTGAGAACGGCTGGCGAGCTGTTAAGCAAGCTACAGCACCTGTGATTTGCACACGTAAGTTTTTCATTTTTTCAGGAATGACGGTTAGGCCTAATTCCGGAACTGCGGTTGACCTGCACTTACTGGGAAATCATTGTTCGCGGGTAATAATTGTAATCAGTGATCCCCATCACTAACGTTGTTCAGCGGGTTATCTGCACCTGTAAGCGACAAACGCTGGCCTTTTCAGTGTAGCGCACATGCAGTCACGGACATGTAAGGGCATGACACACCAGTTATTCGCCAATCTCATGTGCCAGAGCCTCACGTGTCACTCTAGTAAGCCGGACTCGGACCACGGGGCATGACGGAGTCTCGTTCGTTAACGGAATTAAGCTTGCAATTTGTGCATCTGTTCTGTAGCTGGCATGGTTGAGGTTTCCCAGGTGGAGTCGAATTTAACCGTAGGCTCCACTCCTGGTGGTGCCCTTCTGGACATTCCTTTAAGGTTCAGCTTTGCAACCATACTGCCCACGTAAAACAAACACTTTGCCTTCATGAACGCTGTTTGGTGGGTCATGACTCGTGGGAATAACGCCGCCCAATCAGTTAACCTGCTAGAGAGATCCTTCGTTGCTCCCAAGCATGACATCACACTCCCTAGGAAGAAGGTAATGCCACTGTGGCGACCGTACTCCTGGGGGCGACACAAGTGCACTGATGCCCAGCCACTGCTCGATGAATCTGCTGGTACATTGACCCAGACCACTACATTCCCCTCGCACGCTACCCGGCCTGAATCTGACCCTGATGAAACTCAGGTTACCCTTCCCATATACAGTTCCATCTTACACGGTGACAAAGAGGAAGCTGCAGATGAAAGTGCAGGTTCGGCCCACCCGCCATCAGACACACCACCGTACTATCAGGGGCCCTGTGCCAGTGCTGTCGCCAACGAGTGGGCCCCCCCTGCTTGCCCAGGATCACAGCACTTGCAAAGTTGAAATACTGTGCAGTGAGATGGAAGATGGGGACGACGAGGAGTCCAGACTAGTACAGGGATTCCCTAGCGAGGAGACTTATTTGATTGTTTTCAATGTTGGGACAGCAATTTTTGGGGAGCACTATACTCTGGAGAATGATAGATGGGGCCCACCATACACTGGAACATTCCAAAGGTGGACATCAGACACTGGAGCAGCATTTACAGGGCCCATTATACACTAGAGCATTAGAAATGGGGCCCATTATGTTTGGAGCATTATTTGGGCCCATAAGACAGTGGAGCTTCATCCATGGGGACCAACATATACTGTAGCATTATGTGGAGCTCATCATATACTGTTTCAAACATTATATGGGACCAATGATTCTGTATGGAGAAATAGATGGGCCTCGTCATGAGATGTAAAAAGTGAGGTATTTTTCATTGTACTATACCGCTATTTCTCTGCCGTATCGGAGCATGATGAGTTGTGGTATGTGTTAAAGGGGCGCTCTTTCGCTCAGGGCACATGAAAACCTGGAGCCAGCCCCCCCCCACAACTTTAGCCAAATAACCCCCATTTTTCAGTGCGTAACTTGTATTATGAAGTTAATTAAGGTTGACAAGCTTAAGTAAGAAGAAATGATGCTTTTGGCATTCAAATGGGCACTGTAGGTGTGTTTCCTGTCCTCCTCTCACTGCCGACTTTTATTCCGCATTGACTTACATTGGGTTTCGTGTTTCGGGACGACCCCGACTTTTCCCTATAATCGGACGATCTTGCTCGACCCGACTTTTGGAAAAGTCGGGTTTCACGAAACGAAACTCGACCCTAAAAAACCAAAAGTCGCTCAACTCTATTTATAACACTTTTAATGAATACTACCAGAGTTTGTATTCGGCTCCACAATCACACACCCCCCCCCCCCTCACTACTGGAGTCATTCCTTCACAAACTACATCTTCCTAAATTGAGTCTGTGGCACAACAACTCCATTTAGACAACTCTGAGGAGGAAATAGTTTCAACAATCAAAAAACTAAAAAAAGGAAAGGCGCCGGGACCGGATGGTCTTACAGCAATATTATAAAAAATTTTGCGATGTGCTGATACCACATGTAAAAAACCTCTGTAATTCGCTACTAAATGGTTCACAGTTGCCCAGTGAGTTCTACGTGGTGCATGTAAGCGTAATCCCTAAACCTAAGAAAGATCTTTTCACAAAAAATTATAGACCTATATCCCTCTTCAACATTGACTTAAAAATCTTTACATCCATTGTGACTAACAGGATCAATAAAGTCCTCCCTCACCTCATCCATCGGGATCAGGTTGGTTTTATACCAATGCGACAGGCCCCAGATAATATTAGGAGAGCGCTAAATATTATTCATACAACTAACCTACAACAAAAGTGACTTCTACTGTTTGCATTAGATATTGAGAAGGCTTTCGATTCGGTGTCCTGGACATATCTTTTTATGGTTCTATCGGAATTCGGATTCTCCCCTAAACTTATAAAGTGCCTCCAATTGTTATATATTAGCCCTATTGCTTATTTAAAACTCCCGTCAACACATCCCACTCCAATTAATATTCAGAGGGTACCAGGCAGGGCTGTCCTCTATCTCCGGCTCTTATTGCACTTGCAATGGAACCCATTGCGGAAGCAATAAGGAGAGATCAGAATTTCCTGGGCCCTGAGAATATGGGACCAATATAAAGTCAGCTTCTTTGCGGATGATCTCCTGCTAATATTAATAAGTCCCCACACTACACTCCCTCACTTGTTTTCCCTCCTTCACGAATTTGAGAAGATCTCAGAGTTAAAAATTAACATTGATAAATCCGAAGCATTATTTGTAAATTTTCCTAAAACAGAACAAACTAATATAGCATCCAATTTTGGGTTTATACACAAAGAACATTATGTAACATATCTGGGTATCAACTTAACAGCCAACAGGTCACCTCTGTTTAGGTGGAATTACTCTCCACTGATCCAAAACTTCCAGAGGGACCTGGATAGATGGGCTTCCTCAAAGTTATCCTGGCTCGGCCGAATACATGCATTAAAAATGGTATCACTGCCTCCCTTCTTATATTTATTTAGGTCTCTCCCAATTATGGTACCAGCCAGAACGTGCACGCATTTACATTCTATGATGTCTCAGTTTCTTTGGCTAGGAAAACAACCCAGAATTGCGCAAAAACTTATGTTCCGTCACAGAAAAGAAGGGGGTTTATCCCTCCCTAATTTTATTACAAGTCGGCACAGGTTGCTCAATTAATAAGTACGTGTTCATATCCCAATAGCCCGAGATGGGTTATTCTGGAATCTTTTCTCTCTAAACCATTCTCTAATGTGGACCACAGACCGACTTCCATGGGAGTTAATGAATGTGGCTCCTTTTACAGTCCACTCATTGCTTCTTTGGAGGAAAGTCCTTTTAAATATAACTTTACAATCAAGCCCTTCTCCCCTGACAGCTATATTACAAAACCCCATGTTCCCGCCAGGCCTTGAGTCAAAAAATTTTTCTTGGTGGAAGCTGAAAGGTATTCGTATATTTAAACATTTGTGTTCCCCATTTAATATCTTACATGACAGACAGGAATTTGTTCAAAAATTTAAAATCTGAACCTCCAGTTAGGGAGGTAATGCGATTAAACCTGATCTTCCACTTTGCAAAGCAGAACCTCCCGAGCGGTACTTCTCTCAGGGCAACAAGTTTTGAAAATAAATGTCTAAATGACACTTTGGGCAGGGGAACGATCTCATTGATCTACTATGCTATAAATTCTCCACAAGATGCTAAAAAATTGAAGTATATGTTACAATGGGAGGAAGATCTGGGGTTTGAGCAGTCAATTGATGAATGGTATCGTAGCTATGACACCCTATCGAAAGGTAGTCACCAGACTTCTCTTGTGGAGACCTCCTTAAAACTACTGCACAGAGTCTATTATGTACCGGAAAAAATTCATAGCATTTTTCTTAATGTCTCGGGAGACAGTTTTAGGGGCTGTGGATTATCTGGTGACATGAAACATATTTGGTGGTCTTGTATGGTGGTTTCTGGGCTTTGGGAGAAGGTGAAGTGTCTGATAGTACAGATGTGTGGTGGACCGGTTGTTCTGGAACCTTCTACCCTTTTACTGGGAACCAGGCCTTCCCGGCTTCCAAAAATATTTCAGAAGTTAGTAAACTACTTCTGTATGGCCACTAAAATCCACATTGCGGCAAAGTGAAAGTCGCCCTCCCCTCAGTCAATATCTATGGTGAAAGAGAAGATGAACGACATTATGTTATATGAAAAAATAGAAGCAACTAGAACTGACACGTGGGATTCTTTCTTCCGGGTTTGGCATCCCTGGATGGAGCTTCACTCATATACTCGACTGGATCAGGCACTAAGGCTCTCTTCGTAGCCAATTGAGAACTGGTTACCGCCTGGGACGGGATTTATAAATGATCCTGCAATAGTGGGTTGCATAACCGCTTTAAACGTCCTAGATTGGTTATTGATGATACCATTATAGATTATTAGATATCGTATAATTAAATCCTATGTGCCTTTCCCTACACTTGTCTATGTCCTGTCTCCCATTACATTATTTGAAGTTTATTGAATGTATGTTAAATTGTTAGTTTACACCCCCTTGCATGGGAGATCATAACTTGGACTTGGTTTAATAAGTTTCTAAATAAAATTTATTGAAATTAAAAAGGTCCCTTAGTCTGTTTTAGTAGCTCCACAATCATGGGGAAGACTGCTGACTTTACAGATGTCCAGAGGGTAGTCTTTGATACACTCCGCAAGGAGGGTAAGCCACAAAACATCATTGCTAAAGAAGCTGGCTGTTCACATAGTGCTGTATCCAAGTATATTCATGGAAGGTTGAGTGGAAGAAAAAAGTGTAGTGGAAAAAGGTGCACAAGCAACCGGAATAACCGTGTCCTTGAAAGGACTGTTAAGAAAAGGCCATTCAAAAATGTGGGGGAGATTCACAAAGAGTGGACTGCTGCTGGAGTCTTTGCTTCAAAAGCCACCACACATAGATGTATACAAGACATGGGGAACAAGTGTCGCATTCCTTGTGTCAAGCCACTCATAACCCATAGACAATGCCAGAAGCATCTTACCAGACCCAAGGAGAAAAAGAACTGGACTGTTGCTCAGTGGTCCAAGGTGTTGTTTTCAGATGAAAGTAAATTTTGCATTTCATTTGGAAATCAAGGTCTCAGTGTCTGGAGGAAGAGTGGAGAGGACACAATCCAAGCTGCTTGAGGTCTAGTGTGAAGTTTCCACAATCAGTGATGGTTTGAGCAGCCATGTCATCTGCTGGTGTAGGTCCACTGTGTTTTATCTAGACCAAAGTCAGCACAGCCGTCTACCAGGAAGATGAGAGACACCAGACCCAACAATGCAGACGAGCTGAAGACTGCTCAGCAGTGCCACAGGCTGATTGCGTCCATGCTATGCCGCACTGATGCAGTAATTGATAATAATAATCTTTACTTTTATTTAGCTCTAACATATTCCGCAGCGCTTTACAGTCTGCACACATTATCATCACTGTCCCCGATGGGGCTCACAATCTACCATATATACTCGTGTATAAGACAACCCCCATAATTTTGCCACAAAAAAACTGGGAAAACTTATTTACTCGCGTATAAGCCTAGGGTGGAAAATGCAGCAGCTACTGGTAAATTTCAAAAATAAAAATAGATACCAATAAAAGTAAAATTATTTGAGACATCAGTAGGTTAAATGTTTTTGAATATCCATATTGAATTAGGAGCCCCCATATAATGCTTCATACAGTTCATGATGGCCCCATAAGATGCTCCATACTAAATACACCCCATATAATGCTCCATACAGTTCATGATGGGCCCCTTAAGATGCTCCATACAAAATACACCCCATTTAATGCTGCACAAAGGTTAATAAATGCTCCATAGATTATGCCCCATATGCTGCCGCTGCTGCAAATAAAAAAAACTATATACTCACCTCCGTCGCTGCCCGCTGCTCATCAGCGTTGCCGGCTGCAGTGACTGTTCAGGCAGAGGGTGCGTACTAACTACGTCATTGCGCACTCTGACCTGAAAGTCACTGCCAGAGGATGCAAGACAGCAGAGCGACGCACAGTGGTGGAACGGGGACAGGTGAATATGGCTCCCCCCATCATACTCACCCCATAGTCATCCATAGTAGTGCATCTCACAAAATTAGAATATCATCAAAAAGTTAATTTTGGAGCATCTTATGGGGGAATAATCTATGCGGCATCTTATGGGGCATAATCTATGAAGCATTTTATGTGGGCATAATCTATGGAGCATTTTATGGGGGCATAAAATGCTCCCCATAAAATATGTGCATATTCATGACTTTAATGAGCAGTATCACATGACCGCTGAAGGAAGCAAGAGCAACGGCGCCGAGAAGATTTAACAAGCAGGGGGGCTGCAGAGACCGCACCAGGGGGGTCAGTATGATCAGTATGGCCGACCCCCGGTATATGACTCCCATATAAGCCGAGAGGGGGACTTTCAGCCCAAAAAAATGGGCTGAAAATCTCAGCTTATACGTGAGTATATACAGTAAATTCCCTATCAGTATGTCTTTGGATTGTGGGAGGAAACCGGAGAACCCAGAGGAAACCCACGCAAATACGGGGAGAACATATCAACTCCTTGCAGATGTTGTCCTTGCTGCAAAAGGAGCCCCGACCAAGTATTGAGTGCATTTACTGAACTTACATTTCACTAGGCCAACATTTGGATTTTAAAATCATTATAAAGTGTTATAAAGTATTCTAATTTACTGACATAATGACTTTTGGGTTTTCATTTGCTGTAAGCCATAATCACCAACATTAACAGAAATAAACACATGAAATAGATCACTCTGTGTGTAATGACTCTGTATAATATAGGAGTTTCACTTTGTGTATTGAAGAACTGAAATAAATTAACTTCTTGATGATATTCTAATTTTGTGAGATGCACTTGTATATAACTATAGGCTGCATTATACTACTATGGATGACTATGGGGTGCATTGTACTACTATGGATGACTATTGGGTGCATTGTACTACTATGGATGACTATTGGGTGCATTGTACTACTATGGATGACTATGGGGTGCATTATACTACTATGGATGACTGCAGGGGCATTACAATCTTGCCTGAAGAAGGAGACTCTGCGCTCTGAAAGCTTGCAAACATACTATTTTCTGGTTAGCCAATAACGGTATCACTCCTAGAATACTTTTGTCATCATTGGACAGAAAAGTATTCACATCGATTTTTCTGGCTAACACGGTACCACAATATATTTTGTTATTGTACATCAAGAAAATGGTGTACAAATAATAATAATAGTGTACACTGGTCTGCAAGGGTAAAAATGTTTAAAAATTAAGAGGTGATTTTTATATACGTTCGATCGCTTAACTCAGTAAAAATATTGAAAAAAAGCTATTCCGGTACATGTCACATGGACAGCATATGGATGATGCACAAGTATGATACGCAGCCCTGATAACAGCGGTACTGGTAAAATCATAACTTGTTAAATTGCCTAAGACACAGCGTTTGCTTTACAGCACCCTTTATCGGTAGGATAGATATCTAACAGTAACATGCTCCTTAACGATGCATCATCCATGAGGCGAGAACTGTACATGTGCCATAAGGGTATGTTCCCACAGTCGGTAAACGCTGCCGGTTGGACACTGCGTACTTTTGCAGCTTCAAACCCGCAGCGTCCAGATGTTACAGCATAGTGGATGGGATTTCCAGAAATCCCATGTCCACCATGCGTGCACAGCCGCCTCCGGCTTCCCTGCAGAGACGGACATGCCGCGCATCTTTCCAGACTGCAGCATGTCTATTTATGTAGCAGAGATGCTCAGTCTCTGCTGCCTAATTACCCATTCACTATCATTAGATGTGTAAGGAGGTGGCGGAGAACCCCATTACTCCCCCTCTCTCCTATGTGTTGGTCCCATGCATTTTATACGGTACTCAGATGGTCTACCTGTATGTTAAATGTTATTTACCATTGATGTATTGCTATGTGTTAATGTGCGGTGTTTGCAATTTTTCCTACATGTGTTAATGCAATGTGTGATGTCCTTTTTATTCTGTATTGTAGTACTGTGTGTTCAGACTAGGGAAAGTAAAGGGTTAAGGTGTGGGCTGGACTAGCAGCCAGAAAAGGCAGCAGGAAGCTCTTGCTTCTAGTCAGAGCCCAGGCAGGAGTGCCTGAGGCAGGGTGTGTGTCCTCATCTGGGACAGAAAGAACCCCTGCCTGGGGCCTAGGTGAGTCCCCGCTTGGGACAGAAGGAGCCCCCATCTGGGGCATATGTGCGTCCCTGTCTGGGACAGAGTCAGTGCCCGGGGCATGCTTGCCCAGGGCAAGTACTCAGCTGCGGCTGAGAGGTTGCTTAACCCCAGGAGGGGACATACACTGCTGCTCCGGACCCACGGGCAGTGAAGTGGGCACAGGACTGCGTGGTGCCCCGCTGAGGACTATAAGCACTCAGAAGTAGGACTGGGGACTGTCACTGTGAACTGTTGCTATTGCTGCTGCCATTGCTGCCGCTGATATGGTGGTGAAGAGTAATAGGGAAAGAGCAGGATGTTTTACCAGATTTACTACAACTATTTTTTCTACCTTTTTTACCTTGTTCATACTAAAATAAACAGTTTCCCTGTTGGATTATAACTGTGTTCCTGGATCCTTATTGCCTGTGCTGCAGTTAATGTGAAGAAGAGGTAAATCGCCTGGGGTTGCATCTGTCCTGTTTGTTTCATGTGCAAGGGGCCGGGGTGTTTGTGGACTGTTGCTTTAAGTAGACTGGCCCACGACTACCACCCCGTGACACCTTGTTACAGATGCAGTAAAACTGCATTATCTTTCTAGTCACATGCATAGTGAGAGAAAGCAGCTTACTATGCATGTGTGCTAATTTAAATAAAGGTGTACCTTGTGTAGGCCGGCAGTACAGCTACACTGCAGTTCTTGTGATGAACTGAGTTAACCGCGAGAATTGCCGTGCACGCGACCGCCGTGGACAGGGTTATCTCTGGTCACTTGCCAAGTTCTCACGATCAGCTGACCGCGAAAACTGCACCTCCGGTCTGGTGATCATCTTCAAGCTCCGCTGTGTCTGCATGTCAGGCTGAGTGGTGGCATAATGCCACCGGTCAGCCAAAGGCATCCAGATGTATTAGAGCTGGATTTGTCGTGGGACAGTATATATATCTTCTCGGAGGACAGGTATGGTATATTGTTGCCTTTTTATTTTATTTCTCTTCCAGGAGAACGAGGGCATCTATGGAATAAGTGATGCAGTAAGTATGGTTTAATTAAGATCTGTTAAAGGAGTCTGTGTCATTATTTCAATTAAAGGACTATATTCTGGCTGTGTCTTTATTTACCATGTAGCTATAGGATTAGTAATGGATAGGTGTCTTATAGACGCTTCTCCATTACTAAGCCATGGGTTTGATATTCCCAGACAATACAAAGGTGACATGAACTTCACAAATATTACCTCACTTGCCACTGTTCCAGGGCAAGTGGGAAGAGCCGGGTAAAGTGCCACAATTGGCGCTTCTTTGTATACGCCAATTGTGGGGCGGCTGTGAGCTGCTATTTTTAGGCTAGTGAGGGTCAAAATCCATGGGCCTCGCCGGTCTAAGAATACCAGGCCGCAGCTGTCTGCTTTTTCTTTGGCTGGTTAACAAAAACGGGGAACCCAAGCTATTTTTTGGAGGGGATCCTACTATTTTTGCTAACCAATTACCATCCAAGGTAAGCAGACTGCTGTGGCCTGGTATTCTCAGGCTAGTAAGATTCATGGATATTGGATCCTTACCAGTCTGAGATACCAGTCCCAATAGTCTGCTTTACTCTTGCTGGTTAATAAATAAAGGGTGATCCTGCGCTATTTTTTAAAACTTATTTATTAAAAAGGAGGGGTCCTCTCTCTGTGCTTTCCTCCACTTCCTGTGTCGTGTACTTCTGGCTGTGTCACAAGATTCACCATTATGTAAATTAGTACACATCCATAGTAAGCTGCGTTCCCGCACTTAATACGCATGTGACTAGGAAGATAATCTGGTTTTACTGCATCTAATGAAAGTGTATGGGTAATTTACACAGCGGAAACTGAGCATTTCCGCTACATAATTTGACATTACTACGGTCTGGAAAGACACGCCGCGTGTCCGTCTCTGCGGGTTAGCCGCGGGTATCGATGCGCGCATAGTGGGCATGGGATTTCTTAGGCTATGTGTCCACATTACAGAAATGCTGCGGAAATGTCTGCAGCATTTCCGCAACTCCCTGCCACGGGTAAAGTGCATGCGGAATACGCATGCATTTTCCTGCTAAACACAAGCGTTTTTAGCTTGCAGAATGCTTGCGCTTTTCCAAGAGATTTGAAGCTTCGCTTGGAAAAGTGATTGACAGGTTGGTCACACAAGCACAGTGCTTGACAAGTGTGACAATCTTTTTACTATTGATGCTGCCTATGCGGCATCAATAGTAAAAGAATGTTAAAAATAAAAAAAAATAAAAAATAGAGATATACTTATCCTCTGTCGGCCCCCGGAATCCACCCGCCTCTCAGCGACGCTGCCGGCAACTTCCCAGGGATGCCTTGCGACCTCTGATGATGTAGCATCACACGAGACCGGTACGTCATAAGAGGTCATTTGCACAATGCATCCCTGGGAACGGAAGATGCTGGAAGCATGGCTGAGAGGCGGGAGGACTCCGGGGGCCGACAGAGTGTATATCCCTATTTTTTATTTTAACCCCTTCATGACCCAGCCTATTTTGACCTTAATGACCTGGCCATTTTTTGCAATTCTGACCAGTGTCCCTTTATGAGGTAATAACTCTGGAACGCTTCAACGCATCCTAGCGATTGAGATTGTTTTTTCGTGACATATTGGGCTTCATGTTAGTGGTAAATTTAGATCGATAATTTTTGCGTTTATTTGTGAAAAAATCTGAAATTTGGCGAAAATTTCGCAATTTTCAAATTTTGAATTTTTATTCTGTTAAACTAGAGAGTTATGTGACACAAAATAGTTACTAAATAACATTTCCCACATGTCTACTTTACATCAGCACAATTTTGGAAGCAAAATATTTTTTTGTTAGGAAGTTATAAGGGTTAAAAGTTGACCAGTGATTTCTCATTTTTACAACAAAATTTACAAAACCATTTTTTCTAGGGACCACCTCACATTTGAAGTCACTTTGAGGGGTCTATATGGCAGAAAATACCCAAAAGTGACACCATTCTAAAAACTGCACCCCTCAAGCTACTCAAAACTACATTCAAGAAGATTATTAACCCTTTAGGTGTTTCACAGGAACTAAAGCAACATGGAAGGAAAAAAAGGACATTTTAATTTTTCCAACAAAAATTTTCTTTCAGCATCAATTTTTTCATTTTCACATGGGCAACAGGATAAAATGGATCCTAAAATTTGTTGGGCAATTTCCCCTGAGTACACCGATACCTCATATGTGGTCATAAACCACTGTTTGGGCGCACGGCAGGGCTCAGAAGGGAAGGAGCGCCATTTGACTTTTTGAATGGAAAATATGCTGGAATATTTAGCGCTTGCCATGTCGCGTTTGGAGAGTCGCTGTGTGCCTAAACACTGGAGCTCCCCCACAAGTGAC
The DNA here is from genome assembly GCF_039654945.1 of Dendrobates tinctorius. Lineage (NCBI taxonomy): Eukaryota > Metazoa > Chordata > Amphibia > Anura > Dendrobatidae > Dendrobates > Dendrobates tinctorius. Next base: position 7,218,761 of record NW_027361688.1, read on the forward strand.
CCCATTTTGGAAACTAGACCCCCCAAGGAACTTATCTAGATGCATAGTGATCACTTTGAACCCCCAGGTGCTTCTCAAATTGATCCGTAAAAAAAAAAAAAGTACTTTTTTTTCACAAAAATTATCTTTTAGCCTGTTTTTTCATTTTCACATGGGCAACAGGATAAAATGGATCCTAAAATTTGTTGGGCAATTTCTCCTGAGTACACGATACCTCATATGTGGTCATAAACCACTGTTTGGGTGCATGGCAGGGCCCGGAAGGGAAGGAGCGCCATTTGACTTTTTGAATGGAAAATTAGCTCCAATCGTTATCGGACACCATGTCGCGTTTGGAGAGCCCCTGTGTGCCTAAACATTGGAGCTCCCCCACAAGTGACCCCATTTTGGAAACTAGACCCCTTAAGGAACTTATCTAGATGTGTAGTGAGCACTTTGAACCCCCAAGTGCTTCACAAAAGTTTATAACATAGAGCAGTGAAAATAAAAAATCTTTTCCTCAAAAATGATTTTTTAGCACGCTATTTTTTATTTTCACAAGGGTAACAGGAGAAATTGGACCAAAAAAGTTGTTGTCCAGATTGTCCTGAGTATGCTGGTACCCCATATGTGGGGGGGGCACTGTTTGGGTGCACGGCAGGGCGCAGAAGGGAATGAGCGCCATTTGACTTTTTGAAATGAAAATTAGCTCCAATCGTTAGCGGACACCATGTCGTGTTTGGAGAGCCCGTGTGCCTAAACTTTGGAGCTCCCCCACAAATGACCCCATTTTGGAAACTAGACCCCCTAAGGAACTTATCTAGATGCATAGTGAGCACTTTGAACCCCCAGGTGATTCACAGAAGTTTATAACGCAGAGCAGTGAAAATAAAAAATCTTTTTTTTTTCCTACAAAAATTTTTTTTACTTGGCAATTTTTTATTTTCACAAGGATACTAGGATAAATTGGACCCCAAAAGTTGTTGTCCAGTTTGTCCTGAGTACGCTGGTACCCCATATGTGGGGGGAACCACTGTTTGGGCACACGTTGGGGCTCAGCAGGGAAGTAGTGACATTTTGAAATGCTGACTTTGATGGAATGGTCTGCGGGCGTCATGTTACATTTGCTGAGCCCCTGTGTGCCTAAACAGTAGAAACCCCCCACAAGTGACCCCATTTTGGAAACTAGACCCCCCAAGGAACTTATCTAGATGTGTGGTGAGCACCTTGAACCCCCAAGTGCTTCACAGAAGTTTATAATGCAGAGCCGTGAAAATAAAAAATCATTTTTTTCCACAAAAATAATAGTATCCGGTCACAGCGTTTTGGTGCAAAAGGTTCCAACACTGTTCATCACGTCACTGCACTTCTGGGAGGATTCATTCCTTTTGGCTGCTCATGCTGTCTGTGGGCGGCGCGTGCGCAGTTTATAACAGGCCACACTGCCCTCTTCTGCCCTGTCTCTTTTCCGTCTGGTGATGGACGGCTTGGTGGCGCGTGCGCAGTACATTGCGGGTAACGCCGCTCTCCACTGCCCTCTTCTGCCCGGTCTCTTTTCCGTCTGGTGATGGACGTCTTGGTGGCGCGTGCGCAGTACACAGCGGGTAACGCCGCTCTCCACCCGGAAGTATTTTGTTTGTGTGTGTATTTAAGGGACGGTGTTAGCACAGGGCGTCCACAGCGCACCACGCTACCGCACTTTCTCCTGACGTTTGAGATATGCACTTATGGAATAGGTATGTTACTATCTTGGATCATTTTGTCCTTTCTTTGTGGCACAGGTATATATACTTTCTCTACTTTCTCTATGTCTTTTTGCTTTATAGTAGGTGACTCTTATGGGTCACTATTGAACGTTGATCCAGTCAGCATTTAGGACCCGTTTGTCTTCTATCTATTTACAGGTATTGAATACAATTTGCATTAATCTTGTCTTATGAGATACTTATATATTGGGGTGGAGAGAAAAAAATATATTTGTATATGTACACCTTCTCTTGTGGAAATGTTTCACAATATTACATTGTATTTTGACAATTTTTTATGTTATAATGTGTAATTGATTTTGATACTTGAATGTACTATATGGACCTTTTATTATTATTTTTTTATCATTTTATTTTTTGAGTGCATAAGAATATTTGCATGGTTTTGAAAGATTTGTTTATCATTACAGATAATTCCTTGATAAAGGCCTGCGAGCCGAAACGTTGGATAATTTTGTCTGTATTTTTCATTTTTGGTCCGCTTCAAATAAAAATTAAGAGCAGCTATGTGCATTGTTTTCTCGTAATTCAAACGAGTGTGCCGGGGTTATCTTTTCTATTAGTATCTTCCTTACCCCTGAGCACCCACTTTATTGTGGTGAGCACCCCATTACCTATACTATTGATAATTTTTTTGGTGTAGCTCCCATATTAAAAAACAAATATATCAATGTCTTTTTCTACTTTTTCATTTAATTCGGAAGAGGCCTCCAATATCCTCTCTAAGGTCAAAACTCCTGGTAATTTTTTGCATACTCCCTCGGAAGAGTTACGTACTAGAGACTTGGAGAAAGACTTACGGAGACTGACTGCGCTTGATTTACATTGTGCCACATTGGCGGAGTATCATAGGGTTAACCGTATTCCACGTGGTCTAAGGGTCTCTTTGAGACCCACACTATTTCAAGATAATACTGAATACTGCACTAAATTCGAATCTATCTTAAATAAATGTTCTATGGACATTATTTTATTAACTATTGATTTCTTAGAGAAAGAAATTACTGTTTTGGAAACCAAGATAACGGCAACAGAACAACAATTGGTTAATACGGCTTCTACAGAGGATTTCAAATCAATCAAGACTAAATTGGATCAAACAATTCTTGATTTTCGTAATAGTCTTCAGTTGAAGAAGAAAAACAAATTCCTGCGGGACACGGACGATTATCATAATAATCAAGTGTATCGATGGCGTTTTTCCAGTTCTTACAGGAATACTCGATCATTTCGGAGAGGATACAGTTCTTTATCCACCAGTTCAGACAGCGATCATGGAACGTCGCGTCCGGCTACAACTTCTTTTTTAGGAGCACGACGGGAACGTCAATACAGAGGAAGACGCGGAGGAGTAAACGACGGTGCAACCGACCAATCGAGAATGACAATGAGATCACAGGTAGGAGACAAAGAGATAACATCGTATACAACATCTCGTCTGAAAACCTTTCCCCTTCGGAAATGACTTTATTAGAAAAAGGTTTAAGTTTCTGTCCTACTTCATCATTTAATTCATTCCAGGTGGATCAGGACTTACATAGGTTTTATAGAACGTTGCGCCTTAGGGCACATTTTTCCGATCGAGTTCCTGCTACGAGTTTGGACACCACTGATATGTTTACTAAATTTACATTATCTTCATTGAAATTGAGGTCTGTGAGTAATTTTATGCCACCACGGATTTATCATCCGGTAGAAACCTTTGTCAGTCTGGTACAGCGTGATATTAACGAGGCATTACAGGTGATTAGTAGGGGTCATTTACGTATTAAAAATAATTTGACATTGGAAGAGAAAAGATCATTAAATGATCTAAAAGAGAATAAGAAATTGGTTATAAAACCAGCCGATAAAGGCGGGGCATTGGTTGTCATGGATCGGTCATATTATGTAGCTGAGATTCTTTCGCAATTGAATGATACTGACACATATATTCCAATCTCATATAATCCTACATATGATATAGCAAGGTGTATTAAGAGATTTGTTGATTTCTATTGCCAGTCAGGCATTATTGATCTTAAGCTCAGCGAGTATCTTGTCAACACTAATCCCACTGTACCGGTGTTTTACACCCTTCCAAAGATACACAAAAATCTGTCAAAACCGCCTGGACGACCAATAGTCGCCTCTACTAACTCTATCCTTTCCCCCTTGTCAATTACGTTAGAGAAGATTTTGACCCCCTATGTACCTTTAATTAAATCTTTTATTAAGGATACCTCTGATTTTTTGGAGAGTATTAAAGCTATTGGGCCCATTCCATCTGGGAGCAGATTGGTAACATTAGATGTGAATAGCCTGTATACTAGTATTGGACATCAGGAAGGCATACACGCTATGATTGATTTTTTATCTAAAAATACGACCTTTTCAGGAGATCAGATTGAATTCTGTAGGGATTTACTTTCACTTATTCTGACCAAAATTTTTTTTCTATTTGAGGATCAATTTTTCATACAGAAGAGGGGGACAGCCATGGGGTCCAATGTGGCACCCCCTTATGCCAACATCTTTATGGCACATTTTGAAGATTCATTTGTCTATAATTATCATTTATTTACATCTTTTGGAATATATTGGAAAAGATATATTGTTGACGTTTTTTTAATTTGGACAGGTAATGAGGAAACTCTTTTTCAATTTTTTGATTACTTAAATGGGTGTATTACAGGTTTATCTTTTTCTCTTCACCATGATTGTCACTCCATTAATTTTCTGGATACTTTGATCATAATAAGGTCCGATGGCTCCATTGATACTGATTTATATGTTAAGTCTACCGATAGGAACAGCCTGTTGCACTTTGATAGTTGTCACCCTAAACATATTAAACAAGCATTACCTAGGTCACAATTTGTTAGAATTGAAAGGATAGTCTCGGATCCGTCGGTCCGGAATATGAGACTAAAGGAAACTGAGGAACGTTTCCGGAATAGAGGTTATCCCAATTCTGTACTCAAACGTGGGCGTGGACCAACCCAATCTAGGGAGAAAGGATGCAGATTAGCATTTGTAAGCACATTCCATCCATTCAATCATTTGATTAATCAATGCATCTTGAAGCATTGGAATTTGCTTGGGGAATCATATCCTAATGTTTCAGAATTTTCTATGCAACCTATAATGTGCTACAGACGTCCTAATAATATAAAAAATTTCCTGGTAAGGGCCGATATAGGTTCGAGTAGGAAGGAACCCATTCAAAGGACATTGACCACACCCCGCAACGGGACCTTTCCGTGTTTGGGGTGTTTGCAGTGCTCTAATGTTGTTAAAGGGAATTCTTTTACTCACCCTAGGACAGGACGACACTATCCCATTAAGGGATATTTCACGTGTGATTCATCATATGTAGTCTATCTCATTAAGTGCCCGTGCGGTCTCGGATATGTTGGGGAAACTACCCAGCATGTCCGGGACCGCATTTCACAGCATAAGTCTACTATCAGGTGCGGACGTACTTTATTACCCATTCCGTCTCATTTCTTATCATGCGGCCACTCTGTTGCCCAGTTGAGGTACCAGGTTATTGACCAAGTTCAAATGTCAAGAAGGGGTGGCGATAGGTTAAAGAGATTGAAGGAGCGTGAATCCTTTTGGATTTATACGCTTCAAACATTAGCACCATTAGGTCTAAATAGAGAATATGAGGTCTCTTATCATTGATTATTTTTCAGGTTAATATTGTCCCTCCTCTCTCTGTATTAGTATGTATTAACATTTATTAACATTTATTAACATTTATAAATTTAAAATCTAATAATAGGGATTTTATATATTTTTTTGTAGGTGCAGGTATTTTTTGTTTTTTGTATTTTGGTTTATTTCTTATCCTTTTATTTATTTGTTTGGTAAACTCTATATACTAATTAGTCTTTTATCAAAGATTGTTATTCTATTTTATATACATCTATTTTTATCTTTCAGATAACCTAATAATAGTATCCGGTCACAGCGTTTTGGTGCAAAAGGTTCCAACACTGTTCATCACGTCACTGCACTTCTGGGAGGATTCATTCCTTTTGGCTGCTCATGCTGTCTGTGGGCGGCGCGTGCGCAGTTTATAACAGGCCACACTGCCCTCTTCTGCCCTGTCTCTTTTCCGTCTGGTGATGGACGGCTTGGTGGCGCGTGCGCAGTACATTGCGGGTAATGCCGCTCTCCACTGCCCTCTTCTGCCCGGTCTCTTTTCCGTCTGGTGATGGACGTCTTGGTGGCGCGTGCGCAGTACACAGCGGGTAACGCCACTCTCCACCCGGAAGTATTTTGTTTGTGTGTGTATTTAAGGGACGGTGTTAGCACAGGGCGTCCACAGCGCACCACGCTACCGCACTTTCTCCTGACGTTTGAGATATGCACTTATGGAATAGGTATGTTACTATCTTGGATCATTTTGTCCTTTCTTTGTGGCACAGGTATATATACTTTCTCTACTTTATGTCTTTTTGCTTTATAGTAGGTGACTCTTATGGGTCACTATTGAACGTTGATCCAGTCAGCATTTAGGACCCGTTTGTCTTCTATCTATTTACAGGTATTGAATACAATTTGCATTAATCTTGTCTTATGAGATACTTATATATTGGGGTGGAGAGAAAAAAATATATTTGTATATGTACACCTTCTCTTGTGGAAATGTTTCACAATATTACATTGTATTTTGACAATTTTTATGTTATAATGTGTAATTGATTTTGATACTTGAATGTACTATATGGACCTTTTATTATTATTTTTTTATCATTTTATTTTTTGAGTGCATAAGAATATTTGCATGGTTTTGAAAGATTTGTTTATCATTACAGATAATTCCTTGATAAAGGCCTGCGAGCCGAAACGTTGGATAATTTTGTCTGTATTTTTCATTTTTGGTCCGCTTCAAATAAAAATTAAGAGCAGCTATGTGCATTGTTTTCTCGTAATTCAAACGAGTGTGCCGGGGTTATCTTTTCTATTAACAATCACAATGTACTCACAGAATAAAAAGGTTTTGCATCAGATACAAATCTGCACAGCGCAGAATCTGTTGCAGAAATGTCACATTGTCACAGCAACTTTTACTATCTGCTATGGAAAGAGTAAAGTTCGCAGCCGTACCTGTCGCTGTATTTGCCATAAAACACATTTTGGGGCTGATTTTCATGAAGCTTTAGTTCAGGAAAATCTAGTCAATGTGTAAATTTACCTTTGTTTCAAAACATGTTTCAAATATAGTTGGTTTAGTACTTGGGGTATTACTAGGAATAATGGCTGTGACACAAAGGTAAATTATCCACAAAGACTACAGAAGCGCCCATTGGATCAGTCCCCAAACTTCCAATATCATCTCTAATATACAGCGAAATGTAATCACCAAATGCCTAAACAACAGATAATCCACCCATGTGATATAGTCACTGGGCCAGCAGTCATATAGGGATCATCAACTGTAATCCTGACTGTTTATCCCATTACAGAATAATCCAGCAGTGTCTAGTGGAAATCTTAGATCATGAATGAGAGTTTCTTCCAATTTCTGATTCCTCCCAATATCTTTATAGAATCATTCCATAGACATAATGCAGCATGAAGGGGCTCCGAGAAGGTGGCAGTGAAGGTGTATAAGTGTCTGATGTGGTCACACAGCTCATAAAAGGACAACTGCCCGACCTCATAATCCAGACATATCCTGAATCTATCACTGGAGATCTTGTGAGGTAATCGGTGCATTTCCTTGTCATGTCACAAAATACTGATTATGATTATGTCTCCACAAACACCAGGACAGGTTATTATATCCAAGCAGTGACTGATGCCCCCTCCTGTCCATACTGGGATAACACATCCCCACACTCCACCACCCTGATCTTCTGCTCTCCACATCCCAGTAATGTCGTCCTGAGGTAAATCCCCTCCTGCTCATCACCTGATAATAACCCTGGAATCTCTCTGCTGTTTCTGGACGTTTCTGCTCCTCTCGTGTCCATGTCGCAGTTTTCAGGTCGTCTGATATATGGAGATTATTAGATGCTATGTTTACATCCAGTAATATGTCTGCAGGACTCGCCACATAGATCCCGCTCCTTATACCAGTTATTGCATTGCGTAATGTGTGTAATGTGTGTGAGATCACAGCCACTTCCAGGTCACCTCCATCATGGGGCTGTTTATCATGTCCCCCTGTGTCCTCATCACCTTCCTCCTCCTCAGGATCACACAAGTCACCGGTGTCTGGTTCCTGTAGGACAGTCAGTGGTTCCGTGATGTTACCCAGCTCCTCAATGTGTCTCATCTTCCTGGACAGCTCGTCCTTCTTTATTTTCAGCTGATGGATCAGAGCAGACAGTGGCAGTGACGCTTCCTTTTCCTGCCTGGAGATCTCACTCAGGACCTTCTTGTCTTGGGCTTCCACCTGTCTCCTGATGTCTGTACACAGGGCAGTGACTCTCTGGGCTTTTCCAGCTGCTTGATCTTGAGCTTTTCTCCTGTGCTCCTCCAGAGTCTGGACTTTCTCCTCGATGTCATTGATCTTTGTGATAAGTTTCCGGAGGACATTTCTCAGTTTCCTCTTCTTGTTCTCAGGGGACTCATCCAGCAGCTCCACCCGGTGTCCCCGATGTTCTCCGGCTGAACAATAGACACAGATAGAAGCCGCATCCTCAGTGCAGTAATATTGCAGGATCTTCTTATGGACAGAACATTTCCTTTTCTCTGGAGAAGTGCTGGGATCAGATAAGACGTGTTCTGCTGATTTGCTGTGAGCTCTCAGGTGTTTATCACACAGAGAAGCCTCACAGTGTAGACAGGATCTAACAGCAGGTACTGGAGAGTCCACACAGTAAGTGCAGCAGATCCCATTTTCCATTTGTGTTGGTGGAGTAAACAGGAATTTCTCCATTATTTTACACAGAGCTAAGTTACTCATCAGTGCCGGCCGCTCTTGAAATTTTTCTCTGCATTGAGGACAGGAATAAACTCCAGACTCGTCCTGCGTATCCAGCGACTGATCAATGCAGATCCGGCAGAAGTTGTGTCCACATCTCAGTATTACAGGATCTGTATAAGAGGTCAGACAGATGAAGCAGAGCAGCTCCTCTCTCAGATCAGCAGACGCCATGGCTGACAGTCTCAGACAAATGAAGAGAGAAACAACACTAGAATTCTTTACAGCTCAAAAGGGTGGGCTTTATACTGTGTACACAGGGGAGGGCTGAGGAGCGGAAGGTCACTTACTATTAACATGATAATGGACACTTGTGAAAATCACATCTTATATCTGCTGTAAATTTCGGGTCTACATTGTGGTCCCATATAAGGAGTGAATGTATTGAAAGCCAACATGGACAATAGCGATAATACGTGTAATATGAATGACTGAACTTACAATTTGATCCTCAAACACTGGATGGCACTAAAGGTTTTCAAAGAGATAGAACATGGGCTGTGGGGGTCAAACAACCTGTTAATACCCTGTTACACTAAACGATGTCCCACCAACGATCCGACATGATGGGATCGCTCGGACATCATTAGGCTGATCGCTGGTGAGCTGTCACATAGACAGCCCCAGCAACGCTGGACGCTGATTTCTAATGTAAACGTTGGGTATACAGGAGCAGCGCCACTCCTGGATACCCGACGTTTACCTTGGAAACCAGTGGGTATCCAGGAGCCGCGACGTTTACATTATAAACCAGCGTCCAGCGTCGCTGGTCTCTCGCTGCCTCACGCAGTGATGCGTGCTGGGCAGCGGGAGACCAGCGATCGAAAAACGGCCCAGGCCGCTCGAGCACGATCAGCGATACCCGGTAGGGGGCCGGTCGCTGATCCCCGTCACACACAGCGATCTCGCTGACGAGATCGCTGTATGTGACGGGACCCTTAAGGCCCTTTTACATTTAGCGATGCACCAGCGATCCGACCAGCGATCCGACCCGGTCAGGATCGCTGGTGCATCGCTAAATGATCGCTAGTGAGCTTTCATACAGAAAGATCTCACAGCGATGCAGCAGCGACGCAGCGCACGATACTCACCTTTCACACACAGCGATCCTGACGTTCTCCCGCCCGCCTCCACGCGTCGCTCGTCGTCACAGCAGGAAGCCCAGCAGGAAGCGCCCGACGAGAAATGGAGCCGGACATTCTCGCGCGATCAGCGATGGACAGCGGGGGAGCCGGTCGTTGGTAAGTATCACACATAGCGATATCGCTAGCAATATCGCTATAACGTCACAAAACCAGTGACGTTTTAGCGATATTGCTAGCGATATCGCTTAGTGTAAAACCCCCTTTAGGCAAGAAGGCCATTGTGTGTCCTGTGGTGTGGAGCCTTTTGTTCTTATCGCCAGCCTAAATGGAATTTGAACCTGTCCTCAGGCCTTTTTGACACAAAGACCTTTTGACTATAAACAGTGGCTTGCCAAAGTATTCACCCTCTTGGCATTTTTCATGATTTGCTCCCTCACAACCAGGAATTTCACTGTTTTTTTCAGAGTTTAAACATGCCTACAACTGTGAACATTTAGTTGTCTTTTCATTGTGAGGCAAAGAAGAAATAGGACAAAATAACTGAAAACGTCAGTGTGCATTACTAAAGTCATCACTTTGTAGAGCCTCTTTTAGCTTCAATAAGTCTATATGAGCTTTCCACATCTTGCCAGTGGGATTTTTGCTTATTCCTCAAGGCAAAACTGCTCCAGCTCCTTCAAGTTAGATGGTTTCCTCTGCTGAACAGCAATCTTCAAGTCGTCTGACCACAGATTCTCAATTGGATGAAGGTCTGAACTTTAACTAGGCCACGCCAAAACATTTACACATTTCTCCTTAAACCACTCTTGTGTTGCTTTAGGATATGTTCAAACGGGAAGGAATGGCTCAGTATTTGCTCAGGATTTGACGCAGGTGAAATCTGCAACAAATCTGCATCTGAAGTCATTGGAAGGTCACCTGCGTTTTTTAGGCATTTTTGATGCATTTTTTCCGCATGCATTTCTTCATTGCATGCATTTTTTGTCACTTGAGATAAAGCTAATTGAAAGTTGGCTACTGGGAAGGAAAAAAAAAGTGATTTCCTATTTGCAGATATATTGGGGTATGTTCCCTCAGTCAGTAAACGCTGCGGGTTGGACGCTGCATACATCCACAATGTCCAACCTGCAGCATCCAGCTGTTACAGCATAGTGAATAGGATTTCAAGAAATCCCATGCCCACTATGTGTGCACCAATGCCAGCGGCTCACACGCAGAGACAGACATGTGGCACGTCTTTCCAGACCGCAGCATGTCAGTTTATATAGTCGAGATGCTCCGTCTCCACTGCGTAAATTACCCATACCCTTTCATTAGATGCTGTAAAAACGCATCATCTTCCTAGTCACATTAAGTGCGTATTAAGTGCGGGAATGCATGTGTACTAATTTGCATAATGGTGAATCTTGTGACACAGCCAGAAGTACACAACACATGAAGTGGAGGAAAGCACAGAGAGAGGTCCCCTCCTTTTTAATAATAATTATAAAAAAAAAGGCGTGTGGCCCCCATATATTTGTTAACCAGCCAGAGTAAAGCAGACTACTGGGCTGGTATTTCAGACTAGTAAGGATTCAATATCCATGAACCTTACCAGCCTGATAACACCAGGCCACAGCAGTCTGCTTACCTTGGATGGTTACCTTGGATCCCGGCTTACCTTGGATGGTTGTCTTGGATCCCCTCTAAAAAAACAGCATGAGGTCCCCCCGATTTTTGCTAACCAGCCAAGGAAAAAGAAGACAGCTGCGACCTGGTATTCTTAGGCCGCTTTCACATTTGCGTTTCAGGGCGCAGCGACGGCCTGCGCACGGCCGCCGCTAAGCCCCGCCCCTGCCACGCCTCCGCCGGTAGCTCCGCCTCCGGGCGCATGACGCTGCATGCGTCATGCGTCCCCTATCTTTATCACAGAGGATGCAAGCCGTGCGCAGTATGCGTTTGGCGGCGCCTGCGTCCTTTTGACGGTGCGCCGAGCGCAACCAAATTGCAACAGGTTGCGTTTGGCGCTGGTCGGCGCACCGTCAAAAGGACGCAGGCGCCGCCAAAATGCATACTGCGCACGGCCTGCGTCCTCAGTGATAAAGATAGGGGATGCATGATGCGTGAAGCGTCATGCGCCCGGAGGCAGAGCTACCGACGGAGGCGCAGCTTAGCGGCGGCCGTGCGCAGGCCGTCGCTGCGCCCTGAAACGCAAATGTGAAACCGGCCTTAGGCTGGCGAGGCCCATTGATTTTGGCCCTCACCAGCCTAAACAATAGCAGCCCGCAGCCGCCCCACAATTGGCACATCCAAAGATGCGCCAATTGTGGCACTTTACCAGGCTCTTCCCACTTGCCCTGTTGCATTGGCAAGTTGGGTAATATTTGTGGGGTTGATGTCACCTTTGTATTGTCCGGTGACATCAAGCCCACAGAATACTAATGGTGACGCGTCTATGAGACACATATCCATTACTAATCGTATAGTTACATGGTAAATAAAGACACAGCCAGAATAAAGTATTTTAATTGAAATAAAGACACCGACATCTTTGATAGGTCTTAATTAAACCATATTTACTGCATTGCCTAATTCCACCGAATACCTCGATCTCCTGTAAGAGAAATAAAATAAAAAAGCAACAGTATACCATACCTTAAACATGGATGTGGAAACCACAAAAACACGACCAAAAGATCCTTTATCTTAATATAAATGTTTCTTTATTAGAAAGGACATAAAGGACAAGAAGGCAGACATGTGCAAAATGCAAACAAAAGTGCAAGTAGTGCCTGAAGACCGCCTGGACCAACACCAGACACAGAGGAAAGGTAGAGAGATATACAAATCTAATATACAAGAGGCATATAGTGTGTTGAGGGCAGATAAAGGCCAAAATTTAAAGTATATCACAGAATTGCCCAGGAAACCTATATCACCTCAAAAGAGGCGCCAAATATAAGTAAGTATCCATGATTATGTGTATATATAGGGGGAATCACTACCTATATCCAGTGAAGTACACAACTAACCTCCTATCCACTATTACCGTGGGCCCCCATGTAGACTGAGCCGAGAAGGAAATCCTTCTCATACAAGGCTAAACTGTTACACATCCCCTGGACCACCTGGGCATTAGAGGACTGCATTGAGGTATGTTGGGGGTGGTTTCCTCCCCTATGGATGTGTAACAGTTTAGCCTTGTATGAGAAGGATTTCCTTCTCGGCTCAGTCTACATGGGGGCCCACGGTAATAGTGGATAGGAGGTTAGTTGTGTACTTCACTGGATATAGGTAGTGATTCCCCCTATATATACACATAATCATGGATACTTACTTATATTTGGCGCCTCTTTTGAGGTGATATAGGTTTCCTGGGCAATTCTGTGATATACTTTAAATTTTGGCCTTTATCTGCCCTCAACACACTATATGCCTCTTGTATATTAGATTTGTATATCTCTCTACCTTTCCTCTGTGTCTGGTGTTGGTCCAGGCGGTCTTCAGGCACTACTTGCACTTTTGTTTGCATTTTGCACATGTCTGCCTTCTTGTCCTTTATGTCCTTTCTAATAAAGAAACATTTATATTAAGATAAAGGATCTTTTGGTCGTGTTTTTGTGGTTTCCACATCCATGTTTAATGTATATTAGCGACTGATCCATGACGGTTCTATATCTGGGCACCAGTGTGTTATGATTTTATACTTAATATGCTCATATACACCTTGGTTATTGTATTTAGTATACCATACCTGTACGCCTAGAAGATATACATACTGTTTAATAACGAGTCCAGCTCTGCTACATCTGGATGCCTTTGGCTGAATGGTGGCATCATGCCATCATCCAGCCTGACATCCAGACACAGCAGAGCTTGTAGATGAACACCAGAGATAACTTCCGGCTGTGGGACAAGGTACAGCTTTATTTAAATTAGTTCACATATGTAGTAAGCTGCGTTCAAGCACTTAATATACATGTGACTATAAAGATAATGCGGTTTTACCACATGTAATAATAGTCTATGGGTAATTTACACTGCGGAGTCTGAGCGTCTCTGCAGCATAAATAGACATGCTGCAGTCTTGAAAGATGCGCCACATATCCGTTTACGCTGGGAAGTCAGAGGCGTCTCTGAACATATAATGGAGATGGGATTTCTCGAAATTCCATCCGCTATGCTGTAACATCTGGCCGCTGCGGATGTACACAGTGTCAAACCCACGGGAATTACTGACCATGGGAACATACCCTTAGCAGTATGCTTTGCATCATTTTCCTGTTGGAAGGTGAACCTATGTCCCACTCTCAAATCACAGACAGACTGAAACAGATTTTGCTGAAGAATATTGTTGTATTTCGCATCATCCATCTTCCCCGCAACAAACATTTTTCCCTGTACTTGTTCTTGAAGTGATGAGCTGTGTTGGTTTGGCGCTAGACCTAGCATTTACCTTGGTGGCCAAAAGTTAAATTTTGGTCTCATCTGACCACAGCAAACTCAAAACAGTTTTGCAATTTTTATGTGTAAGAAAAGGGTTTTTTCTGGCCCCTCTTCCATAAAGACCACCTCTACAGCTTATTGTGGTTGTATGGACAGATACTTCAGTCTCCGCTTGGGAACTCTGCAGTTCCTCAGGGTTATCTTTGGTCTCTGTGTTGCCTCTCTGATTAATGTCCACCTTGCCCGTGCTGAGTTTTTGTGGACATCCTTCTCTTGGCAGGTTTTTTGTGGTACCATATTCTTTTCATTTGATGATAATGGATTTCATGGTGCTCCGGGGATCATGAGAGACTGGGAGATTTTATTATAACCCAACCCTGTCTTGTACTTCTCAACAACTTTGTCCCTGACTTGTTTGGAAATCTCTTGGTTTTCATGCTGTTGCAGTGCCGCAATCAGGGCATTACTGTCCTTACTACTGTATGGGGCCCGGTGATTAGAAGCAAAAAAGGGGCCCAAACATGCTGGCAGCCCTGTCCGCTCAGGCCCCCCTCTCTTTGCTTTTCCTCATCGGGCCCCTAGACATTTTGTTCAAGGCGTCCGAACGCCCAATGCATAACAACACTGTGGGGTTTTAAAGATACACTTACAGTGTTGTTATTGCATCCGGTGAACGGAAATGGGCACTGTTCCTGCGGCTGGCCCTAGTGCATCATGGTCCTGACGTCACACGCTGCTCCACTTCCTCATTCTGGAGCAGGGCAGTGTGTGGTGTGCAAACTGGGGGCAGATGGCAGACAAGCAAGCGGAGCTGGCAGATGGACCGGATAAGCAGGGTGAAGCTGCAGGTGGACAGGACGAGCAGGGTGAGGCGGCAGGCGGGCGAGCAGGGTGAGTCTCTCCGGTGAGAAGAAGGCTTCAGGTGGCTCACAGTGGCTGATTAGGGAAGGCGAGTGGTGACTGGGGGGCCCGCGTCCAACAGGGCCCAGGGGGTGGCTAGTGGGGACTGGGGGCCTGCGTCCAACAGTGCCCAGTGGGAGGCTAGTGGTAAAGTGGCCCCCAGTCCCCACTAGCCTCCCCCTGGGCACTGTTGGACGCGGGCCCTCAGTCACTACCCTTGAAGAAAGATAATCAAAATATGCCCCCAAAAAATTGTTACCAATGTTTAATAGGTTAGAGTAAAGTAGGGCCCTGCCAATAGCATCTACATTGTCGTGGTGTCAGGCTTAAAAAATCTTTTGGTCAAAACAAAGGCTGATGGCTATAGACCCTTTTACATTTAGCGATGCACCAGCGATCCGACCAGCGATCCGACCCGGTCAGGATCGCTGGTGCATCGCTAAATGATCGCTAGTGAGCTTTCATACAGAAAGATCTCACAGCGACGCAGCGCACGATACTTACCATTCACACACAGCGATTCAGACGTCCTCCCGCCCGCCTCCACGCGTCGCTCGTCGTCACAGCAGGAAGTCTCAGCAGGAAGCGCCCGACGAGAAATGGAGCCGGACATTCTCGCGCGATCAGCGATGGACAGCGGGGGAGCCGTTCGCTGTTAAGTATCACACATAGCGATATCGCTAACAATATCGCTATAACGTCACAAAACCAGTGACGTTTTAGCGATATTGCTAGCGATATCGCTTAGTGTAAAACCCCCTTATGTTTGTGATATGTTGTTAATGTATGATTGGTAAGGGCGTGGTGCAGAAGTGGAGTTTTTCCAAGAAAGGGCGGAGGGACTGTGGAAGGTTTGCACGGTGGAGGTGGAGCTAGGGTGGAGGTGGAACTGTGGGTGGAGCCTTGGCGGAGTCTCAAGGGGACCCCGATAATTTTGCCAGTATGGGGCCCCGAACTTCCAAGTGGCAGTCCTGTTGTACTTCTTGCTTAATGGTGTTGCAGCCTCTATGGCCTTTCAGAAAAAGTGTATATACTGACAGACATGTGATATTTGGATTATTTTCACTACATGTGACTTATGATGGCAATTGCTTAAGCCAGAATTTTTTAGGGACAAATAGCAAAAAGGGTGAATACATATGCACATGCAAATTTTTTTATTTCATCCCATAAATTTAATTTGTGTCTATATTTTGCTCATTTCACTTCATCAACTTAGATTATTTAGTGCTGATGCATCACACACAAATTAGATTACAAAAATATTTAAACACAGGTTGTAATGTATCAAACTAGGTAAGAAGCCAAGGGGGTGAATACTTTGGCAAGCCACTTTAAAAGAACACCATCTGCAGGAAGATGAAGACCACTGCAATTAGGTTTGACCCTTGACCTGCTAATCCATTCTGGACAAAAGAGTGCCACCTTCAGGAAATTGTCGACATCAGAAGCCATGTGCATGTTTCTGGAGAAATCAAAAGGCTGTGACTTGAATGGATGGTCTGATTATGTGGAGGTTTTATAGTGATGGGGAATGTATGGGCTATGACTGAATGTGTGACTAATGTAAAGCTTACACACCAAGCTAGTTAGGCATCTTCCCATTTCTCATCTTCCACCGCCCTCTCCTATTCCTTTTTCCCTTTCATTGTACCTTTGCCCCTTAGGGCACCGTCACACATAGATACTCACCAGCGATCCTGTCAAACAAACAGCTTCACCAGCGATCTGCACCAGCGACCGCCGAGCGAGCGGCGTCGCTGTGTACTTTAATTACCAGCGCGCTGATGCAGGGAGCTGGTAACCAAGGTACACATCGGGTTTCTAAGGGACGTGCGTCCCGTAGAAACCCGATGTGTACCTTAGTTACCAGCTCCCTGCATCAGCGTGCTGGTAACTAAGGTACACATTGGGTTTCTAAGCACCGTCCGGTGCTTAGAAACCCTGCGTTTACCTTAGTTACCAGCTGATCGCTGGTCTCCCGCCTGTCACACGCAGCGATGCGTGCTGGCCAGCGGGAGACCAACAGCTATCAAAAAAATTTTCCAGGGCTTTCCAAGAGCGATCAGCGATACCGGCAGGGGGCGGTTCGCTGATCGCTGTCACACACAGCGATTCCTTGCAACCAGAAAAAAATGTAAAACCTGTCCATTTATAATGACCATGGACAAGATAAAGATCCCCAATTCACACCAGGACTACAAGATCCCAGGTACTTTCAGCTGCATTACATCTAATGTGGTGTACTTAATTATTTGTACTAAATGTCCAACTGGGGGTATGTATGTGGGGGAGACAGGGCAAAAGCTTAGAACAAGGATGAATGCTCATCGTCACACAATAAGAGAAAAAAGAATGGATCTACCTGTGGCAAAACATTTCTGTATCCCTGATCACAGCAACATGGATATGAAATTACTGGTATTGAAAGGTAACTTCACATAGAGAGACAGAAGGGTCTGGGAGTTTACATTTATGACGACCTTTGACACTCTCAATGTTGGAATGAATGTGTTGCATGGATTTATGTCTTTTTACATCAATTAAGGAATTTGCTCCTAAGACCTTGTGGGGGCATCACAACACATTAGGAGACCCCAATCAGGGGACAATAAAACATCCAGACTCCTTATCTATGAACTGGTCCAATATTTATGTTTCTCCCTCCCCCATAATCATAATTCTGCTTCACGTCACTTGTCTCATCTATTGCATTTTTTCTGTGCTGTAGTGTGCATAAATATGTGACTCTTCAGATTTTGTATTAGTCAGTGCCTGATGAAGAGACCTGAGTAGTCTCGAAAGCTTGCAGTGTGTTACCATCTTTTCAGTCCATCTTTATTCCAACATTTTTGGGTGCTCGAAACTCTACCATTTTAAGACAGCTCAGTATGACACTCTGGGTGTCCTTCTTTGACTACAGATAACGCCAGAAATGTAATGGACTGCTGTTATTTCAATTTTCTTCTTGGCATTCTTTGTATATGCTTAATGCCATTTTTATATCTAACTAGCTGAAGAGCCCAGCATAGTAACTAACTGTAGTTAGTTATAACATTATGATTATCCTCCATCCCATAGTCCTGTGCCCATATACCCATCATATATATCCTCCATCCCATAGTCCCGTGGCCATATACCCATCATACATATCCTCCATCCCACAGTCACGTGCCCATATACCCATAAGACATCCTCCATCCCATAGTTTCGTGCCCATATACCCATCATACATATCCTCCATTCCATAGTCCCGTGCCCAAATACCCATCATGCATATCCTCCATCCCATAGTCCAGTGCCATATACCCATCACACATCCTCCATCCCAAAGTCCCGTGCCTATATACCCATCGTACATATCCTCCATCCCATACTCCTGTGCCCATATACCCATCATGCATATCATCCATCCCATAGTTCAGTGCCATATACCCATCACACATCCTCTATTCCATAATCCCGTGCCCATATATCGATCATACATATCCTCCATCCCATAGTCCCGTGCCCATATACCCATCACACATCCTCATTCCCATAGTCCTGTACCCATCATACACATCCGCCATCCCATAGTCCCATGCCCATATACCTATCATACACATCCTCCATCCCATAGTCCCATGCCCATATACCCATCGTACACATCCTCCATGCCCATATACCCATCATACATATCCTCCATATCACAGTCATGTGCCCATATACCCATCATACATATCTTCCATCCCATAGTCCCATGCCCATATACCCATAACACATCCTCCATCCCATAGTTCCGTGCCCATATACCAATCATACACATCCTCCATTCCATAATCCCGTGCCTATATACCCATCGTACATATCCTCCATCCCATGCTCCCGTGCCTATAAACCCATCATGCATATCATCCATCCCATAGTTCAGTGCAATATACCTATCACACATCCTCCATTCCATAATCCCGTGCCCTTATACCCATCATACATATCCTCCATCCCATAGTCCGGAGCCGGGTGGTGCTGAGCAGGGAGTTCCTGGAGATGTGCCGTTATGTAACCAGACAGTGCGGCTCTGTGTGTGGCTGCTGATGATGTGATTTTCTACACCGGTAACAATAGAGCCTGGCAGTAATAGAGGAGGGGGTGATTCATTTCTGTCATGTTCTCTCTGCTAATTTCTGGGGGGCAGAAAATGGCTGGGAGCTTATGTTCCAGGGGATGCTAGATTTCTCCCACCCGGTCAGTGTCTGCTGAGGTGTTGTGGAGTGGGAAAACTGTTGCTTATAGCAACCAATCACAGCTCAGCTTTCATCTTTTAAACAGCTCTGGTGAAATGAAAGATGCTTAGTGACTGGTTACTATAGGCAACACAGGCAGTGTAACCTGTTATGGTCAAAAAGATGTGCCTATGAAATAGATATTAGATATTATATATATATATATATATATATATATATACATATATACAGTCATATGTAAAAGATTGGGCACCCCTATTAATGTTAACCTTTTTTCTTTATAACAATTTTGGTTTTTGCAACAGGTATTTCAGTTTCATATATCTAATAACTGATGGACTCAGTTATATTTCTGGATTCAAATGAGGTTTATTGTACTAACAGAAAAGGTGCAGTCTGCATTTAAACAAAATTTGACCGGTGCAAAAGTATGGGCACCCTTATCATTTTCTTGATTTGAACACTCCTAACTACTTTTTACTGACTTCCTGAAGCACTAAATTGGTTTTGTAACCTCATTGAGCTTTGAACTTCATAGCCAGGTGTATCAAATCATGAGAAAAGGTATTTAAAAGTGGCCACTTGCAAGTAGTTCTCCTATTTGATTCTCCTATGAAGAGTGGCATCATGGGCTCCTCAAAACAACTCTCAAATGATCTGAAAACAAAGATTATTCAACATAGCTTTTCAGGGGAAGGATACAAAAAGTTGTCTCAGAGATTTAACCTGTCAGTTTCCACTGTGAGGATCATAGTAAGGAAATGGAAGAACACAGGTACAGTTCTTGTTAAGCCCAGAAGTGGCAGGCCAAGAAAAATATCAGAAAGGCAGAGAAGAAGAATGGTGAGAACAGTCAAGGACAATCCACAGACCACCTCCAAAGACCTGCAGCATCATCTTGCTGCAGATGGTGTCACTGTGCATTGGTCAACAACACAGCGCACTTTGCACAAGGAGAAGCTGTATGGGAGAGTGATGCGAAAGAAGCTGTTTCTGCAAGCACACCACAAACAGAGTCGCCTGAGGTATGCAAAAGCACATTTGGACAAGCCAGTTACATTTTGGAAGAAGGTCCTGTGGAGTGATGAAACAAAGATTGAGTTGTCTGGTCATACAAAAAGGCGTTATGCATGCGCTGTATTGTTGACCGATGCACAGTGACACCATCTGCAGCAAGATGATGCTGCAGGTCTTTGAAGGTGGTCTGTGGATTGTCCTTGACTGTTCTCACCATTCTTCTTCTCTGCCTTTCTGATATTTTTCTTGGCCTGCCACTTCTGGGCTTAACAAGAACTGTACCTGTGTTCTTCCATTTCCTTACTATGTTCCTCACAGTGTAAACTGACAGGATAAATCTCTGAGACAACTTTTTGTATCCTTCCCCTGAAAAGCTATGTTGAATAATCTTTGTTTTCAGATCATTTGAGAGTTGTTTTGAGGAGCCCATGATGCCACTCTTCATAGGAGAATCAAATAGGAGAACTACTTGCAAGTGGCCACTTTAAATACCTTTTCTCATGATTTGATACACCTGGCTATGAAGTTCAAAGCTCAATGAGGTTACAAAACCAATTTAGTGCTTCAGGAAGTCAGTAAAAAGTAGTTAGGAGTGTTCAAATCAAGAAAACGATAAGGGTGCCCATACTTTTGCACCGGTCAAATTTTGTTTAAATGCAGATTGCACATTTTCTGTTAGTACAATAAACCTCATTTGAAACCAGAAATATAACTGAGTCCATCAGTTATTAGATATATGAAACTGAAATAGCTGTTGCAAAAACCAAAATTGTTATAAAGAAAAAAGGTTAACATTAATAGGGGTGCCCAAACTTTTACATATGACTGTATATATACAGTGTGTCTGTAAAGTCATGGTGCACTTTTGACCATTCACTGGAAAGCAACAAAAGACGATGGAAATGTGAAATCTGCTCCAAATAAAAGAAAAATTCTCCGAGTTTCATACCTATTAAGTGCAATTTGATGTGGGCTCGATTGGTTGCCCTCCACACATCCAAACGAGAGTGACGTTCTTGCCACACATGGGTAACGACGTCTAGAGTAACAGAGTGAATAACGTCTGTGATTCTCTGTTTTAAGTAATTAATGTCATTGATACGTTCAATGTACACATGTTGCCTCACATAACCCCAAACTGGGAGGGTTTTCCTTTTATTTGGTGCAGATTTCACATTTCTATTGTCTTTTGTTGCTTTCCTGTGACTGGTCAAAAGTGCACACTGACTTTACGGACACACTATATATATAATAATCTTTATTTATTGACTGAAATCCCACAATCTCTGCTATCTCAGCCTTCTTCTCTGCTCGCTTTCTCAAACTGAACATGGACAAAACAGACTTAATCATCTTTCCCCCTTCTCACTCTACCCCTCCACCAGACCTATCCATCAATGTCAACGGCTGCTCTCTTTCCCCAGTCCCGCACGCCCGGTGCCTTGGGGTGATCCTCGACTCTGCGCTCTCTTTCAAACCACATATCCAAGCCCTCGCCTCCTCCTGCCACCTCAAACTCAAAAATATTTCCCGGATCCGCTCATTCCTCAACCACGAAACCACAAAAACACTAGTGCATGCTCTTATCATCTCCCGCCTTGACTACTGAAACCTCCTGCTCTCTGGCCTCCCCTCTAGCACTCTGGCTCCAGTCCATCCTACCCTCTGCTGCCTGACTAACCCACCTGTCTCCCCGCTATTCCCCAGCCTCCCCCCTATGCCAGGCCCTTCACTGGCTTCATATTGCCCAGAGGCTCCAATTCAAAACCCTAACCATGACATACAAAGCGCCATCCACAACCTGTCTCCTCCATACATGGTCATGGTCTCTAGGTACCTACCCGAACGCAACCTTCGATCATCTCAAGATCTCCTTCCCTGAAGACCCACCTGTTCTTTAGGTGTAAGCGGCAAGAGCGGGCAAGAGATTGTATATGGGATGTGAAGGAGAGATTGGTGTCAAACATAACACCCAGACAGCACGCCTGCTGCCGGGGAGTTATTGTGGCACCACCCACGAGAGTGAAATGTCAGATTTAGGGAGGTTAGTAGACGGCGGGAGCAGAAGAAGTTCAGTTTTGGTGAGGTTGAGTTTCAGATAGAGAGTGGACATAATAATGGAGACTGTGGACAGACAGTCACTGGCGTTCTGTAGTACAGAGGGGGTAAGGTCGGGGGAAGACGTATATAGTTGTGTCATCAGCATAAAGATGGTACCGAAAGCAAAATCTGCTGATTGTCTGTCCAATTGGGCCTGTGTAGAGAGAAGAGAAGGGGGCCAAGGACTGAGCCCTGAGGTACCCCGACAGCAAGAGGAAGAGGAAATGAAGTGGAGCCAGAGAACAAAACACTGAAGGAGCGGTCAGAGAGATAGGAAGAGAACCAGGAGAGAGCAGTGTCCTTAATGCCTAGTGACTGGAGCCTAGAGAGTAGGAGATTGTGGTCAACAGTATCAAAAGCTGCAGATAGGTCAAGAAGAATGAGCAGAGAGTGGTCACCGTTACGTTTTGCTGTCAGAAGGTCATTGGTCATTTTGATGAGTGCAGTTTCAGTTGACTGTAGGGGGCAGAAGCCGGACTGTGAAGGGTCTAGAAGGGAGTGAGTGGAGAGGTAACGGGTAAGGTGGGAGTAAACTAGGCGCTCCAAAAGTTTAGAGATAAAGGGGACATTGGAGACTGGTCTGTAGTTGTTTGTGCAGGATGGGTCGAGAGCGGGTTTCTTTAGTAATGGAGTGAGTAACGATGGCGTGTTTGAAGGAGGATGGGAAAATGCCTGAGGAGAGGGAGAGATTAAAGATTGTAGTTAGGTGGGTTGTGACGACTGGAGAGAGACTGGAGGAGATGTGAGGGAATGGGGTCGGTAGTGCATGTAGTCGGACGAGAAGAAGAGAGGAGTCTGGAGACTTCTTCTGTGATGGGATCAAATGTGGAAAGTGAGCCAGGGGAGATGCAGAAAGGGATGGGAGTTACAGCACTTGGTGGTTGGGAGCAGATTTCCTGATGGATATTATCTATTTTTTCTGTAAAGTTGGAGGCCAGGTCATCAGCACAAATGTCTGTGATAGGGGCTTGTGCTTTTGGCCTGAGGAGGGAGTGAAAAGTGTCAGAAAGTTTCTTGGGGTTGTTGGCTAATGAGGAGATCAGGGTGGTGAAGTAGGTCTGTTTGGCGAGGTGAAGGGCAGCGTTATAGGTTCTTAACATAAATTTGAAGTGGATGAAGTCTTCTGGTGTGCGGGTTTTTCTCCATAGGCGTTCAGCACTCCTAGAGCATCGCTGGAGAAGTTGAGTTTGCGATGTGAGCCAGGGCTGTTTTACTCTGTGCTTGGAGGTTCTGAGGGTGAGGGGAGCTACTTGGTCAAGGGTGCTTCTAAGAGTGTCATTGTAGTGATGAACAGCCAGATTAGGACAGGAAAAAGAGGAGATTGGGGACAGTGATGAGTGTAGGGAGTCTGAAAGTGTCTGAGGGTTAATGGCTTGCAGATTTCTGACTGTGTGGTAGGTAGGAGTGAGCTGGGGTGGGCGAGGATTTGTGAGCGTGAAGGAGAGAATGTTGTGGTCAGAGAGTGGAAGCAGTGAGTTATTTAGGTGGGAGATTTAACAGAGCCAGACAAAGACCAGATCAAGGGTGTTACCGTCCTTGTGTGTCTCAGAGGTTGAAAGCTGTGATAGGCCTAGAGAGGTGGTTAGTGATAGAAGCTGGGATGCAGATGTGGAAGTAGGGCTGTTAATGGGGATGTTGAAGTCTTCCAGGATAAGGGTTGGAAGTTCTGAGGACATGAAGTGCGGCAGCCAGGCTGAAAAGTGGTCAAGGAAGTGGGTGGGTGAGCCTGGGGGCCGGTATATGACCGCTACTCTGAGGGAGAGGGGATGGAAGAGCCTGATGTTGTGGACCTCAAAAGAAAGGAATAAGAGTGATGGAACTGGGGGGATGACCTGGAAAGTGCATTGTGGGGACAGGAGTATGCCGACTCCACCACCATGTCTGTTTGTGGGTCTCGGGGAGTGAGAGAATTGTAAGCCACCATAGGAAATGGCAGCAGGAGAGACCATCAGAATCCTGAATCCAGATTTCAGTGAGGGCCAACAGATTAAGAGAGCTGTTCAGAAAGTAGTTGTGTAGGAAAGGAAGCTTGTTACAAGCAGACCGTGGATTCCAGAGGGCACAATTAAAAGATGGAGATGAGGGAGTGCAAGTAATATTAATAAGATTATTATGGTTTTGATATGAGGTAGGGTAGGGGTTGAGGTTGGGGGATGGTGGACCAGGGTTGGGGGAGATGTCCCCTGAAATCGGTAGGAGTACGAAGATAAAGAGCAAATAGTTATTGGAATTGTAATTTTTTTCTGCGATGTGTTTGGGCAAGATGGGCTGAGGTTTCTCAAGAAGGTGAGGAGTGCATGGGAGCTGTACATGGGAGAGGGAAGTATAGAGGGGCTGATGTGTATGAGTCGTGATAGAGGGGGGATAGGGTGGTGAATGTGAATGGCAAGGGAACACAGGAGGATAAAAATAAAGCACATGGTTAAAGGGGAGAGCAAAGTGTGGGTTACCTGACTCCTGCCCTGACTAACTGCCATGTATAACTGCCGTTTTCCTGATGCTTAGCTTCTGTGATGTATAACTGCCGTTTTCCTGATGCTTAGCTTCTGTGATGTATAACTGTCGTTTTCCTGATGCTTAGCTTCTGTGATGCTTTGCTTATGGGATGCTTGCGTGCTGCACCCCACACTGCGTGCTTCCCCTTAGGAACTACTACATATGTAGACCACACTACAGGGTCAGGAGAGAAGGATTGTGGGAGCTGGTTGAGTATAATTTTGCAGCTGGGGCCAGCACACCAGGGGATGGTTAGATGATCAAAGGCACTAGACCAGGCTGTGTCAATATGCTATAGCACCTTCAACCTGATAAGATCTAGAGAGGCCCCAGTCACGGATCTAAAGCAGTATTACATACAGTGCAACGAATGAATTATACCAAAGCTTTAGCAAGCACATTAAAATATGCAGCAAAATGGTAAAGCAGCAGAAGTATGGAGTTGTACCATTTGGATATATTGCAGCAGAGGTGGGAAGTTGTATCATTCAGGCTGCTTGCTAGCAGTGAATGGAGTAAATACATGCAGGGTGGCTCAGTTGATTACCATTTGGATATATTGCAGCAGAAAAGAGAGGCAGCAGAGGTGGGAAGTTGTATCATTCAGGCTGCTTGCTAGCAGTGAATGGAGTAAAAACATGCAGGGTGGCTCAGTTGATTACCTTTGTGAAGAGAGAAGATGAATGTTAATTCCATGCCATGTATAACTGGCGTTTTCATGATGCTTAGCTTCTGTGATGCTTTGCTTATGGGATGCTTGCGTGCTGCACCCCACACTGCGTGCTTCCCCTTAGTATATATATATACACTCTACCATTTGGGGTCACCCAGACAATTTTGTGTTTTTCATGAAAACTCATACTTTTATTAATCAAATGAGTTGCCAAATGAATTGAGAATCTAGTCCAGACATTGAGAAGGTTCGAAAAAAAGATTTTTATTTGAAATAATAATTTTCTCCTTCACACTTTGCTTTCATCAAAGAATGCTCCCTTTGCAGCAATTCCAGCATTGCAGACCTATGGCATTCTAGCATTCTGGCATTTGCTGAGGTAATCTGGAGAAATTTCACCCCATGCTTCCAGAAACCTCTCCCACAAGTTGGTTTGGCTTGATTGTCACTTTTTGCATACCATACGGTCAAGCTGCTCCCACAACAGCTCAATGGGGATGAGATCTGATGACTGCGCTGGCCACTTCATTACAGATAGAATACCAAACACTATGTTTGACGAGTGTGACCAACCTGTCAATCAGTTCTCCAAGCGATGCTACAGATCGCTTGGAAAATGCTAGCATTCTGCAAGCTAATTACGTTTGCAAATTGCTAGTTTTTCCGCAGGAAAATCGCGGGAATTTAAAATGCAATTTTCCCGCGGAATGGAATCCGGAATTCTCGTGGTAATTTCCGCGAGAGTTCCGCTACGTGTGAACATAGCCTAAATCAAAACAATATCAGAAGGCCTATAGAGTTAGTAGTGAGATAACTATTACACAACATATTGTTTAAGCAAAACAAGACCATCATCCAAAGTGTTTCAGTTACTCAGCTCCTTTGATTTTCAAATATTCATCAGTTTCTCTATATAGTACCTATGGAGTCCAGGTCTCCTTAAATTTAACAAGCGAGAGATGCATATATGCCACTATTTCTTCTATATAGTAAAGCTGATCAACTTTTTGTATCCACTCTGAGGTACTCGGGCAGCTCTGGGAGCGCCATTTTGGAGGTATAAGTAATTTGGCAGCTGCTATCAGGAATGGCAGTAGAGTTTTATACTTTGTTTGCAGAAAGTTACTAGACCAATTAAGGAAGATAAGACTTGGTTGCAGGGGTTTTGTAAGTCTGCATATTTAAGTTGTGATTTTTAAAACACTCCCCCAGAATGGCTTGATATTATCACAGAACCACCATAGGTGAAGAAGCGTCCCCTTATCTAAAGCGCATCTCCAGCGGGTTCCATACATGTGTTGCTACTGGAGTGGTATACCATCTTGTGATGATCTTATATGAGTTCTCTTTGACTTTTAACACATCTGGATGGGCCGTATGAGTTCTTATAAATGCCCAATTCTTTCTCCCATGCTAGTATATAAGCTGGTTTCACTGGGACTGAGTTACTCAAGAGTACCTGGTACAGCTTGGCCAGTACACCTTTTGGATGTTTATTCTGGGTTAGTAGTGATTCAAAAGTCGTTAGCCTCCTGGTTGGGTTTCCAGGTTTCAGATACAACCTTACAGCTTTTTTGAGACTGTTATAGTGAAGAAAATTAATAAGGAAACACATATACATACATACATACACTCATTTTTATATATATAGATCGGGGAAGCAGGAGGTATAGAGTGGGGGCGTTGAGGATGCAGAGACTGATAATGAATTGGGGAAATAGTACAGGTGCTAATTAATTTATATAATAGGTGGGGAAAGTGGCTATTTATAGTTAGTGGGGGCAAAGTGGTGGATTACAATTTATATTTGGAATGGTGGGTTGCATAATAACTAATTATATATTAAGGGAAAAAGTGAGAAATGTACTCTGGAAGTGGTGCTCTAGGCACCTGTGTGATTTTATGCAGAGATGGGTCCTGGCTGGAAGAAGTGGTGGTCTGCACTGCATGTAAAAGAAAAACAAAGATGAAGGACTTCAGCTAGAGACGCTACCTGTACACTGACACTATACACTGTATACTATATACAGAGGTCCTGTGTATAATGTCACTGGTGATCACTGTATTACCTGTACACTGACACTAAATACAGATCTCCTGTGTATAGTGACACTTAGTATTGTTATTTTTTTTTTTTTAATGATCAATAATGTATTTGCTCACTATGTGATGGTAATATATGGCCTGGCCATGGTGTGGCAGTATTTGTTCCTTGTATGTGGTATTATTTGGTCACTATATCATGGTATTATGTGATCGGGTCATGGTGTGGTGTTATTTCTCCCTTGTATGTGGTAATATTCGGTCAGCTATTGGCTTCAACACTGTCAACGTGACGTCAGCGCCAATAAAAATAACAGACATCAAGACAATAACAGACATCAAGAGCAGCAGTAGCAGAGTGTCTGGAATCCAGCTAAAAAAAACATAATGCACAACAAAGTCAAAATAACATTCATGTGCACATGTATATTCATTTGTTACTTTTTTAACTGCATCATGGTTCGTAAACCGTGAAGCGGTTAAAAGATGTAATATGTTTATTCTTTGGGTGACTTCGCATTGAGGCCGCCTGTTGGCTATAATAAAAGTTAGGGGAGCCGCCTCCAATATGACCACAAAACCAATGCCAAGGGCACTGAAAAAATAAAGCTGCCAGCTTTTTCCTGAAGAAGCGTTGTAAAAGAAAGCTCAGCTGAAGAATGTTTCCTTGGAAAACTATGTGTAAGTGACACTGCTCTATGTCAAAGCTCATGTTAAAATTGCACTGCAATTGGATCGCATTCCCATGGAAAATCGGATTGTATTCGCATGAAAATCGCATGACACTCATTCCAATTTTCTGGACCGAAATCTGACCATTTTTTTTTAAGGGTGATGGGTTTGAGCCCTAAAACTCAGTAACTCGCAAGAGAAATTGGCATCTTGCAGATTTGACACATCACAGATCATAAATAAACTCACCAAAAACTCATCGAGGGAACACGGCCTTGTGCAAGAAAAACTGCTACAAAGTCTGCAGCCATCACTTTGCTGGTTTCTCAGATTATTAAAAAAAACCCACAATGTTTCAGATGCAAAATTAGGCTCTGTTCACATGTCCAAAACCAGACACTTACTAATTGTAATATTAAAATAGTACATTTTATTCATAAAATCTTATTATAAACATTCCCATATGCAAAGCAACTACAAGAAAATGGTGTACAAATAATAATAATAGTGTATACTGGTCTGAAAAGGTAAAAATGTTTGAAAATTAAGAGGTGATTTTTATATACTTTCGATCGCTGAACTCTGTAAAAATATTGAAAAAATTCTATTTCGGCACGTTTCACGTGGACGGCATACGGATGACACACACATACCATAAGTATCACAAGCAGCCCTGATAACACCAGTACTGGTTTTTCCAGCAGTGGTAAAATCAAAACTTGTGAAATTTGCCTAAAACACAGCAGCGATTGCTTTACAGCACCCTTTATCAGTAACATGCTCCAGAGCGATCCATCATCCATGAGTTGAGAACTGTACTTGAACCATAGATGCATTCGGCAGTGATGCTGGAAATTCCGGCGAGCACGCTGTATAATCAAAGTGTGCATGGAGAAACGTAATGTAACAATGAAGCACAATCAATATAAGAAAATAAAGACAGAAGAGCAAATTGATTAAATTCTTATATTTTACTTAAATCTCAGACATATCCAACAGTTACATGTATAGATCTGGTGTCCCCAATAGTGATACAAAGTGGCATGAAATAAGGCACGCTTCATGTGATTGGGTCATTATCAAAAGAATAAGGGTAAGCCCCCCAAAAAATTTACATCCACAGTCGTATAATTCTCTTGTACAAGACAAAAATGGGGATCCAAATTTATAATGAAGAAATAGTAACTATACAATGTGACTTCAATAAGAAGACGCCCATACACATCCAACACTACAAACAGAAACCAATACCACCCCCCCTTCCCCGTACACTTCAGTGGTGCTCAGCAATATACTGCAAATACAGATACAGTCCATAAACACTTATGAGTACAGGGGAGAAAATTCCAGCACTCACCAAAATGTAAAATAGGGTAAACTTTAGTCCAAAGGCATAAAATTACAGAGGGAGGAATAAGGGTGAGGAATAACAATAAGTCAGTGTGTTATTCCTCTCACTGTAATTTTATGCCTTTGGAATAAATTTGCTAATATTTTACGTTTTGGCGAGTGATGGAATTTTCTCCCCTCTACTCACAAGTAGTCACTCGTATGGCTTACTCTAAGATCACATCCTGCACAATGATCTCTATGTATGTGAAATATTAGAATCTGCACTTGAAAAACTGCAACAATGTAAAGTACAAAGTAAGAATAGTATATCAACAATCACAATCTACTCACAGAATAAAAAGGTTTTGCATCAGATACAAATCTGCACAGCGCAGAATCTGTTGCAGAAATGTCACATTGTCACAGCAACTTTTACTATCTGCTATGGAAAGAGTAAAGTTCGCAGCCGTACCTGTCGCTGTATTTGCCATAAAACACATTTTGGGGCTGATTTTCATGAAGCTTTAGTTCAGGAAAATCTAGTCAATGTGTAAATTTACCTTTGTTTCAAAACGTGTTTCAAATATAGTTGGTTTAGTACTTGGGGTATTACTAGGAATAATGGCTGTGACACAAAGGTAAATTATCCACAAAGACTACAGAAGCGCCCATTGGATCAGTCCCCAAACTTCCAATATCATCTCTAATATACAGCGAAATGTAATCACCAAATGCCTACACAACAGATAATCCACCCATGTGATATAGTCACTGGGCCAGCAGTCATATAGGGATCATCAACTGTAATCCTGACTGTTTATCCCAGTAGCAGAATAATCCAGCAGTGTCTAGTGGAAATCTTAGATCATGAATGAGAGTTTCTTCCAATTTCTGATTCCTCCCAATATCTTTATAGAATCATTCCATAGACATAATGCAGCATGAAGGGGCTCGGAGAAGGTGGCAGTGAAGGTGTATAAGTGTCTGATGGGGTCACACAGCTCATAAAAGGACAACTGCCCGACCTCATAATCCAGACATATCCTGACTCTGTCAATGGGGATACTGTGAGGCAATCGGAGCTTTTTCTTGTCATGTGTCACTAAATACTGATTATTATATCTCCACAAACTCCAGGACTTATTATTATTTCCAATCTCTGACTGCTGCCCCCTCCTGTCTATACTGGGATAACACATCCCCACCCTCCAATCCCCTGATCTACTGCTCTTCACATCCCAGTAATGTCGTCCTGAGGTAAATCCCCTCCTGCTCATCACCTGATAATGCTGGAATCTCTCTGCTGTTTCTGGACGTTTCTGCTCCTCTCGTGTCGAGGTTGCAGTCATCAGGTCGTCTGATATATGG
Organism: Dendrobates tinctorius; assembly: GCF_039654945.1. NCBI lineage: Eukaryota > Metazoa > Chordata > Amphibia > Anura > Dendrobatidae > Dendrobates > Dendrobates tinctorius. The sequence goes on from NW_027361688.1 coordinate 7,249,768, forward strand.
AGATTATTAGCAGCTGTGGTTACATCCAGTAATATGTCTGCAGGACTCACCACATAGATCCCGCTCCTTATACCAGTTATTGCATTGCGTAATGTGTGTAATGTGTGTGAAATCACAGCCACATCCAGGTCATCTCCATCATGGGGCTGTTTATCATGTCCCCCTGTGTCCTCATCACCTCCCTCCTCCTCAGGATCACACAAGTCACCGGTATCTGGTTCCTGTAAAATACTCAATGGATCCGTGATGTTACCCAGCTCCTCTATGTGTCTCACCTTCCTGGACAGCTCGTCCTTCTTTATTTCCAGCTGATGGATCAGAACAGACAGTGGCAGTGACTCTTCCTTTTCCTGCCTGGAGATCTCACTCAGGATCTTCTTGTCTTGGGCTTCCACCTGCCTCCTGATGTCTGTACACAAGGCAGTGACTCTCTTGGCTTTTCCAGCTGCTTGATCTTGAGCTTTTCTCCCATGCTCCTCCAGAGTCTGGACTTTCTCCTCGATGTCATTGATCTTTGTGATAAGTTTCCGGAGGACATTTCTCAGTTTCCTCTTCTTGTTCTCAGGGGACTCATCCAGCATCTCCACCCGGTGTCCCCGATGTTCTCCTGCTGAACAATAGACACAGATAGAAGCAGCGTCCTCAGTGCAGTAATACTGCAGGATCTTCTTATGGACAGAACATTTCCTTTTCTCCAGAGAAGTGCTGGGATCAGATAAGACATGTTCTGCTGATTTGCTGTGAGCTCTCAGGTGTTTATCACACAGAGAAGCCTCACAGTGTAGACAGGATCTAACAGCGGGTACCGGAGAGTCCACACAGTAAGTGCAGAAGATCCCAGTCTCCATCTGTGTTGGTGGAGTAAGCAGGAATTTCTCCATTATTTTATGCAGAGCTAAGTTCCTCATCAGTGCCGGCCGCTCTTGAAATTTTTCTCTGCATTCAGGACAGGAATAAACTCCAGACCCGTCCTGTGTATCCAGCGACTGATCAATGCAGATCCGGCAGAAATTGTGTCCACATCTCAGTATTACAGGATCTGTATAAGAGCTCAGACAGATCGAACAGAGCAGCTCCTCTCTCAGATCAGCATAAGCCATGGCTGACAGTCTCAAACAAATGAAGAGAGAAACAACACTAGAATTTCTTTCCTGCCTAAAAGGGCTGGCTTTATATTGTGTACACAGGGGAGGGCTGAGGAGCAGAAGGTCAGCTACTATTAACATGAAAATAGACACTTGAGAAAATCACATCTAAAGCCCCCGTCACACATAGCGATCTTGCTAGCGAGATCGCTGTGTGTGACACTGACCAGCGACCGGCCCTCCTGCCGGTTATCGCTGATCATCCTGGCATAGCAAGGACATTTTTTTGATCGCTGGTCTCCCGCTGGCCAGCACGCATCACTGCATAGGACAGGCGGGAGACTAGCGATCAGCGCGCTGGTAACTAGGGTAAACGCAGGGTTTCTAAGCATCCCAATCTTACCTGCTTCCCCCTGTTTTCCCCCTTCCTCCTCTTCTTCCCAACCCCATCCTGAATCTCCCTCCCCATATAGAAAACTGAATGTTAATAATACTGATTTGTATTATATGATCACCTTTGTAATAACATTCTTAAATAAAGAATTTATAAAAGAAACCTGATGTGTACCTTAGTTACCAGCTCCCTGCATCAGCGCGCTTGTAACTAACGTACACAGTGATGCCAGCTCACCAGCGATCACATAGCGACTCACCAGTGATCCTGATAAGTTGATATCGTTGTCGCGATCGCTGGTGAGTCATTATGTGTGACGGGGCCTTAAGGCTGGGTTCACATTACGTTTAGCAGCCCTTTCAACGCATAGCGTTGATGGGCTGTGTTAACAGTATAGCATAACGCGATCACGATATATAATTCATCTGCGCTAGCTGTGACTGAGCCTCAGACGCTGCAGGCCGCGTCCAAGGCTTCATCACTGAATGACGGCACATCGCGAAAGCATGCCACTTTACGCCATGCATCGCGATGAACCCAACAATGGGGCTGAATGGCAGCATTAACGGACTGTGTTACACCTCGTTACACCGCGGTGTAACGCAGTCTGTTAACGGACTGCCTAAAATGCAGTGTGACCCCGGCCTTATATCTGCTGTAAATTTCGTGCCTTCATTGTGGTCCTATGTAAGGAATGAATGTATTGAAAGCCAACATGGATAATATCGATAATACGTGTAATATGAATGACTGAACTCACAATTTGATCCTCAAACACTGGATAGCACTAAAGGTTTTTAAAGAGATAGAACATGTGCTGTGGGGGTCATACAACCTGTTAGGCAGGAAGGCCATTGTGTGTCCTGTGGTGTGGGGCCTTTTGTTCTTATCTCCAGCCTAAATGGATTTGAACCTGTCCTCAGGCCTTTTTGACACAAAGACCTTTTGGCTTTAAACAGTGGCTTGCCAAAGTATTCACCCTTTTGGCATTTTTCATGTTTTGCTCCCTCACAACCAGGAATTTCACTGTTTTTTGAGGGTTTGAACATCATTACAACCAACTGTGAACATTTAGTTTTCTTTTAATTGAGAAGCAAAGAAGAAATAGGACAAAATAACTGAAAACGTCAGTGTGCATAAGTAATCACCCCCTAAAGTCAGCACTTTGTAGAGCCTCCTTTAGCTTCAATAAGTCTATATGAGCTTTCCACATCTTGCCAGTGGGATTTTTGCTAATTCCTCAAGGAAAAACTGCTCCAGCTCCTTCAAGTTAGATGGTTTCCTCTGCTGAACAGCAATCTTCAAGTTGTCTGACCACAGATTCTCAATTGGCTAAGGGTCTGAACTTTAACTAGCCAAGCCAAAACATTTACACATTTCCCCTTAAACCACTCTAGTGTTGCTTTAGAATATGTGCACACAGTGCGGATTCTCTCGCAGATTTTTCCGCACAAGAACCACAGCTCTTGGCAGAAAAAGCAGGTGCCTTGGATTTGATGCATTTTTTCAGTGCGGTTTTGCCTGCGGATTTGTATGCGTTTTTGTAAGCTAAATAAAGATATATCATTTAACAAAAAAAAAGAATTGTGATGTCATTTCTGTCCAATCTCCTCTTTTACATTTGTCCAACCCACACGCCATTACACACACAGATAGATAGATAGATAGATAGATAGATAGATAGATAGATAGATAGATAGATAGATAGATAGATAGATAGATATGGATCTCCCTCCCATGGCCGTGAGGTACTCGGTACCGGGCCGGCGTCAGGGGAATGTGTCACAGCAAAGGTGACCCGGTCCGTGGCCCTGGGCGCCCAAATCAATGGTGGAATGTATATGTAGTTAATGGAATAGTTCATGACGCCACCTGTGGTGCTTGGAAAGCAAGATGTTAAGCCAACGCTGCATGCAGATCCTCTGGGACTGATGGTGTGTTGCAGCATAGATGGTGTAGCTCCCCACAGGTGAAGCTGTAACCCCAGGGCAGTGTAATTGCAATAGATGAGGATAGGCGCAGCCGGTGTGAGGAATTCTGGTACCCAAATGTAGCGGTGCTGACGGTGTTAGCGCACAAATGAATGGAAGACAGCAGGGTTTGCAGTTCAAAAGCTTTACTCACAGTCCGTGGTACATACTGGTGCCTGCCTCCGTGCCGTGTCCTTCGGGGCAGAGACTAAATCAACCTCCCGGGCAAGTCAGGATTCTCCTCTCCAACACTCCGCCAACATGTACCTTTCCTGAACGACTCCTCTATTGCGCCTTAAAGTGTGAAGAGCTCCAGTACCGTGGTACTCTGGAGTTCCTCCTGTCAGATGTTCCTAACAACTCTACTCGTATGGCAGACAGCTGTAGCCTCTCTCGGGGACTCCCTTCTGTGGAGTCCTGGCTCTCTATTCAGTTGCTGTTGTGCCAAGTCTTGGATGGGAGTAGTGCATTTACAGCCAACTACTCCACCGGTGTCTGCTGCAGAACCATAAGTGTCCATACAACCTCGGGGACCGGGCCCCGGCCTTGCGCTGAGAACCTATAGGCAGGGTTCCTCTTCCAACCCACGTCTCCTCTCTGTTCTCCTACTCCTTCGTTCCGCACTGTTCTTTCTCTCTCTTATGGAAGTTTAGGTTGCAGTTCAATGTCTTTCTCCTTCTGTTCCTTTCCCGTGCCAGCTGGCTCAGATCACTGAGGCAGCACTCCTTCTCCTCGGACCCATCCTCAGACTCTCCTGACTGACTGTCCTTCTCCCGCCTGACTGACTTCAGACTGATCTGTAATTCTAAACCTTCCCACTCTTTTATATATCTCAACTCCACCCACCTCCCAGCCCATCCAGTGTTCCATGCAGGGAACCACCAGAGGTGCTCTGCTACTCTCTAAGCACTGAGCCGCAATGTGGTTGTGCAGAACTACCCTGTTGTGTGGGGTGCGAGTGTTGGAGCATGGAAAGGAGCTCCCAACTTACTTAGGTGGTGGGGCACTACACCTTAGGAGAAGGAGCAGTACCCCTGTGGCGACTGAGCCTCAGGGGCGCCACACATAATAGATAGATAAGTATGGGACAGATAATAAATAAATATGGGATAGATAGATAGATAAATAGATAACTATGGGATGGATAGATAGATACAGTTAGGGCCATATTTATTTGGACAGAGACAACATTTTTCTAATTTTGTTTCTAGACATTACCACAATGAATTTTAAACAAAACAATTCAGATGCAGTTGAAGTTCAAACTTTCAGCTTTCATTTGAGGGTATCCACATTAACATTGGATAAAAGGTTTAGGAGTTTCAGCTCCTTAACATGTGCCACCCTGTTTTTAAAGGGACCAAAAGTAATTGGACAATTGACTCCAAGGCTATTTCATGGACAGGTGTGGGCAATCCCTTCGTTATGTCATTCTCAGTTAAGCAGATAAAAGGCCTGGAGTTGATTTGAGGTGTGGTGCTTGCATTTGGAAGCTTTTGCTGTGATGGAAGCATGCGGTCAAAGGAGCTCTCCATGCAGGTGAAACAAGCCATCCTTAAGCTGCGAAAACAGAAAAAACCCATCCGAGAAATTGCTACAACATTAGGAGTGGCAAAATCTACAGTTTGGTACATGCTGAAAAAGAAAGAAAGCACTGGTGAACTCATCAATGCAAAAAGACCTGGGCGCCCACGGAAGACAACAGTGGTGGATGATCGCAGAATAGTCTCCATGGTGAAGAGAAACCCCTTCACAACAGCCAACCAAGTGAACAACACTCTCCAGGAGGTAGGCGTATCAATATCCAAATCTACCATAAAGAGAAGACTGCATGAAAGTAAATACAGAGGGTTCACTGCTCGGTGCAAGTCACTCATAAGCATCAAGAATAAAAAGGCTAGACTGGACTTTGCTAAATAACATCTAAAAAAGCCAGCACAGTTCTGGAAGAACATTCTTTGGACAGATGAAACCAAGATCAACCTCTACCAGAATGATGGAAAGAGAAAAGTATGGTGAAGGCGTGGTACAGCTCATGATCCAAAGCATACCACATCATCTGTAAAACACAGCGGAGGCAGTGTGATGGCTTGGGCATGCAGTGCCAGTGGCACTGGGTCACTAGTGTTTATTGATGATGTGACACAGGACAGAAGCAGCCGAATGAATTCTGAGGTATTCAGAGCCATACTGTGTGCTCAGATCCAGCCAAATGCAGCCAAACTGATTGGTCGTCGTTTCATACTACAGATGGACAATGACCCAAAACATAAAGCCAAAGCAACCCAGGAGTTTATTAAAGCAAAGAAGTGGAATATTCTTGAATGGCCAAGTCAGTCACCTGATCTCAACCCAATTGAGCATGCATTTCACTTGGTAAAGACAAAACTTCAGACAGAAAGGCCCACAAACAAACAGCAACTGAAAACCACCACAGTGAAGGCCTGGCAGAGCATCAAAAAGGAGGAAACACAGCGTCTGGTGATGTCCATGAGTTCAAGACTTCAGGCAGTCATTGCCAACAAAGGGTTTTCAACCAAGTACTAGAAATGAACATTTTATTTACATTTTGGTCCCTTTAAAAACAGGGTGGCACATGTTAAGGAGCTGAAACTCTTAATCCCTTCATCCAATTTTAATGTGGATACCCTCAAATGAAAGCTGAAAGTCTGAACTTCAACTGCATCTGAATTGGTTTGTTTAAAATTCATTGTGGTAATGTCTAGAACCAAAATTAGAAAAATGTTGTCTCTGTCCAAATATATATGGACCTAACTGTAGATAGATAAATAGTTATATATTGATAGATATATGGATATATCTATCTATCCATCCATAGATATAGATATTTCCATAGATATTTCCATAGATATTTCCATAGATATATCTATAGATATTTCCATAGATATATCTATAGATATTTCCATAGATATATCTAAAGATATATAGCCATATATATTAAAAAAAGAAAAACAGGAAAAAAATGGCGTGGGCTCCCATGCAATTTTCTTTGCCTGGGAAGGGAGTAATACCCATGGCCCCTTCCCAGGCTGTGAATATCAGCCCGCAGCTATCGGCATAATCTTTACTGGCTTTTAAAATAGGGGTATGCCCCCCAAAAAATGACGTGGGGTCCCTGTATTTTATAGCCAGAAAGGCTACGCAGACAGCTGCGGGCTGATAATCATAGCCTAGGAAGGGCCCATGGATACTACCCCCCCAACTAAAAACATCAGCTCTCAGACGCCCCAGAAAAGGCGCATCTCTGAGATGCGCCAATTCTGGCACTTAGCCTCGCTCTTCCCACTTGCCCTGTAGCCTGATCCCGGCCAACGGTCCACGCTCCACCATCCTAAGAAGTGGGTCAATCGCAAACACATACAGCAGCGGGCTCAAGGGACAACCCTGGCGAACACCAGATCCAAACTCAAAAGAGCTGCCAATCCAGCCGTTCACAAGCGGGAAACTCTCTGCCCCACCGTACAAGATCTTAAGCCTATGGGATGCCAAATATCAATACAAGATAGGTCCTTACCCTTTGACAAGATGATCAGGGCAGACCTCCTCATTGACTTTGGCAGAGTGCCAGAGGAAAGACACTCATTGAATACCTCACTCAAGAGGGGAACCAGAGTCCTTAACCTTTTTTTTTTTTTTTGAAAAATCATTTTTATTGATTTTGTTATGAAGTTGCATATTACAAGTTATAAACGTTGCATTGAATTGTTACAAAGAACATATTTAAACATAATAATAATAATCTTTATTTATATAGCGCCAACATATTCCGCAGCGCTTTACAGTTTAACAGTTTCAAAACACAAGTCATAAATAACAACGCTAACAATACAGTTAATTAAAGTAAAATAAGACGACCCTGCTCATGAGAGCTTACAATCTACAATGAGGTGGGGGAGATACAAAGTACAGGTGTGTATTTACAATGCTTATCATCTAAGCCTGACTAGAAACAAAAATAAACTTAACAAATATAAAATTATCAAACCCCCTTACATCCACATTTTCATAGATTACATTGACTGAAATCAGATACCTTATCTCCAGCTCCACCTTATCGCTCATACATTTCAGTTCACCCAGATTACCACTCAAATCCTCTAATAGATACCAATCCGAATCCACAAAGGCGCTCATTAAGTCTTGAATTTCTATGGTGGTCAGTGATGTTTCTATAAACACTCTCCATTTTTTAAAAACATTTTTCGTCATTTTATCTTTATTTCTTTCTGTTTCTCTTTTTTCCAAAAATAAGACCGATGTTAAACCATCCTTGATCTCTTTTATCCCTGGGAGTGTTTTAGCTAGCCAGTGTTGCAGAATTAGATGTTTTTTCACCATTGCAATGGTGTGAAGCAAGTCATGTAAAGTTTTTATAGAACTCAGATGTTAAGCCATCTGGACCGGGTGATTTTTTTTGGGGGCAAGCCATTCAATCGCCAACTTAACTTCCTCTTCCGTGAATATCTCTGTGAAAACGTCAAGAGAGGAGTCTACCCCTGGTTACGGGACAGTTTCAGCCAGAAAAGCTGACATCTCATCCCAATAAAGATCCCTCTTCCCCAAGAGGTGCAAGTAGGAGGATCTGACAACCTCCAGGATCTCTGATCTGGATCGCCTCAGGCAGTGGCGTAGCAACTGTTTGTGGCACCCGGGGCGGTCTAAAAATTTGCCGCCCCTTTGGTCGTTGATAATTCGGAAGCATCCGAAGAGCCCACACTACACTCAAAGATCTAATTTTTAGTCTGCTACTAACTCTGCTATTATTTCTAAATTTCTAGACTTTCAACTTCTTGCAGTTCTCTATATATATGTATGTATTAGCTTGATGATGCTGGATGAAGACCTAATGGCTTTTTTTAATAATAATTTTTAATAATGTGACAGAAAAAAAACCAGAAAGTACAAATTATTTTGGCGGACAGGGGGCGGACACTGACAGCTTGGGGTCCCTGTGCAAGAAATGTGTCCGGGCCCCCCTCCTTTTATGGCGTCAAAGCTACGTGTGTGTGTGTATATATATATATAGATAGATAGATTATTGATATTATATAGCCACACACACACATACAGGTATATATTACATAGTCTCCTTTATTATGTATATTGCTGTCCCATACACAGTGCCTTCTCTTGTTATGTACAGTTCTGTCCCTTACATATTGGATTATATAGAGCCCTGTTTTTTATTACATACCGTCCTGTCTTGTTAGCTGTATAATGCAATGATGGCTGATGGAGCATGGGAAAGCTTCCTTTCTAATGGAGGAGCTGATGGACTGGTCGTCTGGTCACCGGCTCCTCGATCAGCAGTCATTTTATATCTAACAAGAGAGGGGACCATGTAATAAAAGAGGGCGCTGTGAATAACAAAAATAACAAAAATACACTATGTAAGAGACAGCACTATACATAACAGCAGAGGAAGCTATATAATAAGGGACGGCACCATATATAACTAGAGAGGATGGTAGGTAATAAGGGGCGGTGTTATACATAATAAAAGAGGAAACTATGTAACTAAGGATGGTGTTATACAGAATTAGTGAGTACACTATATACTAAGGGACTGTGTTAGACATAATAAACGATAATGTCTTCCTCCACCTCCCCCTGTTCCTAAGGCCATTATAAGTCCCCCTTCCTCCCATCCCAATCCCCCACACCCCTCATTGTCCTCCTCCCCTCGCATCCCATTATTGTCCTCTCCCCCACCTCCATCATTTTCTTCTCCACCACTATCTTTGCTTTCTCCCCCACCACTCCCATCATTGCCCATTCCACCACCTCCATCATTTCCTCCTCCTCCACCACCCCCATTTATTGCCCTTTCCACCACCACCATCATTGCATTCTCACCCACCACCCCATCATTGCCCTCTCGACCATCACCCCATCATTGTCTTCTCCCCATCACTGCCTTCTCCATCACCCCATCACTGTGCCTTCTCCCCATCACTCCCATCATTGCCTGCTCCATCACCCCATCACTCCCATCATTGTCTGCTCCATCACCCCATCATTGCCTGCTTCATCACCCCCATCATTGCCTGCTCCATCACCCCATCACTGCCTTCTCCATCACCCCATCACTGCCTGCTTCATCACCCCATCACTCCCATCATTGTCTGCTCCATCACCCCATCACTGCCTGCTCCATCACTCCCATAATTGTCTGCTCCATCACCCCCATCATTGCCTGCTCCATCACCCCCATCACTCCCCTCATTGCCTGCTCCATCACCCCATCATTGCCTGCTCCATCACCCCCATCATTGCCTGCTCCATCACCCTATCACTGCCTTCTCCATCACCCCATCACTGCCTGCTCCATCACCCCCATCACTCCCCTCATTGCCTGCTCCATCACCCCATCATTGCCTGCTCCATCACCCCCATCATTGCCTGCTCCATCACCCCCATCACTCCCCTCATTGCCTGCTTCATCACCCCATCATTGCCTGCTCCATCACCCCATCATTGCCTGCTCCATCACCCCCATCATTGCCTGCTCCATCACTGCCTGCTCCATCACCCCATCATTGCCAGCTCCATCACCCCATCATTGCCTGCTCCATCACCCCATCATTGTCTGCTCCATCACCCCATCATTGCCTGCTCCATCACCCCATCATTGCCTGCTCCATCACCCCATCATTGTCTGCTCCATCACCCCATCATTGCCTTCTAGACCATCACTCCCATCATTGCCTGCTCCATCATACACACAGACACACACACACACACAGACATACATACATACATACACACAAGACACCACCTCTCTCCTCTCACCTGTCCGCAGCATCGCCCGCGCTTCCTCCCTCACACAGCAGCGGCCGCTGAATGATGACGTCACTCAGCGGCGCTCCTCTGTGTGAAACAGGAAGCGCGGCCTCCGGGCAGGAAGCAGGACGGACCATTGCCGCTCCGCTCCTGCTATTCACTCTTGCAGGCAGCGGAGCTGCCGTGATCGCATCGCTCCCTGCCCGCCGCTGCACTGCACTGCAGGGTGGAATTGCTGCTGCCGCGCCGCCCCCACACACATGCCGCCTGGGGCGGACCGCCCCCCCGCCCCCCCCACGCTACGCCAGTGGCCTCAGGGACCCCGCAGTGTCAACTAGTCCTGTAACCACTTTACTATTCACTGACATCTTGCAGTTTCTGTATGGGTCGGGTGAGCGGTACTTACCGTAATCCCTCTCAAAAACCAAAGATGCGTGTCTATCGTACTGATACCTCATAAGCAAAGATTTCACTCTGGAGATCTCCTCATGGCTACCTCCAGTTGAGACAAGATGCTCGAGTTTCCTCCTCAGACCCTGATACAGGCGGTACCTGCTCAGACTCCTGAGGCTCGAAAGCTGGTGGAAGAATCTTGCCACCCTTTTCTTGAACATCTCCCACCACTCAGACTTACTACTAGAAAGAACCAGTAAGGGTACCTGGCTCTGAAGAAAATCCTGAAAGGACTGTCTTATGTCCGCTTCTTCCAAGAGAGACGATTTGAGCCTCCAAAAGCCTCTTCCCATCCGGAGGGTCTCTGTAATATTCAGAGAAAATAAAATTAAACAGCTTCCTCCTTTAAATAAAACCTATCTAATCTGGACCTACAGTTACCTTTATGATAGGTAAACCCCTCGTAGCCTGGGGTGTGCCGAATGTGGACATCCACTAGGCGAGCCTCACTAGCTATACTATTAAGGGCGACACTATCATAAGTCAACTTGCCTCTGGAACCTCCTCTATCTTGGGGCCTCGTGACAGTATTGAAGTCCCCTCCAAAGACAACTTGCCGACTTGAAAAAAGATAGGGCTTAATCCTCATAAAGAGACACTTCCAGTCCCACTTAGATTGGGGACCATAGATGTTAATGAGCCGGAGCTCTTGTCCCTTCATGAGGACATCTAAGATCAGGCACCTCCCCATTTCTAACTCAATAAACAGGTCGGCACTCCACCGATGCGGTAAAAAGGACCACCACTCCGCTATATGACTCGGCCGCAAGAGACCAATAGGAGGGCCTGAGTCTCCACTGCTTCTTAGCTTTAAACACGTCTGCCATGTTTGGCAGCCTGGTCTCTTGCAAAAAGAAAATGTCAGCTTCAACACGGCTGAGAAAATCAAAGGCTGCAAATCTGAAAGGATTTGACTTTATGCTGGCGACATTAATGGACGCCAGCGTCAACAGAGTGGGTACCGCCATCATTGGTGATTGAGTTAGATGGCTTTCTGCTTCCCACTCCCCTTAACCTCTGCCTCAGAGGAGGAATCCTTCCCCCTCTTTAATGACACAGAGGTGTCCATTCCCACAAACTTTTTCTTTTTACCGTCCTCGTCTCCGGACTCTGGGCTAGTCCCTCCCTCCAAGGACCTTACATTCCCAGAAGAAGACTCGCCACCCCGTTAGCCCCACCGAGCCAAAACCTCACCATCAGCTTCCTCTTCAGAGGAAGAGATGTTCTCAAGGGCTTGGAACCGGTTAGAAAGACCAACCAGAGGGGAGTCAGTTTTTCCTTCCTTAGGTACCTTGGTCAGAGCAGGAGAAGATGTTTTACCTCCCTTCTTTCTCTTCTTTTTGGTGCCGAGCTTACGCTTGTCCTCTAGCCACTGCCTATTATCTTCATCCATACTTTCATAATGGGAAGATTTGGAGGCAGTGGCGCTTTCCTCCCTGTGACTCCTCCTGACCTCCTCATCCAACTTATCATCCCTCGAGGCCTCAGCAGTAAGACTACCATCCAGGACAGGGGCCTGTTATGAATGGGTCACCGAGGAGAAAAAAACAAAACAAGTTAAGTCACAGAAAACCAGAGAGGTTGGTAACTATGCAGATTGCAGATCCCTGATCTTACCACACAACTAGCAGTAGCCGTGGAGCATGCCTACGATGTTCCTAGACGCCTCGTCACGGCCGGAGGACTAAATAAGCCTAAAGCAAGAAAAGGGAAAACTAACTGCCCCAAAGCAGACCCCAAAGAATAGATAGCCCCCACACATGTATTGACGGTGAAACAAGATGAAGGCACAAACACAGGCAGGAAAATAGGCTGAGCAAATGATGGTGCCCAAACTAACTAGACAGGAAAGGAAAGGAAGGACACTGTCTGCAACCTGCAAAAAACCCTACAAAAATCATGTCCAACACTTCTGATAGCAAAATTAACCCTGAAGTCACTAGACTTCTCCCACTATATCAGCACTCTGAAATATTCTGAGACAGAGCAAAAAGAGACCGAACTAGTAAGGGACAAAAAGCCAATTGGAAAAAAAATACTGATAAATAAGAGTGGAAATTCAGCACAGCCCCCTGACCACACCAAAAAACTGAATAGACCAACAAAATCAAGTGTGAACATTAGCAGAAAAACTTCGCTTTAGATGACTGGAACAGAGCTGAAAACCAAGAGCTGACAAGCCAGAAGGAATCACCAGCAACTGAATAGGGCGTCGGCTGTCTTAAATCCAATCTGAGACTCCTGAGATCCAATCGTCATCCTCATTCTCAGGTGGCAGATCTCCACCAATCAAATCAGCCTCTCTACCTCCTGTTACGACCAGAGGGAGTCTGGAAGGAGAACTCACAACTGGTGAACCAGAGAATGAACTCACAACAGGGGCCACCTCAGTAGCCCAGGGCTCGCCCAGCTCCCTTTCTTGTCTGTGCCTGTCTAGATGCCTCAGCTTTTTATTGCTTTTCCTCCTTGGCCCCTCAGCTCCCTCACCTCTGCTAGTCCATTCTCCAGCAGAATCAGCCTCACGGCTTTCTCCCACCAGGGTCACGACTGCATTAGCGAAGGAGTGAGGACAAGGAGTGAGGCACCTAACCTCCACACAAGATGCAGCAAGATGGCCGACATCCCCACACAATGCACATTTCTGCACAATGCAGTCTGCACTGAAGTGTGTGGGGTCACCGTACCTGTGACACAGCTTCAGTTGCCCCTGCTAGAAGACCTGGATACCATCCCTACCCAGGAAGGCAGATGATGGAATGTGGGCAACCGTACCACCTCAACGCTTAAGTTTTACCATAAACGTCCAGGCCCCTGACCAGATACCAAACCCGTCACGGTTCTTCTTTGGCATCTCCACACCTCTTCATATCGGCCAAGCCACGCCATAATGTCATAACAAGAAAGCAACTCGTTACAACTCATCACGGTCACTTTCTTGACTTGGTTTTGGTGAGACACTGCCTGAATGGCAAACTCTCGCCAGCTGGGCTCATTTTTTGCCAACTCATAATTGGACCAGAAAAACTCAAGCCCCTCTGGCCGAACAAAGCAGACATCAAACTCTGGTGTGGAATAGGGATGTATCGAGGCATAGATGTCAATCGCCTTGTAGCCCATCCTCAGCAGGAGCTCCACAACCTTAGACCTTGGAGGACACGCATCACTGCCCATCCACCGAATACAGACCACATTCCTACGCACACTACCTGGCCCAGCAAGGCCCCGAGGCCATGCCTCTCTATCCAGAAGGATAGATCAACCTTTCGACCCTCTACCATTAGTGATCTCTCACCCTTCTTTAAAGTCTCCAGGAGGCGCTGCTGCAACATGCAGTCCCCAGAGCCCGAAGATGAGGAGGATGCCCTACTTCCCCCGGAGGTGAGAGTGGCATAACTTCTGATGGGTTCTGCCACCACCAGGGGGCAACTGGACCAGTGACCACATCAACATCAATAGTATCACTATTGCCCACCTCCATAACTCCCTCACCCTCCACCAAACCAGCAACCACACCACTAGACAAAGAATTTTCCTCATCCACACCTCCCACCACATTCACTCCTGCTGGACCAGTGACAACAGGGGGTGACATTTTGACCTCCGCATCATCAGGCACAAGGGGCTCAGTCTCCTCCACAGAACTGGAGGCGACCTCACCCCTGGACTTGCGTGTGCCCTTCACATCATCAGTTGGTAATTTTTGTTGCTTTACTGTTCATACCAGGTTCCGCTGATCTTTTGCCACTGTGAGGTGCCGCGGATCCTTTATATCAGGATCTTGCTGACCAGCGGCGTCAACACAGAACAGGACTTTGCGAGGACCAGAACTACCAGCTCCGGTTATCCCCTCACACTGCCGCTGCTTCTCAACTAAGTGATCAGTGGCAATAGTATGCAGGGGCGCTGAGGCTACCTGAGGTGCCCCCAATACTGGGCCCCTCCCACTTAGCACACAATAGTATCGTGGCCTGACCGTTCGACTGCCGCAGCAACGCCCTCACTGTCCAGCCTCTCGGCTGATGCACCTCCTTCTACGTTCCTGCTACTACAAGCAGAGACGGAGCTCTGTGCCTCACTACTGTGCTCTGTAATCTCCCCACGCCTTTGCACCGGATTCACAGCAGAACCCGGGCTGGGCAGTGGGGCTTATACAGCAAGAAGACCCTGCAGTTGACTCAGGGGGTGCAGGGAGGGGGGCATATACATAGCTAATAGCTTCCTGCAGCTTTGGCTTAGTCGTTGCCTTTTTCTTCTGGTCCCAAGGTGCCCATTCTGCTAAATCGTCACCAAGATGGAAATTCTGAAGGCACACTGGGGACTCCAGGAGCTTGATCTCTGCCATTAGTGCCCCTCCCTGGCCACTGTTATCACTGCCTCCCCAGAGCCAGCAGAACTGCGACCGGATGTTAATGTTGCCTGTCCTGCAGGTGTCCTGCGGGTGATTTTGCAGGCTGCCAGGTGGGGCTTTCTGCTGGTCTTCATCATCATCATCCACCTGGCTCTCAGGCTGCAGCCCCATCTGCCTTTGCTCTTTGTTGTCATCCATTTCCCTAAATCTGTCCTCATTCATTAGATTTTCCTTGAATGGACCACTCTTCTCTCTTATAAAGGCTTTTCTGACTTCTAGCTCATTAAGCTCATGTTTGAGCCTCCTTACCTCTGCCTGGAGTTGCGTCTTCCTTGGTTTGGAGGCACCTGCAGCTTTGGCACTTGTGCAGTGCAACTCCTCTCGGAGCTTCCTGATGGTCTTACTTGCTTCTTCATACTCACGGAGGTTGTTCATGACCCGGGAGCCATAGATGGACAGACTCCTTGGGTCTCTGCAGCCCTCAACCTTCCTCAGTGAGGTTAGCCTCACCTTTGTGAGCACTCAGCTTTCCTCCGGATGGACCGCCATCTTGCAAGCTGCTAGCAGGCTTCTCCTCCATGTTGGAAGCCTTGAGGGATTCTCTGAGTCTCTGCAGGCTTGGGGGAGTAGAAGCCACATTGCTGTGACTCCTGATGGAGTGTCTCACCCCCGAGTCCTCTGATGTGCAGACCCGCTGCTGGTTTCTTCTGCCCCCCCGCTGGCCTGGACCGGAAACAGAAGCCTGGGACTTGGCTCCTTCACTCATCCCAGGAAGCCCACTCTATCCCTGGATAGGAGAGAGAGCAGGTCCCCAGGTGGAGAAGTGATGGTTCTCTGGAGCTCAGGAGCGCACAGCAGGATCAGTGGCAACTGCACCCACAATTACCAGAATGAGCAACAGCTGAACAGATCTGCATTCGCAATTCTGCTGGTACAATCACTGTACATACTTTACATTTATTATGCTGTACTGATCCTGAGTCACATGCTTTAGATCTTTTATTATAAAAATGAAAAAATAACAATAATAGTAGAAACAAAACAAAAATATAAACCCAAAAATAATCTCTATAATGAAACTGGTCCAGCCGCTCATTCTATCCACACATATATTATACATACAAGTGCTTCTCACTAAATCAGAATATCAAAAAGTTAATTTATTTCAGTTCTTAAATACAAAAAGTAAAACTCCTATATTATATAGAGTCATTAAAAACAGAGTGATCTATTTCAAGTGTTTATTTCTGTTAACGTTGATGATTATGGCTTACAGCCAATGAAAACCCAAAAGTCAATATCTCAGTAAATTAGAATAATTAACAAAAAAAACCTGCAAAGGCTTCCAAAGAATTTAAAACGGTCCCTTAAGCGTATGTGCACACACAGTTTTTTGTCTCTGCGGATTTTGTAGAGAAAACCGCAGGTAAATCCGCAGGACAAAGACCTGCGGTTTATCTGCGGTTTTGCCCTGCGGTTTTACACCTCATAATGGATGAGGTGTAAAACTGCAGCGTTTCTGCACCAAACAATTGACATGCTGCGTTTTGGAAACCGCAGCAAAACCGCGCAGAAAAAAACGCAGCATGTGCACAGCTTTTTTTTTTATTTCCATAGGAAATAAAGGTACTGTACAACGCAGCAGAATCTGCTGCGTTTCTGCAGAGCCAAAAACGCTGCGGAAATGCAGCAGAAACCGCAAAGTGTGCACATACCCTAAGGGTGTGTGCACACGCTGCGGATCCGCAGCGGATTTGGCCCTGCGGATCCGCAGTAGTTTCTGCTGCGGTGTACAGTACCATTATTCCCTATGGGAATAAAAAACCGCTGTGCACATGCTGCGGAATTTTCCGCGCGGATTGTGCTGCGGTTTCAAATCCGCAGAAAGAATTGCATGTCAATTCTTTCTGCGGATTCCGCAGCGGTTTGCCATCTCCTCCATTGTGGAGATGATAAACCGCAGGGCAAAACCACAGGCCAATCCGCAGATAAACCGCAGGTCTTTTGACCTGCGGATTTATCTGAGGATTTTACAAAATCTGCGCTGATAAATCTACAGCAGATTCCGCAGCGTGTGCACACACCCTAAGCCCCGTCACACAAAGTGATCTCGCTAGCAAGATTGCTGCTGAGTCACAAGTTTTGTGATGCCACAGCGATCTCACCAGCGAGATCGCTGTGTGTGACATCTATCAGTGGCCGGCCCCCCTGCTGGGTATCGCTGATCGTTCTTGAATGCTCTGGACTTTTTTTGGGTCGTTGGTCTCCCACTGGCCAGCACGCATCGCTGCGTGTGGCAGGTGGGAGAGAAACGACCAGCGAGCAGGAGCTGGTAACCAAGGTAAACAGCGGGTTTCTAAGCAACACGCGGCGCTTAGAAACCCTCTGTATACCTTAGTTACCAGCGCGCTGGTGCAGGGAGCTGGTAACCAAGGTAAACAGCGGGTTTCTAAGTGCCGCGCGGCGCGCCCGATCGTCGTCGCTTGTGCTGATCGCTGGTGAAGCTGCCTGTTTGGCAGCTCACCAGCGATCATGTAGCGACACACCAGCTATCCTGACAAGTTCATATCACTGTCGGGATCGCTGGTGAGTTGCTATGTGTGACGGGACCCTTAGACTAAAGCCACGTTTTATAAACATGCCAATAAGCCTAATAAGATGCTAGCTCGTAAGCTTAGAATTAAAGAGTCACTGAACATAATATCCTCTATAAAAGACCCTAAGGGTCAGATCACAGCCCACCCTGATGTAATTTATAACTAGAGTTGAGCGAAACGGGTCGAAAAAATTCAAAAGTCGACGACTTTTGGCAAAGTCGGGTTTCATGAAACGAAACCCGACCCTAGGATGAGGTCGGCCACGAGGTCGGTGACTTACGCGCCAAAGTCGCGTTTCAAAAGTTTGTTTTGCGCTCTTTTTCAGCCAATCAGGATCCACGGACACTGTGGGCAACGTGATGACATAGGCAGGGGTCACCACCATCTTTCAGAAGGGCATGCAAGTGATTGGCTTGCTTTGGTGGGCGTCACAGGGGGTATAAAAGGGCGTGCACGCCGACCGCCATCTTACTTCTGCCGATCTCAGTATAGGGAGAGGTTGCTGATTCTGTAGGGAGAGCGTTAGGCAGGGAAGAAGACAAAAAAACTGCTTCTGCTGCTAGCGATTTGGCCTGCACAACACACCAGTCACTGTGTGTGCAGTGCAAGGGGAGGCTATATAGTGGTGTATCAGTGGTGTTGGTTGTTGGGCTGCCTTCTAAGGCTTCCTGACATTCCTGCATTGCTGTTTACCCACTGCTCCACAAACTGCTTTTTTAAAAGCAATCCAATCTCCCTTATCCTCTAGTCACTTTTGTCACAGCTGTGCCATCGAGCCTGTGACATAGCGCTCAGATATCAGTGGGCCTCACACAATCCAAAAGTGTCCAGTGTCCAAAAGTGTGTGCAGAGATTCAAAATCTCCCTTATCCTCTAGTCACTTTGGTCACAGCTGTGCCATCGAGCCTGTCACATAGCGCTCAGATATTCATTGGGCCTCACACAATCCAAAAGTGTCCAGTGTCCAAAAGTGTGTGCAGAGATTCAAAATCTCCCTTATCCTCTAGTCACTTTGGTCACAGCTGTGCCATCGAGCCTGTCACATAGCGCTCAGATATTCATTGGGCCTCACACAATCCAAAAGTGTCCAGTGTCCAAAAGTGTGTGCAGAGATTCAAAATCTCCCTTATCCTCTAGTCACTTTGGTCACAGCTGTGCCATCGAGCCTGTGACATAGCGCTCAGATATCAGTGGGCCTCACACAATCCAAAAGTGTCCAGTGTCCAAAAGTGTGTGCAGAGATTCAAAATCTCCCTTATCCTCTAGTCACTTTGGTCACAGCTGTGCCATCGAGCCTGTCACATAGCGCTCAGATATTCATTGGGCCTCACACAATCCAAAAGTGTCCAGTGTCCAAAAGTGTGTGCAGAGATTCAAAATCTCCCTTATCCTCTAGTCACTTTGGTCAGAGCTGTGCCATCGAGCCTGTGACATAGTGCTCAGATATCAGTGGGCCTCACACAATCCAAAAGTGTCCAGTGTCCAAAAGTGTGTGCAGAGATTCAAAATCTCCCTTATCCTCTAGTCACTTTGGTCACAGCTGTGCCATCGAGCCTGTGACATAGCGCTCAGATATCAGTGGGCCTCACACAATCCAAAAGTGTCCAGTGTCCAAAAGTGTGTGCAGAGATTCAAAATCTCCCTTATCCTCTAGTCACTTTGGTCACAGCTGTGCCATCGAGCCTGTCACATAGCGCTCAGATATTCATTGGGCCTCACACAATCCAAAAGTGTCCAGTGTCCAAAAGTGTGTGCAGAGATTCAAAATCTCCCTTATCCTCTAGTCACTTTGGTCACAGCTGTGCCATCGAGCCTGTGACATAGCGCTCAGATATCAGTGGGCCTCACACAATCCAAAAGTGTCCAGTGTCCAAAAGTGTGTGCAGAGATTCAAAATCTCCCTTATCCTCTAGTCACTTTGGTCACAGCTGTGCCATCGAGCCTGTCACATAGCGCTCAGATATTCATTGGGCCTCACACAATCCAAAAGTGTCCAGTGTCCAAAAGTGTGTGCAGAGATTCAAAATCTCCCTTATCCTCTAGTCACTTTGGTCAGAGCTGTGCCATCGAGCCTGTGACATAGCGCTCAGATATCAGTGGGCCTCACACAATCCAAAAGTGTCCAGTGTCCAAAAGTGTGTGCAGAGATTCAAAATCTCCCTTATCCTCTAGTCACTTTGGTCACAGCTGTGCCATCGAGCCTGTCACATAGCGCTCAGATATTCATTGGGCCTCACACAATCCAAAAGTGTCCAGTGTCCAAAAGTGTGTGCAGAGATTCAAAATTTCCCTTATCCTCTAGTCACTTTGGTCACAGCTGTGCCATCGAGCCTGTCACATAGCGCTCAGATATCAGTGGGCCTCACACAATCCAAAAGTGTCCAGTGTCCAAAAGTGTGTGCAGAGATTCAAAATCTCCCTTATCCTCTAGTCACTTTGGTCACAGCTGTGCCATCGAGCCTGTCACATAGCGCTCAGATATCAGTGGGCCTCACACAATCCAAAAGTGTCCAGTGTCCAAAAGTGTGTGCAGAGATTCAAAATCTCCCTTATCCTCTAGTCACTTTGGTCACAGCTGTGCCATCGAGCCTGTCACATAGCGCTCAGATATCAGTGGGCCTCACACAATCCAAAAGTGTCCAGAGTCCAAAAGTGTGTGCAGAGATTCAAAATCTCCCTTACCCTCTAGTCACTTTGGTCACAGCTGTGCCATCGAGCCTGTCACATAGCGCTCAGATATTCATTGGGCCTCACACAATCCAAAAGTGTCCAGTGTCCAAAAGTGTGTGCAGAGATTCAAAATCTCCCTTATCCTCTAGTCACTTTGGTCACAGCTGTGCCATCGAGCCTGTCACATAGCGCTCAGATATCAGTGGGCCTCACACAATCCAAAAGTGTCCAGTGTCCACAAGTGTCTGCAGAAATTCAAAATCTCCCCTGTCCTATAGACACCTTGTACCTTGTTGTTGGATTTTGTCTACATTTCTACCAAAAATGAGGAAGGCTGGTGGAAGAGGCCGTGGAATTGGGCGGGGGTTGGCAGCTGGTAATGATGGTGTTGGTGGTGGATCTGATGGTAGTGGCAAGAGCAAAATAGGACCGAATGCAGGAGGTGTTGAGCCTGCGTCATCGTCTGGCTACATAAGGCCTCGAACGCTTAGTTTTCTAGGAGTTGGCAAACCGCTTTTAAAGGCAGAGCATCAGGAAAAAGTTTTGTCTTACATTGCTGACTCAGCCTCCAGCTCTATCGCCTCCTCTTCTTCAGTTGTAAAAAGTAAAAGCACTGAGTCGTCATTGGAGGCTCATGTTCATGAACCACACCTTTCCTTGTGTCCTTCACCCCAACCAAGATTGAAGGATGACGCAGGCCATACTACTGATTACTCCATGGAGCTGTTTTCACATACCATGCCTGGATTATCAAGTCAAATGGTGAATTACCCAGGCCAAGATGAATCTGACATGGAGTGCACTGATGCACAGCCGCTGATGGATGATTCTGCTGGTACATTCACTCAGAGCACTACATTGTCCTCGCAGTGTACAGAGCCAGATTCTGACCCTGATGAGACTCAGGTGCCCCTTCCCGCACACTATACCACCATACACGGTGACACAGAGGAAGGTGCACATGACATAGAAGAGGAGGTGATGGATGACCCAGTTGTTGACCCAGATTGGCATCCATTGGGGGAAGAGGGTGCTGCTTCCAATAGCTCAGATGAGGAGCATCCACAGCAGACATCGACATCGCAACAGCTGTTATCTGGCAGGCCCGTAGCACTCCAAAGACAGGTTCCAAACATCAAAAGAGTTGCTGGACAGCTTGTCCAGAGGGTCAAAAGATCACAGCGTGCTAGGCCGCAAAATGTCTGCCAAAGTAGGAAGAGTGCAGTGTGGCACTTTTTTGAACAAAATCCTCATGATCAGGCCAAGGTTATCTGTAAGAAGTGCGCAAAGACCTTTAGCCGAGGGAAAAATCTGAAAAATTTGAATACCAGTTGCATGCTTAGACATTTAACCAGCATGCACTTGCAAGCGTGGACACAACACCAAACCTCAAGTGCCACATGTGCAACTGATCACAACGAAGGTAGTCAGCAACGCTACATTGTTTCCCCCACTGTAAGCCCACCGGTTAGCACAGCAGCAAATGTTGAGGTGTCGTTGCAAGGCCACAGCAGTCAGGGAATCCCACTGTTATATCAACGAAAGACTGATTCTAGGCCATCAGAAAGAACACCAACTCCATCACCATCATCAACCCTCTCTCAGTCCGCCCTGTCCACCGCTACTTCCACCATATGCAGCTCTCAAGTCCAGCTCACCCTCCCAGACACTATGAGTAGGTCAAGAAAGTACTCAGTCTCTCATCCGCGTACACTGGGTTTGAACGCCCACATTGCCAAACTAATCTCGTTTGAGATGATGCCCTTTCGGTTGGTGGAAAGCACAGCTTTCCGCGAACTCATGGCCTATGCAGTACCACGCTATGACCTACCCAGTCGCCACTTCTTCTCTCGCAAAGCCATCCCAGCCGTCCACCATCATGTGAAAGACCGCATTGTCCATGCACTCAAGCAGTCAGTGAGCGGAAAGGTGCACCTCACAACTGATGCATGGTCCAGTCGGCATGGCCAGGGCCGTTACGTGTCCATCACTGCGCACTGGGTTAATGTGGCGGATGCAGGGTCCACAGGGGACAGCGGTGGTGGGACAGTGCTGCCTAGCCCACGGTATAGGAAACAGTTGGCTGTAGGCGTTCGACCCTCCTCCTCCTCCAGAAGCGAAAGCTCGTCCACAGAGCGCAGTCGTACGAGCACTCCATCTGCAGCTGCCACTGTTGCACACGATGTGTCCCCCTATCGAGCAGCTAGTGGAAAGCGTCAGCAGGCTGTATTGCAGACGATGTGTTTGGGCAACAGACACACCGCCAAGGTGCTGGCCGAGTACTTGAAGCGACAAACTGAGTCATGGCTGGGCAGTGTACATCTTGAGGCAGGCAAGGTAGTTAGTGATAACGGCCGTAATTTTGTGGCAACCATAGCCCTTTCAAAACTCAGCCACATACCTTGCTTGGCTCACACCTTGAACCTGGTGGTGCAGTGCTTCCTCAAAAATTATCCGGAGTTAACAGCCCTGCTCCAGAAGGTGCGAAGACTGTGCGCGCACATCCGCCGGTCGCCTGTACACTCCGTTCGTATGCAGAAGCTGCAGCGATTGCTCCACCTTCCCAACCGCCGCCTCATTATCGACATTGCAACAAGGTGGAACTCCACCCTGCACATGGTGGAGCGGCTGTGCGAGCAGAGGCAGGCCATAATGCATTTGTGGGAGGATACACGGCCAGGCACTTTGAGAGCAGACATGGAGTTGACAGGTGTGCAGTGGTCAAAGCTGAAAGACCTCTGTAAAGTCCTTCAGTGTTTTGAGGAATGCACACGGCTGGTAAGCGCAGACGACGCCATCCTAAGCATGAGCATCCCACTTATGCGTCTGCTCATGCAAACTTTGACGCACCTTAAGGAGCAGGCGTCTGCAGCCAATGTTGATGAGGAGGAAGAGGAGGAGGGAATCCTTGATGACATTCAGCCATTGTCTGCTCAGGGACCTCTCCTGGACGAGGTGGAGGAAGAAGAGGAGGAGGAGGATGATGATGGGGATGATTACTTAGGGGAAGAGGATGCATCTCATGGGGCAAGTGAAAATGTTGGCGTGGCAAGGTCTGGTACAGGGTTTGTGCGTGACTGGAGGGATGTGGATTTGCCAGAAAGTGCTCTTCCAACCTGCACTCGCAGTGCATCATTGACACCGGGAACATTGGCCCACATGTCAGATTATGCCTTGCAGATCCTAAAAAGGGACCCCCGCATTGCCAAAATGATGAACGATGACGACTACTGGTTGGCCAGCATCCTGGATCCACGCTATAAAGGCAAATTACAAAACATCATGCCACAGGAGAACCTTGACCTAATATTGGCTAATAAACAAGCAACTCTGGTAAATCGGTTGCTTGAGGCATTCCCAGCACACAGCAGCGGTGATGGTTCTCACACGAGCCGTACGGGCGGGGGCAGCTTGGCAGAGGTGTTCGTGGTGCACACAGCAGAAGTGGCGTTGGAGACAGGGGTTTCATGACAATGTTGTGGACTGATTTTTCAAATACCGCTCACACAACTGGTAATACTGCATCGATGGACAGTGACAGGAGACAGCAGTTGTCAACTATGGTTACAAACTACTTTTCCTCCCATATCGATGTTCTCCCACACAGGTCATTCCCCTTTGACTATTGGGCCGCTAAACTGGACACCTGGCCTGAATTGGCCCAATATGCCTTACAGGAGCTCGCTTGCCCAGCTGCAAGTGTGCTATCGGAAAGAGTCTTCAGTGCAGCTGGATCAATCCTGACAGAAAAAAGGACCCGTCTGTCAACCCAAAATGTGGATGATCTAACCTTCATTAAAATGAACCATGCATGGGTTTCCAAGGATTTTGTCCCACCTTCCCCTGATGACACATAGGGTGACAGAAAAATGGCTTGCTTTGGTCCACCTCTTCCTGGGACTTCACCTATTTCGCCTTTTGCATCAGCTGAATGTCCAACATCAACATATGCCACTTTCTAAAACTCCCTAACTGTGCTGCCTCCCCCCCCATGGCCGGGGTCACCACCTAGCGCACGACACCGTGCGAGTGCCGTTGCCCTGGACAGGTGGGTAGGCCGACTCTTGGGCGCGGGCACTGGCACAGGGTCCCTCATAGTGCAATCAAGTGTCTCTGACGGTGGTGGTGCACACCCACCGTCAGACACACCGCTGTACTATGAGAGGCCCAGTGCCTGTACCGACGCCCACAAGTGGGCCCCCCTTGCTTGGGCAGGGCCCCAGCATTTGCAATCTTTACCTCTCCCTGCTCCTCCGCTGTGTAATCTGGGCCGTCAAATCCATACTGTGCCTGACACCGTCTGAGCCTGCCTCCTGATGTATAGACATATATTTTGAATGTGTACGCTATCCATACATGTTATCCGGGGAAACGGTACCCTTTTTAACCTTTGTGCAATCACGTGCAATCCATACTGGGCCTAACACCGTCTGAGCCTGCCTCCTGAGACATATATTTTGAATGTGTACGCTATCCATACATGTTATCCAGGGATACGGTACCCTTTCTAACCTTTGTGCAATCACGTGCAATCCATACTGTGCCTGACACCGTCTGAGCCTGCCTCCTGATGTATAGACATATATTTTGAATGTGTACGCTATCCATACATGTTATCCGGGGATACGGTACCCTTTCTAACCTTTGTGCAATCACGTGCAATCCATACTGGGCCTGACACCGTCTGAGCCGGCCTCCTGATGTATAGACATATATTTTGAATGTGTACGCTATCCATACATGTTATCTGGGGATACGGTACCCTTTCTCACCTTTGTGCAATCACGTGTAATCCATACTGGGCGTGAGAACGGCTGGCGAGCTGTTAAGCAAGCTACAGCACCTGTGATTTGCACACGTAAGTTTTTCATTTTTTCAGGAATGACGGTTAGGCCTAATTCCGGAACTGCGGTTGACCTGCACTTACTGGGAAATCATTGTTCGCGGGTAATAATTGTAATCAGTGATCCCCATCACTAACGTTGTTCAGCGGGTTATCTGCACCTGTAAGCGACAAACGCTGGCCTTTTCAGTGTAGCGCACATGCAGTCACGGACATGTAAGGGCATGACACACCAGTTATTCGCCAATCTCATGTGCCAGAGCCTCACGTGTCACTCTAGTAAGCCGGACTCGGACCACGGGGCATGACGGAGTCTCGTTCGTTAACGGAATTAAGCTTGCAATTTGTGCATCTGTTCTGTAGCTGGCATGGTTGAGGTTTCCCAGGTGGAGTCGAATTTAACCGTAGGCTCCACTCCTGGTGGTGCCCTTCTGGACATTCCTTTAAGGTTCAGCTTTGCAACCATACTGCCCACGTAAAACAAACACTTTGCCTTCATGAACGCTGTTTGGTGGGTCATGACTCGTGGGAATAACGCCGCCCAATCAGTTAACCTGCTAGAGAGATCCTTCGTTGCTCCCAAGCATGACATCACACTCCCTAGGAAGAAGGTAATGCCACTGTGGCGACCGTACTCCTGGGGGCGACACAAGTGCACTGATGCCCAGCCACTGCTCGATGAATCTGCTGGTACATTGACCCAGACCACTACATTCCCCTCGCACGCTACCCGGCCTGAATCTGACCCTGATGAAACTCAGGTTACCCTTCCCATATACAGTTCCATCTTACACGGTGACAAAGAGGAAGCTGCAGATGAAAGTGCAGGTTCGGCCCACCCGCCATCAGACACACCACCGTACTATCAGGGGCCCTGTGCCAGTGCTGTCGCCAACGAGTGGGCCCCCCCTGCTTGCCCAGGATCACAGCACTTGCAAAGTTGAAATACGGTGCAGTGAGATGGAAGATGGGGACGACGAGGAGTCTAGACTAGTACAGGGATTCCCTAGCGAGGAGACTTATTTGATTGTTTTCAATTTTGGGACAGCAATTTTTGGGGAGCACTATACTCTGGAGAATGATAGATGGGGCCCACCATACACTGGAACATTCCAAAGGTGGACATCAGACACTGGAGCAGCATTTACAGGGCCCATTATACACTAGAGCATTAGAAATGGGGCCCATTATGTTTGGAGCATTATTTGGGCCCATAAGACAGTGGAGCTTCATCCATGGGGACCAACATATACTGTAGCATTATGTGGAGCTCATCATATACTGTTTCAAACATTATATGGGACCAATGATTCTGTATGGAGAAATAGATGGGCCTCGTCATGAGATGTAAAAAGTGAGGTATTTTTCATTGTACTATACCGCTATTTCTCTGCCGTATCGGAGCATGATGAGTTGTGGTATGTGTTAAAGGGGCGCTCTTTCGCTCAGGGCACATGAAAACCTGGAGCCAGCCCCCCCCCACAACTTTAGCCAAATAACCCCCATTTTTCAGTGCGTAACTTGTATTATGAAGTTAATTAAGGTTGACAAGCTTAAGTAAGAAGAAATGATGCTTTTGGCATTCAAATGGGCACTGTAGGTGTGTTTCCTGTCCTCCTCTCACTGCCGACTTTTATTCCGCATTGACTTACATTGGGTTTCGTGTTTCGGGACGACCCCGACTTTTCCCTATAATCGGACGATCTTGCTCGACCCGACTTTTGGAAAAGTCGGGTTTCACGAAACGAAACTCGACCCTAAAAAACCAAAAGTCGCTCAACTCTATTTATAACACTTTTAATGAATACTACCAGAGTTTGTATTCGGCTCCACAATCACACCCCCCCCCCCTCACTACTGGAGTCATTCCTTCACAAACTACATCTTCCTAAATTGAGTCTGTGGCACAACAACTCCATTTAGACATCTCTGAGGAGGAAATAGTTTCAACAATCAAAAAACTAAAAAAAGGAAAGGCGCCGGGACCGGATGGTCTTACAGCAATATTATAAAAAATTTTGCGATGTGCTGATACCACATGTAAAAAACCTCTGTAATTCGCTACTAAATGGTTCACAGTTGCCCAGTGAGTTCTACGTGGTGCATGTAAGCGTAATCCCTAAACCTAAGAAAGATCTTTTCACAAAAAATTATAGACCTATATCCCTCTTCAACATTGACTTAAAAATCTTTACATCCATTGTGACTAACAGGATCAATAAAGTCCTCCCTCACCTCATCCATCGGGATCAGGTTGGTTTTATACCAATGCGACAGGCCCCAGATAATATTAGGAGAGCGCTAAATATTATTCATACAACTAACCTACAACAAAAGTGACTTCTACTGTTTGCATTAGATATTGAGAAGGCTTTCGATTCAGTGTCCTGGACATATCTTTTTATGGTTCTATCGGAATTCGGATTCTCCCCTAAACTTATAAAGTGCCTCCAATTGTTATATATTAGCCCTATTGCTTATTTAAAACTCCCGTCAACACATCCCACTCCAATTAATATTCAGAGGGTACCAGGCAGGGCTGTCCTCTATCTCCGGCTCTTATTGCACTTGCAATGGAACCCATTGCGGAAGCAATAAGGAGAGATCAGAATTTCCTGGGCCCTGAGAATATGGGACCAATATAAAGTCAGCTTCTTTGCGGATGATCTCCTGCTAATATTAATAAGTCCCCACACTACACTCCCTCACTTGTTTTCCCTCCTTCACGAATTTGAGAAGATCTCAGAGTTAAAAATTAACATTGATAAATCCGAAGCATTATTTGTAAATTTTCCTAAAACAGAACAAACTAATATAGCATCCAATTTTGGGTTTATACACAAAGAACATTATGTAACATATCTGGGTATCAACTTAACAGACAACAGGTCACCTCTGTTTAGGTGGAATTACTCTCCACTGATCCAAAACTTCCAGAGGGACCTGGATAGATGGGCTTCCTCAAAGTTATCCTGGCTCGGCCGAATACATGCATTAAAAATGGTATCACTGCCTCCCTTCTTATATTTATTTAGGTCTCTCCCAATTATGGTACCAGCCAGAACGTGCACGCATTTACATTCTATGATGTCTCAGTTTCTTTGGCTAGGAAAACAACCCAGAATTGCGCAAAAACTTATGTTCCGTCACAGAAAAGAAGGGGGTTTATCCCTCCCTAATTTTATTACAAGTCGGCACAGGTTGCTCAATTAATAAGTACGTGTTCATATCCCAATAGCCCGAGATGGGTTATTCTGGAATCTTTTCTCTCTAAACCATTCTCTAATGTGGACCACAGACCGACTTCCATGGGAGTTAATGAATGTGGCTCCTTTTACAGTCCACTCATTGCTTTTTTGGAGGAAAGTCCTTTTAAATATAACTTTACAATCAAGCCCTTCTCCCCTGACAGCTATATTACAAAACCCCATGTTCCCGCCAGGCCTTGAGTCAAAAAATTTTTCTTGGTGGAAGCTGAAAGATATTCGTATATTTAAACATTTGTGTTCCCCATTTAATATCTTACATGACAGACAGGAATTTGTTCAAAAATTTAAAATCTGAACCTCCAGTTAGGGAGGTAATGCGATTAAACCTGATCTTCCACTTTGCAAAGCAGAACCTCCCGAGCGGTACTTCTCTCAGGGCAACAAGTTTTGAAAATAAATGTCTAAATGACACTTTGGGCAGGGGAACGATCTCATTGATCTACTATGCTATAAATTCTCCACAAGATGCTAAAAAATTGAAGTATATGTTACAATGGGAGGAAGATCTGGGGTTTGAGCAGTCAATTGATGAATGGTATCGTAGCTATGACACCCTATCGAAAGGTAGTCACCAGACTTCTCTTGTGGAGACCTCCTTAAAACTACTGCACAGAGTCTATTATGTACCGGAAAAAATTCATAGCATTTTTCTTAATGTCTCGGGAGACAGTTTTAGGGGCTGTGGATTATCTGGTGACATGAAACATATTTGGTGGTCTTGTACGGTGGTTTCTGGGCTTTGGGAGAAGGTGAAGTGTCTGATAGTACAGATGTGTGGTGGACCGGTTGTTCTGGAACCTTCTACCCTTTTACTGGGAACCAGGCCTTCCCGGCTTCCAAAAATATTTCAGAAGTTAGTAAACTACTTCTGTATGGCCACTAAAATCCACATTGCGGCAAAGTGAAAGTCGCCCTCCCCTCAGTCAATATCTATGGTGAAAGAGAAGATGAACGACATTATGTTATATGAAAAAATAGAAGCAACTAGAACTGACACGTGGGATTCTTTCTTCCGGGTTTGGCATCCCTGGATGGAGCTTCACTCATATACTCGACTGGATCAGGCACTAAGGCTCTCTTCGTAGCCAATTGAGAACTGGTTACCGCCTGGGACGGGATTTATAAATGATCCTGCAATAGTGGGTTGCATAACCGCTTTAAACGTCCTAGATTGGTTATTGATGATACCATTATAGATTATTAGATATCGTATAATTAAATCCTATGTGCCTTTCCCTACACTTGTCTATGTCCTGTCTCCCATTACATTATTTGAAGTTTATTGAATGTATGTTAAATTGTTAGTTTACACCCCCTTGCATGGGAGATCATAACTTGGACTTGGTTTAATAAGTTTCTAAATAAAATTTATTGAAATTAAAAAGGTCCCTTAGTCTGTTTTAGTAGCTCCACAATCATGGGGAAGACTGCTGACTTTACAGATGTCCAGAGGGTAGTCTTTGATACACTCCGCAAGGAGGGTAAGCCACAAAACATCATTGCTAAAGAAGCTGGCTGTTCACATAGTGCTGTATCCAAGTATATTCATGGAAGGTTGAGTGGAAGAAAAAAGTGTAGTGGAAAAAGGTGCACAAGCAACCGGAATAACCGTGTCCTTGAAAGGACTGTTAAGAAAAGGCCATTCAAAAATGTGGGGGAGATTCACAAAGAGTGGACTGCTGCTGGAGTCTTTGCTTCAAAAGCCACCACACATAGATGTATACAAGACATGGGGAACAAGTGTCGCATTCCTTGTGTCAAGCCACTCATAACCCATAGACAATGCCAGAAGCATCTTACCAGACCCAAGGAGAAAAAGAACTGGACTGTTGCTCAGTGGTCCAAGGTGTTGTTTTCAGATGAAAGTAAATTTTGCATTTCATTTGGAAATCAAGGTCTCAGTGTCTGGAGGAAGAGTGGAGAGGACACAATCCAAGCTGCTTGAGGTCTAGTGTGAAGTTTCCACAATCAGTGATGGTTTGAGCAGCCATGTCATCTGCTGGTGTAGGTCCACTGTGTTTTATCTAGACCAAAGTCAGCACAGCCGTCTACCAGGAAGATGAGAGACACCAGACCCAACAATGCAGACGAGCTGAAGACTGCTCAGCAGTGCCACAGGCTGATTGCGTCCATGCTATGCCGCACTGATGCAGTAATTGATAATAATAATCTTTACTTTTATTTAGCTCTAACATATTCCGCAGCGCTTTACAGTCTGCACACATTATCATCACTGTCCCCGATGGGGCTCACAATCTACCATATATACTCGTGTATAAGACAACCCCCATAATTTTGCCACAAAAAAACTGGGAAAACTTATTTACTCGCGTATAAGCCTAGGGTGGAAAATGCAGCAGCTACTGGTAAATTTCAAAAATAAAAATAGATACCAATAAAAGTAAAATTATTTGAGACATCAGTAGGTTAAATGTTTTTGAATATCCATATTGAATTAGGAGCCCCCATATAATGCTTCATACAGTTCATGATGGCCCCATAAGATGCTCCATACTAAATACACCCCATATAATGCTCCATACAGTTCATGATGGGCCCCTTAAGATGCTCCATACAAAATACACCCCATTTAATGCTGCACAAAGGTTAATAAATGCTCCATAGATTATGCCCCATATGCTGCCGCTGCTGCAAATAAAAAAAACTATATACTCACCTCCGTCGCTGCCCGCTGCTCATCAGCGTTGCCGGCTGCAGTGACTGTTCAGGCAGAGGGTGCGTACTAACTACGTCATTGCGCACTCTGACCTGAAAGTCACTGCCAGAGGATGCAAGACAGCAGAGCGACGCACAGTGGTGGAACGGGGACAGGTGAATATGGCTCCCCCCATCATAATTAGAATATCATCAAAAAGTTAATTTTGGAGCATCTTATGGGGGAATAATCTATGCGGCATCTTATGGGGCATAATCTATGAAGCATTTTATGTGGGCATAATCTATGGAGCATTTTATGGGGGCATAAAATGCTCCCCATAAAATATGCGCATATTCATGACTTTAATGAGCAGTATCACATGACCGCTGAAGGAAGCAAGAGCAACGGCGCCGAGAAGATTTAACAAGCAGGGGGGCTGCAGAGACCGCACCAGGGGGGTCAGTATGATCAGTATGGCCGACCCCCGGTATATGACTCCCATATAAGCCGAGAGGGGGACTTTCAGCCCAAAAAAATGGGCTGAAAATCTCAGCTTATACGTGAGTATATACAGTAAATTCCCTATCAGTATGTCTTTGGATTGTGGGAGGAAACCGGAGAACCCAGAGGAAACCCACGCAAATACGGGGAGAACATATCAACTCCTTGCAGATGTTGTCCTTGCTGCAAAAGGAGCCCCGACCAAGTATTGAGTGCATTTACTGAACTTACATTTCACTAGGCCAACATTTGGATTTTAAAATCATTATAAAGTGTTATAAAGTATTCTAATTTACTGACATAATGACTTTTGGGTTTTCATTTGCTGTAAGCCATAATCACCAACATTAACAGAAATAAACACATGAAATAGATCACTCTGTGTGTAATGACTCTGTATAATATAGGAGTTTCACTTTGTGTATTGAAGAACTGAAATAAATTAACTTCTTGATGATATTCTAATTTTGTGAGATGCACTTGTATATAACTATAGGCTGCATTATACTACTATGGATGACTATGGGGTGCATTGTACTACTATGGATGACTATTGGGTGCATTGTACTACTATGGATGACTATTGGGTGCATTGTACTACTATGGATGACTATGGGGTGCATTATACTACTATGGATGACTGCAGGGGCATTACAATCTTGCCTGAAGAAGGAGACTCTGCGCTCTGAAAGCTTGCAAACATACTATTTTCTGGTTAGCCAATAAAGGTATCACTCCTAGAATACTTTTGTCATCATTGGACAGAAAAGTATTCACATCGATTTTTCTGGCTAACACGGTACCACAATATATTTTGTTATTGTACATCAAGAAAATGGTGTACAAATAATAATAATAGTGTACACTGGTCTGCAAGGGTAAAAATGTTTAAAAATTAAGAGGTGATTTTTATATACGTTCGATCGCTTAACTCAGTAAAAATATTGAAAAAAAGCTATTCCGGTACATGTCACATGGACAGCATATGGATGATGCACAAGTATGATACGCAGCCCTGATAACAGCGGTACTGGTAAAATCATAACTTGTTAAATTGCCTAAGACACAGCGTTTGCTTTACAGCACCCTTTATCGGTAGGATAGATATCTAACAGTAACATGCTCCTTAACGATGCATCATCCATGAGGCGAGAACTGTACATGTGCCATAAGGGTATGTTCCCACAGTCGGTAAACGCTGCCGGTTGGACACTGCGTACTTTTGCAGCTTCAAACCCGCAGCGTCCAGATGTTACAGCATAGTGGATGGGATTTCCAGAAATCCCATGTCCACCATGCGTGCACAGCCGCCTCCGGCTTCCCTGCAGAGACGGACATGCCGCGCATCTTTCCAGACTGCAGCATGTCTATTTATGTAGCAGAGATGCTCAGTCTCTGCTGCCTAATTACCCATTCACTATCATTAGATGTGTAAGGAGGTGGCGGAGAACCCCATTGCTCCCCCTCTCTCCTATGTGTTGGTCCCATGCATTTTATACGGTACTCAGATGGTCTACCTGTATGTTAAATGTTATTTACCATTGATGTATTGCTATGTGTTAATGTGCGGTGTTTGCAATTTTTCCTACATGTGTTAATGCAATGTGTGATGTCCTTTTTATTCTGTATTGTAGTACTGTGTGTTCAGACTAGGGAAAGTAAAGGGTTAAGGTGTGGGCTGGACTAGCAGCCAGAAAAGGCAGCAGGAAGCTCTTGCTTCTAGTCAGAGCCCAGGCAGGAGTGCCTGAGGCAGGGTGTGTGTCCTCATCTGGGACAGAAAGAACCCCTGCCTGGGGCCTAGGTGAGTCCCCGCTTGGGACAGAAGGAGCCCCCATCTGGGGCATATGTGCGTCCCTGTCTGGGACAGAGTCAGTGCCCGGGGCATGCTTGCCCAGGGCAAGTACTCAGCTGCGGCTGAGAGGTTGCTTAACCCCAGGAGGGGACATACACTGCTGCTCCGGACCCACGGGCAGTGAAGTGGGCACAGGACTGCGTGGTGCCCCGCTGAGGACTATAAGCACTCAGAAGTAGGACTGGGGACTGTCACTGTGAACTGTTGCTATTGCTGCTGCCATTGCTGCCGCTGATATGGTGGTGAAGAGTAATAGGGAAAGAGCAGGATGTTTTACCAGATTTACTACAACTATTTTTTCTACCTTTTTTACCTTGTTCATACTAAAATAAACAGTTTCCCTGTTGGATTATAACTGTGTTCCTGGATCCTTATTGCCTGTGCTGCAGTTAATGTGAAGAAGAGGTAAATCGCCTGGGGTTGCATCTGTCCTGTTTGTTTCATGTGCAAGGGGCCGGGGTGTTTGTGGACTGTTGCTTTAAGTAGACTGGCCCACGACTACCACCCCGTGACACCTTGTTACAGATGCAGTAAAACCGCATTATCTTTCTAGTCACATGCATAGTGAGAGAAAGCAGCTTACTATGCATGTGTGCTAATTTAAATAAAGGTGTACCTTGTGTAGGCCGGCAGTACAGCTACACTGCAGTTCTTGTGATGAACTGAGTTAACCGCGAGAATTGCCGTGCACGCGACCGCCGTGGACAGGGTTATCTCTGGTCACTTGCCAAGTTCTCACGATCAGCTGACCGCGAAAACTGCACCTCCGGTCTGGTGATCATCTTCAAGCTCCGCTGTGTCTGCATGTCAGGCTGAGTGGTGGCATAATGCCACCGGTCAGCCAAAGGCATCCAGATGTATTAGAGCTGGATTTGTCGTGGGACAGTATATATATCTTCTCGGAGGACAGGTATGGTATATTGTTGCCTTTTTATTTTATTTCTCTTCCAGGAGAACGAGGGCATCTATGGAATAAGTGATGCAGTAAGTATGGTTTAATTAAGATCTGTTAAAGGAGTCT
Source organism: Dendrobates tinctorius (assembly GCF_039654945.1). Classification (NCBI taxonomy): domain Eukaryota; kingdom Metazoa; phylum Chordata; class Amphibia; order Anura; family Dendrobatidae; genus Dendrobates; species Dendrobates tinctorius. Next base: position 7,284,234 of record NW_027361688.1, read on the forward strand.
GTGTCATTATTTCAATTAAAGGACTATATTCTGGCTGTGTCTTTATTTACCATGTAGCTATAGGATTAGTAATGGATAGGTGTCTTATAGACGCTTCTCCATTACTAAGCCATGGGTTTGATATTCCCAGACAATACAAAGGTGACATGAACTTCACAAATATTACCTCACTTGCCACTGTTCCAGGGCAAGTGGGAAGAGCCGGGTAAAGTGCCACAATTGGCGCTTCTTTGTATACGCCAATTGTGGGGCGGCTGTGAGCTGCTATTTTTAGGCTAGTGAGGGTCAAAATCCATGGGCCTCGCCGGTCTAAGAATACCAGGCCGCAGCTGTCTGCTTTTTCTTTGGCTGGTTAACAAAAACGGGGAACCCAAGCTATTTTTTGGAGGGGATCCTACTATTTTTGCTAACCAATTACCATCCAAGGTAAGCAGACTGCTGTGGCCTGGTATTCTCAGGCTAGTAAGATTCATGGATATTGGATCCTTACCAGTCTGAGATACCAGTCCCAATAGTCTGCTTTACTCTTGCTGGTTAATAAATAAAGGGTGATCCTGCGCTATTTTTTTAAACTTATTTATTAAAAAGGAGGGGTCCTCTCTCTGTGCTTTCCTCCACTTCCTGTGTCGTGTACTTCTGGCTGTGTCACAAGATTCACCATTATGTAAATTAGTACACATCCATAGTAAGCTGCGTTCCTGCACTTAATACGCATGTGACTAGGAAGATAATCTGGTTTTACTGCATCTAATGAAAGTGTATGGGTAATTTACACAGCGGAAACTGAGCATCTCCGCTACATAATTTGACATTACTACGGTCTGGAAAGACACGCCGCGTGTCCGTCTCTGCGGGTTAGCCGCGGGTATCGATGCGCGCATAGTGGGCATGGGATTTCTTAGGCTATGTGTCCACATTACAGAAATGCTGCGGAAATGTCTGCAGCATTTCCGCAACTCCCTGCCACGGGTAAAGTGCATGCGGAATACGCATGCATTTTCCTGCAAAACACAAGCGTTTTTAGCTTGCAGAATGCTTGCGCTTTTCCAAGAGATTTGAAGCTTCGCTTGGAAAAGTGATTGACAGGTTGGTCACACAAGCACAGTGCTTGACAAGTGTGACAATCTTTTTACTATTGATGCTGCCTATGCGGCATCAATAGTAAAAGAATGTTAAAAATAAAAAAAAATAAAAAAATAAAAAATAGAGATATACTTATCCTCTGTCGGCCCCCGGAATCCACCCGCCTCTCAGCGACGCTGCCGGCAACTTCCCAGGGATGCCTTGCGACCTCTGATGATGTAGCATCACACGAGACCGGTACGTCATAAGAGGTCATTTGCACAATGCATCCCTGGTAACGGAAGATGCTGGAAGCATGGCTGAGAGGCGGGAGGACTCCGGGGGCCGACAGAGTGTATATCCCTATTTTTTATTTTAACCCCTTCATGACCCAGCCTATTTTGACCTTAATGACCTGGCCATTTTTTGCAATTCTGACCAGTGTCCCTTTATGAGGTAATAACTCTGGAACGCTTCAACGCATCCTAGCGATTGAGATTGTTTTTTCGTGACATATTGGGCTTCATGTTAGTGGTAAATTTAGATCGATAATTTTTGCGTTTATTTGTGAAAAAATCTGAAATTTGGCGAAAATTTCGCAATTTTCAAATTTTGAATTTTTATTCTGTTAAACTAGAGAGTTATGTGACACAAAATAGTTACTAAATAACATTTCCCACATGTCTACTTTACATCAGCACAATTTTGGAAGCAAAATATTTTTTTGTTAGGAAGTTATAAGGGTTAAAAGTTGACCAGTGATTTCTCATTTTTACAACAAAATTTACAAAACCATTTTTTCTAGGGACCACCTCACATTTGAAGTCACTTTGAGGGGTCTATATGGCAGAAAATACCCAAAAGTGACACCATTCTAAAAACTGCACCCCTCAAGCTACTCAAAACTACATTCAAGAAGATTATTAACCCTTTAGGTGTTTCACAGGAACTAAAGCAACATGGAAGGAAAAAAAGGACATTTTAATTTTTCCAACAAAAATTTTCTTTCAGCATCAATTTTTTCATTTTCACATGGGCAACAGGATAAAATGGATCCTAAAATTTGTTGGGCAATTTCCCCTGAGTACACCGATACCTCATATGTGGTCATAAACCACTGTTTGGGCGCACGGCAGGGCTCAGAAGGGAAGGAGCGCCATTTGACTTTTTGAATGGAAAATATGCTGGAATATTTAGCGCTTGCCATGTCGCGTTTGGAGAGTCGCTGTGTGCCTAAACACTGGAGCTCCCCCACAAGTGACCCCATTTTGGAAACTAGACCCCCCAAGGAACTTATCTAGATGCATAGTGATCACTTTGAACCCCCAGGTGCTTCTCAAATTGATCCGTAAAAAAAAAAAAGTACTTTTTTTTCACAAAAATTATCTTTTAGCCTGTTTTTTCATTTTCACATGGGCAACAGGATAAAATGGATCCTAAAATTTGTTGGGCAATTTCTCCTGAGTACACGATACCTCATATGTGGTCATAAACCACTGTTTGGGTGCATGGCAGGGCCCGGAAGGGAAGAAGCGCCATTTGACTTTTTGAATGGAAAATTAGCTCCAATCGTTATCGGACACCATGTCGCGTTTGGAGAGCCCCTGTGTGCCTAAACATTGGAGCTCCCCCACAAGTGACCCCATTTTGGAAACTAGACCCCTTAAGGAACTTATCTAGATGTGTAGTGAGCACTTTGAACCCCCAAGTGCTTCACAAAAGTTTATAACATAGAGCAGTGAAAATAAAAAATCTTTTCCTCAAAAATGATTTTTTAGCACGCTATTTTTTATTTTCACAAGGGTAACAGGAGAAATTGGACCAAAAAAGTTGTTGTCCAGATTGTCCTGAGTATGCTGGTACCCCATATGTGGGGGGGGCACTGTTTGGGTGCACGGCAGGGCGCAGAAGGGAATGAGCGCCATTTGACTTTTTGAAATGAAAATTAGCTCCAATCGTTAGCGGACACCATGTCGTGTTTGGAGAGCCCGTGTGCCTAAACTTTGGAGCTCCCCCACAAATGACCCCATTTTGGAAACTAGACCCCCTAAGGAACTTATCTAGATGCATAGTGAGCACTTTGAACCCCCAGGTGATTCACAGAAGTTTATAACGCAGAGCAGTGAAAATAAAAAATCTTTTTTTTTCCTACAAAAATTTTTTTTACTTGGCAATTTTTTATTTTCACAAGGATACTAGGATAAATTGGACCCCAAAAGTTGTTGTCCAGTTTGTCCTGAGTACGCTGGTACCCCATATGTGGGGGGAACCACTGTTTGGGCACACGTTGGGGCTCAGCAGGGAAGTAGTGACATTTTGAAATGCTGACTTTGATGGAATGGTCTGCGGGCGTCATGTTACATTTGCTGAGCCCCTGTGTGCCTAAACAGTAGAAACCCCCCACAAGTGACCCCATTTTGGAAACTAGACCCCCCAAGGAACTTATCTAGATGTGTGGTGAGCACCTTGAACCCCCAAGTGCTTCACAGAAGTTTATAATGCAGAGCCGTGAAAATAAAAAATCATTTTTTTTCCCTCAAAAAAATGAATTCTAGCACGCAATTTTTTTTTCACAAGGGTAACAGGAGAAATTGGACCCCAAAAGTTGTTGTCCAGTTTGTCCTGAGTACGCTGATACCCCATATGTGGGGGATGACCACTGTATGGGCACACGTCAGGGCTCGGAAGGGAAGTAGTGATGTTTTGGTATGCAGACTTTGATGGAATGGTCTGCGGGCATCATGTTACATTTGCAGAGCCCTTGATGTACCTAACCTGTGGAAACCCCCCACAAGTGACCCCATTTTGGAAACTAGACCCCCCAAGTAATTTATCTAGATGTGTGGTGAGCACGTTGAACCCCGAAGTGCTTCACAGAAGATTGTAACGCAGAGCCATGAAAATAAAAAATCTTTTTTTTTTCCTCAAAAAATGAATTTTTAGCTCGCAATTTTTTATTTTCACAAGGGTAACAGGAGAAATTGGACCCCAAAAGTTGTTGTCCAGTTTGTCTGGAGTACGCTGATACCCCATATGTGGGGAGGGACCATTGTTTGGGCACACGTCGGGGCTCGGAAGGGAAGTAGTGACGTTTTGAAATACCGACTTGATCGAATGGTCTGCGGGCATCATGTTACGTTTGGAGAGCCCCTGATGTGCCTAAACAGTGGAAACCCCCCACAAGTGACCCCATTTTGGAAACTAGACCACCAAGGAACTTATCTAGATGTGTGGTGAGCAGCACTTTGAACCTCCAAGTGCTTCACAGAAGTTTATAACGCAGAACCGTGAAAATAAAAAATATTTTTTTTCCTCAAAAAATGATTTTTTAGCCCGCAATTTTTTATTTTCACAAGGGTAACAGGAGAAATTGGACCCCAAAAGTTGTTGTCCAGTTTGTCCTGAGTACGCTGGTACCCCATATGTGGGGGGGAACCATTGTTTGGGCACACGTCAAGGCTCGGAATGGAAGTAGTGACGTTTTGAAATGCAGACTTTGATGGAATAGTCTGCGGTCGTCATTACGTTTGCAGAGCCCCTGATGTGCCTAAACAGTAGAAACCCCCCACAAGTGACCCCATTTTGGAAACTAGACCTTCCAAGGAACGTATGTAAGATGTGTTGTGAGCACTTTGAACCCCCAAGTGCTTCACAGAAGTTTATAATGCAGAGACCTGAAAATGAAAAAATCATTTTTTTCCACAAAAATAATTTTTTAGCCCCCAATTTTTTATTTTCCCAAGGGTAACACGAGAAATTAGTCCCCAAAAGTTGTTGTGCAATTTTTCCTGAGTACGCTGAGACCTCATATGTTGGGGTAAACCACTGTTTGGGCACACATCAGGGCTTGGAAGGGAGCACCATTTGACTTTTTGAGCGCAAAATTGGCTGGAATCAATGGTTGCACCATGTCGCGTTTGGCGACCCCCTGATATGCCTAAACAGTGGAAACCCCTCAATTCTAACTCCAACCCTAACCCCAACACACCCCTAACCACAGCCCTAACCCTAACACATCCCTAACCACAAGCCTAACCCTAATTCCAACGCTAACCCTAATTCAACCCTAACCCTCTTTCCAACCCTAACCCTCTTTCCAACCCTAACCCTCTTTCCAACCCTAACCCTAACCCTCTTTTCAACCCTAACCCTCTTTTCAACCCTAACCCTAACGGAAAAATAAAAATAAAAATATTTTCTTTATTTTATTAGTTGTGCCTACCTATGGGGGTGATAATCGGGGGGTTTATTTACTTTTTCTTTCATTTTGATCACTGTGAGAGTGATCAAAATGAAAGAATGGAATCTGCAGCTGGCAGATTCGGACGGGCGCACTGCGCATGCGCCCGCCATTTTCTAAGATGGCGGCGCCCATGAACAGGACCCGCCGGACACCGGGAGCGACAGCGGGACTTAGAAGGTGCCGGGGGAGGTGAGAGGGGGTGAGGGGGTTATCGGAATCTGGCGGGGAGCAGAGGGAATGGGAGGGGTGCAGATGATGACAGCGGCGGCAGATCGCCGCTGTCATTCAGTTGCAGGGGGGGGCGATCGCCGGTGGGGGGGGTGGAATCGGTGTCTCCAGCCATGTCCGATGCTACAGCAGCATCGGCCATGGCTGGATTGTAATATTTCATCAATTTTCATTGATGAAATATTACTATCGCTCTGATTGGCTGTTTCACTTTTAACAGCCAATCAGAGCGATCGTAGCCACGTGGGGGCGAAGCCACGCCCCCTGTGGTGAAGAACAAAGCCCCCTGTATATGCGGGTCGGGTGACCTTTCAGTGACCTAGGTCACCCGACCCGCAGGGGGGCTTTAAAGTCATGACGCCACATAGGCGTCATGGGTCGTTCTGGCACGACTTTTCATGACGCGTACGTGGCTTCAAAGGTCGTGAAGGGGTTAATTCTATTTTTTTACAGGAATATGGTACCCAGGGCATGGAGGAGAGTCTCCTCTCCTCCAGAAGCTGGGTACTATCCGCACATGAAGCGCTCACTTTACGCATGGTGGGCATAGCCACATGCGTAAATTGATCGTTTCAATGCAATCCTATGGCAGCGGAATCACTGGGATTCCGCAGAAATAATGGACATGCTGTAGATTTTCCACAGCATGGGCACAGCAACTGCAGAATCCCATAGGATTGCATGGGGATGCGTTTTTTAAGCGTTTCCGCATTTAAACACGGCGGAAACGCATAAAAAACACAAAGTGGGCACACAGCCTAAAAATCCCATCCACTATGATGTAACAGCTGGACTCAGCATCCAACCCGCAGTGTTTACTGACCATGGGAACATACCCCAATATGTCTGCAAACAGGAAATCCCTTTTTTTACTTCCCTGAAGCCAACTTTCAATTAGCTTTATTTCAAGTGACAAAAAAGCATGCAATAAAAAAACGCATCACAAACGCATCCAGGAAAAATGAAACAAAAACACATGTAAAAAAAACAGCAAAAATGCAGGTGACCTGCCAGTGACCTCAAATGCAGATTTGGTGCAGATTTCACCTGCGTCAAATCCTGAGCCATTCCTGATCGTGTGCACATACCCTCAGATGCATTCGGCAATGATGCTGGAAATTCCACCAAGCACACTGTATAATCAATGTGTGCATGGAGAAACAACGTACTGTAACAATGAAGCACAATATAAGAAAATGAAGACAGAAAAGCAAATTGATTTTATTCTTATATTTTACTTATATCTCAAAAAATTCAGCAGTAACATACACAAACAGGCATAAAATAAGGCACGTTTCATGTGATTGGGTCATTATCAAAATAATAAGGATAAGCCCCCAAAATATTTACAAACACAGTCAGGTTCAGGTGGTCAGAAATATCTGAGAATATATAATTTTCTTGTACAGGATAAAGATGTGGATCCAAATTTATAATGAAGAAAAGTAAATATACAATGTTACTTCAATGAGAAGACCCCCATACACATCCAACACTACAAACAAAAACCAATACCACCCCCCCTTCCCCGTACACTTCAGTGCTGCTCAGCAATATACTGCGAATACAGATACAGTCCATAAACACTTATGAGTACAGGGGAGAAAATTCCAGCACTCACCAAAATGTAAAATATTAGCAAATTTATTCCAAGGGCAAAAAAATTACAGTGGGAGGAATAAGGTTGAGGAATAATAATTGTTGTCAGTGTGTTATTCCTTACCACTGTAATTTTATGCCCTTGGAATAAATTTGCTAATATTTTACGCTTTGGCGAGTGCTGGAATTTTCTCCTCTACTCATAAGTAGTCACTCGTACGGCTTACTCTAAGATCACATCCTGCAGAATGATCTCTATGTATGTGAAATATTAGAATCTGCACTTGTAAAACTGCAACAATGTAAAGTACAAAGTAAGAATAGTATATCAACAATCACAATCTACTCACAGAATAAAAAGGTTTTGCATCAGATACAAATCTGCACAGCGCAGAATCTGTTGCAGAAATGTCACATTGTCACAGCAACTTTTACTATCTGCTATGGAAAGAGTAAAATCTGCAGCCGTACCTGTCGCTGTATTTGCCATAACACACATTTTGGGGCTTATTTTCATGAAGATTTAGTTCGGGAAAATCTAGTCAATGTGTAAATTTACCTTTGTTTCAAAACATGTTTCACATATAGTTGGTTTAGTACTTGGGGTATTACTAGGAATAATGGCTGTGACACAAAGGTAAATTATCCACAAAGACTACAGAAGCGCCCATTGGATCAGTCCCCAAACTTCCAATATCATCTCTAATATACAGCGAAATGTAATCACCAAATGCCTACACAACAGATAATCCACCCATGTGATATAGTCACTGGGCCAGCAGTCATATAGGGATCATCAACTCTAATCCTGACTGTTTATCCCAGTAGCAGATTAATCCAGCAGTGTCTAGTGGAAATCTTAGATCATGAATGAGAGTTTCTTCCAGTTTCTGCTTCTCTCCAATATCTTTACAGAACCTTTATATACATATAATGCAGCATGAAGGGGCTCGGAGAAGGTGGCAGTGAAGGTGTGTAAGTGTCTGATGGTGTCACACAGCTCATAAAAGGCCAGCTGCCCGACCTCATAATCGAGACATATCCTGATTCTATCACTGGAGATCTTGTGAGGTAACCGGATCTCTTTCCTGTCATGTATCACTAAATACTGATTATTATGTCTCCACAAACTCCAGGACTCCTTATTATATCCAAGCAGTGACTGCTGCCCCCTCCTGTCTATACTGGGATAACACATCCCCATCCTCCACCACCCTGATCTACTCTCCACATCCCAGTAATGTCGTCCTGAGGTAAATCCCCTCCTGCTCATCACCTGAGAGTCCTTAAATCTCTCTGCTGTTTCTGGATGATTCTGCTCCTCTCGTGTCCAGGTTGCAGTTTTCAGGTCGTCTAATATATGGAGATTATTAGCAGCTGTGGTTACATCCAGTAATATGTCTGCAGGACTCACCACATAGATCCCGCTCCTTATACCTGTTATTACGTCACCAAATTTGTGTAATGTGTGTGAGATCACAGCCACATCCAGGTCACCTCCATCATGGGGCTGTTTATCATGTCCCCCTGTGTCCTCATCACCTCCCTCCTCCTCAGGATCACACAAGTCACCGGTGTCTGGTTCCTGTAGGACAGTCAGTGGATCCGCCATGTTACACAGCTCCTCAATGTGTCTCATCTTCCTGGACAGCTCGTCCTTCTTTATTTCCAGCTGACGGATCAGAATATACAGTGACAGTGACTCTTCCTTTTCCTGAGTGGAAATCTCACTCAGGATCATCTTCTCCAGGTCGTCCACCTGCATCCTGATGAGTGAACAAAGAGTATTGACTCTCTTGGCTTTTCCAGCTGCTTGTTCTTGAGCTCTTCTCCTGTGCTCCTCCAGACTCTGGATTTTCTCCTCGATGTCATTAATCTTTGTGATAAGTTTCTGGAGGACATTTGCTAGTTTCCTCTTCTTCTTCTCAGGAGCCTCATCCAGAAGCTCCACCTGATGTTCCCGATGTTCTCCTGCTGAACAATAGACACAAATACAAGCGGCGTCCTCAGTGCAGTAATATTCCAGGATCTTCTTATGGACAGAACATTTCCTTTTCTCCAGAGAAGTGCTGGGATCAGATAAGACGTGTTCTGGTGATTTGCTGTGAGACCTCAGGTGTTTATCACACAGAGAAGCCTCACAGTGTAGACAGGATCTAACAGCGGGTACAGGAGAATCCACACAGTAATTGCAGAAGATCCCATTTTCCATATGTGTTGGAGAAGTAAACAGGAATTTGTCCATTACTTTGCGCAGAGATATGTTCCTAATCAATGCCGGCCGCTCTAGAAACTCTTCTCCGCATTCAGGACAGGAATAAACTCCAGTCACGTCCTGTGTATCCAGCACATGATCAATACAGACCCGGCAGAAGTTGTGTCCACATCTCATCATTACAGGATCTGTATAAGTGCACAGACAGATGGAGCAGTCCAGCTCTTCTCTCAGATCAGCAGAGGCCATGACTAACAGGAAGGGAGAAATGTAAACTACAATTCTCCCACTCAAAAGGGTAAGCTTTATATTGTGTACACAGGGGAGGGCTGAGGAGCAGAAGGTCACTTACTATTAACATGATAATGGACACTTGTGGAAATCACATCTTATATCTGCTGTAAATTTCGTGTCTACATTGTGTTCCTATGTAAGGAGTGAATGTATGGAAAACCAACATGGAAAATATCGATAATACTTGTAATATGAATGACTAAACTCACAATTTGATCCCCAAACACTGAATAGCACTAAAGGTCATCAAAGAGATAGAACATGTGCTGTGGGGGGGTCATAAAACCTGTAAAGCAAAAACCCATTGTGAGTCCTGTGGGGCCTTTTGTTATCTCCAGCCTAAATGGAATTTGAACCCGTCCTGAAACCTTTTTGACACAAAGACCTTTTGTCTATATACAGTGGCTTGCAAAAGTATTCACCCCTTGGCATTGTTCATGTTTTGCTACCACACAACCTGGAATTTCAGTTTTTTTGTTGATGGGTTGCATTAGTTCATGTAAAGAACATGCCTACAACTGTGAACATTTGGGGGTTTTTTCATTGTGAAGCAAATAAAAAATAGGGCAAAATAACTGAAAACTTCTGCACTTTGTAGAGCCTCCTTTTGCAGCAATTACAGCTTCAATAAGAAGACCCCCAATCCTATATAAGCTTTCCACGTCTTGCCAGTGGGCTTTTTGCTTATTCCTCAAGGCAAAACTGATCCAGCTACTTCAAGTTTCCCCTGGTGAACAACAATGTTCAAGTCATTTGACCACAGATTCTCAATTGGATTAAGGTCTGAACCTTAACTAGGCCATGCCAAAAAATTTCCACATTCTCCTTAAACCACTCTAGTGTTGCTCTAGCAGTATGCTTTGCATCATTTTCTTGTTGAAATATGAACCTATGTCCCACTCTCAAATCACTGACAGACTGAAAAAGGTTTTGCTCAAGAATATCAAGTACTTTGCATCATCCATCTTCCCCTCAACTTGGACCATTTTTCCCTGCACCTGCGGCACAGAAACATCCCCACAGCATGATGCTGCCACCACTATGTTTCACTCTGGGGAAGGTGTTCTTGGGGTGATGAGCTGTGTTGGTTTGGTGCTAGACATAGCATTTACCTTGGGGGCCAAAAAGTTCAATTTTGGTCTCATCTGACCACGGCACCTTCCTTTGGCAAACTCAAAAAGAGTCTTACAATTTTTATGTGTAAGTAAAGCCCCTCTTCCATAAAGACCACCTCTATAGTGTACAGCTTATTGTGGTCGTATGGACAGATAGTTCAGTCTCCGCTTTTGAACTTTGCAGCTCCTTAAGGGTTATCTTTGGTGTCTGTGTTACCTCTCTGATTAATGTCCTCCTTGCCCGGACTGAGAGTTTTAGTGGGTAGACCTCTTGACAGGTTTGTTGTGGCAACATGTTCTTTCCATTTGATGATAATGGACTTGACGGTGCTCCAGGGGATCATCAGAGATTGGGATATTTTATTATAACCCAACCCTGATTTGTACTTCTCAACAACTTTGTCCCTGACTTGTTTTGAGATCTCCTTGGTTTTCATGGTGTTGTTTGGATAGTTGGGGGTCAGCGTTGCACCAATCGGCAGAAAATGGACCTTTTATCCCCATTAGAACGTAACGTCAGTGCGTAAGTGTGACCTAAGCTGCATTCATTCCCAACGAGGCTTTATTGGCAGCTCCATAGAGAAAGAATATAGCAGAGATCAGGCATTTGACCTACCTTTCCATTTTTAATGGGGGGAATAGTTATCTGACAATGTAGATCATACATTACATCATTATATTATAAAAATAGGCCCGATGCTATTGCATCGGGAGTGCGGTGAAATCAACATCCGCGGGCGGCTCAGCCAATGAGTGGTGCTGTACGGCTTTGGCGGGGGATTTGAATCCCCTGCCCCATCGGCTCAGCCAATGAGCGGCGCGGGATTCAAATCCCCCGCCGGCTGAGCAAATGAGCGGTGCCGTGCGGGATTTGAATGCATGCATGGTCATCTCTCCCCCCCTATCCTGGTATGCATGGTCCTCTCACCCCCCTCTACTGGTATGCATGGCCCCCTCACCCCCCTGTCCTGGTATGCATGGTCCCCTCACCCCTCTATGCTGGTATGCATGGCCCTGCCACCCCCCTATCCTGGTATGCATGGTCCTCTCACCCCCCTGTCCTGGTATGCATGGTCCCCTCACCCCTCTATGCTGGTATGCATGGCCCTCCCACCCCCCTATCCTGGTATGCATGGTCCCCTCACACCCCAATCCTGATATGCATGGTCCCCCCTCATCCCTATCCTGGTATGCATGGTCCCTCCTCATCCCTATCCTGGTATGCATGGTCACCTCACCCCCTATCCTGGTATGCATGGTCCTCTCACCCCCCTATCCTGGTTTGCATGGTCCTCACACCCCCCTATCCTGGTATGCATGGTCCTCTCACCCCCCTATCCTGGTATGCATGGTCCCCGAACCCCTCTATCCTGGTATGCTTGGTCCTCTCACCCCCCAATTCTGATATGCATGGTCCCCTCACCCCCTAATTCTGATATGCATGGTCCCCTCACCCCTAATCCTGATATGCATGGTCCCCTTACCCCCCAATTCTGATATGCATGGTCCCCTCACCCCCCTATCCTGGTATGAATGGTCTTCTCACCCCCCAATCCTGATATGCATGGTCCCCTCACCCCCTATCCTGGTATGCATGCTACCTCTCACCCCTTATCCTGATATGTAGGTTCCTCGCACCCCTATTAAGCTGCACACATACAAAAAAAAAACATTTATACTCACCTTTCTTCCCTGTGCTCCAGCGCTGCCCCATTCTGCTGGAGGCCGGGGGAAGGAGTGCCGGAGTACGCGCATGCCCATAGCACGCTGTCCGGCGCCATATTACTGAAGGCACACTGCAAATGTGTCTTCAGTAAAATGGCGCCGAATAGCACTATGCGCATGCACGATTCCGACACCTCACTCCTGCCCCCGTCTACGGTGACAAGAGTGGGTCGCCCTCCCAGGGCCGTGGGGTACTCGGTACCGGGCCGGTGTCAGGGGAATGTGTCACAGCAGCGGTGACCCGGTCCGTGGCCTTGGGTGCCCAAGCAATCAAAGGGAGTTTGTAATGTAGTTTAAGTGGAATGGAATAGTTCGTGACGCCACCTGTGGTGTTCGGCAAGGGAGGTGTTAAGCCGACGCTGCAGACTGATCCTCCAGGGACAGATGGTGTGGTGCAGCGAGGATGGTATAGCCCTACACAGGCAGGGCTGTTGTCCCAGGGCAGTGTAGATGTGGGGACACTTAGGTGGTGTAGTGTCCGGCGCAGGGGATGTAGCAGTGTCAGGCAGACGGACGCAGGAAGGAATGGAGGACATCAGGGCATGTAGTTCCAAAGCTTTACTCACAGTCAGTAATGCCCGCTTCTGTGCCGTGTCCTCCAGGTCAGGGACTCAGTCAACCTCCAGGCAAAATGGAAAACTCCCCTCCAACACTCCGCCAACTTATGTGCCTTTCCTGAACGTCTCCTCTATAGCGCCTTTAAGTGTGAAGATCTCCAGTACCGTGGTACTCTGGAGTTCCTCCTGACAGATGTTCCCAAGAACTCTACTTGTACGGCAGACAGCTGTAGCCTGCTTCAGGGACTCCCTTCTCTTGAGTCCCGGCTCTCTATCCGTGTTGCTATTGTGCCCCAAGTCTTAGATGGGAGTAGTGCTGCAGAACCATAAGTGTCCATACAACCTCGGGGACCGGGCGCCGGCCTTGCACTGAGAACCTATAGGCAGGGTTCCTCTTCCAATCCACGGCCTCTCTGTTCTCCTACTCCTTTGTTCCGTACTTGTCTTTCTCTCTTATGGAAGCTTAGGTTTCAGTTCTACGTCTTTCTCCTTCTTTCCCTTTCCCGTGCCAGCTGGCTCAGATCACTGAGGCAGCTGCAGCACTCCTTCCGCCATCCCTTCTTCCAGGGATCCTCACTCCTGTCTGAGTGACTTCTTACCCGCCTGACCTTCTGCCAGACTGAACCTCTCATCCTACACTTTCCCACTCTTTTATGTATCTAAACTCCACCCACCTCCCAGCACATCCAGTGTTCCAAGCAGGGAACCACCAAAGGTGCTCTGCTACTCTCTAAGCACTGAGCCGCAATGTGGTTGTGCAGAACTACCCTGTTGTGTGGGGAGCAAGTGTTGGAGTGTGGAAAGGAGTTCCCACCTTACCTGGATGGTGGGGTACCACACCTTTAAAGAGAGAGGAATGTACGGTACCTCTGTGGCGACCGAGCCTCAGGGGCGCCACAAGAGAAGCGCCGCGGCAACGCTCCTCCCGGTCAGGTAAGTATGTAAGTAATCCCCGCCGGCTGAGCGGTGCCGCCCACCCCGTACACACGCGTCTCCGCTCCGTACACATGTGGCTCCTCTTCGTACACCTCGTACACACGCGGCTCCGCTCCGTACACCTCGTACACACGCAGCAGCGCTCCGCACTCCGTACACACGAGGCTCCGCTCCGTACACCCCGTACACACGCGGCTCCGCTCCGTACACCTCATACACACGCGGCACCGCTACGTACAACTCGTACACACGCGGCTCCGCTCCGTACAACTCGTACACACGCGGCTGCGCTCCGCTCTGTGCACCTCATACACACGGCTCCGATCTGTACACCTCGTACGCACGCGGCTCTGCTCCGTACACCTCATACACACGCGGCTGAGCTCCGCTCCGTACACCTCATACACACGGCTACGCTCCGTACACCTCATACACACGTGGCTCCGATCCGTACACCTAGTACACACGTGGCTCTGGTCCATACACCTCGTACACACACGGCTCCGCTCCGTACACCTCATACACACACGGCTCTGCTACATCCACCCTGTAAACCCCTCCTGACCCCACACATAAACTTCCCCTCATCCAGCACCATGACAACCAGCACAGCAGAGTCCTGCACATACCGAGGCCTCCATCCTGTGACCCCTGACTCCTCCCCTCCTGTGACCTCATCACAGGTCCTGTGCACACAGAGCAGAGCACTGATAGCAGCCATTGCTTCAGGCCAATTGCAGCCTGGCAGCCACGGAGCTGCACAGCCAATGAGCGGCTGCAGCTCCGCGATTGGGCCTCTACGACCGCGGTAGATAGCCCCTGCTTGGGTGTTTCAATATGGCGGTCGGCTCTGTCACAGCTTCAGGCCGCGGTGCATTGTGGAAGCGACACAAGCGCCGGAAGTGTGTGACAGAGTTTATTGGTAATTATATATTAGATGCATTATACTCCAGAGCTGCAATCACACTTCTTCTAGTGTAGTCACTGTGTACATTCATACCCTATCTTTTACTAATCTATTGTTACAACCCGTTTTAAGGCCCCGTCTCACACAGTGAGATCGCTAGCGTGATCGCTGAAGCGTCACCGATTTTGTGACGCAACAGTGATCTCGCTACATGTGACACGTAGCAGCGACCGCCCTCCCCACCCCTCCCGCTGGATATCGCTGGTCGTGCTTGAATGTCCTGGGCCATTTTTTCATCGTCAGCGTCCCGCTGACCAGCATGCATCGCTGTGTTTGGTGCCGACGAGCGACCTTGTTTGACAGCTCACTAGCGACCATTTAGCGACGCACAAGCGATCCTTACCAGGACGTATCGTTGTCGGGAACGCTGGTGCATCGAGCAGTGTAACAGTACCCTTAGGCTAAGTTTCTCATGATGAGCTTTTATTAAGTTTTTGACATTGCAGAATTTCTGCATCTATTATGTAAATTCAGTTCCTTGCAGTTCTTCATTGTGTTTTTGTGTGCATTTTTTAGCAAGTTATTATCGCGTTTTCTACGCCGCATTTTCTGTCTTGTTGGTGTGTCATTAGTTAGATGAAAGTGCTTTGGTTTTTATTCTGTTTTTTTGCTTTGACAAATCATAATTGATATACCTAGGTGCGCATTACGCTCTTTTTAATGTGTTTCCGCTGGGGATATGCACTACAAACGCGTTTTTTATGTGGATTTTCAGCATATGCAAGTCTATGGGGAAAATCCGAACAGTAAACTCCACGAACCTGCAAGTAAAAACATGATGCGGATTTGAAGCACGCAACGCAGGTGAATTTACGAAGAGTAAAATTAAAGCACAGTGGGCAGGAGATTTTTATAAATCCCATCCACTTTGCTAGAACTGTAAGACGCTGCGGTTTCGGCCCAGTAAAAATACACAAAGTCAACAATAGAGCAAAAACTCATAGTGAGAATGTAGCTTTATATGCCAGCGCTGCATTCAGTATTCTGCTGTGGAATCACTTTCTACATATATTACACTACTTATTCTGTACAAATCCTGAGTTACATTCTGAATTATACTCCAGAGCTGCACTCACTATTCTGCTGGTGCAGTCACTGTATAAATTACATTACTTATCCTGCACTAGCGCTAAGTTACATCCTGTATTATACCCCAGACCTGCACGCACTATTATGCTGCCAGAGCCACTGTGTACATACATTACATCACTGATCCTGTAGATCTTTTATTATAAAAATGAAAAACATAACAATAATAACAGAAACACAACAAGAATATCAGCCAGAACATAATCAGTATAATAAACACTGGTCCAGCTCATTATCTCCTCACACACATATATACAGAATAATAACTCCTTACACCTTCTGGTCCGGTCACCAAACAAAATAACCACAAACAAAAGCTATATACAATATCATAAAGCCCAAGTTCGGTGCCTGATCAAATTATAATGATCAAAACAAAAATCTACAGTGTCAGCATCAGCCCACCGCCAGGAAAGGAGACGACCAGACTTGGGCACATTAAAAGAAAAGCCCCTCCAGAGGAGAGCGGCCCTACGTGTGCCCAATCTCTCATACTCCAGAGAGTGCACCTTCACCAGGTCACCGAGTATGGTCCTAAATACACCGTCCACTGGGAGGATTTTCCGTTGCGTCGATACTAAGCACCGTGCGTTCCACATGTGATACCTAACCACTGCACTAACTAGAAATAAGTGATAAACGAAGAAAAATAACCGAATTTGCAACTCAATTTTTTTATATGAAATATATATTTATTGATAGAAAAAATGGGGGTGGGGTTGGGAGAAATACAAATGCTCAGGGGACAAGAAAAAACGCAACACGATGGGAACAGACGGAAAAGATAACCAATTACAGCAGAGAAATATATTCATAAATGACTGCCAATGAGGAAATATGCTGTATAAAAAGTACATATGATGATAATAATGATGATAATAATAATAAGTGGGTCTTCATGCAAGATGTAACAAGTAAAATTTGATAAATTATACTATAAATAGCAATAAGGAAATAAAAAAAATATATAAAGTGTCTGTGCAAAAAGAATCCCCTAAAAAATGAATTTATAATAAATACTGATAAAAAATATAAACATGACTGATTTATCAATGTGTAACCACTGTGAGGCAGCTCTGTCATTCAAGGTTGGGGGGCACTCGCTTGGCAGCCACACAATCAGATCCAGCTCGGGTTTTCATAAGCCAAACATAGTCCATGAGGTTTATTTGTCATCATAAACCACAGCAATATAAACAGCATTACAGGATAGCGTCCATTATACAGGCTACTCAGCCTCATCCTTATCTCACCCACGTCAGGGTTCCCACATGGCTGTTTCTCCAGGCTGCAGAAATCCACTCACTCCTCAGGGACTCTCAGACGCTGGCCGCCATTACACACACAGCCGCTCCACAGGCTGTTAGTGAGGAGATCCTTCTCCTCACGGGACCTTCCAAACTGGACCAATCAGGTCCCAGCATTCACCCATGTGACCTACCCTGGCCACATGGGTACATGGCCACATGGTCCGTAGCCACGCCCACCGGGTCACATGGCTATGACTTCCATCACAGGTCCTACACATACTCACATAGCCTTTTACTATAGGTGTTATCAGACACACCCCTGGGTGGATTTGTAGGTAACCAGAACCCGCCCATCTGTCTAGTTACCTGAAGGCTTCTCCCTAACACATAGGCACGAAAGATCAGCTCTGCTGATCAGCACATAACCAAGCCTTCATCTCAAAGCCACCCACTTTGAGATACACAACGGCCACTCAGTATTCTGCCACTCATCCTCTCTCTTGGGACATCCACACAGCGCCCCCTAGTGGACACAGTGGTCATTACACCACACCACCAAAAAGTTAATATCATATATCTAAAGTGCCAATGCAAATAAGGTACTGCCAACGGTATTTGATATCATATATTTAAAGTGC
The DNA here is from genome assembly GCF_039654945.1 of Dendrobates tinctorius. Classification (NCBI taxonomy): domain Eukaryota; kingdom Metazoa; phylum Chordata; class Amphibia; order Anura; family Dendrobatidae; genus Dendrobates; species Dendrobates tinctorius. Next base: position 7,302,152 of record NW_027361688.1, read on the forward strand.
CAACAAGAATATATATGTATATATATATAGTGCTGCCTATGGTATTCAACGCTGGTGCAAAATGAAAAGGCAGTATATATAAAAAGTGACATGTGCAGACAACTGTGGCGAACACCAGATCCAACCTCAAAAGAGCTGCAAATTCAACTGTTCACAAGTGTGAACTCTCCGCCCCACCATACAAGGTCTTAAGCTAATCAACAACCCCCCAGTGACAGCATGTACCCCTTCCAGTGACCAGCCCTACCCTGCTCCACTGCCTCTGGGACACAGAGCACAGCACTAAATGTGCTGCGGCCTGGAACAAAGCAATGCTGGGCCTTCGAAAGGAGTCAGGGTGCAAATTTCACCAGCCGATTAAACGGCACCTTTGCCAGAACCTTCCTGTCTACATTGAGGATGGGTTATGGGATGCCAATTCTCAATGCACGATGGGTCCTTACCCTTTGACAAGATGATCAGGGCAGACCTCCTCATTGACTTTGGCAGAGTGTCCAAGGAAAGACACTCATTGAATACCTCAGTCATGAGGGGAACCCAAAGTGTCCTTACAGGTCTTATAGAACTCAGATGTTAAGCCATCTGGATCGAGCGATTATTTTTTTTGGACAAGTTAACTTTCTAAAGTATTCATAGAATCATAGAATGTTAAGGCCCTGTCTCAGCAAGATCGCTAATACGTCACCGACTTTGTGATGCAACTGCGATCTCGCTACATGTGACACGCAGCAGCGACCGGCCCCCCTGCTGGATATCGCTGCGTCGTCGGCGTCCCTCTGGCCTGCGCGCATCGCTGTGTTTGATTGCTGGATCGTTGCTGAAGAGATCTGCCTGTTTGGCAGTTTACTAGCGATCATTTAGAGACGCACCAGCGATCCCTACAGGTCCTATCCTTGTCAGGATTGCTGGTGCGTCGCTCAGTGAAATGGGACACAGAGTTGGAAGGAACCTTGAGGGTCATCGTGTCCAACACCCTGCTTAATGCAGAATTCACTAAACCATCTCAGACAGATGTCTGTTCAGCCTTTGCTTCAAGACTTCCATTGAAGGAGAACTCACCACCTCTCTTGGCCGCCTGTTCCACTCATTGATCACTCTAAAGGTACTGTCACACTTAGCGATGTACCAGCGATCCCGACCAGCGATATGACGCGGTCAGGATCACTGGTACATCGCTAAGTGGTCGCTAGTGAGCTGCCACACAGGCAGATCTCACCAGCGACATCGCTGGGGACGGGGGTCGCTACTTACCTGTCACACTAGGTGATCCTGCGTCCTCCCGCCCGGCTCCACGTGTCGCTCGTCTCTCCACAGGAAGCGCCGCAGGAAGCTGACAACGAGAAACAGTCCTGAACGTTCTCGCGCGATCAGCGATAACCAGCGGGGGAGCGTAGGTAAGTATCAGACACAGCGATGTCGCTAGCAATATCGCTATAACGTCACAAGTTATAGCGATATTGCTAGCAATATCGCTTAGTGTGACAGTACCTTAACTGTCAAAAAGTTTTTTCTAATATCTAATCTGTATCTTCTCCTTTTCAGTTTCATTCCATTGCTTCTCTTGTTTCCATGTGCAAATAAATGTAATGATGATCCCTCTACACTGTGACATTCTTTCAGATATTTGTAGACAGCTATTAAGTCTCCTCTTAGCCTTCTTTTTTACAAGTTAAACATTCCCAGATTCTTTAGCCATTCCTCGTAAGGCATAGATTGCAGTCCGCTTACCATCCTGGTAGCTCTTCTCTGAACTTGCTCCAGTTTTCAATGTATTTTGTACATACTTGGTCATTTTTTCAATAAGGATAGTATGAGATACTTTATCAAATGCTTTGCTGAAGTCGAGATACACTATATCTACCACATTTCTCTGATCCACCCAGTCAGTGATTCCATCATAGAAGGAAATTAGATTAGTCTGGCATGACTTGTTTGCATGAAATGCATGCTGGCTCTGGTTAATTACTGTATTTTTATCCAAGTACTTACATACATGCTGTTTAATAATTTGTTCAAATATTTTTCCTATAGCCTTATAGAAGTAAGGCACACTGGTCAGTAATTTCCTGGCTCTGTCTTCTTTTCTTTGTTTGAAGCTAGGGACATTTGTCTTTCTCCAATCTTCTGGGACTTCTGTTTTCCAGGATTTTTCAAAGATTCTGGCTAGTGGTTCTGCAATTTGCTTTGCTAATAGCCTAGGATGTATCTTTCAATAACCTAGGATGTAATTCATCTGTACTATTAGATTTAAATTAATTTAAATTAGCTCAGTGTTCCCTCACTATCTCTCTGTTTATGGGTAGTGTGGATTCCTTTGATGGCACCATGAAGATCAGTTGATATTGCATTTACTTTCTTAGAGAACACAGATACAAAATAGGAATTTAAAAATTCAGCCTTCTCAACATCATTTTTTACCACTTCACCCTTTTCATCCTGTAAAAATCCTATAGCATCTTTGACTTTTCTTTTGCTTTTGACATACGCCCAAAATACTTTTTGCAAGCCTTACTTCATTACTGGCTTTAGCTCTTCTAACACACACATACTCCGATATCTCCGGTTTTGGTATTTCCGATACCAGAAATATCAGTACATGTGAAAGAGGTCTAACTGTGATTTCTGGATCTCAAGTGCTTTACCAAAGTTTTTTCAATTTGTCAAATGTACTACAGGTGACAACAGTATATTGGCTCTCCTGTAAGGTAATGTTAAGAATGCTCATTCATTGTCTGATTCCCCTGGGGAATCAGACCACAATCTTATATTATTGTCACCAGTTTATCAACAAGTTGTCACAATCTGCTACAATTAAAAAAATCAGCATTTGGACTCCAGTGGTAGAGATGTTACAAGAATGCTTTGATCTTACAGACTGAAACTTGTTGTGTGGAACTGGGGGAGATGTTAATGAAGCTGATGTTAAGGGTCCCGTTACACTAAACGACGCAACAGCGATCCCGATAACGATAGGATCTGGTCAGGATCGCTGGCGCGTCGCTTCATGATCGCTGGTGAGCTGTCAAACAGGCAGATCTCACCAGCGATCAGGACAAGCGAGGACGCTGGTATCCAAGGTATACAGCAGGTAGCTAAGCGCCACACGCGCTTAGTTACCCACTGTGTACCCTGGATACCAGCGTGCTCGCGCTGGGAGCTGGTATCCAAGGTAAACAGCGGATACCAGCTGGTAAACCCCCCAGCTTTGAGCAGGGGGTTGGACCAGATGGCCCAGGAGGTCCCTTCCAACTCTACGATTCTATGATTCTATGATTCTATGATCGCTGTGTGTGACACTTACCAGCAACCGGCCTCCCTGCCGGGTATCGCTGATCATCCTGGAATGACCAGGAAATTTTTTTGATTGCTGGTCTCCCGCTGGCCAGCACGCATCGCTGCGTGTGGCAGGCGGGAGACCAGTGATCAGCGAGCTGGCGCTAGTAACTAAGGTAAACACCGGGTTTCTAAGCGGCACACACTGCTTAGAAACCCGATGTGTACCTTGGTTACCATCTCCCTGCATCAGCGCGCTGGTAACTAAGGTACACAGTGGGTAACTAAGCGACGTGCGTCACTTGTTACCCGCGTGTCGCTGGTGCTGATCACTGGTGAAGCTGCCTGTTTGCAAAGGCGTTTTTGCAAATAACAAGCCCTAGATTACAAAAGAATTAAAACACTTACTAAACAGGAAAAACCTGGCATTTAAAGTGAGGGATGAAAAGAAAATTAAAATCATACAAGGAGACTTGAAAAAAAGAATAAGAGATGCCCGGGAGCATGGGCGGATATACCGCCGGTTCAACCGATGCGACTGCACCGGGGCCCAGAGCCTCTAGGGGGCCCTGCAAGGTGGCTAATGATGAGGGCAATCTAGCCGGTTTCTCCGGGCCCGAGTCTCCGGGTGCCCCTGGCCAGATTGCCCTCATGTGCAGCGGTGGGCAGGGAGCGATCCAAGCAGCTCCGCTGCCTGCAAGAGAAAATTACAGGAGCGGAGCTGCAAGGATCCATCCTGCTTCCTGCCCTTGCTTCCTGTCTCTGACACAGAGAGGAGAGCCGCTGCTGTGCCAGAGCGAGTAAGCGCGGGCGATGCTGCGGATAGGTGAGAGGAGAGAGGTGGCTGTGTGTGTGTGTATGTATGTATGTGTGTATGTCTGTGTGTGTATGGATGTGTATGTATGTGTGTGTATGAGTGTATGTCTGTGTGTGTGTGTAGGTGGAGCCTGGCCCTGGAGGAGATGGGGACATGAGAAGGCCGTGATGGGGAGAGAAGGCTGTTGTGAACACTTTTCACTTGGCTTTTGAGTTTGGGCTCCCTCTGGTGGTTGCTGCTCGTAATGGAGCTGATCTTGCTGACAGAAGTCAATCACCTGAGCAGGATGATTGGAGGTCAGGTGTTACAGACTGGGGAGATTTAAGTGAGCAACTTTCTCTCAGCTCTTGCCGGTGATTTGTTTTCCTCCTGAGCTTTTGGGAAGTCTGCTTGCCTCCTGCTTCGTCCTGCATCTTTCAGATAAGTTATTTGTCTGCTTGAATCTTTTTGCATTTGATCCATTTTTTTGCTTGTCTCTGATTTCTGCCTTGCTGGTGTGAGTCCAGCCTGGTTCCCTGCTGGGGCCTGTGCTGGACTCTGTTTCAGTTGCCATGGCTTATGTCAGTCTTTGCATTATTTCTAATCCCCTGTTATATCAGTATCTTTTGTTTGCGTCCAGTTACACCAGAGTGCTGATTTAGTGGGGGAGAGGTCGTGTGGCCTCAGTATTTTTGCATATCAGATGTGTTGGAATTTTGCTTAGGGTTTTTGCGTGATTGCAGACAGTATCCTTTCCTGTCCTTTTATCTAGACAGTTTCGGCCCCATCGTTTGCTTACTCTATTTTCTGCCTGTGTTTGTGCTTCATCTTGTCTCACCGGCAATATATGTTCGGGGGTTATCTATTCCTTTGGGGTTCTACTCCGGGGCAGTTTTGCTTTCCCCTTTCTCTCTTTAGACTTAGTTAATTCTTTGGCTGTGCCGAGGCGTCTAGGGCATCGTAGGTACGTCCCACGGCTAATTCTAGTTGGGTTGTCAGTTTAGGGGTCTGCAATCCGCTAAGTTACCAACCTCTCTGGTTATCTGGTTGCTTTGCTTACTTCCCTGCTATCCTCCTCGGTTACCTAATCATAACAGAAGGCTATGATGCCTGGGCCTCCTGGGATGATGGGAGAAGGCCATGAGGGGTTATTGGGAGAAGGCCATGATGGGGTGAAGGAAGAAGGCCTTGATGGGGGTGATGAAGAGAAGGCATTGATGGGATCATGGGAGTAATGGTGAGAAGGCAATGATGGGAGTGATGGGGTGATGGAGAAGGCAATGATGGGAGTGATGGGGAGAAGGGAGTGATGGGGAGAAGGCAATGATGGGAGTGATGGAGAAGGCAATGATGGGAGTGATCGGGAGAAGGCAGTGATGGGGTGATGGAGAAGGCAATGATGGGAGTGATGGGGAGAAGGGAGTGATGGGGAGAAGGCAATGATGGGAGTGATGGAGAAGGCAATAATTGGAGTGATGGGGAGAAGGCCATGATGGGGTGATGGGGAGAAGGCAGTGATGGGGTGATGGAGAAGGCAATGATGGGGTGATGGAGAAGGCAATGATGGGAGTGATGGGGAGAGGGCAATGATGGGAGTGATGGAGAGAAGGCAGTGATGGGGTGATGGAGAAGGCAATGATGGGAGTGATGGGGATAATGCAATGATGGGAGTGATGGGGAGAAGGCAATGATGGGGTGATGGGGAGAAGGAAATGATGGGGTGATGGGAGAAGGCCATGATGGGGTGATGGGGAGAAGGCCATGAAGGGGTGATGGGGAGAAGGCCATGATGGGGTGATGGAGAAGGCAATGATGGGAGTGATGGTGAGAAGGCAATGATGGGAGTGATGGAGAAGGCAATGATGGGGGTGATGGGAAGGCAATGTTGGGGGTGATGGAGAGGGCAATGATGGGGTGGTGGGAGAAAAATAAATGTTGATGTTGGGGGAGAATGCAATGATGGTGGTGGTGGAAAGGGCAATAATGTGGGTGGTGGAGGAGGAAATGATGGAGGTGATGGAATGGGCAATGATGGGAGTGGTGGGGAGAAAGCAAAGATAGTGGTGGGGAGAAGAAAATGATGGAGGTGGTGAAGAGGGCAATGATGGGGTGGGGGAGAGGACAATAATGGGATGCGAGAGGAGGAGGACAATGAGGGGTGTGGGGGATTGGGATGGGAGGAAGGGGGACTTATAATGGCCTTAGGAACAGGGGGAGGTGGAGGAAGACATTATTATTGCTTATTATGTCTAACACAGTCCCTTAGTATATAGTGTACTCACTAACTCTGTATAACACCATCCTTAGTTACATAGTTTCCTCTTTTATTATGTATAACACCATCTCTTATTACGTACCATCCTCTCTAGTTATATATGGTGCCGTCCCTTATTATATAGCTTCCTCTGCTGATATGTATAGTGCTGTCTCTTACATAGTGTATGTATTCTTGCTAATTTTGTTATTCACAGCACCCTCTTTTATTACATAGTCCCCTCTCTTTTTAGATATAAAATGACTGCTGATTGAGGAGTCGGTGACCAAACTACCAGTCCATCAGCTCCTCCATTAGACAGGAAGCTTTCCCATGCGCCATCAGCCATCATTGCATTATACAGCTAACAAGACAGGACGGTATGTAATAAAAAACAGGGCTCTATATAATTCAATATGTAAGGGACGGTACTGTACATAACAAGAGAGAGCACTGTGTAAGGGACAGCAATATACATAATAAAGGAGACTATGTAATATATACATGTATGTGTGTGTGGCTATATAATATATATGTATATATATACATATATACACACATGTAGCTTTGACGCCATAAAAGGAGCGGGGGGGGCAGACACATTTCTTGCACAGGGGCCCCAAGCTGTCAGTGTCCGCCCCTGGCCGGGAGGCTTTCAGAATAAAACTAGAAAATAGAATGTCACGTAATAACCCCAAGGAGGTAAGGTCGGGAACGAAACTAATGACATTACATTACTGATCCTGTACTGAACTTGAGGTACATCGTGTATAATTCCAGAACTTCCCTTACTATTCTGCTGGTGCAGTCACTGTGTACATACATTACATTACTGATCCTGAGTTATACACCAGAGCTGACCTCACTATTCTGCTGGTGCAGTCACTGTGTACATACATTACTGATCCTGAGTTACATCCTGTATTATACTCCAGAGCTCCACTCACTATTCTGTTTGTGCAGTCACTGTGTACATACATTACATTACTGATCCTGAGTTACATCCTGTATTATACTCCAGAGCTGCTCTCATTATTCTGCTTGTGCAGTCACTGTGTACATACATTACATTACTGATCCTGTACTGATCCTGAGTTACATCCTGTATTATACTCCAGAGCTGCTCTCATTATTCTGCTTGTGCAGTCACTGTGTACATACATTTTATTACTGATCCTGAGTTTCATCCTGTATTTGGCTATGTGAACACGCTGCGGATTCTGCTGCGGATCCGCAGCAGTTCTGCAGACAGCGTACAGTACAATGTAAGTCTATGTGATTTACAATGTGCAGTGCACATGCTGCGGTTTTTCAACTGCGGAAAAGCTGCGGTTTAGAATCCGCAGAAAGAATTGACATGTCAATTCTTTCTGCGGATTCCGCTGCAGTTTGCCACCTATTCCATTGTCCAGGTGTCAAGCCGCACGGGAAAACCGCTGGCTAATCCGCAGGTCATTTTAGCTGCGCTTTACCTGCGGATCCGCAGATACAAATCTGTGGGTGAATCCGCAGCGTGTGCACATAGCCTTATACTTCAGAGCTGCAACCACTATTCTGCTGGTGCAATCACTGTGTACATACATTACATTACTGATCCTGTACTGATCCTTAGTTACATCCTGTATTATACTCCAGAGCTGCACTCACTATTCTGCAGGTGCAGTCACTGTGTACATACATTACATTACTGACCCTGTACTGATCCTGAGTTCAGGACTGGTTTTAGGCAAAGTGGGGCCCTAGGCAAAAGTTTAAAATGGGGCCCCAAATACTAACATATTGCGTATCACACAGAAGCATTTTGGTTGTAGTTACATGCGCTTAGTTCAGGCCACTAAACGAGTGTGATCGACAATATTGAAGTCGTTCAACGCTTGTTTCCCGGCCTCTTTACACCAACTGAGAAAGAATGATGGGAATAGAACAATCACTATTAGATCAATCTGTCCCTATAAAGTATCATGTTATCAGCGGCATATCTACAGTTTACACCGGTGATGTGCTACTAAGAACAATGATTTTTGCTCCAGCATAAACAATCCAATCACTCAATGAATATTTTGCTTGTTTAGTATAATACACCCCATAGTCCTCCATATATTATAACGTGCCCCTTAGTCCTCCATATAGTATAATACACTCCCCATAGTCCTCCATATAGTATAATATACTCCCCATGGTCCTCCATATAGTATAATACACTCCCTATAGTCCCCATGTATTAAAATACACTCCTCAGTCCTCCATATAGTATTATACACTTCCCATAGTCCTCCATATAGTATAAAACACTACTCAGTCCTCCATATAGTATAATACACTCCTCATAGCCCTCCATATATTAAAATACACTCCTCAGTCCTCTACACAGTATAATACACTCCTCAGTCCTCCATTTAGTATAATACACTACTCAGCCCTCCATATATTAAAATGCACTCAGTCCTCCATATAGTATAATACACTACTCAGTCCTCCATATAGTATAATATACTCCTCATAGCCCTCCATATATTAAAATACACAGTCTTTCATATAGTATAATACACTCCTCAGTCCTCCATTTAGTATAATGCACTCCTTGTAGTGCTCCATATAGTATAATGCACTGCCATAGTCATCCATGTAGTACACTTCCCATAGTATAATGTACCCCATAGTTCTTCATATAGTATAATGTATTCCCCTTAGTCCTCGATACAGTATAATGCAGCCCACATATAGTATAATGCAGCCACCCCACAGATTATAATGCAGCCACCCCACAGAGTATAATGCAGTCACCCCACAGAGTATAATGCAGCCTCATCATACAATATAATGTAACCCCCCAAACGATATAATGCAGTCCCCCTCATATAGTATAATGCAGCCTCTCCATAGAATATATGGTAGCTCCCTCATAGAGTATAATGCAGCCCCCTACAGATTATAATGCAGCCCCCTTATATTTATAATGTAACCCCTTCATAGAATAAAATGTAGCCCTCCTCATAGCGTATAATGCAGCCCCCATAGAATATAATGTAGCCCACCTCATAGAGTATAATGCAGCCCCCATAGAATATAATGTAGCCCCCTGATAGAATATAATGAAGCCCCCATACAATATAATCTAGCCCCCCCCATAGAATATAATGCAGCTCCCTCATATAGTATAATGTAGCCCCCTCAGAGTATGATGCAATCACCCCTCATAGAATATATTAAATATAATACATCCCCAATAGAATATAATGTATCCCCCCATAGAATATAATGCAGCCCACCCACAGAATATAATGTACCCCCCTTAGAATATAATACAGCCCACCCATAGATTATAATACAACCCCCATAGAATATAATGCCTGCAATGATCCTCGGTCTACTGAACCACCGCACGACCTGCTCAACCCCCTCCTACTGTATCCTCACCCATCCCTGTAGACTGTGAGCCCTCGCGGGCAGGGTCCCCTCTCCTTATGTACTTGTGCGTCCCTTGTCTTACACTTGTTTATTATTCTTGTATATATTACACTTGTCTATAATTCCCCTTTTGACATGTAAAGCGCCATGGAATAAATGGCGCTATATAAATGCATAATAATAATATAATGTACCCCCATAGAATATAATACAGTCCCCCATAGAATATGATGTACCCCCCACAGAATATAATACAGCCGACCCATAGAATATAATGTACCCCCCATTGTATAGAACACAGCCTCCTCCATCCCCCCCCATAGCACCACAGTGCTGTACTCACAGCTATATTAAAAAAGAAAACCCCACAATCCTCACCTCTCCTCGTGCCCCATGCTGCTCCTGGCTCCGGTCTCAGCAGCTGCCCTTCCCGGCACATAGTGGGAGCGCGATGATATGTCATTGCGCATCCGCAGTGTCAAAGGCAGAGAGGAATGACGGAAGAGGAAGCGTCATCTGACGCTCTCTCCTCCATCATTGCTTTGAACTGTACAGGCGTCTATGATGCCGGTATACTTCAATGCGGCAGTGGTGGGGCAGTTGGCGCTGGCAGCAGGCGGGCCCCCTTGCCTCACGGGCCCCATAGCGGATGCGTGGTGTGCCGAAGCTGGGGGAGCGGGGGCCCTAGGCAGCTTCTGGGTCTGCCTGCCGCTAACGCCAGCCCTGCCTGAGTTACATCCTGTATTATACCCCAGAGCTGCACTCACTATTCTGCTGTCACTGTGTAAATTACCGTATTTTTCAGACTATAAGATGCAGTTTTACTCCAGAAATTTTGGGGGAAACTAGGGGTGTGTCTTATAGTCGGAATGTACTTACAGTTAACATGGTGGCAGCAGGAGTCAGGCGATTCTTCCAGTGGTCCCACGCCGCAGGGCGATGATCTCACTCCCAGCCTAGACTGGTGCGGCTGGTTCGGTGGTGCTCGGTGGTGCGGGGGGCTCCGGCGACATTTTGTGAAAGCCCAGAGCCCCGCACTTCTATTGCGTCTATGCTGTGGCCTCTGAAAAAATGGCCGCCGGAGGCGGCACATGTGCAGATTGAGATCTCAGCTCTGTGATCTCGTCTCCCGAGATCTCAATCTGAGGATGTGCCGCCTCCTGCTGTCATTTTCCCGGAGGCCACATCATCAAGGCAATATAAGTGTGGGGGCTCTGGGCTTTCACAAAATGTTGCCGGAGCCCTCCGCAGCACCGAGCACCGCCAAAGCTGTTGCACCAGCCAGGGATGGGAGCAAGATCATCGCCCAGCAGTGTCGGACCACCGGACGAAGCGCCAGACTCCTGCTGCCACCAGTGCTGCGGATCCCTCCCAGGTAAGCTGAATTGAAGACTGTAAGACGGACCCCCATTTGATGCATTAATTTTTTTCCCCATTTTCCTTCTGAAAATTTGGGGTGTGTCTTATGGTCCAGTGTGTCTTATAGGAATGCAGCCAGTCAGCTTATCAATCACCACAGGCAAGACGGGACTGTCCACAAGAACAGGGACAGACAATAACTCAATAGCATCAAAGTCATTTGTGGGGTCAGCACTCGGTGCGAAGGGTGGCGTGAAGTTGTCAGCTGGAGCAGCGGAGAGGGAGTCAACCTTCTCCTGTTGCTTTCCCGCCAAGTCTCTCTCGTTTCCAGGCTGTCCTCTTTATACTCCCCGCGTCCCCTGCTGTCCAGCGTGAAGGTCCTTCCCTCCCAGAAGAACCCTCCCCCCGGCAACAGTGGTGACAGCCCTGATAGTTCCATACTTAAAGGGCACCGGAAATCACTGACTCTGCCTCGGCTCATCCTCTTACAACCCCCCTCTCTTTTCACTCGCCAATCCATGGGTGAGGCATTCTGAACATCGTTATAGAGATGATTGACTGTTCCAGCGGTTTGCCGCCAAAAAAAACTGGTCCTGATTGTAACGATTGGGGGGTTGTCCAGCCATTGATCATTCGGAGCGACGTAGAATGGAAGAAATAGTGGAGTCTTCCAGTGGAGGCAAAGTTGGATCTGCATCTGACACGATGTTATCTTCCGTGGTCCCAGGGCCCGGACCAACAGACGTATTTTTAGATGGTTGCTCAGGATGTGCAATGTGGCCCCAACTTATGCTAACATCTACATGGCGGTATTTGAGGACCAGTACGTGTACAGTTCCACCTCCTGGCGCCATGTCAAATCCTGGTGGCGCTACATCGGTGATGTTTTTGTTGTTTGGGATGGTGGATATGAGGATCTTCTGTGTTTTCAGAATGAGCTCAATGGTGTCTTTCCAGAACTGAAATTCACTTTGAGTAGTTCTACTGAGCAAATACAGTTTTTGGACATACTGGTATATAAAAAGAACGCTTTTTGGGTACAGACTTGTTTGTTAAAGACACCGATAGGAACAACTTGCTTCTATATAGTAATCACCCTAGAAGGATGATTGACTCCCTTCCATGGAGCCAACTACTTAAGGGGGTTTTACACATAGCAATATCGCTAGCAATATCGCTAAAACGTCACTGATTTTGTGACGTTATAGCGATATCGCTAGCGATATCGCTATGTGTGATCCTTACCTCCGACCGACTCCCCTGCTGTCCGTCGCTGATCGCGCGAGATCGGGCGGCTCCATTTCTCGTCGTCTGCTTCCTGCTGGGCTTCCTGCTGTGTAAGACGAGCGACGCTGGACGCGGGCGGGAGGACGTCTGGATCGCTGTGTGTGAAAGGTGAGTATCGTCCGCTGTATCGCTGCGAGATCTTTCTGTGTGAAAGCTCACTAGCGATCATTTAGCGATGCACCAGCGATCCTGACCGGGTCGGATCGCTGGTCGGATCGTTGGTGCATCGCTAAATGTAAAAGGGCCTTTAGAGTGCATAGAATTGTATCAGATGAGGAGAAGGTAGATTACAGATTGGATGAGATGTGCAATAAGTTTATTCTGAGAGGTTATCCAGAGAAAGAGGTTTTCAGGTTTAAGGGAAGAGTCAAGAATCTGACAAAAGAAGAAGCATCTAGAAAACAAACTGACTCTGCCATTAAACGAGTACCCTTTGTGTCTACTTATGGTCCAGCAAGTGAACCTATTGGTAATATCTTGAAAAGACATTGGGGTTTGCTCCACAAGGGTTTGCCGTCTATACCAGATTTTGCCTCCCCTCCTATCTTTTCTTATAGAAGAGGTTATAATCTAAAGGATAAACTTGTGAAGTCGGATGTGGGGTCTTTTAAGAACTCAATACAGGTTACTTTATGTCCTCCCAGGAAGGATAATTTTCCTTGCCTGGGTTGTGCATGCTGCAGTAATATGTTAAAAGGAGATTGTTTTTCGCATCCATATACTGGTAAAAAGTTTTTTTTATTAATAATAGATATACATGTACAGTAGTTTTAGTTTTGTGATATATCTATTGGTGTGCCCATGTGGGCTTATGTATGTGGGAGAGACGACAATGGAAGTCAGGTCTAGGATTAGCAAGCATAAGAGTACTATCAGGACTAAAGTACTAGATCTACCTGTTTCAAAGCACTTTTGTGAGTTAAGGCATTCTGTGAATCAGCTTAGATTTAGGGTGATAGACAGTGTACCGATAAAAAGGCGGGGAGGGGACAGATTGAAGATTTTAAAAAGAAAAGAAAGGAAGTGGATTTCAACTCTTCAGAACGTTGTATCCAAAAGGGTTGAATTTGGATAATAATCTACAGATCTGTACAACATAAAAAATCCGTTCCTGTCCTTATTGGGGTTAATTTGGAGGTTTATAGGAGCTTTGGAGGTGAATTGTTTCTAAAAAAAAAAGTTTTTTTTTTATTTTCTTTTTTTCTGTAGGTGTGCTTCGCAGACAATGGGGAGTGAGGAGTGGATATAGGATTGTGGAACCTGGATTATGGATCCTTATATTATTTGTTGACTGTTTATCTGTTTCCCCTTGTCTCCTTTTCTCTCCACAGAGTGGCGTGAAGACTGAGATTTAGAAAAATTTCTACATTAAAAAACTCACCTGTATATCATTCGGGTGTTTTATCTAGCATTGTCCTCATATATAATTGGGCCCATTATAAAAGAAAAAAAATATTTTTTGTCATGGATTTGATAATATATAGTGCCCTAAAGGGTTAATACAACACCATGGGGATGTGGTCAGGTGACTTTCTATCACCATGACAATGAGAGGATGTTTGTATAGCCTGTGTGTGCTGAGCTTGGATCCCTCTGTTTATAAGTGATCGGGTGACTCTATATAGAGGTGGCGCTCTGATGCGCATATACTGTATATAGCACATGATTGAAGTGATTATATCACTATGATGAGGGATAGATATCCCGTGTGCCTGTTTTTGTGTGCTGTGTCTGCAGTGTCTGTGGGCGGTCAGGTGACTTTGGTGAGACTACTGTGCATGCACTGAGACACGAGGTAGAGGAACAAATAACATCACCTTTAAGGCAGCATTGTGAGTCAATCAGATTTGCTAAAGACATGAGTGAAAGAAAGAGGAATGCTGATTGGGTCTAAATGTAAACATGCGATGGGATTAGGTGCGATTGGATTGTGGTCACCATATTAGCATACTATGCTGTCTTATATGATTGGATGTGCTTTTATGTGCACTTTCTATATCTTGTTGCTGTTGAAATTTGTTGTATTTCATATGTGATTGATATATTTGTAAACTCTGAATGTATTAATGAGAATTACTATTTTTTATTATGTATAATTTTTGCAATTGATAAGAGTGGGCGGTTTTTGATGTGGGAGTGGTTTGTGTGAGCCACCTCACTATATATGATCGCCATTTTATGGATTTTGTATGCTTGACAAAGACCTGCAAAGGTCGAATCGTTGCATTTTGGCAGAATAAAGTTTTTGAAAACTTCTAAATCACCTGGAAGGGATGCTGTTCTTCTTTTCTATTTTCTAGGTAGATACCCCCGTCCATGGGTAGTCTTCCCCTGGATCCATCTCCAGCTCCGTAACTTCTTTTCCCATCCGCCCGAACAACACGGAGTAAGGTGTGTAGCCGGTGGTTTAATTGACCCGATTGTTATAGATCCACACGAGTTCAGAAACATACTCTGGCCACCTAGCCTTCCTGTCATCTTCCAGGGTCCTCAGCATCTGGATTAGATTACGGTTAAACCGCTCACAGGCCCCATTTCCCTGAGGATGGTACGGCGTGGTGTGCAACCTGTCGAACTGATAGATCCGCTGCAACTCATCCATTCCTTTTCCTAAGAAACAAGCTCCGTGATCCGAATGGATCCGCTGTGGGCATCCATTTTTAAAACAATCTGATTGAATTGTTTTTTTTTATTTATAAATTTATCAGTTCCATGTTTATTGGTGTCTTTTTTAGTTCCTTTTCCCCTAGTGCCTATGGACTTCCTTTTCGGTTTGCTGACTGTGAGAGGGTCCGTGAAAAATAGTTCGTTATGGGGTTGTTTACCCGGGTTTGTAACGGTAATGCTGTAATAGAGTGGCTCTCTAATCTGGGTAAAAGGGGGGAAATTACACCACAATCTTATATTTTTGTCACCAGTTTATCAACCAGTTGTTAGTAAACAACCTGCTACAATTAAAAAAAAATCAGAATTTGGTCTCCAGTGGTTGAGGAGATGTTAGGGTCCCGTTTCACATAGCAACGCACCAGCGATCCCGACGATACGACCTGGTAGGGATCGCTGGTGCATCGCTAAATGATCGCTAGTAAGCTGCCAAACAGGCAGATCTCTTCAGGACGCAGCAACGATCCAGCGATCAAACACAGCGATGTGCGCTGGCCAGAGGGACGCCGACGACAAAAAAATGACCCAGGACATTCCTGCACGATCAGCGATATCCAGCAGGGGGCCGGTCGCTGCTGCGTTTCACATGTAGCGAGATCGCAGGCAAGATCGCTGTTGCATCGGTGACGCATTAGCGATCTCGCTATGTGAGATGGGGGCCTTTACAAGAATGGTTTGATCTTACAAACTGGGATTTGTTGTGTGGAACTGGTGGAGAGGATGTTAATGAAGCTGATGTTAACTAAGGGGCTGGTAGATTTACTGATTACATTAACTTTTGTACTGATAGGCTGGTGCCTGTAAAGGAGATAATAATAATAATAATAATAATAATAATAATCTTTATTTATATAGCGCCAACATATTCCGCAGCGCTTTACAGTTTAACAGTTTCAAAACACAAGTCATAAGTAACAACGCTAACAATACAATAATTAAAGCAAAATAAGACGAAATAAGACGACCCTGCTCGTGAGAGCTTACAATCTACAATGAGGTGGGGGAGATACAGAGTACAGGTGTGTATTTACAATGGTGTATTTACAATGATGGTCCAGCCATCTTGCAGGAGTGAAGGATGGATGGAGATAGTGAATGGGCTACGCACGCACACTTACACAGAGAATGACTTTGATTAGTGAATGTGATAGGCCGCTCTGAACAGGTGTGTTTTGAGGGAGCGCCTAAAACTATGCAAATTGTGGATAGTCCTGATTTCTTGGGGTAGAGCATTCCAGAGGATAGGAGCAGCACGGGAGAAGTCTTGGAGTCGGGAGTGGGAGGTACGGATTAGTGCAGAGGTTAGTCGAAAGTCGTTTGCAGAGCGCAGCGATCGGCTAGGCCGATAGACAGAAATGAGAGAAGAGATGTAAGGGGGTGCCGCACTGTGGAGAGCTTTGTGGGTGAGAACAAGTACTTTGAATTGGATCCTATAATGAATGGGCAGCCAATGTAAGGACTGTCGAAGAGCGGACGCGTCCGAGTACCGATTACCCAGATGGACGATCCTGGCTGCTGCATTGAGTATGGACTGGAGAGGGGATAGTCGAGTGACGGGGAGGCCAATTAATAGAGCGTTGCAGTAATCCAGGCGAGAGTGGATCAATGCAACAGTGAGGGTTTTTGTTGTTTCCATAGTGAGAAAAGGGCGGATTCTAGAGATGTTCTTTAGGTGTAAGCGGCAAGAGCGGGCAAGGGATTGTATATGGGATGTAAAGGAGAGATTGGTGTCAAACATAACACCCAGATAGCGCACCTGCTGCCGGGGTGTTATTGTGGTACCACCCACGGAGAAGGAAATGTCAGATTTAGGGAGGTTAGTAGACGGCGGGAGCAGAAGTTCAGTTTTGGAGAGGTTGAGTTTCAGATAGAGAGCGGACATGATATTGGAGACTGCGGACAGACAGTCACTGGCGTTCTGTAGTACAGCGGGGGTAAGGTCGGGGGAAGACGTGTATAGTTGTGTGTCATCAGCATAAAGATGGTACTGAAAGCCAAATCTGCTGATGGTCTGTCCAATTGGGGCCGTGTAGAGAGAGAAAAGAAGGGGGCCAAGGACTGAGCCCTGAGGTACCCCGACAGCAAGAGGAAGAGGAGATGACGTGGAGCCAGAGAACAAGACACTGAAGGAGCGGTCAGAGAGATAGGAAGAGAACCAGGAGAGTGCAGTGTCCTTAATGCCTAGTGACTGGAGCCTAGAGAGTAGGAGATGGTGGTCAACAGTATCGAAAGCTGCAGATAGGTCAAGAAGAATGAGCAGAGAGTGGTCACCGTTACGTTTTGCTGTCAGAAGGTCATTGGTCACTTTGATGAGTGCAGTTTCAGTCGAATGTAGGGGGCGGAAGCCGGACTGTGAAGGGTCTAGAAGGGAGTGAATGGAGAGGTAACGGGTAAGGCGGGAGTAAACTAGGCGTTCCAAAAGTTTAGAGATGAAGGGGAGATTGGAGACTGGTCTGTAGTTGTTTGTGCAGGATGGGTCGAGAGCAGGTTTCTTTAGTAGTGGAGTAACGATGGCGTGTTTGAAGGAGGATGGGAAAATGCCTGAGGAGAGGGAGAGATTAAAGATTGTAGTTAGGTGGGTTGTGACGACTGGTGAGAGAGACTGGAGGAGATGTGAGGGAATGGGGTCGGTAGTGCATGTAGTCGGACGAGAAGAAGAGAGGAGTCTGGAGACTTCTTCTTCTGTTATGGGATCAAATGTGGAGAGTGAGCCAGGGGAGATGTAGGAAGGGATGGGAGTCACAGCACTTGGTGGTTGGGAGCAAATTTCTTGACGGATATTATCTATTTTTTCTGTAAAGTGGGAGGCCAGGTCATCAGCACAAATGTCTGTGATAGGGGCTTGTGCTTTTGGCCTGAGGAGGGAGTGAAAAGTGTCAAAAAGTTTCTTGGGGTTGTTGGCTAGTGAGGAGATCAGGGTGGTGAAGTAGGTCTGTTTGGCAAGGTGAAGGGCAGCGTTATAGGTTCTTAACATAAATTTGAAGTGGATGAAGTCTTCTGGTGTGCGGGTTTTTCTCCATAGGCGTTCAGCACTCCTGGAGCATCGCTGGAGAAGTTGAGTTTGCGATGTGAGCCAGGGCTCCTTTACTCTGTGTTTGGAGGTTCTGAGGGTGAGGGGAGCTACTTGGTCAAGGGTGCTTCTAAGAGTGTCATTGTAGTGATGAACAGCCAGATTAGGACAGGAAAGAGAGGAGATTGGGGACAGAGATGAGTGTAGGGAATCTGAAAGTGTCTGAGGGTTAATAGCTTGTAGATTTCTGACTGTGTGGTAGGTAGGAATGAGCTGGGGTGGGTGAGGATTTGTGAGCGTGAAGGAGAGAATGTTGTGGTCAGAGAGTGGAAGCGGTGAGTTGTTTAGGTGGGAGATTGAACAGAGCCGGCAGAAGACCAGATCAAGGGTGTTACCGTCCTTATGTGTCTCAGAGGTTGAAAGCTGTGAGAGGCCTAGAGAGGTGGTTAGTGATAGAAGCTGGGATGCAGATGTGGAATTAGGGCTGTTAATGGGGATGTTGAAGTCTCCCAGGATGAGGGTTGGTAGTTCTGAGGACATGAAGTGTGGCAGCCAGGCTGAAAAGTGGTCAAGGAAGAGGGTGGGTGAGCCTGGGGGCCGGTATATGACCGCTACCCTGAGGGAGAAGGGACGGAAGAGCCTGATGGTGTGGACCTCAAAAGAAGGGAATAAGAGTGATGGGACTGGGGGGATGACCTGGAAAGTGCATTGTGGGGACAGGAGTATGCCAACTCCACCACCAGGTCTGTTTGTGGGTCTTGGGGAGTGAGAGAATTGTAAGCCACCGTAGGAAATGGCAGCAGGAGAGACAGTGTCAGAATCCTGAATCCAGGTTTCAGTGAGGGCCAACAGATTAAGAGAGTTGTTCAGAAAGTAGTTGTGTAGGAAAGGAAGCTTGTTACAAGCAGACCGTGGATTCCAGAGGGCACAATTAAAAGATTGAGATGAGGGAGTGCAAGTAATGTTAATCAGATTATTGTGGTTTCGATATGAGGTAGGGTAGGGGTCGAGGTTGGGGGATGGTGGACCAGGGTTGGGGGAGATGTCCCCTGAAATCGGTAGGAGAAGGAAGATAAAGAGCCAATAGTTGTTGGAATTGTAAGTAGTTTTTTTCTGCGATGTGTTTGGGCAAGATGGGCTGAGGTTTCTCAGGAAGGTGAGGAGTGTGTGGGAGCTGTACATGGGAGAGGGAAGTATAGAGGGGCTGATGTGTATGGGGGGATAGGGTGATGAATGTGGATGGCAAGGGAACACAGGAGGATAAAAATAAAGCACATGGTTAAAGGGGAAGGCAAGGTGTGGGTTACCTGACTCCTGCCCTGACTAACTGCCATGTATAACTGCCGTTTTGCTGGATGCTTATCTTCTGTGATGCTTTGCTTATGGGATGCTTGCGTGCTGTACCCCACACTGCGTGCTTCCCCTTAGCAACTACTACATATATAGGCCACACTACAGGGTCAGGAGAGAGGGATTGTGGGAGATGGTTGGGTATAATTTGGCAGCTGGGGCCAGCACACCAGGGGATGGTTAGATGATCAAAGGCACTAGACCAAGATGTGGCAAAATGCTATAGCACCTTCCACCTGATAAGATCTAGAAAGGCCCCAGTCACAGATCTAAAGCAGTAAGTATTACATACAGTGCAACAAATGAATTATACCAAAGCTTTAGCAAGCACATTTAAATATGCAGCAAAATGGTCAAGCAGCAGAAGTATGGAGTTGTACCATTTGGATATATTACAGCAGAGAAATAGAGGCAGCAGAGGTGGGAAGTTGTATCATTCAGGCTGCTTGCTGGCAGTGAATGGAGTAAATACATGCAGGGTGGCTCAGTTGATTACCATTTGGATATATTACAGCAGAGAAATAGAGGCAGCAGAGGTGGGAAGTTGTATCATTCAGGCTGCTTGCTGGCAGTGAATGGAGTAAATACATGCAGGGTGGCTCAGTTGATTACCATTTGGATATATTACAGCAGAGAAATAGAGGCAGCAGAGGTGGGAAGTTGTATCATTCAGGCTGCTTGCTGGCAGTGAATGGAGTAAATACATGCAGGGTGGCTCAGTTGATTACCTGTGTGAAGAGAGAAGATGAATGTTAATTCCATGCCATGTATAACTGCCGTTTTGCTGGATGCTTATCTTCTGTGATGCTTTGCTTATGGGATGCTTGCGTGCTGTACCCCACACTGTGATTAGGCGTTTTGCAAATAACAAGCCCAGCAAAACAAAATAAATAAAACCCTTGCTAAACAGGAAAAACCTGGCATTTAAAATGAAGCACAAAAAGAAAATTAAAATGATACAGGGAGACTTGGAAAAAAAGAATAAAAGATGGGCCTTTACAAGTATGGTTTGATCTTACAAACTGGGATTTGTTGTGTGGAACTGGGGGAGAGGATGTTAATGAAGCTGATGTTAACTAAGGGGTTGGTAAAAATACTGATTACATTAACATTTGTACTGATATGCTGGTGCCTGTAAAGGAGATAAGGCGTTTTGCAAATAGCAAGCCCTGCATAACAAAATAAATAAAACACTTACTAAACAGGAAAAACCTGGCATTTAAAATGAGGCACAAAAAGAAAATTAAAATGATACAAGGAGACTTGGAAAAAAGAATAAAAGATGCCCGGGAGCAGGGTTGGACTGGGGTATCGGGGGACCATCAGGCGAATGGACTCTAGGGGCCCACCCTACAGCTATATGCAAATATCTGTAAGTCTTTATCCCCATTATAGTGGAGCATGGGCTGTAAAACACAGGGGGCACCCATAACTGGGATGTATAATTATGGTAGTTTACATTAATGGAGTTCTTTGGTTAAAACAATTTATCACTGATCCATGGACTCCACAGGATATATGATCGACCATTAGAAACTGCACCAATTGGAAGAATGAGGACGTTTTATCATTGATAGGACACTTATCCCCATGGGGTCAGGGGGGATATCTGACCACAGCTCCATTCATTCTCTTTGGGGCTTCTATGAAAAAAACAAGTACAGCCACTGAGGGAATGAATGGATCAGTGGTCAAGTCGGACGTGCCACTCCAATCTAATGGGGATCAAAAGTTCCACATTTTGCTGAATGGATCCAAGAAGTTAACACCCCACCAATCGATATGTTATCACTTATCCTGTGGAGAGATGATTACTTTTTTCCACAGGAGAACTCCTGTAACTGCATCTCTGCCACTTTGTGCCAAGTATTTAATCTCTAATGGAAATAAAGAATCTTCTAATGTCAGAGAGCACAAATGGCTGCCATACACAACACAATGCACTATACCAAGATCAATACCACCACATACAGGTAGAAATACCTAAACACCATGATCAGACCATATAGTGACCGAATAATACTACATACAAGGGACAAATACCGTCACACCATGACCAGACCACATATTACCACGACATAGTGACTGAATAATATGACATATTACCAGCAAATGGGGACCAAATAATACCACATACAAGGAGAAATACTGCCACACCGTCACCAGACCATAAATTACCACCACATAGCGACCGAATACTGCAATACTGATTATGAATACAAACCACAATACTAACAACACTGTTATTACCACCAGTGACATTATAGACAGCACCTCTGTACATTGTGTCAGTGTACAGGTAATACAGTGATCACTGGTGACATTTACAGTGATCACTGGTGACATTATACACAGGAGCTCTCTATATAATGTCAGTGTGCAGATAATACAGTGATCACCAGGGGCATTATACACAGGAGCTCAGTGATCACTGACGGCATTATATACAGGAGCTCTGTATATATGGTCAGTGTACAAGTAATACAGTAATCACCAGTGACATTATACACAGTAACTCTGTATATAGTGTCAGTGTACAGGTAACACAGGGATCACCAGTGACATTATATACAGGAGCTCTGTATGTAATGTCAGTGTACAGATAAGGCCTGTTTCACACATCCGTTTGTCACCATCAGTCAAAATCCGCCGTTTTGCAAAAAAAAAAAAAACGCTGACATCACCGGACGGACAATGCAACGTTTTTTTTGTGGCCGGATCCGCATTTTTGCCTTTTGCTACATATTTAACCCTAAATCCAATCTGGCTGCTGGAGAAATATATCTCTCTCTCTCCTCACCGCAGCCAGAGATCTCTCCTCCAGTCCCCGCGACATTACCCGATCGCCGACAGTCGCTGCGAGATCTCTCCTCCAGTCCCCGCGACATTGCCCGCTCACCGTCAGTCGCCGCGGGATCTCTCTTCCAGTACCCGCGAGATGCCGGCTCCCGGATACCGCGAAATGCCCGCTCTTGGCTCCCGGATACCGCTACATCGCCAGTATTCATTTTTTTTCTTTTCCAGGCGTGGTTCCTTTAACTTTCCCATGTCGGCGGATCTCGGCGCACCAACGGTCCGGTGGCTCCCGTTGGTGTTTCGTCGGCCACGGATCCGTTCTCCGCCTTTTTGGCGGCTGCCAACGGACACGGAAAACGTAAGTGCAAAACAGGCCTAATACAGTGATCACCAATGACATTATACACAGAGGTTCGGAGATCACCGGCGACATTAAACAGAGGAGCTCTGTATGTAATGTCAGTATAAGATAATACAGTGATCACCAGTGACATTATACACAGAAGCTCAGTGATCACTGGCGACATTATACAAAGGAGCTCTGTATATAGTGTCAGTGTACTGGTAATACAGGGATCAACAGTGATATACACAGGACCTCTGTATATAGCATGTAGTGTGCAAGTAATACAGTGAACACCAATGACATTATACACAGGAGCTCTGTACACAGTATATAGTGTGTGTGTACATACACTCACTGGCCACTTTATTAGGTACACCTGTCCAACTGTGTGTTAAGACTTAATTTCTAATCAGCCAATCACATGGCGGCAACTCAGTGCATTTAGGCATGTAGACATGGTCAAGACAATCTCCTGCAGTTCAAACCGAGCATCAGTATGGGGAAGAAAGGTGATTTGAGTGCCTTTGAACGTGGCATGATTGTTGGTGCCAGAAGGGCTGGTCTGAGAATTTCAGAAACTGCTGATCTACTGGGATTTTCACGCACAACCATCTCTAGGGTTTACAGAGAATGGTCCGAAAAAGAAAAAAAAACCAGTGAGCGGCAGTTCTGTGGCCGGAAATGCCTTGTTGATGCCAGAGGTCAGAGGAGAATGGGCAGACTGGTTCGAGCTGATAGAAAGGCAACAGTGACTCAAATTGCCACCCGTTACAACCAAGGTAGGCAGAAGAGCATCTCTGAACGCACAGTGCGTCGAACTTTGAGGCAGATGGGCTACAGCAGCAGAAGACCACACTGGGTACCACTCCTCTCAGCTAAGAACAGGAAACTGAGGCTACAATTTGCACAAGCTCATCGAAATTGGACAGTAGAAGATTGGAAAAACGTTGCCTGGTCTGATGAGTCTCGATTTCTGCTGCGACATTCGGATGGTTGGGTCCGAATTTGGCGTAAACAACATGAAAGCATGGATCCATCCTGCCTTGTATCAACGGTTCAGGCTGGTGGTGGTGGTGTCATGGTGTGGGGAATTTTTTCTTGGCACTCTTTGGGCCCCTTGGTACCAATTGAGCATCGTTGCAACGCCACAGCCTACCTGAGTATTGTTGCTGACCATGTCCATCCCTTTATGACCACAATGTACCCAACATCTGATGGCTACTTTCAGCAGGATAATGCGCCATGTCATAAAGCTCGAATCATCTCAGATTGGTTTCTTGAACATGACAATGAGTTCACTGTACTCAAATGGCCTCCTCAGTCACCAGATCTCAATCCAATAGAGCATCTTTGGGATGAGGTGGAACGGGAGATTCGCATCAGGGATGTGCAGCCGACAAATCTGCGCCAACTGTGTGATGCCATCATGTCAATATGGTCCAAAATCTCTGAGGAATGCTTCCAGCACCTTGTTGAATCTCTGCCACAAAGAATTGAGGCAGTTCTGAAGGCAAAAGGGGGTCCAACCCCTTACTAGCATGGTGTACCTAATAAAGTGGCCAGTGAGTGTATAATACAATGACTCACCAGTGACATCTGTAGTTGAAGACCTTCATCTTTGCTTTTCTTCAACCAGCACAGACCGCTGTCACTTCTTCCAGCCAGGACTCGTCTCTGCAAAAAATAACACACAGTCATCAATAACTGGTCACTTCCAGAGCACTTTTCCCACTTTTTCCTAAAAAGTAAATTATATTACAGCAGTAATAATGTCCCTAATTGGACCCTAAAGAAATTATGCTCCCCACTTGTCACCATAAACTTATATAGCATGTTCCTCATTCTGACCCTCAAACAGTAATTAAGTCCCTCATTTTGGCCCCCTTTATTTAATAATCTCGCCCAGCCTGACCCCCTATATTTTATAATATGCCTCAACCTGGCCCCCTTTATTTTATAATATGCCCCAGCCTGGCCCCCTATGTCCATTGTCCAGCCTGGCCCCCCGATATCCATCCCGCTTCTCCAGCTATACATACTGGCCCTCAGTGTCCCTTGTCCTGCCCCACCATATATCTCTCCTGGACCCCCATACATCCTTCTTGGTCCCTTGTCCTGGCTCCCCAATATATCCAAACTTGCCGCCTATATATATGCATCCTGGCCCCCCATATATATGCTTCTATGCTTCCTGGTCTCTTGTTCTGCCCCCCATTTAGCCATCCTGGCCCCACATATATGCAACCTGGCCTCCATATATATGCATCATGGTCCCTTGTTCTGCCCCCCTCCCCCATAAATCCATCTTGGCCCCCCATATATATGTATATATATATATATATAATATATATGCATCCTGGCTCGCCATATATCCGATATCCTGGTCTCTTGTCCTGCCCCTCCCCCGTATATCCATCCTGGCCCCCCATATGTGCATTCTGGCCACCTCATATATATCCATCCTGCCCCCTCTCCATATATCCATTATGGCTCCCTCCCCCATATAGCCATCCTAGCCACCCCATACATGCATCATAGCCCCCCATATATATCCATCCTGGTCCCTTGTCCTGCCCCCCCATATATCCATCCTGGTCCCCATATGTATCCATCCGGCCCCTTGTCCTGTCCCCCAATATCTCCATCCTGACCCCCCATATGTAGCCATCCGGTCCCTTGTCCTGCCCCCCATATCTCCATCCTGGCCTCATATGTGTATCCATTCGGGCCTCTTGTGCTGCCCCCCAGTATGTGTATCCATCCTACCCCCCGTATGTATCCATCCTGGCCCCTTGTCCTGCCCCTGGTGCCCCGTATGTGCATCCATCTTGCCCCCCTGTATGTGTTTCCATCCTGGCCCCTTGTCCTGTCCCTGGCCCCCATATGTGCATCCATCCAGGCCCATCATGTGTGCATCCATCCTGGCCCCTTGTCCTGCCCCTGCCCCCCCGTATGTGCATCCATCCTGGCCCCTTGTCCTACCCCTGGCCCCCCATATGTGCATCCATCATGGCCCTTGTCCTGCCCCTGGCCTCCCATATGTGCATCCATCCTGGCCCCTTGTCCTGTCCCTTGCCCCCCATATGTGCATCCATCCTGGCTCCTTGTCCTGTCCCTGGCCCACCATATGTGTATCCATCCTGGCCCCCCTGTATATACAGCCTTCCTAGCCCCTTGTCCTGACCCCCCATATGTGCATCTATCCTGGCCTCTTGTCCTGCCCCTGGCCCCACATATGTGCATCCATACTGGCCCCTTGTCCTGTCCCTTGCCCCCCATATGTGCATCCATCCTGGCTCCTTGTCCTGTCCCTGGCCCCCCTATGTGCATCCATCCTGGCCCATTGTCCTGTCCTTTGCCCCCATATGTGCATCCATCCTGGCTTCTTGTCCTGGCCACCATATGTGGATCCATCCTGCCCCCCCTCGTATGTGCATCCATCCTGGCCCCTTGTCCTGCCCCTTCATATGCGCATCCATCCTGGCTCCTAGTCCTGTCCATGGACTCCCATATGTGCATCCATCCTGGTCCATTGTCCTGCCCCTGGACCCCTATGTGTGCATCCATCCTGGCCCCTTGCCCTTCCCATGGAGCCCTATATGTATATCCATCCTGGCCCCTTGTCTTGCCCCCTGGCCCCCCATATGTTTATCCATCCTGGCCCCTTGTCCTGCCCCTGGACCCCCATATGTGTATCCATCCTGGCCCCCTCCCCCCGGCGAGAGAGAGCGAGAGCAAAAAAACCCAAAACATTGCTCTTACCTGCCTGCGCTCTCTGCGGCGTCCTCCTCTGCAGTTCGGCAGTGAATGTATGAGCCCGTCGCATGCGACACACTTGCCAGTATCGATCGGGATGTGAGACGCGGCGTTTCAGGTAATGAAAGATGCATGCGCGCGCCCCTGCACATACGTGGCCTTCACTTTTAAAGGGCCTGCGCCCCTAAAAAATGCAGACTTTTTTTTTCCTCCCTTCTTCTCCCCCTCTCCTTCCCACAGACAAGGGCCAACCGGGGGAATCCCCGGTACCCCGCCAGGCTAGACCGAATAAATCTAGAAAATAAAATGTCACATAACCCCAAGGAGGTATGGTCCTGAATGAAACTAATGACTAGGCTTAAGGTGAGGCCAGATCAGGGGGATTGGATACCGTTCTCTCCTGGTTCTCCTCCTATCTCTCCGACCGCTCCTTTACTGTATCTTTTGCCAGTTCCTCCTCCTCTCATCTTCCCCTTACTGTTGGGGTCCCCCAAGGATCGGTTCTAGGTCCCCTCCTCTTCTCCTTGTACACTGCCCCTATTGGTCAAACAATCAGTAGATTTGATTTCCAGTACTATCTCTATGCTGATGACACCCAATTATACGCTTCTTCTCCTGACATCACGCCAGCCTTTCTAGAAAACACCGGCGATTGTCTAAACGCTGTGTCTAATATCATGTCCTCACTATATCTGAAACTGAACCTGTCAAAGACTGAACTCCTGGTGTTTCCTCCCTCTACTAATGTACCTATACCCGACATTGCCATTTCTGTGTGTGGTCCACTATTACTCCCCAGCAACATGCACGCTGTCTTGGGGTCATACTTGATTCCGAGCTTTCCTTTGCCCCCCACATTCGATCACTGGCTCGCTCTTGTCATCTGCACCTCAAAAACATTTCTAGAATTCGACCTTTTCTTACCTTTGACTCTGCAAAAACTCTTACTGTTTCTCTTATTCATTCTCGTCTCGACTATTGTAACTCTCTTCTAATCGGTCTCCCTCTTACCAAACTCTCCCCCCTCCAATCTGTCTTGAATGCTGCAGCCAGGATCATATTCCTCACCAATCGTTACACCGATGCCTCTACCTTGCGCCAGTCATTACACTGGCTACCCATCCACTCCAGAATTCAGTATAAACTTATTACCCTCACTCACAAAGCCCTCCATGGCTCAGCACCACCCTACATCTCCTCCCTTGTTTCAGTATACCACCCTACCCGCGCCCTCCGTTCTGCTGATGACCTGAGATTAGCATCCTCAATAGTCAGAACCTCCCACTCCCGTCTCCAAGACTTTACACGTGCCGCGCCAATTCTTTGGAATGCACTTCCCAGGTCAATACGATTAGTCCCCAATCCCCACAATTTTAAGCGTGTCCTGAAAACGCACTTATTCAGACTGGCCTACCACCCCAACACATTAACCTAATCTATCCCTGTGTGGCAGAGCCAAAAGTTTTACCATAACCAGGTTCCCCGCATCATGTTCCCACATGCTTTATGCCTCCATTAGCCCTCTGTGTCTGTACTGTTACACACTTAACATTATGACTGGTCCATACAATCAGGGTAACTGTTACCACCCACCTTTCGTGTCTCCCTCTTTCCTCATAGACTGTAAGCTTGCGAGCAGGGCCCTCTTTCCTCTTGGTATTTGTTATAATCTACTGTATGTGATTATTGTTATGCTGTAATGTCTATTGTCTGTACAAATCCCCTCTGAAATGTAAAGTGCTGCGGAATATGTCGGCGCTATAAAAATAAAATTTATTATTATTATTATTATTGGGACAGAACAGGGCTAAAGAAATGAATGTTTTCCAACAGATTCAGCAATACATGTCCAGGACCAACAGGGATTGGGGATGGAGCTGGGAAAGATCAGAAACATTGATAATGGGGAATGAATGGACTGATTTCATAGTCTCCCAAAATGATGTGGAGACAGTTTAGGAAGCTAAACAAAGGTAAAGCAGCATGGCCAGACAACCTCAGTCCATATATCATTAAAGTGTGTGAAACCAGCTGTGTGCTGGCTTTCAGTACCTGTTTTAAGGGTCCCGTTTCACTTAGCGACGCACCAGCGATCCCGACAACTATACGACCTGGTAAGGATCACTGGTGCATCGCTAAATGGTTGCTAGTAAACTGCCAAACAGGCAGATCTCGCTACATGTGACACGCAGCAGCGAACGGCCCCCCTGCTGGATATCGCTGATTGTGCTTGAATGTCCTGGGCCATTTTTTCACCGTCAGTGTCCCGCTGGCCAGCGCACATCGCTGTGTTTGACCCCGACGATGAAAAAATGGCCCAGGACATTCAAGCAAGGATCAGCGATATCCAGCAGGGGGGCCGGTCGCCGCTGCGTGTCACATGTAGCGAGATCACTGGCGAGGTCGCTGTTGCATCACAAAATCAGTGACGCTTCAGCGATCTTGCTATGTGAGACGGGGGCTTAACTGAAGCCTACAATCACAGGGGGTACAAGTGTTACCAGTGTTATGGAAGACTAAGGATACCGTTACACATAGCGACGCTCCAACCATCCGAACAACGATACGACCTGGTAAGGATCGCTGGTACATCACTACATGGTCGCTAGTAAGCTGTCAAACAGACAGATCTACTCAACGATGCAGCAACAATATGGCGATCCGTATAACGACCTCGGCGGTCGTTGGGACCTTGTCACACAGCAGCTATTGTGACGACTCAGACCTCGATAGGCGTGCTTCAGCTTTGCCTTTTCCACGCCCCTCTGCTCCGATTGGTGGCCACTACTGCGCTATCACTACGCGGTTTGCTTCAGCGTCCCTGTCTGAGTCCCAAGTGCGCTATTTATTTGTGGATCCACAGTCACTGACACGCGATTATTATAACTGTACATGTTAAATGTTATGATTGCATATAATTGACAGCTGACCTATAAAAGGAAACGCTACAAAGATCCTAATTTGAGACCACCAATCGGAGCTGAGGGGGGGGGGTGTGTTGAAAAGACAAAGCTAAATCCCGCCTGCATCCCTGAGTTCAGAGTTGCCAACGAGGTCGATCGTCGTTGTTATGGTGTCAAACACAGCGATGCATGCTGGCCAGAGGGAACCAACGATCAAAAAATGGCCTAGGACATTCGAGCACGATCAGCGATATCGCAGCGGGGGGCTGGTTGCCGCTATGTGTCACACATAGCGAGATGACTGGCGAGGTCGCTGTTGCGTCACAAAACCTGTTACGTTTCAGCAATCTCGCTAACGATCTCGTTGTGTGAAGTACCCTTTAATGCCTGGTTTCGGTTCCTAGGACTACTTTCCCAGAATCCCAAAACGACTATCATCCTGTGGCCTTAACATCACGTTATGAAGTCCTTGGAAAGATTAGTGCTTGCTTGCTTACTGCTTGATGCATAAGAGGAAGCTGGGGTGATGAGGAATATAGGAGAGTGGTGCCGGATTTTGTGGATAGGGACCAGGCTAATTATTTACAGCTAAACATAAAGAAAATTAAGGAGATAGGATTTCTAAGATGGCGGTGAGCAAACTGTACTTCCTACGGATACTAAGGTCTAAACTAAGGTTTAATGTGTGCAGCAAAATGTTATAAATGTTCTATCAGTCTGTAGTGGCAAGTGCCATCTTTTTTTGCAATCGTGTTTGGGAAGTAGTGTGCGGGTGTCTGATCCTAATAGGCTAAATAAACTTATCATCTTGCCACTTTTGAGGAGGTAGTAGAGGAAAAAATTCAGAAGAAGTATTTGGAGATAGTGAACAATAACGCACACCCATTATATGAGCTGTTCATGAGACAGAGGAGTATCTTCACTGTCTAATCCCAGTAAGGTGCAAGAAGGAAAGATGCAGGAAATTGTGGGTGCCGCCTGCTATGGGAATGTACAACAATTACTTAAGTGTGAAATTCTCCAAGTGACTGGTGTATTATTGGCGTTCTAATGGTATATCATACTGACCGGTCAAGAAAAGGAATATATGAGATGATACCTGCAAAATTCTACTGTTAGGTTGTAACATTAACCTAAGGGTTTTTTTAATCAGTTCTACTTGCCCCTTTAAATTGTAAGCTTATAGCCCGGGAGAAACATGTTTCGCAATTTAATTGTAGGCTTATGGCCAGAGTGGCATGTTCAGTAAGATAGGACCCATCAGAGGGAGGTCACCTTGTCGTGGTTGATCAGCATACATGAATTGGCTAATATGTGTACTAAAACTTTCATTTTTTTGTAAGTACATCTTATTGAGTAACAACAGTTTAGATAGTTAGATAGATAAGTAAATATGGGGCAGCTAGATAGACCACTGTGAGATATATAATTAGTGCCTTGCGTGTATAGTTTACTGTACATGTATTAACCTAATAAATAAACAAATGATGTAAGGTCCCCCCCCTTTTTTTTAAAAACCAGCAAAGGTCAAGCAGTCAGCTCTGAGCTGATATATAATGTGATGTGCCACTTGTGGAGCTACTGCGGGCTGGTATTTTTAGGCTGGGAAGGGCCCAATAACCAGGCACCTTCCAAGCCTGATAACATCAGCTGTCTGCTTTACCTTTTCTGGTTATTAAAAATGGGGGGAATGTAGTTTTTTCATTTATTTTATTAGATTAAGACATGTACAGTAAGCTACACACATAAGGCACTAATTATATATCTCACGGATATCTCTCCAGCTATCTCTTTGCACATCTTTAGCACCTCAACATCTGTAATTTCTATTCTGCATTCTTTTCTGGTATGTGTCACACAGAAAGAATACGGACGTACATGCAACCCTGATAACACCAGTACTGATATTTCCAGTACTGGTAAAATCAGAACTTGTGAAATAGGTCTATGACACAGCAAACGCTTTACAGCACCCTTTATCGGAAGGATATATATGGTGCTGCACATGGGGGTGACATGGTGCTGCACATGGAGGGGTGACATGCTGCACATGATGTTGCATATGGGGGCGACATGCTGCACATGGGGAGGCTATGGGGGCAACATGCAGTGTATATAGGGAGGCTGTGTAGGGCTCATGCCGCATATGGGGGAGGCTGTGTGGGGCTCATGCCGCATATAAGGGGCATCACAGAAAAATACGCATGTTCATTCTTTGTGCGGAATCGCGGGAAAATCCGCACACATAGGAATGCATTGTTCTGCTTACTTTCCGCATGTGGCTATGCCCACCATGCGAAAAGTAAGCAGAACATTTGCGAATGGTACCCACGGTCTGGAGGAGAGGAGACTCTCCTTCAGGCTTTGGGTACCATATCCCTGTTAAAAATAGAATTAAAATAAAAAATCGTGATCTCACCTTCCGACATCCCTCGCAGCGTCACCAGGCCTCAGCGATGCTCTCGGCAAGTCCCGTTCCCAGGGATGCCTTGCAATAATGACCTTTGATGACGTCGCGGTCTAGCAAGACTGCGACATCAAAGGTCATTGTCGCAAGGCATCCCTGGGAACAGGACTTGCCGAGAGCATCGCTATGATCGGGAACGCTGCGTGGGACGCCAGAAGGTGAGAAAAAACACGTTTTTTAATTTTTTTTATTATTTTAAACTTTATATCTTTTTACTACTGATGCTGCACAGGCAGCCTCAATAGTAAAACTTTGGTCATACTCATCAAACACTGACGAGTGTGACCAACCTGTCAATCAGTTTTCCAAGCGATGCTACAGATCGCTTGGAAAACGCTAGCATTTTGCAAGCTAATTACGCTTCCAAATCGCTAGTTTTTCCGCAGGAAATAGGCGGGAATTTAAAATGCGGATTGCTCGCACATTTCCCACAGAATGGAATTCCGGAATTCCCGTGGAAATTCCACACGTGTGCACATAGCCTAAACCATGTCTTCTATACTGTCAGGCTCCTGCAGTCATTTTAGAGAAGCCGACGAATCAATTACCGGCTATTCTTCTCTCTCTGCAATATTAATAAATATATGCGGTATATATGTGTCACTGACAAATATATACACATGTATTCTATGTGTATATCTCTATTCTACCCATTGTAATCTAACCTGTCACTGTGTGATTAAAATGTACAGAGCAGATCATTTTTCGGCTTTTAATCTATCTATAATATATATATATATGAATATTTTGTTTTAAAACGATGTGTAAATGACTTAGAACAATTCTCTGTAAAAGCTCATGTTAAAATTGCATTGCAGTCTGATAGCATCCGATTTACATCCGAATGCAGTGCGATTGCTAAGTGTGAAAAATCGGATTGTACTCGCTTACAAAACACATGACACTCGCAAGGCACTTGCATTACACTCGTCCGACTCTCCTGCATCAAAATCAGACCGATTTTAAAATTGCTTGTGTGTCTCCAGCCTTCTTATGCTTCCCAGCACTTGCATGCAGTCAAATGCAGCAGGGAGAAAATTAACTTTATTCTCCTTACCAGCATTCTGCTTCAGTCATGGGGGAGGCGCCAGTTCACAGAGAATGCAGAGCGGCCACTGTAACCGCGGCCCCACCCTGACAGCAGGCCACAAGGTAGAGCCAGTGCCAGTCAGGAACAGTTACAGGGGCTGCTCTGTCCCAGACCGGCACTGCCACTGCCTCAATGATTGAAACCGAATGCTGGAGGTGAGAATAAAGTGCATTTTCTCCTCACTGCATTCGGCTGCATGAGGGCACCGGGCAGCATAATAACACTATTAACCTGCAGATTAATCGCATATCTGCAGGTTAACAGCATTATTTCTGGTGACATGTTCCCTTTAATTTTGCAGTACAATACTTCAATAAAATGGTGCCGAAGTCACCGCGTGCGCATACTGCTCTATCCGGCGCCATTTTTTAAAGACACTGTGTCTATGAATTCGCATATACAGTGTCTTCAAAACTATAGTGCCAGATAGTGCAGTATGCGCACGTGCTTACTTTGGCGTCATTTTATTGAAGCAATGTACTACAATGTCAACATAGCAGTGTGCATGCAGCGCCCATCGCCATTATCCCCATGGCTAGCGCCTGTGCACTGCAATGTTGACGTTGTAGTACATT
Source organism: Dendrobates tinctorius (assembly GCF_039654945.1). Classification (NCBI taxonomy): domain Eukaryota; kingdom Metazoa; phylum Chordata; class Amphibia; order Anura; family Dendrobatidae; genus Dendrobates; species Dendrobates tinctorius. The sequence continues at coordinate 7,335,486 of NW_027361688.1, forward strand.
ACTTCAATAAAATGACGCCAGTCAGACCGTGCGCATATCGCCATTGGCACCATTTTATTGAAGACACTGTATATACAAATTCACAGACAGTGTCTTTAAAAAAAAAAAAAGGCTACGGAAATATACCAATAAAAAAGATCGCCACCTGGGCGTAGAACGGGTTCAATAGCTAACACATCACTATAAAATGGAAAAATAGATATATAACAGTAAAGGTAAAGCTTCAGGTCATGTTTGGATACGGTATATAGATTAGTTCTGCACTACAATTTACATGTTCTGGCTTTGCTGATATACACCCAGTCAAGTTCAGGTGGTTAAAATGTATGGGTGAGTCTAGGCCAAAAAAATGAATGAGACTACCATATGCTGCAATTTTATTTTTTCGACAGACTGTTGGTTCATTGGGAAAAACATTCATGTGAACACATTAACATTGGTCTGTGTGTTGTCCATATGTGGTCTGCCTCTTTGTAACCAGTGCAAACAATCATCCATTCCAGATAGTAAGATCTCAAGGACTGCAACTACACATGAGGTGTAAGGTGCTGGATGCAAAATAATCTCATTGTATGTAAATTGTTATCTGCATGTAAATTGTATAACACTAAACAACTTCAAAGCAGAAAGTTTTAGTAGTTGGAAAAAATAATACTCATGACACATGGGTGGATTATCTACATGGAACACAAGGTTAGGGCACAGTCAGAAGGCCATATAAATTGGACCAAGATCAGAACATTATGATGGTTTCTCCCAGTTAAGGCCTCCAAACACGTTAGACTAAAGTGAAAAGTGGGGAAATATCAACTGATGTGTCTGGGAGCCTCCACCCATCAGATAAGATAAAGATATAGCAAATACAATTTAAAACCTTGTCGATTTGGTTTTAGTTGAGATAACGGCTTTGTCCCCTATGCCTGTTGAAAACACATGGATATATATGGCTTAACTTAACTTCCCTCCTAATAATTTTATAGAGCCATCCCATATGCACAATGCAGCATGAAGGGGCTCGGTGAAGGTGGTAGTAAAGGTGTATAAAGGTCTGATGGGGTCACACAGCTCATAAAATGACAGCTTCCCGGCCTCATAATCCAGACATATCCTGAATCTATCACTGAGAATATTGCCAGGTAACTGGATCACTTTCTTGTCATGTATCACTGAAGTCTGATTATTAAACCATGTCCTCCTCCTCAAACTCCAGGACTTCTTATTATTTCCGATATATGACCGATCTCCACTCCTGTCTATACTGGGATAACACATCCCCACACTCCAACTTCCAGATCTACTGCTCTCCACATCCCAGAAATGTCGTCCTGAGGAAAAGATCTCACTGCTTATAACCTGATTGTAATCCTGGAATCTTTCAGCTGTTTCTGGATAATTTTGGTTGTCTTGTGTCTTAGTTGCAGTTTTCAGGTCGCCAGATACATGGAGATTATTAGCAGCTGTGTTTACATCCAGTAATATGTCTGCAGGATCCTCCACATTGATCTTGCTCCTTAAACCTATTATTTTGTCACATACTCTGCATAATGTGTCTGAGATCTCAGCCACATCCAGGTCATCTCCATCATGGGGCTGTTTATCATGTCCCCCTGTGTCCTCATCTCCATCTTCCTCCTCAGGATCACACAAGTCACCGGTGTCTGGTTCCTGTAAGACCGTCAGTGGATCCGTCATGTTACACAGCTCCTCAATGTGTCTCATCTTCCTGGACAGCTCGTCCTTCTTTATTTCCAGCTGATGGATCAGAGCAGTCAGTGACAGTGACGCTTTCTTTTCCTGCCTGGAGATCTCACTCAGGACCCTCTTTTGCAGGTCATCTAGCCATCTCCTGATGTCTGTACACAGGGCAGTGACTCTCTCGGTTTCTCCAGCTGCTTTTTCTTGAGCTTTTCTCCAGCATGCCTCCAGACTCCGAACTCTTTCGTCAGTTTCCTTTCTATTTGTGGTCAGTTTCTGGAGAATATTTCTCAGTTTTTCCTTCTTCTTCTTAGAGGCCTCACCCAGCAGCTCCACCCGATGTCCCCGATGTCCTCCGGCCAAACTGCAGGACACACAGATACAAGCAGCGTCCTCAGTGCAGTAATATTCCAGGATCTTCTTATGGACAGAACATTTCCTTTTCTCCAGAGAAGTGCTGGGATCAGATAAGACGTGTTCTGGTGATTTGCTGTGAACTCTCAGGTGGTTATCACAGAGCGAAGCTTCACACAGCAGACAGGATTTCACAGCCGGTACAGGGGAGTGAATGCAGTAAGTGCAGAATATCCCTGTGATCTCCTCTTGATGTGGCTCAGAATGCAGGAAATTCCTCACAATGTTGCTTAGGGTGAAGTTCCTCATCAGTGCCGGCCGATCCAGAAACCGTTCCCTACAGTCAGGACAAAAATAAACTCCAGACTCGTCCTGTGTATCCAGCGCTTGATCTATACACATCCGGCAGAAATTGTGTCCACATCTCAGCATTACAGGATCTGTATAAGTGCTCAGACAGATGGAGCAGTCCAGCTCTTCTCTCAGATCAGCAGACGCCATGACTGAGGAGGAAGGAAGAGAGAAACAAAGCCAGAACCCTGATGCGCAGAAGCCAGAGGGCGGGTTTATTACAAACCAGAGGGTGGAATCACTAACTACACTGCAGGAAGTTCTGAACAGCACAAGATCAGTCACAATTAACCCATTAATGGACACTTGTCATACTCATCTAGCCTGCTGTCAAGGTAGCGTCTACAATGTGTTGACATAAAGACGGCTGGCTTCTTAATGATAACAATGAATCTTAAAGCAACAGTCAAGATTGTTTAATACTAAAATAAAAGCGTATTACCAATACCACCATAAAAAAAAAATCAACAAACCCATCTTTTTTTTTTTTTTTTTTAAATTAATGGAATCTATTAGAAATAAAACATTTACAGAAGAGCTGTGTGAAATAGATTTGCAGATTTGACTTGGGAAAAGTGACACTTCAAAAGTTTCGGCAAATCACTAGCAAAAAACCCCAACATATTCTACTTCATAAGGCTTGGGCACAAAAAAATACAGCAAAACCTGATACATGCGTTTTTCAGCGTTTTTTCACCACCAATTCCTTTCAATGGGTGAAAAACGCTGAAAAAACACTGAAAGAAGTGACATGCTGCATTTTGCAAAAAACAATCAAAGCACAAAATACTGAGGACAAAAAAGCAAGCTGTATGCATGAGATTTCTGAAATCTCATGGACTTTGCTGGTACTGTAAGGCTATATCCACACGTTCCAGAATTGCCGCAGAAATTTGCACGGGAATTCCGGAATTCCATTCCGCGGGAAATATGCGAGAAAACCACATTTTAATTCCCGCAAAGTTCCTGCGGAAAAACTAGCGATTTGCAAGCGTAATAAGCTTGCAGAATGCTAGCGTTTTCCAAGCAATCTGTAGCATCGCTTGGAAAACTGATTGACAGGTTGGTCACACTCGTCAAACATAGTGTTTGACGAGTGTGACCAACTTTTTACTATTGAGGCTGCCTATGCAGCATCAGTAGTAAAAAGATCTAATGTTAAAAATAATAAAAAAATAAAAAATCGTGTTTTTCTCACCTAACGTCCCACGCAGCGTTCCCGATCATCGCGATGCTCCGGCAGGTCCCGTTCCCAGCAATGCCTTGCGAAAATGACCTTTGATGATGTCGCGGTCTCGTGAGACCGCTACGGTATCGCAAGACCGCGACGTTATCAAAGGTCATTGTAGCAATGCATCACTGGGATCGGGACCTGCCGGGAGCATCGCTGAAGCCTGGTGACGCTGGGGGGGGGGGACATCGGAAGGTGAGAATATGACGATTTTTTTAATTTAATTCTATTTTTTACAGGGCTATGGTACCCAGAGCCTGGAGGAGAATCTCCTCTCCTCTGGACCGTGGGTACCATCCGCAAATGTTCTGCTTACTTTTCGCATGGTGGGCACAGCCACATGCGGAAAGTAAGCAGAACAATGCATTCCTATGTGTGCGGATTTTCGGGATTTTCCCGCGATTCCACAAAATTAATGAGCATGCTGCGCATTTTTCCGCGATGCGATTCTGCCGCAGAAAAATCTACAGCATTATCACAGCATTGCGGAATCCCATAGGATTGCATGGGATGATTTTTTTGCGTTTTCGCAGCAAAATCGCGCGTTTAAAAACGCAGCGAAAACGCAAAAAAAGTGGTGATAACTCTGCAACGCTTCTATAAATCCCATTGATTTTGAGGTTGTTTTTTAGTGGCACATTATAATTTATGATAATGGTAAATTTAGGTCGATAAGTTTTGTGTTTATTTATAAAAAGTTTCATAAATTTGACAAAAATGTAAAAAAATTGCAATTTTCAAAAGTTGAATCATTATACCTTTAATCCAGATAGTCATACCACACAAAAACATTAATAAAGCCGGGATCACACATGCGAAGAATACGGCCAAGTCTCACATGTTAATATCCGGCACTGCTGTCAGCACTCGGGAGCAGAGCGTGCGGCTCCATGTATTGCTATGCAGCCACACGCTCCGCTCCTGAGTGCCGGCGGCAGTGCCGGGTATTACCATGAGAGACTCGGCCGTATTCCTCGCATGTGTGATCCCGGCATTAATAACATTTTCCACACGTTTGCTTTGCATCAGCACCATTTTTAAAACGCTAATTTATTTTATTAGCCTTTTAGGAGGTTTAATAATGTAGCAGCAATTTTAGGAAATTTACAAAATGTATTTTTTTGAGGGACCGATCCAGGTTTGAAGTGACTTTGGGGGTCCTATATATTGGAAGACCCCAAATGTGATACCATTTTAAAAACATAAACCCTCCACATATTAAAAACTGCTGTCAAATAGTTTATTAACCCTTCAGGTGATTTTCAGGAATTAATGCAACGTGGTATAGCAGGAATGAAAAAGTGTTTGTTTACCATCTAAATGTCGCTGACTTCTGAACTGACCGCTACTGTCATCAGACTCTAAAGGGGGCTTTACACCGATTTTGTGACGCAGCAGCGATATTGCTAGCGATATCGCTATGTGTGACACTTACCTCCGACCGGCTCCTCCGCTGTCTGTCGCTGATCGCGCGAGATCGTGCAGCTCCATTTCTCGTCGGGCACTTCCTGCTGGGCTTCCTGCTGGCGCCAACGAGCGACGTGTGGACGCGGGCGGGAGGACGTCAGGATTGCCGCTTCTGAAAGGTAACGCCCGAGATCTCGCCTCATCGCCCGAGATCTCGCCTCCACTCACCGCGACATTGCCCGAGATCTCGCCTCCTCTTACCGCTACATCGCCAGTAGTCATTTTTTTCTTTTCAGCCGCGGTTCCTTTAAAATTCCGAAATCGGTGGATCCTGGCTCACAAACGGTCCGGTGGCTCCCATTGGTGTTTCATCGCCCACGGATCCGTTATCCGCCATTTTAGCGTCTGCCAACGCACAGGAAAAACGTAAGTGTGAAACAGGCCTAAATTAGATTAAAGCAGAAGCCCCCACAATCTATTAACCATTTGTTAGCTGTAGTCACTTTTGACAGCAACAACTAAGGGGTTAAACAGATCTGGATGGTGCCTACACTAATCATTTGTGATGCAGCAAGTTGTCAGCTATAGTGTACAGCCGACAGCTGCTGGATTGTCACCTGTATGGAGAGGCTATTCTCTTATATCTCAGGTCAGTAAAAAGACGTATTGGCTGTCATTAGGGGGTTAAGCACCTTTTAACCACTTATATACCACTGTCACGATTAATAGCAGTATTTAATGGGTTAATCAATCGAGATCATCTACATCACATACACAGGAAAATTTTATCTCATTGTGCTCCTCCATTAACTCCCTCATGTAGTAGTGTAGTGTCATCTACATCACATACAGAGGGAAGTTTTACCTCAGACATTGTGCTCCTCCATTATCTACCTCATGTACTAGTGTAGTGTCATCTACATCACATACAGAGGGAAGTTTTACCTCAGACATTGTGCTCCTCCATTATCTTCCTCATGTAGTAGTGTAGTGTCATTTATATCACATACAGAGGGAAGTTTTACCTCAGACATTGTGCTCCTCCATTACCTACCTCATGTAGTAGTGTAGTGTCATTTATATCACATACAGAGGGAAGTTTTACCTCAGATATTGTGCTCCTCCATTATCTTCCTCATGTACTCGTGTAATGATAGGAACTGAAGGAGTTAAATTGAGTTCTGTCTATGTTGCATTCTCTTGTTTAAAACCTTATCTGTTCTTCGAGGAGATGTCTCAGACATCTCCCTTGTGAACCAAGGACAAATACCTCTGCTTTTTCGCCTAAATGACTTTCTTTGTCGAAAACAAGTTGTAAAATCATTTGTACTGCGCATGTCTGTAAAATGTTTAAATTCTTTACTATAAAAGACGGAAGCCTAACTGATAAGCCAGAGGCGTCTTGACAGGCATCCCGAGTTGTACCATACAGCTGGTGTTTGTATAGTTCTTCTCGACGGAGCTGATTTAATTAGAGACATATGATGCTTCACACCTAAGAACATCGGTCCTTCAGATGAAAGAGTAATCTGAGGGATCCCGACAGTTTCCTGGCGCCCGAACAGGGACCTGATATAGGCACCTCTCCAAGACTACCCGATCTACAGACCACTCCAGTTACTGATGAAATTGTGAACAGCAGACCTAAACACCTGGCCAGGTAAGAGATCAATTTTTCTCTTCTCTGCTCTTCATAATCTATCATTATAACTAAGGTCCGTATAAAGGGGAATCTAGTAGAGGAGGGGGCCGTAAAATCAGGTCCATATAAGAACTCTGAGGAAATCGGGTGTGACACGCATATGTAATTTCTGCTCGAATGAGAGGTTACTGTAGGTTCTGTCTGTGCACAGCTATTTTTAGAAAAAGAGCTGATGCAAATCAAAATGGGAGAGGTCTGACATTACGGAATATAAGGCTGGGTGAACAGTTCATACTGCGCAGCCCGGACGGACAAGTTTTTCACAATAGACGGTTCCGCACTAGGAATAGAGGAGGTTGTTGAATGGCTACTTTGATTTGAAAGGTTGTGGAAAGTAGAAAAATAAGCTGCACAGTAGGTATTCGTTCAAAGAGTGGTGATATTGCCTAACTGGGTCATGTGACAGCGTCCTTTCGGGGAGGTCACCGCCTAAGCTTAAATCAACACCCTTTACGAATAAACCTTGTGACAGATAAGAGTGTGACCGAATGAGCACAGGACCGTGAAATGAGCCTGTGACAGGATATGACTGAAGAACCCCAGTAGATGGACACTTTATTTACAATCCTGTGTGTTGTGGGAGTATTTCTGTTCGGATGCTACATAGCATATAAGTACACGAAACACGTAGTACACCGAGGAACAGACACTCCATTTAGCCTGTTAGCACCTTAGGAAGAAGGTAACGAGGTATAGTAGAGCCTAGTCTTGAGCTTACCCAATACACCACCTAAGGCAGGGGACTAACAGGAAGACAACAAGAGAGACAGGATAAGAATAAAAGATAAAATGGGGAACAGTCAGGGAAAGACACCTGAAGAAGGAAATCGGTTATGTGATATAATTGAGGATAGATATGGAAGTAGTGCAGCAAAGAACCTGGAAGAAGTATTAATCAAATCCAAAGTGCAAGATAGGCAGGCTGTGTGAATCCTTGTATATATGTCTATGAGAACCTCTGAATAAGATGAGAGATGAGTAATTGAGTATAAAAAAAAAAAAAAAAAAAATCAGTGAATGAGCACGTATGAATGAATCATCACACATCGTTTTTGTGTCAAGAGATTTGTGACCTTTCTAGTTGTGGAATCCCGGACAGATGCGTTATAGATATTTCAAATCTACATCTGAGACTGAATGAATTGAGTAATGATATAGTTCGTGTTATATGTGGCATTACATTGTAAAGTTTCCTGAATGCATTTGGCCAGAAAAAGGGCAAGACATGGTTAATCTCATTATACAGTTATCTGCCCTTACAGTGAAATCCCGTGATTTTGAGTTTCTTTGTAGAAATTGATTTTGATAAGTCTAAAGAACTACAGAATTCTGTGAAGGACGACGCTGCATTCTGATGGGAGGGGGGAATGATACCGCTGCGTAGTTTTTCTTCTCCCTTCGCTCTTATCTCTGCTGAGTGTGAGCTGTGCTCAAAATTCTCTGTAATTCTATCCGTAAGGTACAAGCTGAAAGATTTGTGCATTTTAAAGCAACAGTACTTAATTGAAGATTGGAAGTTAAAAGTAAGATATGGTGCCTAATTTAGAAGGGAATTGTAAGTGATTGCTTGGTCATTAATGTGTTTGAACCTGCTTCTAGTTGTGTGATTGATTTGTATAGCAAATTGTGTCAAATTACAAAAGACAGAGAAGGAAGGAAGCAGTAAAACAAGTGGGACAAACATTGAAAAAGGCAAAAATACCAGAGTGTGAATGTTTGGATGTACAAAAAGGCACAGACAAGGGAAGAAAATAGCAAGTGAATAAATGATGCTTGAGAATGTGCAGCAGTGTGGAAGGTGTATTATGAATGTTTGATTGACAAAGTGTAACCAGAGACCCAGACAAAACAGATGGACTTGTAAACACTGTGGTCAGACTCAGACAAACCCAGACTGAATAGCTACTTGTGTGACCTGTGCTACTGACCTAAGAGAATTGCACTAAATCCTATCCAGACAAGATCATAAGAAGCTGACATAATAGTGTGGATAGTGGGTAGTGGGGACATTGGCCCTTGAGGAGTAAGCTGACAGTAGACATCAGACGGCCAACCCCATCAGGACCTAGAAGTGTGACTAGAATAAGAAAGATACAGGTGTATTATCCCTGGAGCCCCTCTGACCAGCTAGCTTTGCTGAAGCAGCTGCCTGCCCCTGAAGACCAACCATTCCCGTTTTACAGACACATAAAGGAAGTACAGCAGACATATAAGTGTACCTGGGCAGACCTAGAGAGGTTGATGAGTTTAAAGGCAGGTGACGCACTAGATCATATAATTAAGACACACACAGATGTGACAAAGAATCAGGCTTGGGGCATGGATGATAAATCTGCACGATCTGGGGAGACGTACTGTGAGTCACTAAGACAATGGGCTGCAGTGGAACAATCAGAGCAGTCTGTACTCCTGACTAATGTGACACAGCAAAGAGGAGAGAGTGTAGAGATGTACTTTGGACGGTTACAGCTGAAATGGGCAGACATGGGGTACATTTGCATAAATCCACTTGATGTTAGAATACTGGTGAATGCATTCATTGACGGTATGAACAAAGACTTACGAGACGCAGTACAGACAGCCAGACCTGAATGGAGACATGTAGATCCGAAAGACCTCCTTAAGGTAGCTAAAGAAATTGAGCAAACAAGGACAATAAGACAACCTGTCATGTATGCTGGAGCACAAGGAAAAAAGTGGAGACGTAATAGGAAAGGCATGTGAGATGACACTGACGATCCATGCCATACTCCTACAAGTTCAACCAAAACATCTGTCTATGGCCAGACAGCTCCGACTTGAGTGTGCTCTACTAATTCCTGAGTATGTCACTCCTCAAAAGATGTAACGTTCTGAATCCAGCCACCCTCCTGCCTGTGGATTCAGAAAAGGGGGAATTGGTGACCGTATTGGCAAGTGAGGAAGGATACTTTGACATGACGCATGAACATGTCTGCATAGAACTGATGAGTCAGGAGACAGTTGGGTTTGCACACATTCATGAAAAACCTGTTCCTAATGCAGACTTTGAGTTTCTTTTTTGTAGATGGCCCCAGATACCACCAGGATGGACGATTCTACACTGGATATGCAGTAGTATCCTCACATGAGGTAATCCAAGCCGAACCACTCTCTCCTCACATGTCGGCGCAGGAGGCAGAGTTGAAGGCACTCACTGAGGCGTGTAGAGCCGCTGCAGGTAAAGTCGCTAATATTTTCACAGATTCGAAGCCCATTAAAAATGCAGAGCTGGTGAAACAATTGATGGAGGCATTGATGTTACCAGTCCAGGTTGGCATTGTCAAGGTAAAAGCACACACAAAGGTGACTCCGTGGAGGTAGAGGGCAATAGAAGGGCGAACGAGGCTGCTAAAATAGCACAAGGCGGCCTAGAGAGAGCAGTGGACGGTGGCGGGGAGTCAGCGTATTCCAGCCACATTGGGTCTAGATGTCCTGAAATCCCTCCAGCAAAAGGCTGCCCAAACAGAGAAGGTACACCGGGGGAGACTGGGAGCTGAGCTGAACTCAAATGGAGTATGGGAGAATAAGGATAAAATGTGCCCACCAAAGTCCCTGTTCCCAATCATGGCGCAAGCAGCACATGGCCCCAATCACACCTCAAAAAGTCACATGTGTGCCATGGTAGATGCCTTCTGGATCGCTCCTGGCTTCAGTTGCGCAGCCGCGAAACTTGTACAATCATGCCTCATCTGTGCACAGCACAACCCAGGTAAAACAGTAAAAGTCCCTAAGAAAGCGACACCTAGGCCTCTCTACCCGTTTCAGAGACGGCAGATTGACGACATACAGCTACCAAGGTAGGAGTGTATGCAAATATCCTAGTATGTGTAGATCTCTTCTCTGGATGGCCAGAGGCCTACCCGGTGAAAACGGCTACAGCTCGAGCCACTGCAAAGAAACTGGTGATGGAACTAGTACCACGATTCGGTGTCCCTGAAACAATTGAATCAGACAGAGGCACACATTTCACTGCTGAGGTAATGCAAAATGTCATGCAAATGATAGGTGTAGAACAGGCATTTCATACACCCTACCACCCACAGAGTTCAGGGAAGGTAGAGAGAATGAACGGGACACTAAAATTGAAAATACAGAAAACCATGGAGCAGACCCATAGACCATGGCCAGAGTGTCTCCCATTAACATTATTCTCAGTAAGGTACACACCCACGGGGAAAACTAAACTGTCACCCTTCGAGATACTGTTTGGAAGACCACCGAACACAGGGTTGTACTACCCACAGGTCTTAACACTCAATGTGGATAATTTGACAAGTTATGTAATCCAGTTGCAAAAGCATTTAACTCAAATGCATTCTCTAGTTTTCTCTTCCACTCCAGATCCAGATAGTGTGGAAGGAACTCATTGTCTACAACCTGGTGATTACGTATATGTCAAGAAACACTCCAGAAAGACCCTTGAACCCCGATATCAAGGACCTTACCAAGTACTCCTAACGACGCCTACTTCTGTTAAGTTGGAAGGACGACCAACCTGGATCCACGCATCGCATTGCAAACTAGCCACAGGAGTTAACAAAGCATAAGAGTGCATAATGTTTTGGTTTGGTTTTGTTGCATTATCTGTAATAATGGTAGCTGCGTGGGACAATCTAAATTCTCCAATGTCCTTGAATAGTAAGTTTATACAACATCATGAAAAAATACTAAATGATTGGTCAAAAGACACTCAGTCTCCAGCAGATTGCTGGATCTGCACACATTCACCAGTATCAGCCACTAGTATTCCGTTCCTTGTTATTCCTGTGCCACCCGAGGAATTATTTGCCTGGACCAGTTGTTCTGATACACTTGCTAATAATGCCACAAATAATGTGAAGTTATGGAACACAACTGTTGGAATACCTATTGTGGGATGGGTAGGATACCCTTGGTGGCAGGGTAATCTTTCAGGAAGTAATACATACCTTCAATATCTGGCATATAAAGGGGGGGCTTGGGCACCCAGGAATAGAACTCGATTAACCTACCTGGGGCAAATTCCAATGTATGGCCTACAAGTTAGTTTTAATGTAACTTCCCACTCTACTGATGCCTTCAAACCAATACTGCTAGAAAGAAGGTTGCATAACACGTCCTGGGAGTATTCCAATTTATTTCCCCAGGGCAATAATGAAACTTGTTTTAATATTTCAGGTAATATACCTTGCAACGAGTCATCTGGATATGAGAAAGGAACTCCCACCTGTGGAAATCCCGATGTAGGGTAGTGTAGCCCTTTAGGACAACTTCCAAATTGGTGCATGCTTCAGAATGTATCTGCGTTCATAGATTTAGTTCATAGACTGGTATTACAACATTCAGCCCTATGGGACCTACCTAGTGACATGTTCTGGGTATGTGGAGACAATGCATATAAATGGTTGCCAGTAGGGGTAAAAGGTGCTTGTACTCTGGGTCGTTTGACTCCAGCTACCTTTGTTATTCCGAATGACCAGCTGAATACTCAGAGCATACCTAAACACACGTTGTACAAAAGAGCTGCTGACAATACACCTCGCCTCTCTGGGAGACCACATATAGTGCAGATGAGTGTGGCTAATAAAATTGTCAGTTCTATTTTTATTTATCCTATGATTACTCAAATGTGGGATAAATTAGTCAGGGCTACAGATTACTTAGATGACCAAATATGGGATATATTGGATATACTGAACACCACCGTTGCTGTCCAAAATCAGCTCATCATAGTCACTAATCAGCATACCATAGTATTAGATTATTTAACTGCAGCGCAAGGAGGTATGTGTCAAGTCATCGGACCAGCTTGCTGTCATTATATAGATCCCAACAGCATTATAAAGTTAAAATTGAAAATAGAGGATGTTCAAAGACTTAGAGATCAGTATGATAAAGACAATGATTGTACTAAGGATAGTTGGTGGTCAGATACATTCTCCTTTCTTAATCCAGCTAATTGGTTTAAGGGTATTGGAGGCTGGATAACTGGGATTATACTAAGTCTATTACGTATTGTTGTTTGTATCTTCCTAATATATGTGCTATTGAAACTTGTTTTTTGGTGTATCTCTGTATGCAAGAAAAGATGTAGAAATAGATAAGGAAGTTTGACTGTAAACAACAAGAATTTAACTATTATTCCTTTGAGTCCTAGATTGACATCTCATTTCTGGCATGAAGGAGCGTACTCTTGCAATGATGGACGTGGCTTCAGTATCTGGGGGATGGAGAAGGTAGAAGACCTGTCTCCCTTGGGCAACCCGTCGGCCTGGGATAGTACCTGGTGAACGAGCCACTATCCGCTGTTGTTGCAGGATCCAGTGTTCCAGATTGTGGAAAATGAAGATGTCAAAGGGGGGAATGATAGGAACTGAAGGAGTTAAATTGAGTTCTGTCTATGTTGCATTCTCTTGTTTAAAACCTTATCTGTTCTTCGAGGAGATGTCTCAGACATCTCCCTTGTGAACCAAGGTCAAATACCTCTGCTTTTTCGCCTAAATGACTTTCTTTGTCGAAAACAAGTTGTAAAATCATTTGTACTGCGCATGTCTGTAAAATGTTTAAATTCTTTACTATAAAAGACGGAAGCCTAACTGATAAGCCAGAGGCGTCTTGACAGGCATCCCGAGTTGTACCATACAGCTGGTGTTTGTATAGTTCTTCTCGACGGAGCTGATTTAATTAGAGACATATGATGCTTCACACCTAAGAACATCGGTCCTTCAGATGAAAGAGTAATCTGAGGGATCCCGACAGTAGTGTCATTTATATCACATACAGAGGGAAGTTTTACCTCAGACATTGTGCTCCTCCATTATCTACCTCATGTACTCGTGTAGTGTCATTTATATCACATACAGAGGGAAGTTTTACCTCAGACATTGTGCTCCTCCATTATCTCCCTCATGTACTCGTGTAGCGTCATTTATATCACATACAGAGGGAAGTTTTACCTCAGACATTGTGCTCCTCCATTATCTTCCTCATGTAGTAGTGTAGTGTCATTTATATCACATACAGAGAGAAGTTTTACCTTAAGGGGGTTTTACACTAAGCGATATCGCTAGCAATATCGCTAAAACGTCACTGGTTTTGTGACGTTATAGCGATATTGCTAGCGATATCGCTATGTGTGATACTTACCAGCGACCGGCTCCCCCGCTGTCTATCGCTGATCGCGCGAGAATGTCCGGCTCCATTTCTCGTCGGGCGCTTCCTGCTGAGACTTCCTGCTGTGACGTCCAGCGACGCGTGGAGGCGGGCCGGAGGACGCAGGATCGCTGTGTGTGAATGGTAAGTATCGTGCGCTGCGTCGCTGCTGCATCGCTGTGAGATCTTTCTGTATGAAAGCTCACTAGCGATCATTTAGCGATGCACCAGCGATCCTGACCGGGTCGGATCGCTGGTTGGATCGCTGGTGCATCGCTAAATGTAAAAGGGCCTTTAGACATTGCGCTCCTCCATTATCTACCGCATGTGCTAGTGTAGTGTCATTTATATCACAGAGGGAAGTTTTACCTCAGACATTGTGCTCCTCCATTATTTACCTCATGTAGTAGTGTAGCGTCATTTATATCACATACAGAGGGAAGTTTTACCTCAGACATTGTGCTCCTCCATTATTTACCTCATGTACTCGTGTAGCGTCATTTATATCACATACAGAGGGAAGTTTTACCTCAGACATTGCGCTCCTCCATTATCTACCGCATGTGCTAGTGTAGTGTCATTTATATCACAGAGGGAAGTTTTACCTCAGACATTGTGCTCCTCCATTATTTACCTCATGTAGTAGTGTAGTGTCATTTATATCACATACAGAGGGATGTTTTACCTTAGACATTGCGCTCCTCCATTATCTACCGCATGTGCTAGTGTAGTGTCATTTATATCACAGAGGAAAGTTTTACCTCAGACATTGTGCTCCTCCATTATCTTCCTCATGTAGTAGTGTAGTGTCATCTACATCACATACAGAGGGAAGTTTTACCTTAGACATTGCGCTCCTCCATTATTAACCTCATGTACTCGTGTAATGTCATTTATATCACATACAGAGGGAAGTTTTACCTCAGACATTGTGCTCCTCCATTATCTTCCTCATGTAGTAGTGTAGTGTCATTTATATCACATACAGAGGGAAGTTTTACCTCAGACATTGTGCTCCTCCATTATCTACCTCATGTACTCGTGTAGTGTCATTTATATCACATACAGAGGGAAGTTTTACCTCAGACATTGTGCTCCTCCATTATCTCCCTCATGTACTCGTGTAGCGTCATTTATATCACATACAGAGGGAAGTTTTACCTCAGACATTGTGCTCCTCCATTATCTTCCTCATGTAGTAGTGTAGTGTCATTTATATCACATACAGAGAGAAGTTTTACCTTAGACATTGCGCTCCTCCATTATCTACCGCATGTGCTAGTGTAGTGTCATTTATATCACAGAGGGAAGTTTTACCTCAGACATTGTGCTCCTCCATTATTTACCTCATGTAGTAGTGTAGCGTCATTTATATCACATACAGAGGGAAGTTTTACCTCAGACATTGTGCTCCTCCATTATTTACCTCATGTACTCGTGTAGCGTCATTTATATCACATACAGAGGGAAGTTTTACCTCAGACATTGCGCTCCTCCATTATCTACCGCATGTGCTAGTGTAGTGTCATTTATATCACAGAGGGAAGTTTTACCTCAGACATTGTGCTCCTCCATTATTTACCTCATGTAGTAGTGTAGTGTCATTTATATCACATACAGAGGGATGTTTTACCTTAGACATTGCGCTCCTCCATTATCTACCGCATGTGCTAGTGTAGTGTCATTTATATCACAGAGGGAAGTTTTACCTCAGACATTGTGCTCCTCCATTATTTACCTCATGTAGTAGTGTAGCGTCATTTATATCACATACAGAGGGAAGTTTTACCTCAGACATTGTGCTCCTCCATTATCTTCCTCATGTAGTAGTGTAGTGTCATCTACATCACATACAGAGGGAAGTTTTACCTTAGACATTGCGCTCCTCCATTATTAACCTCATGTACTCGTGTAATGTCATTTATATCACATACAGAGGGAAGTTTTACCTCAGACATTGTGCTCCTCCATTATCTTACCTCATGTAGCAGCCTCAGACATTGCCCCTCACACTGCAGACATGGCTGACATCGCACATAGTGATGGTATTACACTCACTGGCCACTTTATTAGGTACACCTGTCCAGCTGTGTGTTAAGACTTAATTTCTAATCAGCCAATCACATGGCGGCAACTCAGTGCATTTAGGCATGTAGACATGGTCAAGACAATCTCCTGCAGTTCAAACCGAGCATCAGTATGGGGAAGAAAGGTGATTTGAGTGCCTTTGAACGTGGCAAGATTGTTGGTGCCAGAAGGGCTGGTCTGAGTATTTCAGAAACTGCTGATCTACTGGGATTTTCACGCACAACCATCTCTAGGGTTTACAGAGAATGGTCCGAAAAAGAAAAAAAATCCAGTGAGCGGCAGTTCTGTGGCCGGAAATGCCTTGTTGATGCCAGAGGTCAGAGGAGAATGGGCATACTGGTTCGAGCTGATAGAAAGGCAACAGTGACTCAAATTGCCACCCGTTACAACCAAGGTAGGCAGAAGAGCATCTCTGAACGCACAGTGCGTCGAACTTTGAGGCAGATGGGCTACAGCAGCAGAAGACCACACTGGGTACCACTCCTCTCAGCTAAGAACAGGCATCTGATGGCTACTTTCAGCAGGATAATGCCCCATGTCATAAAGCTCGAATCATCTCAGATTGGTTTCTTGAACATGACAATGAGTTCACTGTACTCAAATGGCCTCCTCAGTCACCAGATCTCAATCCAATAGAGCATCTTTGGGATGTGGTGGAACGGGAGATTCGCATCAGGGATGTGCAGCCGACAAGTCTGCGCCAACTGTGTGATGCCATCATGTCAATATGGTCCAAAATCTCTGAGGAATGCTTCCAGCACCTTGTTGAATCTCTGCCACGAAGAATTGAGGCAGTTCTGAAGGCAAAAGGGGGTCCAACCCGTTACTAGCATGGTGTACCTAATAAAGTGGCCAGTGAGTGTATATCACACATGTTATCTCTGCAGCTTCTCATAGTCATGGTGTGATGATGACTGTGGGGAGTGTGTGACAGGAGGAGCAGTACAAGGACAGTCATTTAAGGCTAGGTTCACATTTGCGTTCGTCAGAGCTGTGGAGGGCTGTGTGTAGTTCCCCTGTGAAGCTCCGCCCACTGCTGCACCTTCTCCAATCAGCTCCGCCTACGTCTGCATGCGGCCTGCGTACCTATCTTTAACATTGGGTACGAAAATCTACTCAATGTATAAATTTACCCTTCTATAACATGTTTCAAATATTTTGTTTAGTAGCCGGGGTATTACTAGGAATAATGGCTCTGATACATGAGAGGATTATTCAAAAAGACTTCAGACATGCACATTTACCGCATTAGGCTACTTTCACACATCAGGTTTTCGGCGTCAGGCGCGATCCGGCGTCGTGCCGGAACGCCGGATCCGGCAAATGTTTTGTAAAACCGGATGTGACGGATCCGGTTTTCTGCCGGATCCGTCTTTTTCTTGACAGACAAAACCGGATCCGTCTCATCCGGTTCATCCGTTTTTCTATCCGTTTTTCGACGGATTACGCCGGATCCGGTTTTTAAAATTGACCCTTGTGGCCTTCCGAACGGGATTGGCTACTGGAAAACTATATATAGCGTGTTCCTACAGCCCTTCTTTGACAGGTTGTAGAGGAGAAAGTGCAGGTTGGAGAGAAGAGCAAGTTATTGGCGAAGATGGATGTTGTCATTGGAAATATTTTGAAGAATTTGGCGGATTTTATAGCGGAGGCGAATCGTTTGAGGGTGATTGTTCTGGAGAAGGAGAGAGCGAGACAGCAGCGCATCAGGCATCGTAGACGACGTTTGTGGATCCACCCCATCACAGCCAAGAGAATGACGCGTGGGGTCTATTCTACACTCTGCATGGACCTTCGACGAAACCCGGATAAATTTTTTGGATATGTTAGGATGAAAATGGAGAATTTTGATTACTTGGTGGAGCGCATTGCACACCTCATAAGAAAAGCGGACACCTATTGCCGCTTCTCAGTTTCACCCGCAGAGCGTCTGATGGTGACTTTAAGGTAAGCCACATTTATTGGATGTGATCGCATCAGAGCACACTTTCACTGCAATCTTGTTGGTGGTAGTTTGTATCTCCAAGTGTTATAGCTCAGTTTTGGTATGTAATGCTGTGATTTAAAACTAATTTATTGTTTTTTAATTCCCCACAGATTTCTTGCAACTGGAGAATCCCTTTCGTCACTGCATTTCCAGTACAGACTCGGGATTTCCACCATATCTGGAATAGTGAAGTACACATGCCGTGCACTGTGGGACTCCTTAGCTGAAGAGTTTTTACCAGAGCCCACAACAGAGAGGTGGATTGAAATTGCTGACAAGTTTCAACAGATATGTCAGTTTCCCAACTGCTTGGGCGCTGTGGACGGGAAACATATCCGCATTGTAAAGCCAGCTGGATCGGGATCGGAATATTTCAATTACAAGAAATATTTTTCAATTGTCCTCATGGCCATCGCTGACGCGGAATACAAATTTATTGCGGTTGATATTGGGGCCTATGGCCGCTCCAATGACTCTCAAGTTTTCAAACTGTCTGCCATGGGGCGTAAACTGTATGGAAACACCTTCCAGTTCCCACCACCTAGACCGCTGCCGCAAACATCTGGTCCACCTATGCCATTTGTCTGTGTAGGGGATGAAGCCTTCCAGCTGTCAGAACACCTTTTGAAACCGTACTCTAGCAGAGGATTGACAAGACCAAAACGCATTTTTAATTACCGCCTCACAAGAGCAAGAAGAATGGTTGAATGTACCTTTGGTATTCTGACAGCCAAATGGCGGGTCCTATTGACTGCGATCAACCTCAAGACAGAAACTGTGGACGAGGTGATCAAAGCGTGCGTGGTACTCCACAATTTTGTTATCTGCAAGGAACCCATTTCCATTGAGGACACCTCTGAAGAAACCACCTTGCAAGATTACCATGACATTACCACTAGAAGTTCTGTGACGGTTTCGGTAATGAGGGACAATTTTGCACTATACTTTATGTCACCTCAAGGCAGAGTACACTGGCAGGATGACAGAGTGTGAAAGATTTGTGCCCTAACCAAACTTGTGTACCTTCTGTACCAACAGTATATACCTTTGCCAACCAAAGTTGGCTATCTTGTCATGGTCTTACTATTTTTAGCTTTAGGCCACAGGTGTGTACCTGGTTGTGTTTTATGCAAAGTATTTCACCTTTTAACAAAAGTTGTGTACATTGTTAGGAAATCACCAACAATAAACACAACTTTTTAGGTGAAATACTTTGCTTCAAACACAACCAGGAACACAACTGTGGCAAAAAGCTAAAATTTACCCACAGTTATATACCTAGTTTTGAATACCATTTCACCTTTTAAATACCCTGTATTTAACCTTTTTCGCCGCAGAAAGAAATGACAGACAACCAGTGTAAAATAATTTAACTTTTATTGAAAAATGTTTTTTTTAGTAAACTTTTTTAAAATTTTAATAAACTTGTTTAATAAAGCTTTGAAACCATAAAACTGGTCATTTTTATTTAAATACACACATTATAAATCTGTGTAGTGTGTGGTGGAAATACTGCTGGAGGGGCTGCGGGACACTTCGACACTGGGAGTGTGGAGAGAGGACTGGGATCGTGGTGGGGAAGGAACAGTTAGAGGTGAAGGTGTGGAAAAAACTACAGAATGGGTGGACATGTGGGAAGCAGAAGAGGTGGTGGGTGGTGGAGTGGAGGGTTGGGCAGGGAATGTAGGAGCAGATGATGTTGATGGCAAGTTGTATGGGGAAGGAGTTTGGTACGGGGCAGGTTGCTGGAAGTGGGGAGATGTCTGGTACGGGGCAGGTTGCTGGAAGTGGGGAGATGTCTGGTACGGGGCAGGTTGCTGGAAGTGGGGAGATGTCTGGTACGGGGCAGGTTGCTGGAAGTGGGGAGATGTCTGGTACTGGGGAGGTTGCTGGTACTGGGGAGTTTGCAGGTACTGGGGAGGTTGCTGGTACTGGGGAGGTTGCTGGTACTGGGGAGGTTGCTGGTGCTGGGGAGGTTGCTGGTGCTGGGGAGGTTGCTGGTGCTGGGGAGGTGGATGGTGCTGGGGAGGTGGATGGTGCTGGGGAGGTGGATGGTATGTAATAGGAGGGGAAGGATGGAAAGTGGCTGGAGGGGGTGTAGATGTAATAGGAGGGGGAGGATGGAAAGTGGCTGGAGGGGGTGTAGATGTAATAGGAGGGGGAGGATGGAAAGTGGCTGGAGGGGGTGCAGGTGGAGGAACTACTGTGGTGGGAGGAGGAGGTTGGGAGGTAACTTGCTGGAGAGCAGCGTGGCATGAATGCATTACATGCATCTGCTGGGCAGGAGAGAGCGTTTCCATGCGCTCCACAACAGACCTGAAAAAGGTGTGGTTTGGCGAAGATCTTGCTTCTGAATGCATGGTTTGCAGAAGTGTCTTCACCTCCAGAATGCTGGAGTTGATCTGCTGATAGCCTGCGGAGATTTGCTCTGACAAGACTTTTAGACAGTTCTGGAAAGATGCATTCAGATGCAAGAACTCTGGCGCATAAGTCTTTTCCTGACCCCTCTGCCGCTGCCGCCCAGTACCCGCAGGTGTACTAGAGGTGGCAGGGGCAGAAGGGTGGGGTAAAGGGAAAGCGATCTCCTCACCAGCAGCTTCATGTAATGTAGGTGGCCACGATGCTCCTGTGCTGGTGGATGGGACAGATGGGTCGAATGTGTGGGAAGGCTGGGAAGGTGCAGATCTACCGGGGCGGTCGAAGTGTCCCTCGGTGCCGGTCTCCTCAGGGATCGCCTCAGAAGGGTCCAATCGTGCAGGCTCCTGAGTGCTGCTCACCGTGCTGTGGAATAAAGAGAAAAAAAAACAATTAAAATAGTGACATGGTATGGCCCTGGCTGAAAAAAAAAAGTTACATCTAAACATTTTTTTGTCACATGTGGTGTGTAATATTTACCTTCTGGTGAGCATTGTCTCCCGGAGGAACGACAGGGCTCGTGCGTACTTGTACTTGCTCTTGCGTCCTCCAGATCTACTCGGGGCCCGCATCTCTTTATTGAACTCCTTCTTGAAACGATCCCTCACAGACCGCCACCGCTTCACAATTCTCTCCCCTGAAACGAGAAAGGACAAAGTGGTTAGTATACAACATCAGTGTTTCCCAAACTCCAGTCCTCATGGTCCCCAGGGGTCATGTTTTCAGGATTTCCAAAGTAAATAGAAATCCTGAACACATGATCCGTGGGGACCACGAGGACTGGAGTTCGGGAAACACTGGTTTAAATCAAGCAACCGGTACTGTATATACTTACGCTCTTTAATCTGGGCCCGAGCTTCGAGGTCCTCCCAGCGGTCCACAAGGAGCGAACAGATTTCCTCCCAGAGTCGTCGGGTAACGATCAGGTCAGCGTGGCGGCGGTCAGCCATATTCCAGAGCGGCTCCCTTTCTCTGACGAGATCGATGAGGCGGTCCACATCAATCCCTCCATCCTCACCGTCAGAGTCGGGAGCACGCTGTGAAGGCTGTTAAAGAAAAAGACAAAAATAACATAATTAGCCTCCACAAAAGAAATGAAATAAAAAGTGCAAAAAAAACAAAGCAAAAATATTTATACTTACACGCTGGTGACCGCCGCGTTGCTGTCGCCGACGACCCTGGGAGGCACTGCGAGGACCTCTTGGCCGAGCACCAGATTGGGAAGACTAGAGAAGAAAACAAAAAATGTTATGTCTTTGGATGTAGGCATTTGTTTGCTGTGTGTGGTCTGCAGAACATTGTTTTCTATGTGTTGTGTGTAGTGTGATGTTGTGTTTCTGCGTTTGATGCAAAAAACTTACCAATTGTGAGCCCACTCCAGGTGTCTGTCCACCCCTTCCTTCTTCTTCTGGGAGCTCCTCTTCATCTTGTGATTCCTGTTTTGAAATAAAAGGAAATGAATACACATATATTACAGAGATGATGGATTTTGGAAATAAAAACTTACCATCAAACGCTGACGATGCGAGGGAGGGCTCCCAGAAGATGTGCTGTCTTCCTCATGGCCAGACTCCATGGCTGTGGGTGGTGTTTCTGCTGCTGCCATTGCTGCTGCTGCTGCTGCTGCATCTATTAGGCGGCTGTTGAATAAAGAGAAACAAAGGGCCAATGAATATCTTGATATTCCATAGCCCTAGTTTGGAGGAATGGGGGATTTGATAATTACCGTCTCTCATCTGCTGCTGGACTCCCCTCCCGTTGTTCAGCATGCTGCTCCATTTGGGGTGGTGCTGATGGTGCTGCTGCTGCAGATGTCTGCTGCCTTCTCCTGCTCCTGGTTCTTGGCTTGGGTGGCATGTTGGGTGTGGCTGAGGGTCCCATTGTCTTGCTTTTATATATGTCCTGTGGGCAGAGCTACTGAGCATGCTCAGACCAAAGAAACCGGATCCGGCGCATTGCGGCGCTCATAGGCTTTCATTGTATGAAAAAGGCGGACACGCCGGATCCGGCGTGTCCGGCTTTTTCGACGGAGACAAAAAACGTTACAGTCTCCGTTTTTTCCAGGCGCCGGATCGCGTCACATTGCCGGATCCGGCGAAAATCGGATGAAACGCATGGCCATCCGGCTTGATCCGGCTCTAATGCAAGTCAATGGGGGGGAAACCGGATCCGGCATTGCATTTCGACGGATCCAGTTTTAGTCAAAAGCGCCGGATCGCGCCTGACGCCGAAAACCTGATGTGTGAAAGAGGCCTTACCCAAACTTACAATATCGTCTAATATAGAGCTGCACTAAAAGTAATCACCAAATATCTACACATCAGATAATCCACCCATGTGATATAGTCATAGGGCCAGCAGTCATATAGGGGTCACCCTGTCTTCTTATTAATGCCTTTGGCAGAGAGATGCAACAGTATTTAGTGGGATTTTAAGGTCATGGTGGTTTCTTTCAGTTTCTGCTTCCCCCTAATATCTTAATAGAGCCATCATATACACATAATGCAGCATGAAGGGGCTCGGAGAAGTTGGCAGTGAAGGTGTGTAAGTGTCTGATGGGGTCACACAGCTCATAAAAGGACAACAGCCCGGCCTCATAATCCAGACATGTCCTGACTCTATCACCGGAGATCTTAGGCCTCTTTCACACTTCAGTTTTTTGTGTCAGTTAAAATCCGCAAAAAGGCGGAAAAGCGGATCCGTTCCTAACTGATGTGAACGGATGCCACAGGATCCGTTTTGTGACGGATCCGCAGAATGAAGAATTTTAAAGGAACCGCTGGGCGGGAAGGAGAGAGAGAGAGAGATTTCTCCCTGACTTCCTTTCTCCGGGCATGCGCAATGGAAAATGCGGATCCAACAACAAAAAAAATGTTGCAAGGTCTGTCCAAGCATGCCGGCGGACGAAAAAAATTTGGCGGATCCTCACAAGAAATGATCCAACGGATGGCCATCCGTCAAGATCCGCCAGTAATGCAACTCAATGGGGAAAAAAAGGGATCCGCAAAGAAAAATAGCGGATCCGTTTTTTTCAAAACCTGGCGGATTTTGACTGATGGTCAAAAACGGAAGTGTGAAAGAGGCCTTAACATGTAACCGGATTTCTTTATGGTCATGTATCACTGAATACTCATTATTATAGGTTCTCAAACTCCAGGACTTCTTATTATATCCAATGTGTGACTGACGCCCCCTCCTGGCTATACTGGGATAACACATCCCCACCATCCAACCCCCTGGAATCTCTGCCTTCTATAACCCAGTAATATCGTCCTGCGGTGAATCCCCTCCTGCTCATCACCTGATTATACTGGAATCTCTCTGCTGTTTCTGATACAGGAAAGATATATATATTTGTACCGTGTTAGCCAGTAGATAGAAGAATATTTAGAGTTGAGAGTCCTCAGTGGTTGATACCTTTTAATGGCTAACTGAAAAGATGGTAACACATTGCAAGCTTTCGAGAGAGCATGATGAAGAGACCTGAGTAGTCTCGAATGCTTGCAATGTGTTACCATCTTTTCAGTTAGCCATTAAAAGGTATCAACTACTGAGGACTCTCAATTCTAAATATTCTTCTGCCGTTTCTGAACGGTTCTGCTTCTCCTCTGTCCCGGTTGCAGTTTTCAGGTCGTCTGATATAAGGAGATTATTAGCAGCTGTGGTTACATCCAGTAATATGTCTGCAAGACTCACCACATAGATCCCGCTCCTTATACCTGATATTACGTCACATAATGTGTGTAATGTGTGTGAGATCACAGCCACATCCAGGTCACCTCCATCATGGGGCTGTTTATCATGTCCCCCTGTGTCCTCATCACCTCCCTCCTCCTCAGGATCACACAAGTCACCGATGTCTGGTTCCTGTAGGACAGTCAGTGGTTCCGTCATGTTACACAGCTCCTCAATGTGTCTCATCTTCCTGGACAGCTCGTCCTTCTTTATTTCCAGCTGATGGATCAGAGCAGACAGTGACAGTGACTCTTCCTTTTCCTGTCTGGAGATCTCACTCAGGACCTTCTTCTCCAGGTCGTCCACCCGTCTCCTGATGTCTATACACAGGGCAGTGACTCTCTCGGCTTCTCCAGGTGCTTTTTCTCGAGCTTTTCTCGAAGAGTATGTGCACACATTGCGGATTCTGCTGCGGATCCACAGCAGATTCTCCTGCGTTGTACAGTACCATTATATTCAATGTAAAATGAAAAACGCTGTACACATGCTGCGGAAAAATCCGCAGCATAAACGCTGCGGGTTCATTTCTGCAGCATGTAAATTCTTTGTGCGGATCTGCAGCGTTTCTGCACCCATTGACTTGCATTGAGTCAGGCACTTCCGCAGCAAAACCGCAGGTCTAAAAAAGATCTGCGGTTTTGCTGCGGATGAAACGCTACAGATCGGGAGGGGGAAAGAGTGTGGGTGGTGTGGGCGGTGACTGTGTGCGTGTGTAGTGTGTGGGCGGTGACTGTGTGCGTGTATGGTGTCTGTGGGGCTGTGCGTGGCTTGCCTGGGGGTCACATCCGATGCCATATGCTAGTGTGATTCTACCCTAATTCTGCGTACCTGTATTAAGCCCATGTTCACATGGTCAGTATTTGGTTAATATTTTAATCAAATCATGTAAATATCCCCTTAAAATTGATACTTTATTGATTAAAAAACCACAAATGGTTATACACCAAAAAAAAAACGTGACAAAAACACAAAGCAAGATAGTGTTCAAACAAAACCCCTAAAGGGAGCAACTAGGAATCCCTAATATATAATCTGAGCTTCCACCTGCCTGGCCGAGGAGGTTGGCACCCTAGGGGGGGAACGTTGTGGAGCCCCCGCTCAGCGATGACTATCCCTAGTCATTCTATGGAAAATAAAAAAATATATATTGGAAAACCCATTTAAATGGATTACCCCAAATAATCCTCTATCCCGAGAACTTTACAATCACTGGGGTCCAGGGGTGGGATTCAACCGGTTCTCCCCAGTTCGGTGGAACTGGTTGCTAAAAAAGCAGCCGATTCCCCGAATCGGGGAGAACCAGAGCCGCGATCTCCGATCTGGTACCTTGATGCTGCGGCCGGCGGCGCGCGCAAGTTGACACCGTCACACCACGGAGCGGAGGAGGAGAGGAGCCGAGGAGGGACTCTTGCGCTGCTCCCTAGCCTGCAGTACGCGCAGGCCACCCCGCCCGCCGGATACCGCGCACTGAGACATCACGTGCACGGTGCACACACTGTGACCCGGCAGCCCCCGCGCACTGCCGCAGTGCGGCTATTGGGTGCGTGCGTCACGTGTCTGTCTCATCTCTGACTGGAGTCAAACGTGCGCGCCGTTACCCAGTCAGTGTGATTCCAGTCTGTCGGGCCTGCGTGTGCGACCTCACCTGCGGCTGCCATCATCTTCATCATCACCCCGGGGGCCCTGTCACCAGCGCGGTGGTGTGGCAGTCACAGTAACCAGTTGGCAGTTACTGTGTTTGTGTGTGCACGGCCACGGACAGTGAAGCAGGACGGTGCGGGGGCGCTGGCGGCCATCCAGGAGGCCTGATCAACCGCCGCCGGGACTTCAGACACAAGCCTACCACTCCAACGCCAGGTCAGAGCCCAACACGGTGACATCATGACACTGTCAAGTAACACCATGTGTGCAGCTGCTTGCCCCAAAATGTGCCCTGAAATGTCCCAAGTTTGCCCTGGGCCTGTGCTGCATGCCCCAAAACAGGGGTCCTCAAACTACGGCCGCAGCCCGCGGGCCACATGCAGCCCACCGAGGACATCTATCCGGCCCGTTAGCCCCGCCGACATTGAACGTCACTACAGTTCAATGCCAGCGGGCCCTTTATTTGTGGGCTGAGCTACAAGGTGGCGAGGAAGGACTTGCGGCCTTCCATATGCAACACAGGCGCAGGACTACTATGCTGCCTATGGGCGATTATGCTGCCTATGGGGGATTATGCTGCCTTTTGGGGACTACTATGCTGCCTATGTGGGATTATGCTGCCTTTTGGGAACCTGTGCTGCCTATAGGGAACAATGCTGCCTATTGGCGACCTGTGCCTGCCTATTGGGGACCTGTGCTGCCTATAGGGACCTGTGCTGCCTATAGGGAACAATGCTGCCTATTGGGGACCTATGCTGCCTATTGGGGACCTGTGCTGCCTATTGGGACTTTTAATTACCGTTAGGACGCAGACAGACAGTCGTATGAATCAGAATGTAGTGCACAGCCTGGCCAACTGGTCAGTCAAGTGAGACAGCTGCATAGAAATATATGGAGCTGTCACACTTGGGTCAGGAGAGCTGTTGGCCAGAAAGTGCACTGTTTCTGATCACATTCAAATTTATTTTTTTTCAACTGTTTGACTGCGCCCCTAGGAAAAGGTGTGTGTAAATGTGTGTGGCTTAATAATGGGTGTGGCTTAAAATGGGTGTGGCTTAAAAATGGGTGTAGTTTTCCTACACACAAACACAGAAGCTGTTGTTAAAAATTTGAATCCCACCCCTGCTGGGGTCCAACCACTGGGACCCCCATGATCCCGAGAACTGGAGCTCTAAAGAGCACCAGGTAAATGGAGCTGTAGTCGATCATGTGCACTGCTGCACCATTCACATGTGGCTCTTTAAATAGCTCCTTTAAGAGGATTGTTGAGGGCAGGGCCGGTTTTAGGCAAAGTGGGGCCCTAGGCAAAGTTTAAAATGGGGCCCCAAATGCTAACATATTGCATATCACACAGAAGAATTTTGGATGTAATTATATGCGCTGAGTTCAGGACGCTAAATGAGTGTGATCAACAATATTGAAGTCATTCAACACTTGTTTCCCAGCCTCTTTCCACCATCTGAGAAAGAATGATGGGGACAGAACGATCACTAATGGATCGATCTGTCCCCATACAGTATCATGTTATCAGCAGCACATCTGCAGTTTACACCCCATACTCCTCCATATAATATAGTGTGCCCCATAGTCCTCCATATAGTATAATACACTCCTCAGTCTTCCATATAGTATAATACACTCCCCATAGTCCTCCATATAGTAGAATACACTCCCCATAGTCCTCCATACAGTAAAATACACTCCTCATAGTCCTCCATATAGTATAAAACACTCCTCATAGCCCTCCATATATTAAAATACACTGCTCAGTCCTCCATATAGTATAATGCACTCCTCATAGTGCTCCATACAGTATAATGCACCGCCATAGTCATCCATGTAGTACAATTCACTTCCCATATTGTAATGCACCCCATAGTTCTTCATATAATGTATTCCCCATAGTCCTCGATGCAGTATAATGCAGCCCACATATAGTACAATACACCCACCCCATAGTTCTTCATATAATGTATTCCCCATAGTCCTCGATACAGTATAATGCAGCCCACATATAGTATAATGCAGCCACACCACAGATTATAATGCAGCCACCCAACAGAGTATAATGCAGCCACCCCACAGAGTATAATGCAGCCCCGCCATACAATATAATGTAACCCCCTATAGAATATAATGCAGCCCCCCTCTTATAGTATAATGCAGCTACCCCTTAGAGCATAATGCAGTTACCCCACAGAGTATAATGCAACCACTCCACAGAATATAATGTAACCCCACCATAGAATATAATGCAGCCCCCCTCATATAGTATAATGCAGCCCCTCCATAGAATATATGGCAGCCCCCTCATAGAGTATATTGCAGCCCCCAAATAGTATAATGTAGCCCCTCCATAGATTACAACGTAGTCCTCCTCATATAGTATAATGCTGTCCCCATAGAATATAATGTAGCCCCCCTCATAAAGTATAATGGAGCCCCCATACAATATAATCTAGCCCCCCATAGAATACAATGCAGCCTCCTCATAAAGTATAATGTAGCCCCATCATAGAGTATGATGCAATCACCCTCTATAGAATATAATAAATATAATACAACCCCCCATAGAATATAATGTAGCCCCAAATAGAATATAATAGAGCCCACCTCCCCATAGAATATAATGTAGCCCCCCCATATTATATAACACAGCCTCCCCCATAAAATATAATGTAAAATGTACCCCCCATGGTATATAACACAGCCGCATAGTATATAGCCCAGCACCACATGGTATATAGCACAGCCACACATGGTATATAGCCCAGTACCACATGGTATATAGCCCAGCACCACATGGTATATAGCCCAGCACCACATGGTATATAGTCCAGCCCCACATGGTATATAGCCCAGCACCACATGGTATATAGCACAGCCACACATGGTATATAGCACAGCCACACATGGTATATAGCCAAGCCACACATGGTATATAGCCCAGCACCACATGGTACATAGCACAGCATAGTATATAGCTGCCCCCCCATCAGAATGGCCCCACAGATCAGCACTCACATCGATATATTTAAAAAAAACACTCCTCACCTTCTCCACATGCCCGCGCTGCTCCTGGCTCCTGCTCTGCCTGGCACATAGTGCGCGATGACGCCATCGCGCACCCGCTGTGTGTCAGAGGCAGAGTGGGGAATGATGGGAGAGGGAGTGTCAGCTGACGCTCTCTCCTCCATCATTGCTTTGAATTGTATCGGTGTCTATTACCCTGGTATAGTTCAATGCGGCGGCGGGGGGAGTCGGCACTGGGGGCAGGCGGCAGGGGGAGTCGGCACTGGGGGCAGGCGGGCCCCCCTGCCTCACAGGGG
This sequence comes from Dendrobates tinctorius, assembly GCF_039654945.1. Lineage (NCBI taxonomy): Eukaryota > Metazoa > Chordata > Amphibia > Anura > Dendrobatidae > Dendrobates > Dendrobates tinctorius. The sequence goes on from NW_027361688.1 coordinate 7,364,573, forward strand.
CCCCATAGTGACGGCATGATGTGCTGCTAGCTGGGGGAGCGGGGGCCCTAGGCAGCTGTCTGGTCTGCCTGACCCTGACGCCAGCCCTGGTGGAGGGGCACGACAAAGTATAGCAAAATTCACTGATCAGGGGTGGGGAGTGTTTTAATGTGGGCTGGTGGGGTTTGTGTGGCAGGGCTGCCTTTTTTTTTCCAATCCGACCCTGGACTGTAGTGTCATGTACATCACATACAGAGGGAAGTTTTACCTCAGACATTGTGCTCCTCCATCATCTACTTCATGTACTTGTGAGCAAGTTGCGGGATGCAGAGCAAGGATTACCGTATTTTACTTTAATAAGTACGGTATGTACCCCACGCAGGGAGATAAAGAGTTAAACAGGGATAATGCAGGTGATAGGTATTAAAGGATATGCCGTTTGGGAAAGTGCAGGGGAAAATGACGGTAACAGTGCTTAAAGGGAATCTGTCACCCTTTTTTTGCACTTTCCGACCGCCCCTCCGGTGAGTATAATCTCACGTGTTTTTCTTATCTTTCAGGTTACATCGGGGGCTTATCTACAGCATTACAGAATGCTGTAGCTAAGCCCCTGTTGTCATTGCTGGCAGCTGAAAAAAAAGGTTGACAGATTCCCTTTAAGGTATAACTTATCCGATCTGACGACTTCCAGAATGTAGAGTCCAGGAAACGAGTTGGCGCCAACAACAGTCAGCACGGGGTTAATCCGGTGTAGTCCTGAAGACACCGATGAGCTGAGTCCTCCTGGCAGCGGTGAGTCTCTGAAGCCTTCCACGAGTTCCTCAGTCCAGCGGGTGCTGTGGGGGGTAAGGCACAGGCCTCAGCAATGTCGGAGCCCAACGGGGCTCGACAAATATGCAGCGGGGGTCAGGGATCAGTTCATGGTCACACACCCGTTCCTTCTTAGGCGACCCCCGCGGTACACACGAGCCCAATTCATATGACACCTTGCTTTGTGGGTGCCGACCGGTACACGGCACGTCTCCGTTCACAGTCTCTGTGGGCAGCAGCGGGGATGCTGGAGCACGGGCCTGCCCTGCTACAGCGCTCAAGGGATGGAGCACTCACCTCCCCTGATGTAAGTTCCTGCCAAGTCTGCCTGTTTCCGAGCGTGGTTTTGCTTTTTAGTCTCAGACACACCCCTGCTGCCAAGTGCAAAGATTGGTCTGGTTCTCCAAGCTTTCCCCTTGACAACAGAGGAGACAGCCCTGACAGTTCCGGCGCAAGAAAGGAACCCCCAGCCCGGTCCTTCTGCTTGCATACTAGTGTAGTGTCATCTGCATCACATACAGAGGGAAGTTTTACCGTGGGCTTCCTCGTGGGGCTTTAACAATGTGATGTCTTATTTTTAAATAGGGATCCCAATCATCTAAAACTCTATTGGTGCATGCGCGTCGCGCCACGGCCCCACAGCAGCACCACATCCGTCCTCAGACTGGTACTGCCAGGTGGGGAAATCACCATTTTATCAAGGCTGTATACAGATGCTGCTGTGTGCAGGTTATCAGTCACCCTCCATGTATATTACCTACATATCCTACATGCTGTATCTGAATAATGCTGTATACTGATCTTTCTAGTATCATACCATATTCTCAGTGCCATATGCAGTGGTTGCTGTGTGCAGGTTATTAGTCCCCCTCCATGTTTCTAGCCTATATCATACCTTCTAACTTTTGATGAATAGAAAGAAAGACAAAGTATGCGGAGCGCTTAGTGGCCTGTGGCAAATTTTTTCCCACACCCCAATCCATGCCCATTTACCATTTCTTTCTCCCCTGGCAGGAGTAGTTGTCAGATGGATGGTGGCAGTGAGTGAAATTCAGCAGACGCTCGAGACTGCAGGCATAGACCCAAATCTAGGACTGTCCACTGTATTCAGGACGGTTGGGACTAGAGAAGAGCGGATCGATTCACGGGTCTCAGGTCCAGGTCAGTGATACCGGGCAGTTGAACAAGAGGCCGCAAATCTCTTACCTTTTGATTGGCCAGAGCTTTCGCCACGTCATCTGTGTGTCTTGCTCATCTCTAGTTGGGACCTGTGGCTTTTTATTTGTTCAGCCATTCACAGTCAGAGCCGCCAGAACTTTCTCATCTTTATGTAGCCTCATTATATGACATCCGGCTTTTTTGTGTCTGTAAGACCGTGTTCACATGTAGCATTAAGGGCGAGTCTCTCGCATGAAAACCTGGCACTGCCGCCAGCACTCGGACCGGAGCGTGCAGCTACATGTATTTCTATGCAGCCGCACGCTCCGGTCCAAGTGCCGGGTTTTCATGAGAGAGACTTGCACGAGTATGAGGCGAGTCTGTCGCAAGTGAGTATTTACCATGTTCACTATATGGTAAAACTGACCTGGCAATATGATTCTCCAGGTCATTATGAGCCCACAGATGCCAAACATGTATACATTTTCTTTTATTTTAGTGGGAAATTTGTAAAAAAAAAAATAAATGAATAAAAATGTTGCTTTTGTCATCATTTTTTGAGACCCATAACGTTTTCATTTTTCAGGATCTGGGTGCTGTGTGATGGCTTATTTTTTGGGCCTTAAGCTGATGTTTTTATTGATACCATTTTGGGGTAGATACCATGTTTTGGTCGCCTCTTATTAAATTTTATTGCAATGGCCAAAAAAACGTAATTCTAGCGCTTAGATTTTTTTCTCATTACGTCATTTACTTATTGGTTTACGTTACTTTATATTTTGAGAGATCTGACATTTGTGACCTCAATTATACAAAATATGTGTATTTCTTTTTTTTTTTTAATTGTTTTATTTGTAATGGAACAAAAGGGGTGATTTGAACTTCTGTATTTTTTATTTTTTCATTTTTTATGCTTTCTACTATATTTAATAGTCCCCCAAGGGGACTTGAAGCTGCGATCTTCCAATCGTACAGTGCAATCAGGTCACAGTAGTGCCAATGGGTGGGACGAGTGACTTTCTCCCTGCCGTCACGTGTTAAATGCCACTAGCAGAGGCATTTGATGGCTAATTACATCATGTGCAGGGAAAGATGGGGGCTCGGCGTGCGGGAATCTCACAATATCCATGAATTTAAGAATATACTTGACTAGCATTTCACCTGGCTCTTACTATACTCATGTGATTTTACATAAAAGCTGTGGCCTTTTTGACAACAAAATAACTTGTTGTGTATTTGGTTTATGTGCTAATAAATGAGGATCCATCCCATATCCAGAAGTCATGGTCCTCAAATATACTATTGTACTGATCGAATCTATCCTCCCCATCTAGGACTAGAACTAGAATTCCTGTCCTCTTCCTCTCTGAGGAGACATTTTGCATATTTCATTTTGCAGAGGAGCATGCATGGCGAATAAGCCTCCTCACAATAACATGCCAGGCTTGTCACTGTCCACAAGGAGAAACGATACCACTTAGACCCCAGTCCAGAGCCTCTCATCTAGCCAAACCAAATCTCATACTTTGCACTGATGAGGGGCAACACCCCAAAACACAGCGATTGCAAATTCTGATTTGGCTTTAATCCTAAGTCATATTGTAAGGCTCGTTAAAGGGCTGATAGTGACTTTTAGGATCACTACTCCCAATAGGTGGTACTAGAGTTCTAGTCCTCTTCCTCTCTGAAGAGACAATTTGCATATTCTCCTCCCCAGTAGTAATATTAGGTGATACACTTGTGGTCTTATACTGCGCTCCAGTGGCTTATGGTATCCCCATCTGTTTTTTTGAATTTGTGATCTGATGTTTGTCCTGATTGATGATTAATTCATTTTTTATCATATATTTATCAGATTTTATAGTGTATTACATGGGTTGTGCACTACTGGACAACTCCCTTTTGAATGTTTCCAGTGTGCTAAATAAAGTAAGAAACATGCATACTTACCTCCCTGACTGGCACCACTCAGAGTGGTCGGTCCCGCGGCAATCTGGTGACATTATTTATGTCACATGATCGCTGACATAATGTCATGTGACTGCCGGGGCACACAGCGACAAGGAAGTGGCGTCAGTCAGCGAGGTAATTAAAGTCTGGTAAAATAAAAGCTGCACTGTGATTGGTTGCTGTAGTCAACCAAGACCCCTATGTCCCTATCTATGCATGTGGTGACCTATGGTGTGGGTGTCAGGAAGTCATCACTTGTCAAATTTGTGTTGTTTCGAGTTCCTAGAGGGGATTTGGTCGCCCTTTGTATGTATCCATCTTGTTTGTCCCTTGCTGGTGGCCATGGGGAAGGTTTCACCACGGTCTGTCAGGGCGCAGACAAAAGAGCAAAGAGAGAAGCTAGGAGGATGCGGCGCATCACTGCCCCTCAGGTGATTTGTGGCAGAAATCCTCTATTTTATCCTGATCAGCCGCCATGTTTGTGATACCAGAGTTAACCTATGATATCAGGCCAGTGTGTGTACCCAACTGTTCCCCAGTGGTGAATATCTGAGCTGGACTGTGCATTAGTGTCCATTCATATGTCAGCTTCTCGATTTTTTCCAAGACTACCTCGTACCTATGCGGCTGTTCACATGTTGGTGATTTTTTGCTGACCGAGTGGTTCGTGCAAAACCGCGGAGACATGACGGATATTTATCACCCGAGCATTGGCTTAAACTCCGCAATGAAAGTCTTTGAGTCTGAAAGAAGTCAGACAGCACTGGGATGCCATCAGTGTGCTGTCCATTTTTCACTGACTGAGAAGATACAGATTAGATATTAGGAAAAACTTTTTGACAGTGAGGGTGATTAATGAGTGGAACAAGCGGCCACGAGCGGTGGTGAGTTCTCCTTCAATGGAAGTCTTCAAACAGAGGCTGGACAGACATCTATCCTAGATGGTTTAGTGAATCCTGCAACAGGGGGTTGGACACGATGACCCTGGACTCAGGTCCCTTTCAACTCTAATTCTATTATTACATTGGCGACACATTTTTTTTGCTCTCATCAGTGAGAAAAAAAATAAACTGATGAAAATCTTATGAAGTTCTGGTGAGAATGACTGATGAAAGTCAGTCAGTTTTTATCGTACATTAAAAAAACTGATGTCTGAATGAGGCCTAAGTTAGTGATGACTGATGGTGGTTCTTCCATTCCTACTTTTACACACTGGAGGATGTGAAATGAGCACTAGGAGGGGATCTCACCCATTAATATTTGAGCCAGTGTATTCAACAAAGAGCAATCCCAGTATTATACTCCTGGAGGCTTCAGTTGTGTTTCTTCCATATTCGGTAGGGCAGCACAGTGGCTCAGTGGTTAGCCACCAAGGACATCTGCAAGGAGTTTGTATGTTCTCCCCGTGTTTGCTTGGGTTTCCTCCGGGTTCTCCGGTTTCCTCCCATATTCCAAAGACATACTGATAGGGAATTTAGATTGTGCGCCCCATCGGGGACAGTGATGATAATGTGTGCAAACTGTAAAGCGCTGCGGAATATGTTAGCGCTATATAAAAATGAAGATTATTATTATTTGGTATTGGAAGCCAACATGGGCATGACCTCACCACTTGTAATCAGAAGGTTAAATATGAAAGGCCTCCATACATGCTAGATAACTGTCGTGCAGCACGATTGCCAACCGCCCCCAACTCCACAACTCCACCATCCACGCTCCTGTGTCCTCTATGAGAAAGACTCTGGCAGTGGTTTATCTCAACAAATGGATTGACTCTTGGAAATCGAACAACCCCGATCCTTCTCTCCTCAGATGTAATCTGTTGTGGAAGAGTCGGGTGACATCCCCCGCATATACAGTACATTAGCCAGATATAGGACTAGGTAAGTAGTTATATTTTATTTTTTATGCGAGTCGGTAGTTGGTTAAACTTTGGGGACCATTACCCTTGTGTGGAAGACTATGGGGGCATTATACTTGTGTGGAGGATTTTTGGTTTCCATCATACAGTGTTTGTGTGACTATGGTGTCAATCATACAGTGTGTAGGGGCATCATACTGTGTGTGGGAAATGTAGGGTCCATCATACCATGTGTGTGGATGTGGAGTCCAACATAGTGTATGTGTGGAGGGATGTAGAATCTATCATAGTGTGTGTAGGGTCCATCATACTGTTTGCGGGGGTGACTGGGGACATCATACTGTGCGTGAGGAGCTGTGCATTCATCAGTGTGCGTGTCTACAGACATAATGTGCGTGGGGAGCTGTGGGTTCATCATACTGTCTGTGGGGGTGACTGGGGACATTATAATGTGTGTGGGGTCACTGGGGACATTATAATGTGCATAGGGAGCTGTGAGTTCATCATACTGTCTGTGGGGGTGACTGGGGACATCATAATGTGTGTGGGGTGACTGGGGACATCATACTGTGCATAGGGAGCTGTGGGTTCATCATACTGTGTGTGGGTGGGGTGACTGGGGACATCATAATGTGCGTGGGGAGCTGTGGGTTCATCATACTGTGGGGGGGTGACTGGGGACATCATAATGTGCGTGGGCAGCTGTGGGTTCATCATACTGTGGGTGTGGTTGACTGGGGACATCATAATGTGCGTGAGGAGCTATGGGTTCATCATACTGTGTGTGGGGGTGACTGGGGACATCATAATGTGCGTGAGGAGCTGTGGGTTCATCATACTGTGTGTGGGGGTGACTGGGGACATCATAATGTGCGTGAGGAGCTGTGGGTTCATCATACTGTGTGTGGGGGTGACTGGGGACATCATAATGTGCGTGAGGAGCTGTGGGTTCATCATACTATGTGTGGGGGTGACTGGGGACATCATAATGTGCGTGAGGAGCTGTGGGTTCATCATACTATGTGTGGGGGTGACTGGGGACATCATAATGTGCGTGAGGAGCTGTGGGTTCATCATACTGTGTGTGGGGGTGACTGGGGACATCATAATGTGCATAGGGAGCTGTGGGTTCATCATACTGTGTGTGGGTGGGGTGACTGGGGACATCATAATGTGCGTGAGGAGCTGTGGGTTCATCATACTATGTGTGGGGGTGACTGGGGACATCATAATGTGCGTGAGGAGCTGTGGGTTCATCATACTATGTGTGGGGGTGACTGGGGACATCATAATGTGCGTGAGGAGCTGTGGGTTCATCATACTATGTGTGGGGGTGACTGGGGACATCATAATGTGCGTGAGGAGCTGTGGGTTCATCATACTGTGTGTGGGGGTGACTGGGGACATCATAATGTGCATAGGGAGCTGTGGGTTCATCATACTGTGTGTGGGTGGGGTGACTGGGGACATCATAATGTGCGTAGAGGAAGATTGTCATCAAGGTACAAGTGCTGAATAACAGGAGCAGTGTGATTTATAAACTATAAAAAGCAGTAAGTGATACAGTTACTGATAATACAGGTTACAGTAAGCCCTATGGTAACATGGATTGGCAGTAGTAGCGGGTCCTCATACTTAATTCTGCTCTTTTTTAGGTGATACAAATTAATAGAAAATAATAATGAGCAAGAAATAAAAGGTTTGGCCCTCCACAAAAATCAAGAGTCCCTCATGTGGCTCCTTGGAAAAATGAATTGCCCAACCTTGCATTAGTTTGACCAGCTGACAATGTCTCTTTGATGCAAGGGCAGACCTCATTATCTTGGAAGGTTATCTGTACATTTACATATTAGGTCAAGCCTTTGTCTCCCTAGAAACAAAGCTGGTCCTCCTCTGAACCAATTGTGATTGCTGGACAATGGCAGGGCCTTGGCTGTTTTATGACTAATCCAAGGAAGCTATGATATGACCTTCTAAATGACCCTTGAACCTTTAATCCATTGTGGACCTAAGAGCGCCATCTTCAGGAGAAGGGTCTTTATCAGCAGCAATGTGCATGTTCCTGGAGAACAAAAAAAAGACAGTATGTGGAGGTGTAGAGGGAAATCGTAACCCTGTTCACTCTGCAGCAGTAACCTTGAAAATCGCACCGCCTTTGGTTTCCTGCAGACGGGTGGGATTTTGACCTCATTAGAATTTTACCCTACGTGCGAACTGGTATTTAGTAAAGTGCAATTTGGGGTCCAGATTTTTTTGGTGAGCAGATCCAGATCGCCAAAAATAACCGTAATGCCCATCACTGCAGAGGAGCCACTGGCAAATCGATGCTGCCACCAGTTGGCTATATTTACCGAAAAACTAGTTGAAACTTCCCCAAGAACTTTTTTGCGTGATGGTATCGCACTGCCCTCTGCTGGCAAGGATGAAATCTATCTATTTTTTCTCATTGGTCGAGCAGATAATGACATCAGTAAAAATTAATGACCTCATAGAATCACGATCTCGTGGATTTTCACACCAGGCTCCGTTGCTTGTAGGTGACAGTGCGCCCCTATAAGACTTAATGGGTCAATGCCCATTTATACAAAATAATTCACCATATTTTATGCTGCTACTTTTTTTTATTGAGGTTTTCAATTTTTTAAAAAAAATATTATACAAAAAAAAAAAAGCATAAAACAAAACGAGGAACAGAAATTATACCCCCTGCCTCTTAGTGCCATGTTCTAGATGTCCGCGCCATCGCCTGTACCAAGACTGAATATTAAGAAGCCAAAATGGATCAGTTTTCTCCACTATAACCCCGCTAAGGTAAACCATTGGTCATTCATTAGATACTGTGGCTGCCGGAGGGGAATCCAGCAGCGAGGTAGAATCACCCACTGGAGACGTGACTGGTTATAGGGGGCAGAGAAGACCCCAATACCAGATATTCCTATCGATAATATATCAGAGGCAGTAACTAGAAACTTCATCAAACCCAAAATTTGGGAAGAATCATGGGAACTTTGAGGGGTCAGGATTAGTGTTGGCTTCATGTGAAGTCCAGGTTGTACACCTCACTCATGTGATTGTATATGGGGGGCACTATTCACTCCAGGTGGGGTCCTACTGGTTCCCTGCACAATCTGATCATTTTGAGAGTCCTCTAAGCCGAGGCCAGGGTTCACAGCTCTCACGCACCAGAACTTTTCAAGTTCGGATTGCGCATGCGCCGGCACTGTACTGTATATAGGGGAGTTATTAATCATTACAGGGCACAGAGGGGCAAATAAAACTAATAAATACTATTTACAACAGCAGGAGGGACAGATTTGTGGCAGTAGGGCAAGTGCTGGAAACGAGAGTCCGAAAGCAACACAATCCCATGTGACGTTTTGGGGTACACATCGAGCTGTGGATACGACGATAATGAGGGTTGTCAGGAATACAATCCCGCTATATAAGGCACTGACATACAGGGATAAAGGGCACGGAGATATGAGAATCTAAGGCAGTTTACAGCATAAGTGGAACTATAAATCCCAGCCAGGTTCTTAATGGCAGTGCCTGATTATAACAGTAATTTCTGGGGTGGAATGTAATCTTTTCCATCTTGGATTGTTACGGGTTAACAATCTCATTATATAAATACGAAGTCCAGTCGTGGTGATGGACTGCGGGGGAGGTTTTTCCCGTCACATCTCAGATCTATGATTCATCGTTCTCCCGCGGCCTCGTTGTCAGACGTGCAAGGAAGTTGATGGAGAAGGGGGTGTCCCTTAAGGTCTCGATTTGCTTTTTATCTTCCGCCAGTCTCAAGTCCCGGACCCCCCCACCTCCGGACAGGAGAGGCATAAAGTCCATGGGGCCGACTCGGTGTGGACCGAACTTGAGGGGTGGCTGCGTCATTTAAGAGAAGCAGAAGAGAAGGAGGAGGAGAGGGGAGCGGATATTAGGACGTCGCGTTTACTCTTCTGTCCAGTTCTATTATTTTAGTCATTTCATTTTGGCCAAAATCCGAATGGAACCTGAAAAATTAGAGAAAAAATATCAGCACCCAAATGTTATACCACCCCCCCTCCCCTATCTATACTGCACCCTACTATTCTGCTGAATATCTTGCCCCCGGCACCTTCATATTTCAGGCTGCTCCCCAGTTCTGCTCCCCTGTATACCCCCCCATCCTCTGTTCCCCATGAAATTTGCATATATTTTGACCCCTCCAGATCTCCACCTTGGTGTACTGCCAATCCTCTGCACTCACCTATATTGCACTGCTCCCCACTATATTCTGGCTCCGACCTCTGCTCTGGGCTCACCTGTGTTGCACTACTCCCCACTATATTCTGGCCCCGACCCCCCCCCCGTTCTTCACCTAGGTGTACTGCCATCCTCTGCACTCACCTGTGATGCCCTGCTCCCCACTATATTCTGGCCCCGACCCCCCTTTTTTCATCTTGTTGTACCGCCATCCTCTGCGCTCACCTGTGTTGCACTGCTCCCTACTATATTCTGGCCTAGACTCCCCCAGTCTCTGATCTGTTGTACCGCCATCCTCTGCACTCACCTGTGTTGCCCTGCTCCCTACTATATTGTGGCCCTGGCTCCCCCAGTCTCTGCTTTGCTGCACCGCCATCTTCTGCGCTCACCTGTGTTGCCCTGCTCCCCACTGTATTCTGGCCTCGGCTCCCCCAGTCTCCGCTTTGTTGTACCGCCATCCTCTGCGCTCATCTGTGTTGCCCTGCTCCCCACTGTATTCTGGCCTCGGCTCCCCCAGTCTCCGCTTTGTTGTACCGCCATCCAACGCGCTCACCTGTGTTGCCCTGCTCCCCACTATATTCTGGCCCCGACCCCCCCCCCCCCGTTCTTCACCTTCCTCTGCGCTCACCTGTGTTGCCCTGATCCCCACTATATTCTGCCCTCGGCTCCCCCAGTCTCCGCTTTGTTGTACCGCCATCCTCTGCGCTCACCTTTGTTGCCCTGCTCCCCACTAAATTCTGCCTCCGGCTCCCCCAGTCTCCGCTTTGTTGTACCGCCATCCCCCACGCTCAACTGTATTGCCCTGCTCCCCACTATATTCTGCCCCCGGTTCTCCCAGTCTCCGCTTTGTTGTACCGCCGCCATCCTCTGCGCTCACCTGTGTTGCCCTGCTCCCCACTATATTCTGCCCTCGGCTCCCCCAGTCTCCGCTTTGTTGTACTGCCATCCTCTGCGCTCACCTGTGTTGCCCTGCTCCCCACTATATTCTGGCCCCGACCCCCCCCCCCGTTCTTCACCTTCCCCCACGCTCACCTGTGTTGCACTGCCGGCTCCCGGCTGCTGTCATTAGACAGCGTGTATTGCGTCTCTGCGTCTCCCCCCAGTCTCCGCTTTGTTGTACCGCCATCCTCCGCGCTCACCTGTGTTGCCCTGCTCCCCACTATATTCTGGCCCCGACCCCCCCCCCCGTTCTTCACCTTCCCCTGCGCTCACCTGTGTTGCCCTGATCCCCACTATATTCTGCCCTCGGCTCCCCCAGTCTCCGCTTTGTTGTACCGCCATCCTCTGCGCTCACCTTTGTTGCCCTGCTCCCCACTATATTCTGCCCTCGGCTCCCCCAGTCTCCGCTTTGTTGTACCGCCATCCTCTGCGCTCACCTTTGTTGCCCTGCTCCCCACTATATTCTGCCTCCGGCTCCCCCAGTCTCCGCTTTGTTGTACCGCCATCCCCCACGCTCAACTGTATTGCCCTGCCCCCCACTATATACTGGCCCCGGCTCCCCCAGTCTCCGCTTTGTTGTACCGCCATCCCCCACGCTCACCTGTGTTGCACTGCCGGCTCCCGGCTGCTGTCATTAGACAGCGTGTACTGCGTCTCCGGTGACAGGCGGAGCTCCTCCATGGCGGCTGTGTGCTGCTGAGAGATTATTTCTTTGCTTCTCTCCAAGGAATTGGGAGAATCCACTGTGACTGCAGAGCTGTATAATTCTTCCCAGTCGTGATGCTCCTCGAAGGAGAGGATATTTCTAGACCTCACTAAGAGAGAATCATTCAAGATCACTGACTCTCGCAGGAGTAACAGAGACGTCACAAGAGACCACACACATGAAAAACAACACTCACCTATCGACGCTGCGTACGACTCCTGCGCTGAACGCACACTGGGTTCTGGTAATGTCTTGGTGGCTGATGGGTAAGGGTCAAAGGTCTGTGCAAAACTGCCGAATATGACTGCAAAGCACAAGACGACCACCTGAGGGGGTACAAAATGATACAAAGGCTCAGGAAAGAGAACTGTGAGCGCAGCTCTGGGGTATAATACAGGATGTAACTCAGGATCAGTAATGTAATGTATGTACACAGCGACTGCACCAGCAGAATAGTGAGTGCAGCTCTGGGGTATAATACAGGATGTAACTCAGGATCAGTAATGTATGAACACAGTGACTGCACCAGCAGAATAGTGAGTGCAGCTCTGGGGTATAATACAGGATGTAACTCAGGATCAGTAATGTATGTACACAGTGACTGCACCAGCAGAATAGTGAGTGCAGCTCTGGGGTATAATACAGGATGTAACTCAGGATCAGTAATGTATGAACACAGTGACTGCACCAGCCGAATAGTGAGCGCAGCTCTGGGGTATAATACAGGATGTAACTCAGGATCAGTAATGTAATGTATGTACACAGTGACTGCACCAGCAGAATAGTGAGTGCAGCTCTGGGGTATAATACAGGATGTAACTCAGGATCAGTAATGTATGAACACAGTGACTGCACCAGCAGAATAGTGAGTGCAGCTCTGGGGTATAATACAGGATGTAACTCCGGATCAGTAATGTATGTACACAGTGACTGCACCAGCAGAATAGTGAGTGCAGCTCTGGGGTATAATACAGGATGTAACTCAGGATCAGTAATGTATGAACACAGTGACTGCACCAGCCGAATAGTGAGCGCAGCTCTGGGGTATAATACAGGATGTAACTCAGGATCAGTAATGTATGAACACAGTGACTGCACCAGCAGAATAGTGAGTGCAGCTCTGGGGTATAATACAGGATGTAACTCAGGATCAGTAATGTATGAACACAGTGACTGCACCAGCAGAATAGTGAGTGCAGCTCTGGAGTATCATACAGGATGTAACTCAGGATCAGTAATGTAATGTATGTACACAGTGACTGCATCAGCAGAATAGTGAGTGCAGCTCTGGAGTATAATACAGGATGTAACTCAGGATCAGTAATGTCATGTATGTACACAGTGACTGCACCAGCAGAATAGTGAGTGCTGCTCTGGAGTATCATACAGGATGTAACTCAGGATCAGTAATGTATGTACACAGTGACTGCACCAGCAGAATAGTGAGTGCAGCTCTGGAGTATCATACAGGATGTAACTCAGGATCAGTAATGTAATGTATGTACACAGTGACTACATCAGCAGAATAGTGAGTGCAGCTCTGGAGTATAATACAGGATGTAACTCAGGATCAGTAATGTATGAACACAGTGACTGCACCAGCAGAATAGTGAGTGCAGCTCTGGGGTATAATACAGGATGTAACTCAGGATCAGTAATGTAATGTATGAACACAGTGACTGCACCAGCAGAATAGTGAGTGCAGCTCTGGGGTATAATACAGGATGTAACTCAGGATCAGTAATGTAATGCATGTACACAGTGACTGCACCAGCAGAATAGTGAGTGCAGCTCTGGGGAATAATACAGGATGTAACTCAGGATCAGTAATGTATGAACACAGTGACTGCACCAGCAGAATAGTGAGTGCAGCTCTGGGGTATAATAAAGGATGTAACTCAGGATCAGTAATGTATGAACACAGCGACTGCACCAGCAGAATAGTGCGTGCAGCTCTGGGGTATAATACAGGATGCAACTCAGGATCAGTAATGTAATGTATGAACACAGCGACTGCACCAGCAGAATAGTGAGTGCAGCTCTGGAGTATAATACAGGATGTAACTCAGGATCAGTAATGTAATGTATGTATACAGTGACTGCACCAGCAGAATAGTGAGTGCAGCTCTGGGGTATAATACAGGATGTAACTCAGGATCAGTAATGTAATGTATGTATACAGTGACTGTACCAGCAGAATAGTGAGTGCAGCTCTGGGGTATAATACAGGATGTAACTCAGGATCAGTAATGTATGAACACAGCGACTGCACCAGCAGAATAGTGAGTGCAGCTCTGGAGTATAATACAGGATGTAACTCAGGATCAGTAATGTATGTACACAGTGACTGCACCAGCAGAATAGTGAGTGCAGCTCTGTGGTATAATACAACATCAGTACATTATATGTTCTCCTCCTTTTGGCTGCATTTTCCCACAACCCAATGTCTGTTTCCATTGTTTTTACTTGTCAGTAGAACAATGCGGACACGTAACAATTAGATCGGCTCTGGAGCCGCGGACTCATCAAGTTACGATATAATTAGAACGATCCAGATAAGGAATGTAATGGAAACCGTAGCGGGAGACTGTCAGCAAATGAAATATTAGAGAGACGTCCGTGTTCTTCCAGGAATCATCCGCCATTTTCAGGTGATCAGGTAAGATAACAGGCCGGTGCGGACCCTCCGACACGGCGGTACCCAAGAATCCAAACTAAAGGCACTAGTGTCACCCTGTAGTGAGATTCTGCCCCCGCTGGTTACAACCATGGCCGCATGTAATCAATAGAGATGAGACAAGTTATAAAAGCAATGTAATATACAAGATCTGGACTCACCATGAGGCAGGTACTGGTTTGGGTGCTGGCGACTTTATACGAGCGGGACACCTTGCCGGCCACCATTGCCTGAAGACGCTGGAGTTGTTGTAAGAGGGTCCTGAGGAACAAGACACAAGTGAGGGATGAGTTGAGCAGATCCTCCCTATATAGGGGGCTGGACACCCATCCAAAATAATGCAGGCGCATAGTGATGCCTGCACAGGTCAGCTCACAGACAAAGGAGCAACGTACTGGGATACATTTTGGGACGATGGTCTCACCTGTTTGTGGTTTCTAAGACCTCCACCTTCTTGCGCAGGTCGCCATTTTCAGAGGAGCAGTTCTCAACCCTATCGGGGAGGAAAAAAAAAAGTCAACGTCAGGTAAGAGGGTGAGACTGGGTGGTTAAGGACCTTCTCCCTAAAAATGGAGATCAGGAAGACCCCCATTATAGCCTTCATTACAGTAGGTTTTCCCTCTTAATAACAAGGATACATAGGCAGGAGATGTATCACTCGTGAGGTCTGACATTCAGGGGTCTCAGAAAGTTATATGTTTCTGACAAAACGAGACTTTACGGGAATAACGGCCATATTCGTGGTCATAAATTGCCGGACTGACGCTATAGGGAAATCCGAGCCTGCATGTTGTTACCTTTTCTCCAGGCTGTCCATATATTCTTTCTTTTTTCTGCGACTTTCCTGGGCAGAGATCTAAAAAGAAGCAAAGCGCATATACATTACTGGCACTGATAATGAGGGGTACTCTAGCTGTTATTATATGGTCCGGATACCCCGATAATCCAGCATGGGGGGGAAAACTGAGTCAAGTTCTGTACCTTGTTTTTTATCTTCCTGCGGATTTTCTTCAGCGCCTTCTCTTCGGCCTTAGTGAGCGGCAGTTTAGTGGGGATGGGGTATCCTTCTGCCACTAGGGTTCTTTTCTCTTCTTCCGTGAGCATGAGGGGTCCGGTGCCCTGCAGCTTCTGCAAGTCAAACGTTAAACTTTAAGGATCGGCCGATTAAAATATCTACTACACACTGAGTGCAGTGCCTACTTACTACCTGTAGGGGGCACTGCTTGCCTATTACTACACCAAGGTGTATGGGAATAGTCTGTAGGAGGAGTGGAGCTATCTAGCCTAGCACATCTTCAGAGGAGACTTTGGACTTCATGACCAGACTCAGGAGAGCAGCGTCACACCGCGCTTCTCCATCATACCCATGGGTGCATCAGCCAGCCATAATGAACTGCCCAACTATGTGTAAATCCCCCTTGTGCGCCCAAATAATCTCTGTCCCAACAAGGCCTGGACTCCACACCCCCTCTGAAGCAGTCCTGGGTTATCTGGTAGCAGATCCTGCAAGACCCACCATCTACTGCGGGCGCCCCGCCAGACCCGCCGTCTACACTGAAACCCCCCCCCCCCCCAAGAGCTGTCATATACAGGGAGCAACCCATATGACCTGCAGTGTGGAGATGCTCTGAGCCAGTATAATATAAAATAAGTGCTATCCAGTGACAACCTCAGCTCTGCTACATCTGTAGCTGCGGCCTCACATCGGACTTACATGGGGAGCAGTCAGGAGAGGAGAATTAGAGAGCGCTGATGGACTGCGAGCTACAACTTTGTTTCCGGACTGCACAGGGCTGGAGGGAGGAAGGGATCGGCTGGGGCTTTGACCTCCTTCAGAGTCACTTCCATGGCTGCTGGGGGGAGTTGGGGGCAGTTGCAGACTATCAGATGAGGCGGCTGCAGGAAGGAGGAAAATGTCACTAAAGTAAAGAGTCGAACCTGCATCAGCGAGGAGACATGGAAAGGAGCCCACCTTCTTTTGGGCACAGGTTCAAGAACTGATCCACCTCATGGGGCTCCAGCTTAATCTGTGGCAACACCTTTGGAGTCAAAGGCTTGTGCTGGAATAATAGAATAGAGCATATATTAGGATAGGAACAAAGCTCAGCAGTGAGGTACGCCATCATGGAAACAACCTACAGCCAATTGGAGCTTAGATGGCATTGTTTTAATGCTGAGGTTCTGGATTAGAGGGTATTCCAAACATTGCAATTACTTACATACAAACAACAGATAACTTTGGACATGTAATTTTAGGACAGATGCATAGTGACAATGGTTTACAGGCGTAACGCATGGCAACAGATTCCCTTTACTTGCAACACAAAGAGTGTATTGTGACATTCAACTATACTGTGCCTACTATGAGATCTGTAACTAGCAAGAACATTGTGTTTTAGAAGTGAACTGTAACCAGCATGCAAATTGTGCCTTCTATGATCTGTAACCACCAAGCCTATTGTGCCTTCATGAACTGTAACCACCAAGCATATTGTGCCTTCTATGATCTGTAACCACCAAGCCTATTGTGCCTCCTACGATTTGTAACCACCAAGGATATTGTGCCTTCCATGAACTGTAACCACCAAGGATATTCTGCCTTCTATGATCTGTAACCACCAAGGATATTGTGCCCCCTATGATTTGTAACCACCAAGGATATTGTGCCTTCTATGATCTGTAACCACCAAGCCTATTGTGCCTCCTACGATTTGTAACCACCAAGGATATTGTGCCTTCCATGAATTGTAACCACCAAGGATATTCTGCCTTCTATGATCTGTAACCACCAAAGATATTCTGCCTTCCATGAACTGTAACCACCAAGGATATTCTGCCTTCTATGATCTGTAACCACCAAGGATATTCTGCCTTCTATGATCTGTAACCACCAAGCATATTGTGCCCCCTATGATTTGTAACCACCAAGGATATTGTGCCTTCTATGATCTGTAACCACCAAGCATATTGTGCCCCCTATGATTTGTAACCACCAAGCATATTGTGCCTTCCATGAACTGTAACCAGCAAGCATATTGTGCTATGTGAACTGTATTTACCAAACATATTGTGCTTCAAAGGTGAACTGTGACCAGCAAGAATATTATATTTTTTTTATTTGAGCTGTAACCAGCAGGCATACAATGTTTGCTATGTGAACTGTAACCACCAAGCATATTGTGCTTTTTATGTGAACTATAACGAGCAAGTATTTTGTGCTTTCTGTGTGAACTGTAACCAACACGCATATTGTGCTCTGTGAACTGCAACTACCAAGCATATTGTGCTTTTTATATTAACTGTAACCTGGAAGCATATTGCGATATCTATGTGAACGGCACAAATCAAGCATATTGTGCTTTCTCTGTGATTTATAACTACCAGGCATATTGTGCCTTCTATGATCTGCAACCACCATTTTTTGTGAACTGTAACTATCAAGCATTTTGTGATTTCTAAGTGAACTGTAACTACTACTACACAGCATTATTGTTATATACAGAAAATACAGTCATATGTTCTATCAACACTTTCAATTATTGCTTATTTAAAGAGATGACAATCGGTGAGACATGACAATTACCTGGTCTGGCTCTGGCAGTTGTGGCAGTGCTTCCACCTCCAGAGCTATAGTCACTGTTGGGTTGGTGGTAAGGGTAACCGATGGAGCCAAGCCTGGGCTTTCTTCCACTGGGACTTCCATCTTAATTTTGGTAGGAGTGATATGCCCTCCAAGACACCAGTCCTCACCAGTGAGATCTCCTGCAGAGGTAAAGATGACAACTTTAAAGGGATATTCCCATTTTAGTTAACATGCAAGTTCCCCATTAACCAAGAACTTAAAAAAATCCTTGCTAAAAATTCGAGTAGCGATCTTCCCCCATTATTCCGCCGGGAAAAATGTGAATACATTTGCAAAGTTCTGTTTATTATGGGACTGTCCCGAAATAAGATAAGAGCTTTATACAGGGCATTTAGTGTTTATTGACGGCAATAAATTTTGCATAATGGGGCGATATTGTGAAATTCTGAAGCGTGAAACATTTTTGGATGACCCACATACTCTGACAAGCCTCAGGACAAATCAATGAGGACTTTCAGGCACCCGGCAAAGAAGGAATTAAGACCTTCACTGGGTGCAGATTGACGTCAGCCGGAGAACAGGACACCTCATGGCTTCCGGGTGGCAGACTTTAACCCTTGCCTGGACCTTGAATGCCTACACCGTCTATAAAGCTGACGGGACCAGTAACACTATACACACTGCACTGGAGGAAGCAATGAAAGTGTCAGGTTATCCAAGCAATAAAAGCTACACCTATAAGTTCTTCCTGACGCTGCCTGACAACCCAGCCGCCTTTACCTCGGGTAAATAATATCTGACTTTTCCTTTTCACTTGCAAACATCAGGGCGGATTACATTTTCCAGTGACGCTCACTGTAAAAAATATTTTTTTGTTCTAATTGTGAAAAGGGACCCATTGAGACTTTTGAGAGCTATACGAAGCCGGGGCCCGCCGAGAGCTATACGAAGCCGGGGCCCGCCGAGAGCTATACGAAGCCGGGGCCCGCCGAGAGCTATACGAAGCCGGGGCCCGCCGAGAGCTATACGAAGCCGGGGCCCGCCGAGAGCTATACGAAGCCGGGGCCCGCCGAGAGCTATACGAAGCCGGGGCCCGCCGAGAGCTATACGAAGCCGGGGCCCGCCGAGAGCTATACGAAGCCGGGGCCCGCCGAGAGCTATACGAAGCCGGGGCCCGCCGAGAGCTATACGAATGCAGGGCCTGCCGAGAGCTATACGAAGCCAGGGCCCGCCAAGAGCTAAAACGACAACCGGCCCCGTCGAGAGCTAAAACGACAACCAACCCCGTCGAGAGCTAAAACGACAACCGACCCCGTCGAGAGCAAAATGACAACCGACCCCGTCGAGAGCAAAATGACAACCGACCCAGTCGAGAGCAAAATGACAACCGACCCAGTCGAGAGCAAAATGACAACCGACCCCGTCGAGAGCAAAATGACAACCGACCCCGTCGAGAGCAAGACAAGGCCAAGGGCCTGCCGGGAGCAAAACGAGAGCTGGCACCTCAGGAGTAATTCCTGTCCGAATAATCAAGCCCCTGAGGCCCTTCATGTTAGAGCGATCGAGCCCGCATCGGAATAATTACAACAAAGGCCCATCCTAAAGTAAGAAGCACGCCCAAGGCCTGTCCCGTCACACCAGTCTCGACCTATCGAACTCCGCACTCAAAGCTGGGCTCATCACGAATCTATATACCTACAACATTCCCCCAACAAACAATATCAGGCTTTTATACCATCACTGAAGTTGTCATCTGAAGATCCGTGAGTGAAGGGCGACTGCGGGCGTGAATCCCCACACAGGGAATAACTATGTTCTGCCTTAATCATCGGCGAGGGAGAGCTGGGATTCTCCACTTCCATCATTTCATATTTCTCTGTCAGGAACGGGTCTCCGATGAGCTGTCCGAGGGCGTCCAACAGGGCGGTGTCATCAAGGAGCTCCGAGAAGTGCTGTAAAAAGCAAAGAAATGCCGAATGAAACCTCACGTTATCACAGCGTAACTAACAAAACAGCATAACTACTAATCCAACGGCACCATCAGGACAAGGGACATGTCCACGGCTCTCTCTGTAGTTTTCTGCCCGGGAGTTTGCCTTTAACTCCTCCGAATCACATTAAGGAAGCTGCTATTTTCAGCAGCAGGCACAGTCCGGCTTTCTGAAAGGGTCTAGAAAACTGAAGCTTTGGGGGAGCCAAGATCGCTGCCATTACGATTGCCGCCATATTGGTTGTCACTCAGCTCTCCCAGGATCAGATGTATGATGGCATTGTGATGTTATAGTTCCACGGGGGCAGCCGGTCAGGACAGGATATCCCTTCCCGTCCCTCCAATGTACACACAGCAGTCTCCCCCGGCCTCGGCCCAGCTGAGCACATCTCTATACAAACGGACATTGTGTGTACACTGGAGGGTGAACCCTTCATGGCCACCCATCAGTGTTAAAAGCCTCAGCAAACACACATGTACTGTACATACTGTATGGGGCACAGACGTCTCACGGCGACCTCTCGGCTGGGAAAAGTTTATTCTTCTAGACAGGTCTGAATGTGACAATTGGACAATCCAGTTACTACACAGCGGAGACACCAAGGGAAAAGGCCGAGGGGACAACTCCACCGAAATGTCCAAGAGACTCCAAGGAAGATCTCATTTCCAAAATATACTTAGTGGGCATGGTCTTTGTTCTGCATTTATTTAGGGGGCTTGGCCTAGGGGCTACATTTGATTTAGGACTCTGGTCTGAGATCTATCGGGGGGGTCTTGTGTTGGGTCTACTAATTTAGAGAATCTATTCTAGGTTATGTATTTATTTAGGGAACTCGATTACTTAGATGGGTCTGTTTTTATTCATTGGGTCTATATATTTGTTTAGTGAGGCTGTACCAGTTGAGGGGGCCTGGCCCGGGGGTCCGTACCAGTTGTTGAGGGGGCCTGGCCCGAGGCCCGTACCAGTTGTTGAGGGGGCCTGGCCCGGGGTCCGCACCAGATTAGGGGGCCTGGCCCGGGGTCCGCACCAGATTAGGGGGCCTGGCCCGGGGTCCGCACCAGATTAGGGGGCCTGGCCCGGGGTCCGCACCAGATTAGGGGGCCTGGCCCGGGGTCCGCACCAGATTAGGGGGCCTGGCCCGGGGTCCGCACCAGATTAGGGGGCCTGGCCCGGGGTCCGCACCAGATTAGGGGGCCTGGCCCGGGGTCTGTATTAGGAGACTTGACTTGGGGTTTGTATTAGTTTAGGGGGATGGTCTGGTGTCCATATTAGTTTAAGGGGTTTGGCTTGGAGTCTAAATATAAGATAGATGGAACAATAGAGAGCTTCCATTATTACACTGCAGCACAATTATGAGCCGCCAAATTACTATCTACTATCCCTTTAAGTTTTATAGAGTCCCTTTAAATCTGAGTAGAGGAGGTGGGGTGTGACCTGGCACCTTGTCGGCTTGATTCTAGCTCTTAACTCCTTGTGAGTCAGCTATCCTGCAGAAAAAGTAATAAAAGCTGCAGAGATCTTCAGCAGCGACGGCGTTAAGAAGTCAAATCCACAGACGAAAAATAAAATCCAGACAGTTACGTGGAGGAACCACAAATCCAGACAAACACCCCGAGTCTGAAACCCGATCGGTTTTCCATGAGTCACGGCACATTTTCCGCCAAAAAGAAAAAAAATTGGAAATGTGGGAAAGGAGGAAAATAATACTGTGAGGATATCTCCTTGGAAGCAGCTGGTGCTATCTTATCACGGGGGCCGCTGTACATGGACAATAAGGGTCTATACGGGACGGTGGGGGCAGGAAGTGGCGCTAGGAGCAAAAATTCTGCAAATTTTCATTATGTTTTGGCTCACGTTTTTGACACTTTCAATATATGGTGCAAAAAAAAAAAGTTTCAAAGAGCAACGTGCAGAGGACAGGACGAAGTTTGTTTTAGGCAGGGAGGGAGGAGAGATGGGGACCAGATGTTTGAGGCTGCACACACTTTCCGCAGCCCGGATTACACAGAGTCGGGCCGCATTGCATCATCTGTACATAAAGCCCCCCACCCGCCCTCTCGACTCAACCAGAAACAGACAGTGATTTATTTTTCTACAGGGGGTCCCCTGATCACATCCACATTCTCATCCTGGAAGTGGACCAAAGGGAGTCCCGGGCTCAGTGTTGACTCCAGCAACGGGGTAGACTACAGGAAAAAGTAAGCGCCCACTGGTGGGAAATCTGCCACTCAAAACACTAAAATCCCATTGTCTTGGAAATCTCTGCAAAAAAAAAAAACAAAAACAATTTATTGAATCCAGGAGTCCAAAACAACCCAGACGGAGGATATTGCACAAGAGATGTTTTTCCTACATTTATTCTCTTCCTGATTTCTAGACTTGCTCAATTAAATAACCATTTTTATTTTCACCTTCACAAATGGCCGCCTTTTAATTTGTGCTCGGTGATATTAAGAATATCAGATAAATGTGACAAGTCTATAAAAGGCCAATACCGCCTTTAAAATAGATATCTAATGTTCTGAAATAATAATACTGGACACAAATGAATCCTGTAAATGGCCCCTTTAAATGAAAGCCCCACCCCCCTGACTGTTTAGAAACTGTCTTTTTCTATCAGGTCAACATGAAAATGTCACGTGAACTGACTTTTTTTTTTTTTAAATGTCTGTATGGCAACAGAAAAAATGTTACTTTGAACCTGATAGATTAGAATTAATAGGGCAGATAAAAAAAAAAAAAAAAAAAGAAGAAGTCCCAATACCGACCCATAGAATTGTCCCTTTAAGAAAATTTATTCAGCTTACATACCGGTTATTTTATTTTTAGTGTTTTTAATCTAGTAATTTATAGGAAAAGAGAGGTAAGCAATAAAGCCTCTCTGGTTATGTAACAGCCATAGTCTTCTACAGCACCCCCCCATGGATGACTTCAAATATTTTAATTTTCCTTTTTTATCTCAAATACCAAAAATTGTATTAAATAATGTATTGAAATGTAAAAATGTATGCCCCCTTCTAAACGTGTTCAGACTGGCAGGGAGGAGAGAGGTTAAGCTAGCCCTTACTCGGTCATATCCCTGAACTACACTTCTATATTCCATGCCTTCAGGTAAGTCGACAAGTCCCAGCTTTATCCCAACTCACTGAACGCAGAAATATGAGCCCAGGTGTTACCTGGAAAAAAAAAAAAAAAGTACAAAGAATCTCTTCATGAGACAGACATCCACCATCCGATTGAGAAGACATTCCTGCCGCTGACTACAGATACCTGGAGGCTCACTCTCTCACTTCTCGGAATGTTGATGGAATTCACGCTTTCTTTCTAGAAATTTATTGGGACACAAAGCAACTAGAGTCTAAAACTTCTGCTGGTGTCTCTGCGCCTTCCAACAACTATGACCGACTGCGGTATCTTACTATCTGGAAAGCTTTTAGTTGTGCAGGTGAATATTATAAGAGGTAATCGCCTAATACAGTGGGGAAAATAAGTATTTGATATACTGCCGATTTTGCAAATTTTCCCGCCCACAAAGAATGGAGAGGTCTGTAATTTTTATCGTAGGTACACTTCACCTGTGAGAGACAGAATCTAAAAATAAAATCCAGAAAATCACATTGTCTGATTTTTACATAATTAATTTGCATTTTATTGCATTAAATAAGTATTTGATACAATAGAAAAACTCAGAACTTAATATTTGGTGCAGAAACCTTTTTTTGCAGTTACAGAGGTCAGATGTTTCCTGTAGTTTTTTGGCTAAGTTGGCACAGACTGAGGCAGGGATTTTGGCCCCCTCTTCCATACAGATCTTCTCCAGATCTTTGAGGTTTCGGGGCTGTCCGCTGGGGAACATTGAGTTTCAGCTGCCTCCAAAGATTTTCTATTTGGTTCAGGTCTGGAGACTGGCTAGGCCACTCCAGGACCTTGAAATGCTTCTTACGGAGCCGCTCCTTAGTTGCCCTGGCTGTGTGTTTCTGGTCATTGTCATGCTGGAAGACTCAGCCATGACCCATCTTCAATGCTCTTACTGAGGGAAGGACACTGTTGGCCAAAATCTTGCGATACATGACCCCATCCATCCTCCCTTCAATATGGTGCAGTCTTCCTTTCCCCTTTGCAGACAAGCACCCTCAAAGTATGATGTTTCCCCCACCATGCTTCACGGTTGGGACGGTGTTCTGGGGTTGTACTCATCCTTTTTCTTCCTCCAAAAATGGCAAGTGGGTTTGTTACCAAAAAGTTCTATTTTGGTCTCATCTGACCACTTGACCTTCTGGTGAACTTCAAGCGGGACTGGACATGTGCTGGTGTGAACACGGGGACCTTGCGTGCCCTGCAGGATTTTAATTATTGATGGCATAGTGTGTTACTAATGGTAATGTTTGAGACTAATCGGCAGTCGTTTCAGCAACCTGAAATCTTATCGACAGTCGGATAGACTACCAGAAGTCCTTTAAGAAACATGCAATCTCATCAGCAGTCCTTCTGGTGACCGTCAGTCCTTCGGGCAACCTGCAATCTAACTGGCACACTTTTACGCAACACGTAATCTCACAGTCAGTCTTTTCAGAAACCTGCAATTTAATCACTAATCTTTAAGGCGACATAACAAAAAAATTTTTTTTTAATGGCCTTTCAAGGCAAGGGTTAATATGACAAGGCGAGTGCAGACATCGGCATATGTAAAAAAAACATACAGCTCCTTATCTGTCATCTAAACAGTAGGTTTCCTGTTAATACATTTTTCATATATAAAAGTCCCTATCGCTAAATCTCAAAAATTGTTGCGCTACAAATCTGCGACATTTCTTTAAAGGTGTATTCCAATTGTATGCATCTATTCCATATCTACAAAAATCGGAAGTAGGTTCATCGTTGCGGTTCTTTGCTTAAGAGATGAGCGCCGGACGACAGAAATGAGACGATGATCAGGGCTCTAGGACCGCGCTGGGCACAAATGTGCAGGATTCTGTCCGAGGTCCGGAAATCGGTCTCTTGTGTGTAGAGGCTGCCAGGTCCAGCCGGCGTCAACATCTGGAATCCATCATTGGAGAACCCCTCCCAGCGAGCAGCAATCACTCCACTAAGGCTGTGGGCCGGGGTGCGACATTCAAATATAACAATCACTATAGGGCCTGCAGACCTGAGGAGCACAGTGTCAGAAAACTACGTCATTTGCAGGAGTTTCCCTTTAAAGACGCCCTCTCCATGACCGTCTGTACATAGATAAGGCTATGTGCACACGGTGCGTATTCTGTGCATGCATTTTCTGTGCAGAATTCACAAAATCCGCAGGTCAAATTACCTGCATTTTTCCTGCGGATTTCTTCCTGTTTTTTGCGGTTTTCCACCTGCGGATTCCTATAGTGGAGTAGGTGGAAAACAACTGCACAAAAGAAGTCACATGCTGCTTTTTTTTTTCCCGCAGCATGTGCACAGCGGTTTTTTTTTTCATAGTGTTTAGGCCTGTCTCACACATCCGTTATTTGCCATCAGTCAAAATCCGCCAATTTTTTTTAAAAAAAACTGATCCGCCAAAAAAAGGGGCGGATCCGTTTTTTCCCCACAGACTTACATTATTGGTGGATCTTGACTGACAGTCGTCCGTCCTACCCGTTTTTGTACGGATCCGCCAAGATTTTAGCGGCTCCTGGGCGGATGAGACGGACCCTGCAACAGTTTTTCTCTATGACGGACCGTCAGTTTGAACCGCGCATGCCCGGAATCATAGCCCCGGGAAGCATTTTAACCAGTTACTGCCGTCCTGGGAGCCGCTAAAATCTCTCTCACCATCGCTCCCACCGTCTCCTCACCCGAGCTCCGACCTCCCGCGACATCGCGAGCTCCCCCGGCACATGTCTTCCCGCGACCCCGCTCTCTTCTCGCGGTCCCCCCGGCACTTGTCTTCCCCCGGCACATCGGCTGTCTTTTATTTTTGTTTTTAAGCGCGGTTCCTTTTACATTCCTAGATCGGCGGATCCAGTCATATAAACGGTCCGGTGGCACCCGTTGGTGTCTCGACGGACACGGATCCGTCCTCCGCCTTTTTGGCGGATGGCAACTGACAGGTAAAAACGTATGTTAGAAACAGGCCTTAATGGTACTGTACATCACCTGCAGTTCTGCTGCAGATCCGCAGCGGCAAAGACCACCAATCATAATGGTGACTATTGTATTGCACCTTTATGTATGGAACCATTTACGCCACACGTTAATCTTGATCTCTAACCAGAATGCCGATCCCCCATTGATCGAGCAAATCATACATCGGGTGAAATTATATTTTGTGCTGCACAGAACAATTGCAGAACTGAGTGATCTGCTACAGATGTTTACGTGCACATCTGAAGCCGGGTCTTCCTGTGTAACCTGATTGATAAAGAACCAATGACCAGCAAGCAAGTAGCTGATTGGAAATTGTTTAGTGCCGCAAGTTGGCCCGTGTAAGCGGACCCTTCTTTAGGCACTGTATTACAAGTCTCGTGAGAGGAGCAGTGTAGGGAGGAGTAAAAAAAGTAGGAACACACCATAAGGAGGAGAACTCCATAGAGAAAAATCAAAGGGAGGAGCAGCGTAGGGAGAAGCCCACCATAGGAAGGAGCAGCGTAGGGAGAAGCCCGCTATATGGAGGAGCAGCGTAGAGAGAAGCACACCATAGGGAGAAGCACGCCATAGAAAGGAGCAGCGTAGAGAGAAGCATGCCATAGGGAGGAGCAGTGTAGAGAGAAGTACGCCATAGGGAGGAGCAGCGTAGAGAGAAGCACTATACAGGGAGGAGCAGCATAGAGAGAAGTAGGAGCAGCATAGAGAGAAGTACGTCATAGGGAGGATCAGCGTAGAGAGAAGTACGTCATAGGGAGGAGCAGCGTAGAGAGAAGCACTATACAGGGAGGAGCAGCATAGAGAGAAGTACGTCATAGGGAGGAGCAGCGTAGAGAGAAGTACGTCATAGAGGGGAGCAGCGTAGAGAGCAGCATGCCATAGAGGGGAGCAGCGTAGAGAGCAGCATGCCATAGGGAGGAGCAGCGTAGAGAGAAGTACGTCATAGGGAGAAGCAGCGTAGAGAGAAGTACGTCATAGGGAGAAGCAGCGTAGAGAGAAGTACGCCATAGAGGGGAGCAGCGTAGAGAGCAGCATGCCATAGAGGGGAGCAGCGTAGAGAGCAGCATGCCATAGGGAGGAGCAGCGTAGAGAGAAGTACGTCATAGGGAGGAGCAGCGTAGAGAGAAGTACGTCATAGGGAGGAGCAGCGTAGAGAGAAGTACGCCATAGAGGGGAGCAGCGTAGAGAGAAGTACGTCATAGGGAGGAGCAGCGTAGAGAGAAGTACGTCATAGGGAGGAGCAGCGTAGAGAGAAGTACGCCATAGAGGGGAGCAGCGTAGAGAGAAGTACGTCATAGGGAGAAGCAGCGTAGAGAGAAGTACGCCATAGAGGGGAGCAGCGTAGAGAGAAGTACGTCATAGGGAGGAGCAGCGTAGAGAGAAGTACGTCATAGGGAGGAGCAGCGTAGAGAGAAGTACGTCATAGGGAGGAGCAGCGTAGAGAGAAGTACGTCATAGGGAGGAGCAGCGTAGAGAGAAGTATGTCATAGGGAGGAGCAGCGTAGAGAGAAGTACGTCATAGGGAGGAGCAGCGTAGAGAGAAGTACGCCATAGAGGGGAGCAGCGTAGAGAGCAGCATGCCATAGAGGGGAGCAGCATGCCATAGAGGGGAGCAGCGTAGAGAGCAGCATGCCATAGGGAGGAGCAGTGTAGAGAGAAGCACTATATAGGGAGGAGCAGCGTAGAGAGAAACACGTCATAGGGAGGAGCAGCGTAGAGAGAAGTACGTCATAGGGAGGAGCAGCGTAGAGAGAAGCACGCCATAGGGAGGAGCAGCGTAGAGAGCAGCATGACATAGGGAGGAGCAGCGTAGAGAGCAGCATGACATAGGGAGGAGCAGCATACAGAGAAGCACTATATAGGGAGGAGCAGTGTAAAGAGAAGCACGCCATAGGGAGGAGCAGCATACAGAGAAGCACGCCATAGGGGGGAGCAGCATAGAGAGAAGCACGCCATAGGGAGGAGCAGCATAGAGAGAAGAACGTCAAAGGGAGGAGGAGCGTAGGGAGAAGCACGCCATAGGAAGGAGCAGCGTAGGGAGAAGCCCGCTATATGGAGGAGCAGCGTAGGGAGAAGCACGCCATAGAAAGGAGCAGCGTCGAGAGAAGCACGCCATAGGGAGGAGCAGCGTAGAGAGAAGCACGCCATAGGGAGGAGCAGCATAGAGAGAAGCACGCCATAGGGAGGAGCAGCATAGAGAGAAGCACGCCATAGGGAGGAGCAGCATAGAGAGAAGCACGCCATAGGGAGGAGCAGCATAGAGAGAAGCACCCCATAGGGAGGAGCAGCGTAGAGAGAAGCATGCCATAGGGAGGAACATCGTAAGTAAGAATCAAATGAAAGAGGCCCCGCAGGGAGGCGTGGCGGCAGGCAGGAATCATGGGGTGCACACTAGGAAGGAATGTGAAAACTGCATGGCAGCACAATTTTCACTGTAAATATTATTTTAGCACAATATCGAGGTATTTACCTGGGTATCATGTGTTCCTTTTACCTAGGTAGTTATTTGGCTATTATATGGCACTGTGATTTCGGTAATATATGGTACCTAGACACTGCTTGTATACTGTACTGACAACTATTATTAGGGACTTCATGGTCTGAGTATTCGTACACCAGGGACCAACACAAGATGCCGCAAATCCCTTTTTCAGTATCAGGTCATATATAGGTTCGCGTTGCATCAGGGATTAATGTGCAGACCTGTGGCCAGTATACAAGGCCCCTCATTATATGCTCCACCAGTAACAGTATACAGGGGATGTGCGGCTACACAGGGAGGGAAAGTGTTAATTACGCTTGGAATCAATAGACCAACTGAAAGGCTTCTTCCCAGAACTTTACTCATAGATGAGGTATCATCTTCCGCAGGCAGCGAAGGATTAATTGACGACATTTGTAATCCCTGGACACGATGTTTTCGCAGCGCACAGCGGGGGTCCGGAGGTATGAATGGGGGCAGTAATAACTGAAAACCTGAACTCCGTCATCAATAATTAATTTCATTGTCCCATATAATCACTTCTGAGAAATCTGGGTGACAACCAGCGTGGCCCCTTTAGAGAGGATGTCACCCCCCCAATACTGAGCTGCTCAAGGTCACATCTGTCTATAATCTATTCATCGTTGCCATTCATGGATGCAGGAAAGCTGGGTGAAAACTAGAGTGCTAAAACTTTTCGACCACTGATGGCATTGTATGAGCATTATCTGGCGGTAATACAGTGTGGTGGTACTTCTTAAAACTATATGGCGGTACTGATTGAACACTAGTAGTAGTATTACAGTACGGTGGCACTATTGGAGCATAGTATGGTGGCACTATTGCAACACAGTATAATGGCACTATTGGAGCAGAGTATGGTGGCACTATTGGAACACGGTATAATGGCACTATTGGAGCAGAGTATGGTGGCACTATTGGAACACGGTATAATGGCACTATTGGAGCAGAGTATGGTTGCACTATTGGAACACGGTATAATGGCACTATTGGAGCAGAGTATGGTGGCACTATTGGAACACGGTATAATGGCACTATTGGAGCAGAGTATGGTGGCACTATTGGAACACGGTATAATGGCACTATTGGAGCAGAGTATGGTGGCACTATTGGAGCAGAGTATGGTATCACTATTGGAGCAGGGTATGGTGGCACTATTGGAGCAGAGTATGGTGTCACTATTGGAGCAGGGTATGGTGTCACTATTGGAGCTGGGTATGGTGTCACTATTGGAGCTGGGTATGGTGTCACTATTGGAGCTGGGTATGGTGTCACTATTGGAGCAGGGTATGGTGGCACTATTGGAGCAGGGTATGGTGGCACTATTGCAGCACGGTATGGTGGCACTATTGCAGCACGGTATGGTGGCACTATTGCAGCACGGTATGGTGGCACTATTGCAGCACGGTATGGTGGCACTATTGCAGCACGGTATGGTGGCACTATTGCAGCACGGTATGGTGGCACTATTGCAGCACGGTATGGTGGCACTATTGCAGCACGGTATGGTGGCACTATTGCAGCACGGTATGGTGGCACTATTGCAGCACGGTATGGTGGCACTATTGCAGCACGGTATGGTGGCACTATTGCAGCACGGTATGGTGGCACTATTGCAGCACGGTATGGTGGCACTATTGCAGCACGGTATGGTGGCACTATTGGAGCACACTATGGTGTCACTATTGGAGCACACTATGGTGTCACTATTGGAGCAGGGTATGGTGGCACTATTGGAACACAGTATGATGGCACTATTGGAGCAGGGTATGGTGGCACTATTGGAACACAGTATGATGGCACTATTGGAGCAGGGAATGGTGGCACTATTGGAGCAGGGTATGGTGGCACTATTGGAGCAGAGTATGGTGGCACTATTGGAGCACAGTATGGTGGCACTATTGGAACACAGTATAGTAAAACTTGGAGCACAATATGGTAAAACTATTGGAGCACAGTATGGTGGCACAATTGGAGCACATAATAGAAAAACTACTGGAGCACAGTATGATGGCACTGTTGGAGCACTCTCTGATGGCACTATTGGAGCATAGTATAGTAAAACTATTGGAGCACAGTATGGCAAAACTATTGGAGCACAGTATGGTGGCACAATTGGAACACAAAAGTAAAAATATTGGAGCACAGTATGATGGCACTATTGAAACACAGTATAGTTAAACTATTGGAGCACAGTATGATGGCACTATTGGAGTACAGCATGGTAAAACTATTGGAACACAGTATGATGGCACTATTGGAGTACAGCATGGTAAAACTATTGGAACATTCTTTGGTGGTAGTATTGGAGCATTCCCTGGTGGCACTATTGGAGCATTCCCTGGTGGCACTATTGGAGCACAGTATGGTGGCACTATTGGAGCACAGTATGGTGGCACTATTGGAGCACAGTATGGTGGCACTATTGGAGCACAGTATGGTGGCACTATTGGAGCACAGTATGGTGGCACTATTGGAGCACAGTATGGTGGCACTATTGGAGCACAGTATGGTGGCACTATTGGAGCACAGTATGGTGGCGCTATTGGAGCACAGTATGGTGGGGCTATTGAAGCACAGTATAGTGGCACAATTGGAGCACATAATAGTGGCACTATTGGAGCACAGTATGGTGGCACTATTGGAGCACAGTATGGTGGCACTATTGGAGCACAGTATGGTGGCACTATTGGAGCACAGTATGGTGGCACTATTGGAGCACAGTATGGTGGCACTATTGGAGCACAGTATGGTGGCACTATTGGAGCACAGAATGGTGGCACTATTGGAGCACAGTATGGTGGCACTATTGGAGCACAGTATGGTGGCACTATTGGAGCACAGTATGGTGGCACTATTGGAGCACAGTATGGTGGCACTATTGGAGCACAGTATGGTGGCACTATTGGAGCACAGTATGGTGGCACTATTGGAGCACAGTATGGTGGCACTATTGGAGCACAGTATGGTGGCACTATTGGAGCACAGTATGGTGGCACTATTGGAGCACAGTATGGTGGCACTATTGGAGCACAGTATGGTATTTTGGTAGTATTTTCTGGTTGCCACAGAGTTTTTCCTGAAACAAATAATCTTACGGAAGAGAATGACTTTCTTTAATATTTTTAGGGAGACTCAGACAGATGAGATATTGTATGCAGATCCGTCCTACAAAAATGGGACAAATTATCTTAGAACAGGCAGTAATGACCCGGTACACCAGTAACAGGAGACGCTGCCCTGGGTTAAAGTGACCTGTTATATTACACCGTGTTCTTTCTAGGAAACCGCCCTGAATAGCATTAATAACATTTGTGAGCTGTACTTAATATACACACAAACAACTAAATAGTCATATCGTAACCAACGGACTTCACTTTTTGTCCATAAGAACGATCTGAACTTTTGGAATTCATGTGGATGTGCTTAATACACATGGTCCACGTGTGGTCAGGGTGCAATAAATAGTAACAAGAAGCAGATCTTCTCCATATAGTCCTATGCGGTGAAATGGGCACAAGCTCTCGGGCTCCTAAGCTAAATCTGTGCCAGGATCCCCACCAGCCAGATGCTTTTTTACAACCCTGGTGTCTCCTTATGAGACAATGCGGCCTATACGGCACCGGTATGAATGTCATTTCTATACAAAAGTCTACTAAATCTAATTATTTTTGTTCATAAAAAAAAAAAAGTTTTTTGATGATATAATGGTGACATCATCAATCAGACCTTTAAAGGGCTGTCCACTTTTAAAATCCTCTTTTTTAGTGCTGATCACAGGCGATCAGCTGTATGGAAACCTGGCAGCAAGTGTTCGGTTTCTCTGTGGCGCCACCACAGGGAAAAGGAAGCATTACAAGATTCTGGTCATATGTGGGTCCTCCAGAGGTAAAGCTGTTCTGTATGGTTAATAGTATAGGATCCTAAACTGGGGTCCTCCATTTTTGCCTCAAAGTTCTCATAAGCTCCTAAAAAAACAGGTTTTCCAAAGACAATTCCTCTAAGAAATAACACGTCAGATATAAAGTCTCATCTATAGGGGGTAGTATTGTTAAGGATAGCTGACAACTATTCTGATCCAGATATGTACTCACAGCTGTTGTCACATCCATTCCCCCACCGCCTTACAGCAGGGG
Organism: Dendrobates tinctorius; assembly: GCF_039654945.1. Taxonomy (NCBI): domain Eukaryota; kingdom Metazoa; phylum Chordata; class Amphibia; order Anura; family Dendrobatidae; genus Dendrobates; species Dendrobates tinctorius. The sequence continues at coordinate 7,397,213 of NW_027361688.1, forward strand.
GCGACAACGATCACACAAGAAATAGCTCCACCCACGAGGAAGACGATTATGAAATATGGGCTCTAGCCTGATGCACGTTGAGAGTCCTGGATCGGAGATGGTTTACACCATCTGTGACCTGGGCTGCCCTGTATCTGCAGATGTTAGGCAAACGTTATCTAGTTATTTACTGCTGGAGAGTCTGAGCCAAATCCAACATCATAGTCCATAGTGGAGGCGCAGGAGTTACACATTGATTACTTACCAGGAATTCTAGATCAAAAACAGTTCAGGGCAGGTAGAATAGATCATCAGCACTGTAGCATTGGAACTTTTTAAGGAGCAAACAACCAGAGGACCTGTCACTAGCTTTAAAAAAAAAAAAAAAAAAATGTGTTAAATACCTTGTAAAAATTCCCAGGCTCCTGATTCAGCCCCTATTTTCCGTTTTGTGCTGCATTGCTCCGTTGCAGAGATATTCACATTTATTTATTTGGAAGTGCAATATGTGAAATCTCTGTTTTTCAGCCATTGCTTTTCTAGGTGTGTGCGCTGTCATCCCTCCCACCAAGAAGCTGCCAATCACAGCTCAGAGTTGATATAGCAATCATAAGGCCTTTTTCACATTTCAGTTATTTGACGTCAGTCCAAATCCACCAGCGTTGTGACACAAACGGATGCCACCGGATCCGTTTTTGGACGGATCCGCTTTAGAAGGTAGTGACCGAAATTTAAAGGAAAACGAGTCCGGCGGAAAAAAAAAAAAAAGAGAGAGAGAGAAATTTTTTTGCACGACTGTTCTGGAACGCTATTCAGGGGTTAAAAGCCCTGTTCGAGCGAATCTGCCGGGCATTCGCAATATAAATTAGCGGACTGTCACTCTGAAAAAACGTTGCAGCGTCTGTCCCATCCACCCAGGAGACGCTAAAATTTTGACGGATCCGTCAAAAAACGGGTGGGACGGACGACCGTCAGTCAAGATCTGCCGCTAATGCAAGTCTATAGGGGAAAAAAACAGATCTGCCCCTTTTTGGCGGATCCGTTTTTTTTTTTTAGAAAATTGGCGGATTTTGACTGACATCAAAAAACGGAAGTGTGAAACAGGCCTAAGCTGTGATTGGCAGCATCTGAGAGGGATGTTGAAAGCGAATGCCCCCAGAGATGTCTGGAGAAACACCTAGTTGAACTGCAAGGAGAGACTTCATGTACTGCGCCCCAGAAGAAACAAAAGTGAATATCTCTGCAATGGAGCGACGCAGTGCAAAACGGAAAAGAGCGGCAGAATCAGGGCAGCTTATGAATTTATATAAGGGAATTTAACTCAGTTTTTGTGGGAGAGAAAGTGTCAGGTTCTCTTTGAAAAGGGCACGAAAGATGCCCACAGGTTCATGATTTATGCTGTAAGGATCTTTATCACTAAATCCAATTTTGCCCCAACAGAAGATCCAATTTTTGTCCTCATGTAGGGCCTCTTTGGACCATTTGCTCTCGGAATCAAAGGTTTTGTAATGTTTTCCAAAACTTTTTGTAACAAAAAAAAAAGAAATTATAGAATAATATCAAAGAGGACAATAGAGGCAGTGTCTTCAGAAGGGAGTTTTCTTAAACCACAGCATCATTTTTCTTGGCGTCGATCAACCATGGAGCTGTCCAGTTCATAGGCCCTTAGAGACCTCAGGAACTGGCCGAGTTCTGAAAAGGGCTTACAGAACTGGCATTAACGTTGAGTCACTTAGCATATCTCTAGCCGAGTACAGTATGAGGTTTCCAGAAAGTTGAGCGTCCTGTGGGCCAAGCTGGATGACTTAACCAGAAAAACAAACTATGGTGGGGCCTGGATACCATCAAGAAATGTGGCTTTGTAAAGATTTAACTCCTTCTGTGCTCACAGGATGGTATCCTAATGTCACAGGGGATTTCTCTTGAGTAGCAACACCAGTGATAGCGTTGGGTGATTTCCACACACGATCTACGAATTTGGTGTCCAAGTCTTGGTTTTCCCCTGAGAATTCTTTCACTGATGCTTCAAACACACAGGTTCTCGACAGTGTAAAGTCCCCCATTAGATTTCGAAAAGGATCAGCTGATCCATCACCCATGGGCGCTGAACATTCATGAATATAAGGGGGGGGATAGCTGCCAGATATATAACGGGGCTCCTTTCGAAGGCCACCAGCCAGAAACATATTGGATGACCTCATGAAGAACTTAATGTTTCCATCAACAAAGATGGTGATTTCGAGTTCCCCATCATTGATGTAGACTTGGGAATGTTGTACGCTCACCAAGGACAATTTTGATGATACACATCTATTCTAGAGTTAGTTTTTGAAAAATGGAAATCAACGTTGAACGCAGAAGGAAACCAATACAAGGAACGTGGGAACAATTACTCTTCTGAGTGGATATCAACCGATGGGTGGCAATATTATTCCACCACCATCTACAGAATCCATAGGGAGAAGTATAATTATAACTATATATTGTCAATATTATCTACAGAACCCATGAGTTAGACCATTTTTTTAGCATACGGTCACAAAAATCATGAGTGGCAGTAGTTATTATTACTATAGTGCCATTACCATTCACAGAACTAATGAGTGGTAGTAATTATTAGTAATATAATGCCATTACTATTCACAGAACCAAAGAGCAGCAGTTTTTATTACTATAGTGTCATTACCATCCACAGAACCCATAGGCGGTAGTATTTATTATTATTGTAGTCTCATTACCATTCACAGAACCCATAAGTGGTAGTTATTATTACTATAGTGCCATTACCATAGCTCATGGGCGATAGTATTTATCACTATAGTGCCATTACCATTCACAGAACCCATAGGCAGTAGTATTTATTATTACTGTAATGTTATCATCTACAGAGCCCATAGGCAGTAGTACCATACTACTACTTACCATCCACAGAACCCAAGGGTGGTAGTATTTATTATAACTGTAGTGTCATTTCCATTCACACAATGATTTTTTTTTTTTTTAACAGTACTCTAGTGCCATTACAATCCACAGAGTTCATGGTCGGTAGTATTATTACTATAGTGCCATTATCATTCACAGAACCCATAGGCAGTAGTATTTATTATTACGGTACTTTAATATCAACATCCACAGAGCCCCATGGGCAGTAGTATTTATTTCTATAGTGCCAATTCCATCCATACAGTCAATGGGCGGTAGTATTTATTTTTACTATAGTGTAATTTAGACCCACAGGCAGTAGTATTTATGACTACTATAGTGCCATTTCCTTCCACAGAGCCAATGGGCAGTAATATTTTATTACTGTAATGCCATTACAATCCACCAAATTCATGGTCAGCATACGATGCCATAGTGCCGCCATCATCCACAATGTTGCACATATAGTGCATGCATAATAAGGGCGTGAATATTACAAGGGGTGTATTCTCAGCTCTGAGCGTGTACAGTACAGCGGAGGCAGTAGGCGTTGACGTAAAATTTTTACAATATGAGCATTTCTGGAGAAGCGTTATCAAGATGGCTGGATCACAAGAAAAAAATATTGCATTGCAGACGAAAAGACATTCCTCAGAGTGAAACACACCTTGTCTATTGTATGCCACAAAGCCTGCTTGATTCCACAATGTTATCTTAAAGGATCCACTTCCCAAATGCCATTTCAAAGTAATATACCATTTATTTACAACTGTTGTAAACCAAAATGTTCAAAAAGTTTCAATTCAAATGTTATGCACATTTTTTTTTACATTTTTGTTTTTTAAAATGGCCTGCAGTAAGTAAGTGACCTGAAGGGGTCACTGTTACTCATCTAGTAGAGTAACCTATCTACGTGCCAATTTAAGAGCCAAACAATACACTACCAGACAATGCGGTGTGGATTTACTGTACATGCCAGGCCACTAATTAATTAACCCACTAGATACATCTGCTAATAACCTGAGGGGGAACTGACATTTCAATTGTCTGCCTCTGAATTAATCCCATTCAGTACGCCGGGGTGTCTGTACACATGGATCATGTCAATTTAAAGGAAATCAGGTAAAGATTTGCAGCCGAATATCGAGTTTGCACCAACATGGTGTGTGAAATTCAAAACAAAGTGGTGTCTTTTGTATGTCCTTCTGAGCAGACGCAAAGTACAATGGAGTCCCCCTTTAAGTCTTCAATAACTTTATTGAAACAGAAATATTAAAAACAAAAAAAAACATACCATAGAAAAGTTATGGGTGTCTCGTGACTTACTGTAATGCAAGAAACTACAGATTAGATGTAGCCATACCTCTTTAACCATCTTATTTGTTCAGTAATGAGAAGTTCCGGAGATGATTAAGTTACTGGGTCGTCTCTGGAAAGAATTGCAGAAAGATGCCACTAACTATTTACAACAGCATCCAAAAGGGGGAAAGTAGAGGATGCCGAAATTTGGGCCTCCAGATTTTTGGTATCTAAAGGACCAATATCTCACAAATCTGAATCAGGTGTGGTGCTGAAGATCAGAAGATACCTACAAGGAGGATGTTAAGCCAAGCCCGTCATAGACACTTGATGACTGTCGGTCAATTGATGGCGGTCGTCTCTTCCACAGACAGGAGCGCTCTTTTGTTTAAAGTCACGTGCTCTCAGAGAGCCGCCGGCGGTCCTGCTCATCTTCGGGAAAATAAAAGGCTCAACAGTCGGACATAACGGATAATTAACTTCCCAAACAATCAACTGTCTAGGATCCATATTAGACTGTCACCAAAACCTGTTGATTTCGGCTGACAGTCTAATGTGTGTGGGGGGGCTTAACGTGGAACATCGAGATGGTCTGGAGGTGTCCTCATACCTAGAATGTAGCCGTTTACACCAAGAGTCAAGGTTGAGCATTTGTAAATAAGAATCAGGGTCGAGCATTGAAAGATTGTGAGGAGACATGAGTCTGTTTAGTCTTCTATCACTGAGGATCTATCTTAAGATAGGCCATCAATGTTTGATCTGTGGGGGTCCGAACTTCGAGAGACCTCATTGATCAGCATTACAAAGGAACTAAGAAGCCCGTCTGAATGAGTCCTTTCGTCTCTGTAAAACAACAAAGATGCTGTTTGGAGAGGGGGTCTTGAAGGTTGGACCATCAAATATCATCATACCCCCCAAATTTAGACCTAGGTAGATTATACTCAGGTATAACTGAAAAAGCAAGACCTCAACCAAAAAAGAAAAAGCTGAAAAAAAATTCTCAAAACCATTGAAAACCCATTGACTAAAAACGGAAAAAAAAACTTCTAGGTCGATCGTTAAAATCCAGATCTGACCAGGAAATACAAAAAATATGAAGTGACAGGTCCTCCTGAGGAGACGGTGCACCACCAGACTGTTTTCTTCAATGGCTGTCAGTAGCAAAATGACAACACTCTTCCCCACCCAACCTTCCCGAGTCATGTGGACATTACATTCACATCTTGCAGCCATTAGCCATCAGCCCCATCCTATAATTCTTGAACATCTGTATTTGGTTTGGCTGTTCTTCAACGTTCTTCCCATCCTCCACCAGAAACAGAGGCTCAAAAAGAGTGAAACAAGTTTTACGAGAAGGAAAATACAGATGTCTTTGGCTAAACTGTCTGTCAGGGGGGGTTCGGGAAGACTAAACACCTATGCTCATGAGGAGAGAACGTAACATCCGGACAATGTCAACCAGTAAAATGGATAAAATAAAAAAATTAAGCAATCTAAAAAATATAAATATATATATATATATATATATATATATATATATATATATATATATATATAAAAATATTCAGGATTGAGAGTCCTCAGTAGTTGATACCTTTTAATGGCTAACTGAAAAGATGGTGATACATTGCAAGCTTTCGAGACTACTCAGGTCTCTTCATCAGGCTAGACTAATACAAAATCTGAAGTCAAATATTTATGCGCAATACAGCCTAGAAAAAATGCAATAGATAAGACAAGTGACGTGAAGCAGAACTATCAATATGGGAGAGGGAGAAACATAAATATAAACATTGGACCAGTTCATAGATAAGGAGTCTGGATGTTTTATGGTCCTCTGATTGGGGTCTAGTTCTGTGTTGCCCCGCAAGGTTTTAAAAGGAAATTCCTTAATTGATGTAAAAAGACATAAATCCATGCGACACATTCATTCCAGCACTGAGAGTGTCAAAGGTCGTCATAAATTTGTACTCCCAAACTCGTCTCTCTCTCTGAGATGTGAAGTTACCTTTCAATACCAGTAATTTCATATCCATGCTGCTGTGATCAGGGATACAGAAATGTTTTGCCACAGGTAGATCCATTCTTTTTTCTCTTATAGTGTGACGATGAGCATTCATCCTTGTTTTAAGCTTTTGCCCTGTCTCCCCCACATACAGACCCCCAGTTGGACATTTAGTACAAATAATTAAGTACACCACATTAGATGTAATGCAGGTGAAAGTACCTGGGATCTTGTAGTCCTGATGTGAGTTGGGGATCTTTATCTTGTCCGTGGTCATTATAAATGCGGGGCAACACAGAACTAGACCCCAATCAGAGGACCATAAAACATCCGGACTCCTTATCTATGAACTGGTCCAATGTTTATATTTATGTTTCTCCCTCTCCCATATTGATAGTTCTGCTTCACGTCACTTGTCTTATCGATTGCATTTTTTCTAGGCTGTATTGTGCATAAATATGTGACTTCAGATTTTGTATTAGTCTAGCCTGATGAAGAGACCTGAGTAGTCTCGAAAGCTTGCAATGTGTTACCATCTTTTCAGTTAGCCATTAAAAGGTATCAACCACTGAGGACTCTCAATCCTGAATATTTTTCTATCCACTGGCTAACACGGTACAAAGATATACGGTACATCTTTCCTGTATGTGTATATATATATATATATATATATATATATACACACACATACATATACATACACACACACACACACACACATATACACACCGTATATACAGTAGATTTTTTTTTTCTTACTATACTTGGATTTATGTACAATTTGAGCTTTTACGATTATTAGATGAACCTTACATCTTGGACCATCTGGACAGCTTTCGAACTCTGGCCAGAAAAATTGAAACAAGTTTTAGTAAAAGTTTTCATAAATGCTATTACATCCCCCTTCTTCTACCCCGTACAGATTCGGTTTGAGGCAGTCAGTATTTAGCTCTACCACGACAGGGCTTTCTATTCTAAGGGAAAGTCTATTTGTCTCACAGGGGGATTGGATTATTTCTGTAAGTAGAGTAATATTTGTAGGATTAGATCATAGATCTGACACGAGTAATGAGCAAATAGCGATCTTTAGACTCCGGTACAACAAGACAGACAAGAAAAACAGTGAGCAAAATCCAACTGCTGGTTCAAAACAAGATATATATATATATATATATATATATATATATATACACATACACACACACACACACACACACATACACATACATATATATATATATATATACACACACACACACAGCTCAAAAAAATAAATGGAACACTTAAACAACAGAATATATCTCCAAGTAAATTAAACTTCTGTGAATTCAAACTGTCCACTTAGCAAGCAACACTGACTGACAATCAATTTCACATGCTGTTGTGCAAATGGAATAGACAACATATGGAAATTATTGGCAATTATCAAGACACTCAATAAAGGAGTGATTCTGCAGGTGGGGACCACAGACCACATCTCAGTACCAATGCTTTCTGGCTGATGTTTTGGTCACTTTTGAATGTTGGTTGTGCTTTCACACTGGTGGTAGCATGAGACGGACTCTACAACCCACACAAGTGGCTCAGGTAGTGCAGCTCATCCAGGATGGCACATCAATGCGAGATGTGGCAAGAAAGTGTGCTGTGTCTGTCAGCGTAGTGTCCAGAGGCTGGAGGCGCTACCAGGAGACAGGCCAGTACACCAGAAGATGTGGAGGGGGCCGTAGGAGGGCAACAACCCAGCACCAGGACCGCTACCTCATCCTTTATGCAAGGAGGAACAGGAGGAGCACTGCCACAGCCCGGCAAAATGACCTCCAGCAGGCCACAAATGTGCATGTGTCTGCACAAACGGTTTGAAACCAACTCCATGAGGATGTTCTGAGTGCCCGATGTCCACAGATGGGGGTTGTGCTCACAGCCCAACACCGTGCAGCCCTCCAAAGAAATGCTACCCCACACCATTACTGATCCACTGCCAAACCGGTCACGCTGAAGGATGTTGCAGGCAGCAGATTGCTCTCCACGGCGTCTCCAGACTCTGTCATGTCTGTCACATGTGCTCAGTGTGAGCCAGCTTTCATCTGTGAAGAGCACAGGGCACCAGTGGTGAATTTGCTAATCCTGGTGTTATGTAGCAAATGCCAAGCGTCCTGCAAGGTGTTGGGCTGTGAGCATAACCCCCATCTGTGGACGTCGGTTCCTAACCGTTTGTGCATACATACGCACATTTGTGGCCTGCTGGAGGTGCTCCTCCTGTTCCTCCTTGCACAAAGGCTGAGGTAGCGGTCCTGCTGCTGGGTTGTTGACCTCCTACGGCCCCCTCCATGTCTCCTGGTGTACTGGCCTGTCTCCTGGTAGCGCCTCCTGCCTTTGGACACTACGCTGACAAACACAGCAAAACTTCTTGGCACAGCTTGCATTGCTGTGCCATCCTGGATGAGCTGCACTACCTGAGCCACTTGTGTGGGTTGTAGAGTCCGTCTCAAACTGCCACGAGTAGGAAAGCACAACCAATATTCAAAAGTGACCAAAACATCAGCCAGAAAGCATTGGTACTGTGATGTGGTCTGTGGTCCCCACCTGCAGAACCACTCCTTTATTGAGGGTGTCTTGATAATTACCAATAATTTCCATCTGTTGTCTATTCCATTTGCACAACAGCATGTGAAATTGATTGTCAATCAGTGTTGCTTCCTAGAGGCCCCTTTACATTTAGCGATGCACCAGCGATCCCGACAACGATAGGACCCGGTCAGGATCGCTGGTGCATCGCTAACTGGTCGCTAGTGAGCTGCCACACAGGCAGATCTCACAGCGATGTAGCGATGCAGCAGCAGTCGTTACCTTTCAGACGCAGCGATCCTGACGTCCTCCCGCCCGCGTCCACACGTCGCTCGTCGGCGCCAGCAGGAAGCGCCCAACAAGAAATGGAGCTGCTTGGTCAGCGACAGACAGCGGGGAAGCCGGTTGGAGGTAAGTATCACACATAGCGATATCGCTGCTGCATCATAAAATCGGTGACGCTTTAGCAATATCTCTAGCGATATCGCTGTGTGTAAAGGCCCCTTAAGTGGAGACTTTGATTTCACAGAAGTTTGATTTACTTGGAGTTGTATTCTGTTGTTTAAGTGTTCCCTTTATATACACACTGCTCAAGAAAAAAATAAAAATAAATTATATTATATATACACACACACACACACACACACATACATACGGTACAAAAAAAAAATAAAAAAATAAAATTTCCTAAAATGAAATATGAATCAGAGAAAAAGAGCAATGTACAGAAATTCTGCAACTCAATTCAATGACTCTTTGTAATCTGAATTGCCCTTTTACTGTAGCCCGGCCCCAAATATGAGGGAGCCGTCAGCCGCAGAACACTGGCCGTGCTGTACGGGGGGGACAACAGGGTCTTTGATGGTAAGTGGAAACCAACTAAGCAGATCTGTTTAGGGGCTGTTGGCTATTTTTACATGCATCGATTATGTCTTTTGGTCCTATGGAGAATTTTCAAGTCCCTGACATGATCTCCTACACAGCTGATGGGTAACAGCCACTGATGGCAGCCATGACGGTGTGTATAGAAATCAATGGCAAGTCTGAGCAGGTAAAAGAATGTGCATCCCTTTAATGTAACACACGGGGCTTTTAGATTGCGATGCTGCAGTCTCACTGGGCTATTACTTGACTGCAAACTCTACTTCATGAAAGACCCGTTAAGAGCGGTCATCCAACGTTACATGGATTCTATGGCAGTTTTTTTTGTTAGCTTTTTCTATATTTATATATACAGGGGCCCACCGGGGGATTTCCCTGTTCCCCTATCAGCCAGTCCGAGCATATATCACTAGTTGACCAGAAAGAGGTCTTGACTTCTGTGGCCAGTATCTTGGACACTTCTTATGCGTATTAGGCCCCACAATGTCAGGGTGTTGTAACAAAACACATAATGATATTCCGTGAAGCTTAGTCACTAGGCCTCAATTGATGTCAGAATGCCGGAAACAAAAGTGAAGACTGCTCCGGTCCCGATTGCTCGGCGGGCAGGACTAGGATACCATTCAAAGGCAGAGCAAATCTTTTTGCTCAGCCCTAATTATGTAAATGGAGGCCTCGTCACTAGGCCCCATGCAACGTCATGACGCACGTTTCGCCACAATATCCTGATGTCATGAGGCCTAGTAAACACAAGAAGCGCCCAAGATTGCCGAGCTGAAAATGATCTGATCCGGCTAAAAAGGTAAAAAAAAAAAAAAAAAGGAATAAAACAAAAATAGATGATAAAACCAATATGGTTACTATCAGCCATCGAAAAGCTCATCGAAAACACGCTACAGCTGACTTTTCTCCAGGGATATGGAGAAAGCTGTCGACATTTTTACGCATTCCAAAGGAAATTTAAGGCGAAGGAAAGAAATGCAAAAAAAAAAAAAAACAGAGAGGAAGGTTCCCACAATGGAAAGAGAAGGGGGGGAAGAAAATGTCCAGCCCACCCCATGAGTCAGATGGAAGGATTCTCTGGCAGAGCGAGGTCATGTTTTCCCGTGAACGGAATAATTGTCGGATGCAGGAAACGCGAGCGCTTTTTAATATGGAATCTTCTCAAAGGGATGCGGCTAATAACAAGCTAGTGTTCCCTGTTATCAGCCATTTAAGGCCCGAAATGATCTTTACTTCATGTAACGTATCTCCATATGTTACGCAGAGTGCCAATTCGTATTACTTTCCACCATTGTACTTATATCGCGCCCTAGGAAAGGTCGATGACGACCAAATTGTCCACCGCAGCCCCTCCCCGAAAGTGTTTACATGGCTTTCTAAGAGTCCTGAAAGGCAGAGGCTAGACTCATCACCACCATATCCCGACGTGATAAAACAAGTACAGGCCAGACGAATAGTCAGCAAGTAAATACTCGTCAAGGCCATAAAATACTTTTATATTTTTTTGGCCTGAGGGAAAGTGACCATCATAACAGAAATCCTTCATAACTGCAGACTGCTGCAGAAATACCTCGGATAAACCGAGGCTGCCGGCAGTCTGCAGCTGGAAAGTCACTTGAGGTAAAAGAAGGGGGAGAAGAATGTGCGGCCATATAGAAAACCAAGCACATCTTAGGCCCGGAGAAGAAGGAACAACAGTCGCCCATAGCAACCAATCAGATAGCTCGTCTCATTTTCAATCTAGCAGTTGAAAGATCTAAACTGGAAGCCGATTGGTTGCTATGGACGACTGATGAAATCTACCCCGGAGCAGTATTTATACATGAGGCCTATGGGCACACATCTACGGGAGTCGCAGTAGTCACATGTCTATGAAAAAGGGGAGACGAAAAAAATGTTCCCACCTCTACATATAACTAAAGTTATTTTCTCTTCTGGGCACCAGCACAGAGCACAACTGCTGTTTACATGTAGGGGGCCTGGTCTGAGTTCTGTATTCGTTTAGGGGGTCTGGTCTAGGGGTCAGTATTCATTCAGGTGGCCTGGTATTAGGGAGTCTTGTTTGCAGTCTCTATTAAGTTTTAGGGGGTCTGGGCTCTGCGTTAATCTAAATGCTCTGGCTTGAAGTCTGTATTCATTCAGATTTTTTTTTATTACTTTCAAGGGGTCTGGTCTGGGGTCTGTGTTAGTCTAAAGGCTCTGGCTTGAAGCCTGTATTCGTTCAGATGGGCTTCATTACTTTTAGGGGTCTGGTTTCTGTTAGTTCAGGGGATCTATTCTAGGATCTGAGGTAGGTGTAGTGGACTGCATTCATTTAAGGGGTCTATATTCAGAGAGCATGGTTTGGGGTCTGCATTGATTTAGGAGGTGAGTGGGATTGTATTAGTATTTTTTTTTTTTTAGGTGGGGGTGCTGGTCTGGGGTCTGTATTAGTTCAGGGTCTCTGATCTGGGATTTGCAGGTGGTCTGTTCTAGGGAGTGTATTCGTTTATGGAGGGGCCTTAGTGGGCTGGTTTGGGTGTCTGTAGTTAGTTTAGGTGGTCTGTATTTAGTGAGCCCTGTTTGGGGGTCTTCATTTACCTATCATTTTTTTTTTGTGGCGGGGCCTGGCCTGGGATCTGTATTCATTCAGTGCGTCTCATCATTGTTCTCTTTATTTAGGGGCCTGGTCTGGAGATTTTATTGGTTTAGGGATCTGATCTGGGGTCTTCATTAATTCAGGCATTTGGTCTTTGGACAGTATTGGTATAGGAGGTTAGACCTGATCACATGTGGCGGCCATACTGGTTGTCACCCAGCATTCCCAGAATCAGAAATCTTTATTTAAAATGAATATAAGAGAATGGACGAAACTCTGGCACCTAATGGGGGGGCACAAACGTACGGAACGGCGCACATCTCGTCATATCACTATAACAATACAGTCACTAGAGGAACAGTGGCCGGGTGTGAAGGGTTCCTTTGTCCGCTATTCGCCCCCTTCCCCCCACACTCTGATTCAGCCTATGCCGATATATATATTTAGACGTGTTATTACAGGGCTCTTGTTCCGCCTGGCACTAGCGCTGCAGACACTGTTATATGTACACTGGTCTTTGTGGTGTAAGTAACCCACAATTAAAAAGTATTTTCGGGTTTAAAAAATAAAAGAAAAAAAAGTGAAAAATAAAAAAAATAGTTAAAGTGAAAAAAAAAAATGTAAAATAAAGTGAAAAAAAAGTGAAAGATATAAAATATTTAAAGAAAAACCGCTGTTATTTGACCCACTTGTTACATGCAGGCAGCCATTTTTCGAAAAAGAAAAAAAAATATCATTACTTTATGCATATTACAGAAAGGTGCCCAACACCCTGGGGGTAAAACTGCAAATCCAGGTGTTGGGGTCCCTTTAACATGTGGCAGGCGATAGACCGGCTACTGGTGCTGCCAGCAGCATCTGGTCCAGAGATGTATTCAGTCATCTGGAAGCGGAAGCCATCCTGGATCAGATTTCAAAGGGTCGGTCCTTCCATGACTGTGCCCCCATATTGTCAGCCAGACTGCGGACAGGGGGTGCGGGGACGTTTCATCCTAAAAAGTTGCAACAGCAAATGTAACCACCATTGTATGGGATAAGCGGCGCCAAATATGCAGGCAGCCACTGATCCAATTGTTATATATATAGATTCTATGTCTGATATCAAAACTGAAGAGGAACTACAATTCCCAGCATACCCTGACAGCCAAAGCACGTTGTCCGATGGGAGTTGTAGCTTCATCCTAGCTAATAATTACATGGCGATATAACGGTATCCAGCGCCTTATGGTAACTCATGTGATCACAGGTCCTAGAAGAGAAGTACAATGGTGCGGTTCCTGCGGAGGGGATGGGGGGGTCCCGGTACCACAATGATCCTTTCTAGACATTCTGTAACGCAGCCAAGAATTCCACAGCGGTGAATTGACTCGAGTCTAGGAGGTGAGCAGCGGGCGAGCCACGGCCTGAAAAAAGGAGCTAATATACACATGTATGTACGGTATCTGGTAATCCGGAATACCTGGTAATCCAGCATTCGGAGGGGAAAAAAAGGCAATTCGTTGGATCTGACCGTCGGCAGCCATCTTTCCTACGTAGAATTCCCCGTCTATGAAAGGGAAACTGTAAAAAGAGAAGAACTTCTACTTTCTCAAAGACTTTGTGTTACAATTCCTTATCGCTTTTGAGATCTCCGTTTGCTGTCAGTGGATGGAAAGGGTTTCATCTGAAATGAAAAAAATCGAGCCGCTTTGCAAAAAAGTTTTAATTGAAACTGTTTTGTGTACACAGCTCCTATGCAGACCAATGTGTTTCCACGGCAACAGACTACACTGTGTAGTCAGACCTCGCAGTCTTACTCTCTTCTAACCGCCTCTTGCATTTTTTTTGTTGCTAATCTTCCAGTAGCAGGGGAGAGATGTAATAAGACGTCACCACCGAGCCCTTGTGTGCCTCAGTCTGCAGAGGAGCTGCGTACACAAAATAATCAGCGCTGTCTGGCTGGCTGCTAACAACAAGTCGCATGGTCACGCGTTTCCATGTGTAAATGATATAGGGGGACGTGTTTGCGGAGGGATTTGCTGGTAAGGTCATTGTTTCACGTAGGACCTTGTTTAGCAAACAGTCCTCCCGACTCAATAAATGTGCAGGGTATGAAATAGGAATGTCTCCTGCCCCTCCAGGTCCAACTCGGCATCCTCATCATGTAAATAAACTGATCACATAGAATCCCGCTTCTGAAACCCCCAACAATCAGTTCTAATCTGTGGGGGATCTGGTTATCAAGTGTCTGATTTCCCTGCAGCTCCCCCAGAGGAGAAATGAAGTACTGCATGATTCTCATTGAAATCAATGGGTTGTCTGCTAATGCATGGACGTGCCAGGTCCTCCAGACGAAGGGCTAGTCTTTGTAGCCAATCTCTACTCCAGCTACAGCTAATAGATGAGGGGACCACATTGATTAAAGGGGTTGCCCCGGTATCGGAAAGATGTCTACTTTCTTCCATAAAGAGAGCCACACTTGTCTACAGGTTACTGGCAGATAAGCCACCCCTTTCACATAAACGAGTCTCAGCTGCAATACCACACACAACCTGTAGACTAATCTGGCGCCATTTTTTTTGGAAGAAAGCCGCCATTTTTTTTTTCCCAGACAACCCCTTTAATTACAAATATTCTGATTGGATTCACAACTTTTTCTGGCTTTGAATCAATAAAGCGTTTTCATTAGGTGAAAAGTTCTGTAACTTTCTTGCCAAGATCTCACCTTTCAGTCTGTGTATGGAAACACTTCTGAATGGGGGGAAAAAAACGTACAGATCCGAGAGCAGGAAACTACACGGATTTTACGCGCACATTTGAGCACGGATTTTACGCGCACATTTGAGCACGGATTTTACCCCTTCTAATGTAAAGAGGTGAATTCTGATGCAATTCTTATGCAGGAAGAACAATGACAGGACTAAATAGGTCAAGAGTTAGTCCTGTAAACTGTCATGGTTGCTAGGTTACCTGCTGGCCTCAACTTTCAGGACCCCTTTCCTCTTACATTAGTTCACAAATGCTGGAAATTTATATACAACCGTTGATCCCGACTTGTACCAAGTCCAAAACGGACTTTATCACACATCTGCAGAGTTTCCCTTTAATTTCTTAAAGTGACAGCTACATCAACTACGCCTACAACCAAAGTTTCTATATAACCTCCAGCACATCTGTTCACGAAAGGCTGTAACTTAGGAACGAGTATAGAAGTGACGTCTACGAGATGGATCAGCAAAGCAGTAGAGAGGCAAAGGTAATTTAATAAAATTATTTTCTACAGTAAAAAAAAAAAAACTTGAAAAATTTCCAAAAACGGCTACTACAAAGTTTTACGGTCGCGCGCGTGTCACATCGCCCATATGTTGGCCCCTAGCCAGGTGTGGAGCGCTATCACATCTGTATTCAACGCATCTTCCCCTTTAAATATTGGGACGGTAAAGAAAAATAAGAAAAATAGAGACCCCCCCCAAAAAGACCCCAAAAATGGGTCCCATGATTAACGGTAACAACTGACGGGCGAGAATAAAATAACTTTTCGACCCATTTCGCACTCTTACCGTATTGTAGAGCGAGTCGCTCTCGGCCCCCTCGGACAGCTCGCTCAGCTTACGGTCCCACTGTATGACGGGGTCTCCGCTCTCCAGGATCTCCATGGTCTGAGAGGTATCAACACGAAGAGTTAATTGCAACTGGAGCCTGATAATTCTGACAGATCAGCTGATCCCAGCAGTTTAAAGGGACAGGAATGGGGGTAAGAAGTGAGGATTTTGTGGTAATAGAGGAGTCTCCTGCAGGTGAAGGCAGTGGCAGTGTTTGCTATGTGGTTACAGTGGCTTCAGTCCAGTGTGAGGGGCTGTAAGGTCCAGTGGGAGGTCAGGGTAATGCCAGTCAGTGCACAGCACAGAGAACTTCTCTCTGCAAAGTCCAGGCTCAGACTGACAGCCTCACTCACCCCACGCCCGCCCTCCTGGACACAAAACACGCCCTGTCTCAATTCCAACCAATCACCATCCTCTATTCGCCCAGCTTCTTTAGTCTCAGCCAATCAGCGAGCGTTCCATGCCCCGATGATACATCCAGCTGCAGGTCACTGGAATGTGGGCAGGGCTGTTTCTGTTTGATAACTCCGCCAGCCAATCGCAAGGCGCGGAGAGAGTGTCAGCGAGTTGACTGACGCTCTTGAGGACCAATGAGCGGGAGAGAGAAGATGGCGCGACCAATGAGATAAGGACAAGAATATCTGTGCAGCCACACGCAGAGCAGGCCCCGCCCCCGTGTGTACTTTGAGCAGTTTATTCTGCTGCAGCTTCTTGTAATGTGTTTATTATGGGAGAGAGCGGTTCTGTTATCAGCTGCAGAGAGAAGCCTGCGTGTTAACCCCTGAAGGGGAATTTTTATTTATTTTTTCCTCGCTGCATCACGGCTCGATTAATTGTAGGTTTGAATGACACCAATCGTTTTACCATATAATGTACTGGCTAAAAAAAATGGGAAAAGAATTCCAAGTGGGATAGATATAATTTTGCATAATTTGCAATTTAATTATATTTTTACATATATTTATTATATTTTTACATATATATTTGTTATATTTTTATATATATACTAGCTGAAGAGCCCGGCGCTGCCCGGGCATAGTAACTAACTGTGGTTATAGCAAATTATAATTATCCGCCATCCCATAGTCCTGTGCCCATATACCCATCATACATATCCTCCATCTCATAGTCCATTGTCCATATACCCATCATACATATCCTCCATCCCATAGTCCTGTGCCCATATACCCATCATACATATCCTCCATCCCATAGTCCAGTGCCCATATACCCATTATACATATTCTCCATCCCATAGTCCTGTGCCCATATATCCATCATACATATCCTCCATCCCATAGTCCTGTGCCCATATACCCATCACACATCCTTCATCTCATAGTCCCATGCCCATATACCCATCATACATATCCTCCATCCCATAGTCCTGTGCCCATATACCCATCATACATATCCTCCATCCCATAGTCCTGTGCCCATATACCCATCATACATATCCTCCATCTCATAGTCCATTGTCCATATACCCATCATACATATCCGCCATCCCATAGTCCAGTGTCCATATACCCATCACACATCCTTCATCTCATAGTCCCATGCCCATATACCCATCATACATATCCTCCATCCCAAAGTCCTGTGCCCATATACCCATCATACATATCCTCCATCCCATAGTCCTGTGCCCATATACCCATCATACATATCCTCCATCCCATAGTCCTGTGCCCATATACCCATCATACATATCCTCCATCTCATAGTCCATTGTCCATATACCCATCATACATATCCGCCATCCCATAGTCCAGTGTCCATATACCCATCACACATCCTTCATCTCATAGTCCCATGCCCATATACCCATCATACATATCCTCCATCCCATAGTCCTGTGCCCATATACCCATCACACATCCTTCATCTCATAGTCCCATGCCCATATACCCATCATACATATCCTCCATCCCATAGTCCTGTGCCCATATACCCATCACACATATCCTCCATCCCATAGTCCAGTGCCCATATACCCATCATACATATCCTCCATCCCATAGTCCTGTGCCCATATACCCATCACACATATCCTCCATCCCATAGTCCTGTGCCCATATACCCATCATACATATCCTCCATCCCATAGTCCTGTGCCCATATACCCATCATACATATCCTCCATCTCATAGTCCATTGTCCATATACCCATCATACATATCCTCCATCTCATAGTCCTGTGCCCATATACCCATCACACATCCTTCATCTCATAGTCCCATGCCCATATACCCATCATACATATCCTCCATCCCATAGTCCCGTGCCCATATATCCATCATACATATCCTCCATCTCATAGTCCATTGTCCATATACCCATCATACATATCCTCCATCCCATAGTCCCATGCCCTTATACCCATCATACATATCCTCCATCTCATAGTCCATTTTCCATATACCCATCATACATATCCGCCATCCCATAGTCCAGTGCCCATATACTCATCATACATATCCTCCATCTCATAGTCCATTGTCCATATACCCATCATACACATCCTCCATCCCATAGTCCCGTGCCCATATACCCGTCATACATATCCGCCATCCCATAGTCCAGTGCCCATATACCCATCACACATCCTCCATCCCATAGTCAACCATTATGACATCATAGTGAGCGGCGGGGCTTGCAACCTATGATGAAATCAGCATCGCCATGGCAACCATTATGACATCATAATGAGGGGCGGGGCTTGATACACACACACTTTTTCCCCATTATGTAGATAGGGGCAAAATTGTTTGGTGAATTGGAACGCGCGGGGGTAAAATTTCGCCTTACAACATAGCCTAGGACACTCTCGGGGTCCAGACGTGTGACTGTGCCAAATTTTGTGCCTGTAGCTGCGACGGTGTGGATGCCAATCCCGGACATACACACATACATACACACACACATACACACATACATACACACACACATACACAGATACATACATACACATGCATACATACACTTGAGCTTTATGTATTAGATATAAAACTTGAACCTGTGATCCTTTAATTGCTTATACTATGCACTGCAATACCACAGTATATAGCAATATACATATACTATACATAGTGAAATCGTGGCTCTCCCATAAAGCCCAGCTTATAGCTGAGCTTTACAGGAGCACAAAAATGGCAGTTACTTTAGCAGGCCCCCCTCCGGTCTGCCATGGTAAACTAGCAGCTCGATGCGATCACATCATCTGGATGTCGCCGTCACCGACCTGTGGCAAAAACGTACATCATTGATCATTAAGGGGTTAAAAAAATGCTGAGCTCTGATTGGTTACTAGAAGTTTTCCGCTTTTAGATGGTTTTGATAAGTGAGGCGGGGGGGTGTTTATTTATTTTTTTTTACCCTATAGTATTGTCACACATAAAACACTGGTGAAATGTCAGACAAAAGCCAATAGCAAAATGGAAACCGTATTACGTGGGGCTTTTACTGACTTTTCGGGGATTTTTCTGGTCTTGTGTAATTTTCTGCTGTTTTTCATTCAGAATTGAAGAAAAACAAAAATACTTTTCCAAAAATGTGCGTGGAATGCCATATTACGGTTTAGTAGGGCTGAAGACAGGCTTAGACAGCCGTATTTGACAGTCTGTGTATGGACCTCAAAGCCCAGACTGACCGGACCTTCATACATGATTATGAGGCCATCAGTCCTGGCTTTGCGGTCCGTTCATAGACCATGAGCCTGGCCTTACTCCGCTAAATTCCATCTTAGTCTTACCCAGGAACATGTTCCTGTCATTTTGTTGTTGTCCAGCTTCGGTTACCGGAACTACCAACCACGTGGTGCACGCCACTTCCACTTTGTTTCCCTGCCGCCCTTTTTCATACTCCCACCTGCCTTGGAGAGCCGTCTTTATGGCCCTTCCTAGCTTGTCGCTGTTGTACTGCCTCAACGCCATGACTGTCAGTAAAGCGTCGACCATTTTTCACTCCTCCTGAACCCATTTTCCTGTTGTACAGCTTCCGTTACCTGTTGCCACCATCCACATGGTGCACGGCACTTCTACTTTGTTTCTCTGCTGCCCTTTTTCATACTCCCACCTGTCTTGGAGAGCCCCCTTTATGGCCCGTCCTAGCTTGTCGCTGTCGTACTGCCTCAGCCACCATGACTGTCAGTAAAGCGTCAGCCATTTTTCACTTCTCCTGGACCCATATACCTCACATGAGGTCTCATCGCTGTGTTGAGAAAATTAATATGTCCGTATTAGGGTTATTTGGTTATTTCATCTTTACATGACTCAGATACTTGGATCGGATGCCTCCTTAGATCTTTAGTCAGTCTGTAAACCGGCAGCCATATTGGTTGTCAGATGGCAGATACATCTACGAAATTGCTGATCTAGAACTTCTAAGAACTCGTAGAAGAAGATCAGGGAGGGGGTGACATTTTACATTTTTTAATTCAGCTGTGAAGCCAGTAACCAGGTCACGATTAGCATCTCTTCATTTACATCCATATTAAAAGGCGGCCATCTTGTGGCTTATTGATTAGTAACCTGATGAGATTCCTGCTGCCTTTTTTAGGGTGGCGGTACACCTTAGATACTTGATGGATGAATGATCATTCAGCCATCAGCTAATACAACCCTGACCAAAAAAATGCCCCCACAAATACGCACTCTCAGTTTAGCTGAGTGTACATGTGTTCTTAAAGGGGAAAGAAGACCTCCAGTGACGTATGCTAGTCGTTGAGAAAATAGGATAGGGCATGTTGAAATCGAACTACCTGATCCTTCTTTGGCCTGACATCTGGGGCAGTCGGGATCGATCAGCCAGCCTCCCCGAAATCAAATGAGCAATATAATAAGTTTTGTCCCGTATGGTCCCCTGATAGAGAAGAGACCCCAATTCTATAATAGACTGGCAGGTTGTTTAAAGGGGTATTCCATAATCGCTAACTCTTCCGGAATGTCTAGGAAGCTCCAAAAAACAGAGCAGCTCTACATACAGCTCATATTAAAAACTAGGTGTCTCCATGGTAACAGACTACAAACAAGCCCTGTGTAGTCAGGTCCTATAGTCATGCGTTGGTCCCTTCTCCAAGCCTCTTCCTCTTACACTGTCTGTAGGTTGTAAAGACGAGAAGAGAGTAGAACACGATGCACCAGGAATCCACAAGCAGTGTTTTTGTTTGTAGCCTGTTACCATGGAAACACATAGATTATGCATAGAAACTGCATACACAAAACGGTAGGAGGTTTTCAATCAAAGTCTATTCTATTCTACATGGTTGCGAAAGTATACATGCCCTATAAATCATTAAAGTCAATTAGCTGGGACTTTAAGGTGTATTGACTCTCTCCGGGAGAATGCAGCAAGGCGTGAACAGCCCAAAATTACATAAACACACTTTGTAAAAGCGACTGATAGTGAAATGAGAAGCACTATAGGAATGTAAATGTCTCTGCCCCGTGCGAGCCGAGGATTTGAACAGCTGGGACTGTGATATAATGACCTCAAAGGCAATGCGGCCCCATCCGGCAGCACCCCGAAAACCTGTGTCCCAGGTCAGATGAGAAGGTTGTGGCTATTTTTGGATACACCGCGATGCTGCACACGGATTTCTCAGGAGTTTTTCCTGGAATTTATAGAGGAAGATGGGAATCAGATTAATTCAGGTGACACTAGAATTCTGACTAAGGCTGGCTTCACATTTGCGTCCATGTGTGCAGCGTTTGATCCGCATCCGTCATGCGTACATATATTTAACATGGTGTACGCAGGGACATGCTTTTGAGTAGGAATGCGTCGTTTCTCAGTGCGCGGCGAACGCAACATGTTGCATTTTTTGAGGCATCAAAAATCCATCAAATATGCGCAAGCATGAGCATGCAGATGAGTGCGTAAAAAAAACGCATTACTGTCTATGGGAAAGCATGCGTTATTCAAAATACATATAGAAATCCCATGAGACACGCCCATTTTTGTCTGTTGTCATATCGAACGCATGCGCATAAACAACGCAAACGCATGCAAAAACGCATACAAACCCCTGGTATCAGTGTCATTATCCTGTACCCCGAGTGTCAGTGTCATATCCTGTACCCCGAGTGAAAGTGTCATCCTGTACCCCGAGTGTAAGTGTCATATCCTGTACCCCTGGTGTCAGTGTCATATCCTGTACCCCGAGTGTAAGTGTCATTATCCTGCACCCCTGGTGTCAGTGTCATTATCCTGTACCGATTGTCAGTGTCTTATCCTGTACCCCGAGTGTCAGTGACATTATCCTGCACCCCTGGTGTCACTGTGATATCCTGCACCCCTGGCGTCAGTGTGATATCCTGTACCTCGGTATCAGTGTCATCCTGCACCCCTGGTGTCAGTGTCATTATCCTGCACCCCGAGCGTCAGTGTCATTATCCTGCACCCCTGGTGTCAGTGTCATTTTCCTGTACCCCGAGTGTCAGTGTCATTATCCTGTACCCCGAGTGTCAGTGTCATTATCCTGCACCCCAAGTGTCAGTGTCATTATCCTGCACCCCGAGTGTCAGTGCCATTATCCTGCACCCCGAGTGTCAGTGTCATTATCCTGCACCCCGAGTGTCAGTGCCATTATCCTGTACCCCTGGCGTCAGTGTGATATCCTGTACCTCTGTATCAGTGTCATCCTGCACCCCTGGTGTCAGTGTCATTTTCCTGTACCCCTGGTGTCAGTGTCATTATCCTGCACCCCGAGTGTCAGTGTCATTATCCTGCACCCCTGGTGTCAGTGTCATTATCCTGCACCCCTGGTGTCAGTGTCATTATCCTGCACCCCTAGTGTCATTATCCTGCACCCCTGGTGTCAGTGTCATTATCCTGCACCCCGAGTGTCAGTGACATTATCCTACACCCCAAGTGTCAGTGTCATTATCCGGTACCCCGAGTGTCAGTGCCATTATCCTGTACCCCTAGCGTCAGTGTGATATCCTGTACCTCGGTAAGGCTGGTTTCACATTAGCGCTTTTTAAGCGCACGCACGGCCGGGGGTAGCTCCGCCCCCGAGCCGACTCTCTGCCCGGCGTGCCCTCCCCTTGCTTGTAGCGCCGCCTCCTAGCGCACAGCGGCGCCTGCGATCGGCGCACCATATCTTTAGCATAGGGTGCGCAGATCGTGCGCAGGCCGTGCGCTAGTTGCGCTTTGACCTGCGCTGCGCACTTTTGACGGTGCGCCGTGCGCGCCAAAATCCAAAAAGTTTGATTTTGGCGCGCACGGCGCACCGTCAAAAGTGCGCAGCGCAGGTCAAAGCGCAACTAGCGCACGGCCTGCGCACGATCTGCACACCCTATGCTAAAGATAGGGTGCGCCGATCGCAGGCGCCGCTGTGCGCTAGGAGGCGGCGCTACAAGCAAGGGGCGGGCACGCCGGGCAGAGAGCCGGCTCGGGGGCGGAGCTACCCCCGGCCGTGCGTGCGCTTAAAAAGCGCTAATGTGAAACCAGCCTATCAGTGTCATCCTGCACCCCTGGTGTCAGTGTCATTATCCTGTACCCCTGGTGTCAGTGTCATTATCCTGCACCCCTGATGTCAGTGTCATTTTCCTGTACCCCTGGTGTCAGTGTCATTATCCTGCACCCCTGGTGTCAGTGTCATTATCCTGCACCCCGAGTGTCAGCTATCCTGTACGACTGGTGTCAGTGTAAAGACCCTTTTACATTTAGCGATGCACCAGCGATCCGACCAGCGATCCGACCCGGTCAGGATCGCTGGTGCATCGCTAAATGGTCGCTAGTGAGCTGCCACACAGGCAGATCTCACAGCGATGCAGCACCGATACAGCGGTCGTTACTTACCTTTCAGACGCAGCGATCCTGACGTCCTCCCGCCCGCGTACACAGTCGCTCTTCGGCGCCAGCAGGAAGCGCCCGACGAGAAATGGACCCGGCCGATCTCACGTGATCAGCGACAGACAGCGGAGGAGCCGGTCGGAGGTAAGTATCACACATAGCGATATCGCTGCTGCGTCACAAAATCGGTGACTCTTTAGGCCTGTTTCACACTTCAGTTTTTTGTTTCAGTTAAAATCCGCCAAAAAGGCGGAAAGCGGATCCGATCCTAACTAATGTGAACGGATGCCTCCGGATCCGTTTTTTGACGGATCCGCCGAATGAAGAATTTTAAAGGAACCGCTGCCCGGGAAGGGGAGAGAGAGAGATCTTTTCTTTGTCCGCAAGAAATGATTTCAGGGTTAAATTTCCTCCTGACTTCATTCCTCCTGCCATGCGCTGTATAAAAATGCGGATCCTGCAGTAAAAAAAAGTTACATGGTCCGTCCAGGCATCTCGGCGGACGCAAAAAAATTGACGGATCCGCAAAAAAACGGATCCAATGGATGGCCATCCGTCAAGATCCGCCGATAATGCAAGTCAATAGGGAAAAAAACGGATCCGCCAAAAAAAATGGCGGATCCGTTTTTTTGCAAAAACAGCGGATTTTGACTGATGGTCAAAAACGGAAGTGGGAAACAGGCCTTAGCAATATTGCTAGCGATATCGCTATGTGTAAAGCCCCCTTAAGGGTGTGTGTGTGGGTATCACAGGTACACAGGATGCAGTGACGAGACGGGAGTCGGAGTGAACTTAAAATGTAACTTTTATATATATATTTATATCTATAGGAGCTATCTTGAGTAACCGAAAAGCTAACAACAGTTAGCACGACTACCCGGTCGGAACCGGTAACTATGGGGCCGCGGTATGGCCGACTACGGGTCCAGGAACTACAGGTTATCAACTACAACGTGTCACTTATCCTCCTCTGACGTCCGGCAGAGTGGTGGTCGGTGTCTCTTCGGCATCTCAGCCGCTGGGCCCAGCGGACAAGGATCTAATGTAGGCTTCTGGCGTTCCTACGCACAGGTGGGGTGTGGGCACAACAGGCCCCTGTAGAGTTCCTTTGCGTTGCGCCTCCCGGCGCAACCGCGGACTGGGGTCGGGCACTGACGGCCGCGGGTGGCGGAAGGCCGCCACCGCGGGCTGGAGACGGGCAGCTGCGGGTGGCGACAGGTAGGCCGCGACCGCGGGCTGGAGTCGGGCTGCGGCGGCCGTGGGTGGAAGCGGATAGGCCGCAGCCGCAGGCTGCAGTCGGGCTGTGGCGGCCGCGGGTGGCAGCGGGCAGGCCACAGCCGTGGGCTGGAGTCGGACTGTGGCGACCGTGGGCAGGTCGCAGCCGCGGGCCGGAGTCGGGCAGTGACGGCCGCGGGAAGCGCGGTCGTGCGGTAGGTGTCCCTCTGCTGGGCAGCTTGGTGCCGTCTCCTTCCTGTCTGCGGTGAGTCTCTCTCCAACCCCTCTAGTCGTCGCTCACTCCTTCTAGCTCTGGCTCTCTGGCGCCCTCCAGTCTTCCTGCTCCTTCTCTCCTGCTCTGTCAAGTGCCCCCTGCTGGCGTCCTCAGCTCCCTTTATACTGGCTCCACCTCCACTCCTTCCAGAACTCTCTCTGGCCCGTCCTCCAATCGTGTCCCCCGGAAACAGTCTCCCTAGGAACCTTGGTGACAGTCCCCTTGGTTCCAGCCCAGTTACACAGCGGGGACTCTCCCTCCTACATGTGCACACGTTGCGGATTCTGCTGCGGATCCGGCCCTTCGGATATGCAGCAGTTCCGCAGGTGTGGCGCCCATAAGGGTTCAGTCGCCACAGAGGTACTGCACCTCCTTCTGAGGTGTGGTACCCCACCATCCAGGTAAGGTGGAGACACCTGACCACACTCCAACACCTACATCCCACACAACATAGTAGTGTATCAAAACACCCTTTGGTGGCTCCCTGCTTGGAACACGAAGCGTGCTGGGAGGCGGGTGGAGTTTAGTTGGCAACAAAAGAGCGGGAGGAGTTTAGGATTTAGTCAGTCTGACAGAGTCAGTGGAGGAGTGAAGATCCCGAGTGGGATGGATGAAGGAAGTGCTGCAGCCGACCTCAGTGACCTGTGTCCGCTGGCACAGGAAAGAGACATTGATGGAAAGCCTGACTCTCTCCATAAGAAAGAAGGATTAGTACGGAACGTGAGGAGAGGAGGACTAAGGATTAGGGTTAGAGCAGAACCCTTCCCAAGTTCACAGCGCATGGCCGGGGTCCGGTCCCCGAGGTTGTATGGATACTAATGGTCCTGCGACAGACACCGAAGGAATAGAAGTTGTCACCACTTTATTCCCACACAAGACTTGGGGGCACAACAGCAACGAGAGTGAGCCGGGACTTAGTAGCAAAGAGTCCCCGAAGCAGGCTACAGCTGTCTGCCGTACAAGTAGAGTTCATAGGAAAATCTGACAGGAGGAACTCCAGTGTAACTCAGTACTGAGAGTACTTCACTATAGGCGCAAAAAGGAGACGTTCAGAAAAGGCACATATGTTGGAGTGTTGGAACGAAGGACTTCATCTTGCCTGGAGGTTGGCTGGGCCCCTGACCTGGAGGACACGGCACTGAGGCGGGCACCTGTATGCACAACAGACTGTGAGTAAAGCTTTGGAACTACATGTCCTGGTGTCCTCCGCTTATTCCTGCGCCGACCGACCCAGCACTGCTACATCTCTATGCTCGACACCACGCCGTGCCCCTCTCCTCACTATCTCTACATCTACACTGCCCTGGGACTACGGCCCTGCCTGTGGAGGGCTACACCATCATTGCTGCACCACACCATCTGTCCCAGAGGATCTGTCTGCAGCGTCGGCTTAACATCTTCATTGCCGAACACCACAGGTGGCGTCACAAATCATTCACTAATAAACTTTAATCATCATCCGCACACTCAACATTCCCCTTTTACAATGGACATCCAGGGCCACGGACCGGGTCACAGCTACCGTGATATCTCCCATTGAAATCCACCGGGCCCGACTCCGAGGACCCCGGGGCGCTCCATTTCTGGTGTCACGAACAGGATGACGAAGCCTGGTGGACCGGGTTCTGTGTGCCGAAGACTTATTGGACTTGTGATTGCTGAAAGTGTGCAAAATAACCAAATTCATAGACTGTAAAATGGACTCTCAAAATGACCGCCGGCGCGGTGAAGAAGGGCGTGACAAAATGGGTGGTCCTAAGAAAAGACCGCGAACTGTCCTGGGCCTCCCCTGCCTGAACTTCTATGCAACTGCAACATGGTCCACCCCCCCGAGGGGTTCGGATACTGGCTTGGTATGGAGGAGTAGGAGGAAGACCCCGCCCCCAGAAGGAGGAGTGAGAGCCGGTGGCGGGAAAAGGGCCCAGGAAGGAGGAAGGACAGAACGCCATGATGGAAGAAGGAAGGAGGCCCGAACAGCGCAAGGAGGTTGAGCTGAACCTCCCCGGCGCATCGGCTGAAGGCTCCGATCCGACTTCCACAATGGACCGCCAGGAGCTGGAGGACGAGATTGCCCAGCTGACAAACCGCCTGCGGCTGAGACAGGAGGTGCTCTGGATTATGAACTGGCAGCATGCCCGGGAGGGGCCTAAACCATCGGTACCTCCATCACTGGTACCTTCAGCACCGGTACCCGCCGCCGCTGCTATATCACCGGTACCTTCACCCGCGGTACCCTTCGCAGCTGCACAGGCTCTCCCCCAGGCAGCGCCTGTGGAGTCTGCGGCCGCTGTCCTGTCACCGGCGGCGCCGATCTCCATCTCCGTGCCGCAACCACCGCTGAGTGTGGCCTGTCATGAGGAGTTCCATGGGAGCCTGGAGGCTGAAGAGGAGGAAGTTGGACTCCTGCCTGGACCTGACGCGGCCGGAGCCGCCATGTGCCCCGCCATCGTCTCCGATCTTGGGACGGGCAACTCGAGTGAACATCGTGCATCGCCGGGAGGCTCCAGGTATGATCGCTGCCCCTGCCAACGGGTTACCCCCTGAGTTTTCACGCACTGCGGCCGGCATGCTCGAACTCAGCATGGGACAGATGGAAGAGCTGTGTTCTCAATTCAAAAGCACTAAGCTGACTGCGATGGGGAAATGGAAGAAGTCCCTGCTGAAAAGAGGCTGGAGCAAGCGTGTCCTATTCGACATCTCCTGATCTCAGCAGACGAGTCTGAGCAGCTGATGGGTGTTACTATGCATCATGGGTTCCCCCTTCCAGAGATTCATGATTCCCGCATCATCAGGATCTGTCTGCGGCGTCGCCACCACAGGTGGCGTCACGAATCATTCACTAATAAACTTTAATCATCATCCGCACACTCAACATTCCCCTTTTACAATGGACGTCCAGGGCCACGGACCGGGTCACAGCTACCGTGACATCTCCCATTGAAATCCACCGGGCCCGGCTCCGAGGACCCCTGGGGGTGCTCCACAGGCTTTGTACAGTGCGATGCAAAGCAATGGGATTTTTCCGCGCGGATTTGCTGCGGTTTTAAATCCGCAGCGGAGTGACACCTGTTCCATTGTCCAGGTGTCAAACCGTAGTGGAAAACAGCAGGCAAATCCGCAGATAAACCGCAGGTCACTTTACCTGCAGTTTTACCAGCAAATCCGCAGCTGAATCCGCACTGTGTGCACTCACCCTTAAGCCCCCGTCACACATAGCGATCTCGCTGTGTGTGACACTGACCAGCGACCGGCCCCCCTGCCGGTTATCGCTGATCGTCCTGGAATGGCCAGGACATTTTTTTGATCGCTGGTCTCCCGCTGGCCAGCACGCATCGCTGGGGGTGACAGGTGGGAGCCCGCTCGGTGTCGCTGGTGCTGATCGCTGTGAAGCTGTCTGTGTGACAGCTCACCAGCGATCATGTAGCGACTCACCAGCGATCCTGACAAGTTGATATCGCTGGCGGGATCGCTGATGAGTCGCTATGTGTGACGGGGCCCTTAGGCTAATCTTGCTACAGTGTTACCTATAAGAAATAGAAGGGTCAAACCCCTCCAATATTTTGGTGACTAGAAGGTGTCTCCCGCTTATCTCCTCCTCCATGATCAGCTTATGACCAGCTTTGCACACAAACCAATGGCTGATTTACTTTTTACATTGTCTGATACAGCAAAGATCTTATCTGTGGAGAGA
The DNA here is from genome assembly GCF_039654945.1 of Dendrobates tinctorius. NCBI lineage: Eukaryota > Metazoa > Chordata > Amphibia > Anura > Dendrobatidae > Dendrobates > Dendrobates tinctorius. The sequence goes on from NW_027361688.1 coordinate 7,426,007, forward strand.
ATAGAAATAGTGATGAGGTTCACACAGAGGGGCGGCCGCAGCTTGTGGGCTGTTCCATGAATATTTACTTTTGGGGTGAGGGTGCTTCAATTTGTGATGAATTTTCTCATTCATTTCTCCCATACAGCTGATAATCGGTGCCGCACCTGATCGGTGGCCGCTTATCTCCGTCTACAGATTACAGATAATGGAATGAGGGCGGCTCATTCTCATCTTTTTTGCCTTATTGTTTGCCATTTTACACATTAAGATCTCTGCTTGCTGTCAGTGAATGAGTTTACATCTAGGAAGGGGTTAAACTTAAGAACTGCCATTTAATGGAGGCTCGGCGAATATAATATGCGCCTTAAATAAAATCTGTTTCCCACTCCTTCATTTCATCACGTCTCATAAAAACAAAAACAAAATGACAATCGAAGATGGCAGCCAATCTTATGACACTTCCTGTTGTCCTTTTTCCAAAATGGCCGTCACAGCAAAGCAGAAAAATGCTAGTATGTTTGTATATAAAAGAGACAGAACGGCCAAACTTCAGCTGCTTCCCTAATTCCTGATTTACCCGACTATGGCTAATTTTTTTTCATGTGCATGAAAAACCCCCTTTAAGAAAATTTTCAGGGACGCTTTTCTTTACGATATTTGCATTATTTTGATTTGTTCATTATTCGTGGCCACAAAGCACAGACGGGTAAATGTATTAATGCCGTCGTCATGACAGGGCCTCCTTGTCAGCGGCCTGGCTGGTATTATTTCATGGATGTGGTGGGATCACAGCCCCCCCAGTGTAGGCCGGGCGCTCGGTATAAATAGACTCCTGTGCCGCGAAGCCTTCGTACATAATTGTGAATACCTTTGACAACTATGGCCCTCTGTACAGCCGCCCTCCCCGCCGCTCTTCCTGTTAACACCCCACCTCAGACCTTCTTCAGGTGGAGGAGACCTCAGTGACCCCCCGATCCTTGAGCACACAAGACGCGGAAACACTGACCTCCTATTCTGCTCCCCGCACAGTACAATGGCTCCTGTGTGGTTCCTTACCTGCCGTCTGACATTCCCCCCTCCTATGTACCAGCAGCGAGAAATCCTCTCATTTTCATTATTTTATGGAATTTATCTTAAAGGGCCACGCACCTTAAAGGAATTCTCCATCTAAGATTTCGCTTTCCGAAAAATCTGATTAATTTATAGGACGGAATGATACGATAAGGCTGCTGCTCTTCGTCTTTTAGAAAAATGGCCGATTCACTTTGTGACTGACTGGTAGCTATGGATAAACTGCCTTAGCTACCGTGGCCTTTTATGTCGAAATGTGAGAGAGGCTTTGACTCGTACACACTGATAAACTGTATGAAACGTAGAAAAGACATCATGGCAGAAATGTGACAGAACCGGCACCAAGGAAAAGGTGAAGCCATTACCCATAGCAACCAATCATAAAGCAGTATGTGACAGCCACGGGTGCAACCATTATACCGCCAACCACGTGCTTCAAGTGTATGATCAAAAGGGTCTGACCAAAAATATCCCCACCAACCTCAAAAACAGTAGTGCGCATGTGTGACACCTCTCTATTTACCTCTATGGGGCGGCAATGGGCATGAGTCACATTTCTCCATTTCCATCTATGGGAGCGGTAATGCGCATGAGTCACATTTCTCCATTTTCATCTATGGGAGCGGTAATGCGCATGTGTGACACCTCTCTATTTACCTCTATGGGGCGGCAATGGGCATGAGTCACTTTTCTCCATTTCCATCTATGGGAGCGGTAATGCGCATGAGTCACATTTCTCCATTTCCATCTATGGGAGCGGTAATGCGCATGTGTGACACCTCTCTATTTGCCTCTATGGGGCGGCAATGGGCATGAGTCACTTTTCTCCATTTCCATCTATGGGAGCGGTAATGCGCATGAGTCACATTTCTCCATTTCCATCTATGGGAGCGGTAATGCGCATGTGTGACACCTCTCTGTTTACATCTATGGGAGCGGTAATGCGCATGTGTGACGCCTCTCCGTTTACATCTATGAGAGCGGTAATGCGCATGTGTGACGCCTCTCCGTTTACCTCTATGGGGCGGTAATGCGCATGTGTGACATCTCTGTTTACCTCTATGAGGCAGTAATGCGTATGTGACACCACTCTGTTTAGATCTATGGGAGTGTGTTGTGAGTTCATTTTCCCCTTCATTACTGAGGCCCGAGGAACTCCCTCTTCTGGTAAAGAAAGGTAGTGAGCCTGATTGTCAAACACCTGAGGCTGATGATTGTGACTGGCTGAGTGGCGTTACGGACTGGATATAATGCTGCCGACGCCCTTCTGCCCTGCGGGTGATTTCTCTGTGGGATCCTTGGAGACCAGTCTGAATTCCTGCTCCTCCAAAGCTAATTTGCTGCTCGGCCTTTTGCTTTTGTGCTTTGACTTTGTTTTTGCTTTGTTTTTCTGGATTTCTGCCATTCCCTGCTGGGGTGTGCTGAATTCATTTAGCTCTGTCTTCTGAAAATACCTGAGTGCTGATTCAGTTTTGGAAGCCTAGCTGCTTCAGGGCCTTTTTCATATCAGCTGGTTGGCTTATGTTTTTGATAGGGTTTTGGCAGATTGCAGACAGCAGCCTTCCTGTCCTTTCCTGTCTAGGTAGTTTTGTGGCCCCGTCTTTGCTCAGTCTATCTTTCTGTCTGTGTTAGTGTTTTCATCTTGCTTCACCGTCATTATATGTTGGGGGCTGCCTATTGCTTTGGGGTCTGCTCTGGGGCAGTTTAGATTTCCCCTTTCTTTCTTTAGGCCTATGTAATTCTCCGGCTGTGATCGAGGGGTCTAGAGCATCGTAGGAACCCCCCACGGCTACTGCTAGTTGTGTTGATAGGTTCAGGGGTCTGCAATCTGATAGTTGCCAACTTCTCTGGTTTTCTGGACTTATCTTGTATTTCTGCTTTTGCCTCCTACGGTGACTCATTCATAACAGGAGTGGTAATGCACATGTGTGACACCTCTCCATTTACCTCTATGGGGAAGTAATGCGCATGTGTGACACCTCTCCATTTACCTCTATGGGGCGGTAATGCGCATGTGTGACACTTCTATGAATGCACGTCTTTCATCCCCTCCATTAACCTCTATGTGAGCATTAATGCGATGTGTGACATCTCTCCACTTACTTCTATGGCAGGGTAATGCATGAGTGTGACAACTCTCCATTTACCTCTATGAGGCAGTAATGCGCATGCATGACACTTCTATGAATGCACATGCCTTTCATCCCCTCCATTAACTTCTATGGGGTAGGTAATGCGTATGCTTGACATCACTCCCCGACAGCAGTAATGCCCATGTGTGGCACCTCTTCCTTTCCTTCTGAATCCTATCTACGACCGCCTCTTCCAAAGACAGATAATGGAATGATGGTGACGTATGTGAACTTCTGGTCCGCTCACACAGAGGTCACAGGACCCCCATTCTTAGGGTATGTGTATACGGAGTTTTTTGGTGGTGCGGATTTTGTAGTAAAATCCGCAGATAAATCCGCAGGACTATCTGCGTTTTTGCCCTGCGGTTTCACACCTCATAATGGATGAGGTGTGAAACCGCAGCGGTTCTGCACAAAAGAATTGACATGCTGCGGATTGGAAACCGCGCGGAAAAATCCGCAGCATGTGCACAGCGTTTTCCAGTTTACCATTGAAAACAATGGTACTGTACAACGCACCTAAATCTGCTGCGGACCCGCAGCAGAATCCGCACCGTGTGCACATACCCTTAGAGACGCTTGATACACCCCTTTAACAAGATCATGATTGCCGAGATAGGATGCAACTGCAGCAAACTCTCAGCTGTGAGAACAAGGAACTAGTAACAAGGACTTCCTTCATCCAAGTTTCAGGTTGCTCCCCCTTCCCATTTCAGAGTGTTGTTTTTAACACCCCCATGTTTTGCTTCACTGACAACAAGCAGAGGCACCCAAGCATTTATTCAGATTCAGATTAACCACATTTCCTATCTCGGTTTCCCCTCCTGGCCGGCTGTGTAACCCCAGTGTAACAACCGCCATTACATTTTTCTACCCAGCTTTCCAGCAGCAGATTGACACAAGGACTTTCATTAGCAATTAATTGAATATTTCCCTGATGCGTCGGTGCCTCATTAAGGAGGTAATTATGGAGGGTGTAGCGGGCGAGACGAGTGTAGTGGCATCACCCTTCATATTAATTTTAGGTTTTTTCCGGTCTGCATATATTGAACCAATATTATCATATTCTAGATTAGGACTAATCCGGGCATTGACCAAGACACAATGACGTAACTTTGTCCACACTTCCGGCCTCGTTTGACGTATATAGGCCCGTCCTGGGCAAACATTCTACAAAACTAAAATCAACAATCTCTGGAATATATCTTCATTCTTTTTATTTAGATTTTTCTAATTTTGCACAATGGAAACCATCAGCAAGTTGCTGTTGTCAGATCTCAAGATTATAATATGTCTTTAGTTCTTTGCAAGGAGTTTTTCCTGAGTTGACACAAAACTATGTATCCAAGGAGCGTCCATGTCAATTGGATCTGATCAATCAGGCTGTACAATCAATTGGTAAACAACATAAACCTCTAGATCCATTGATAGTGATGTTCATCCTACTGTATATCACTCCAACTTCAATTATTTTGAGCTCAAATGAAAAATCAAGAATACGAATTAGCCGGTTTCACTTTTTTCCCCCACAGTTATAAATAGTTTAAATGGAAACCATCAGCAAGCTGCCGTTCATAGATCTTTTATACTTATACTGTGTATATGGTATTTTGCAAGCACAGTAGATTGCACCAAAGACATAAATCCAAAATTTACCTAACGTAAACTGAAGAAAATCCCGAACGTATTGTTAGCATTTCCTTATATTTTTTTTAATGTTTGTTATCATTTTGAAAGATGGAAACCATCAGTAAGCTGCTGTTGACAGATCTTAAATCTTTATTATGGGTCTTTAGTTAGATCATTCTAATTACAGTAAATAACTGGACTGCAACGTAAACCAAATATATCTCAGTAAAACCAGTCTAACCGTCCACGTCAGCGTGATCTGATCAATCAGGTTGTACAATCAATTACCGCCAATCGATCCATTGAGAGTCATATTACATTTATGTTACTCGGCCTTCAATTTTTTGGGCTCAAATGAAAAAGAAAGAAAACGAACCAGCAATTTCTAAAATATATCTGTGATTAAATTCTATATATTTATATCTATATACTGTGGATAGATAGATAGATAGAAATATACAGTACAGACCAAAAGTTTGGACAAACCTTCTCATTCAAAGAGCTTTCTTTATTTTCATGACTATGAAATATAATACAAATTCTAACAGTCTATTCAGTAGGACTATCAGCTGTGTATCCACCAGACTTCTGCACAACACAACTGATGGTCCCAACCCCATTTATAAGGCAAAAAATCCCACTTATTAAACCTGACAGGGCACACCTGTGAAGTGAAAACCATTTCCGGTGACTACCTCTTGAAGCTCATCCAGAGAATGCCAAGAGTGTGCAAAGCTGTAATCAAAGCAAAAGGTGGCTACTTTGAAGAACCTAGAATATAAGACATATTTTCAGTTGTGTCACACTTTTTTGTTAATTATATAATTCCACATGTGGTAATTCATAGTTTTGATGCCTTCAGAGTGAATCTACAATTTTCATAGTCATGAAAATAAAAGAAAACTCTTTGAATGAGAAGGTGTGTCCACACACACACACAGTGGGAAAAATACGTATTTGATCCGCTGCTGATTTGGCAGTTTTTCCCATCTACAAAAAATGGAGAGGGCTGTATTTTTTCTGTGAGAAACAGAATCTAAAGATAAAATCCAGAAAATCACATTGTAGGATTTTCACATAATTAATTTGTATTTTAGTGCATGAAATACATATATTCGAGTATAAGCCGACCCGAGTAAAAGCCGACCCCCCCCCCTCATTTTGCCACAAAAAAACTGGGAAAACTTATTGACTCGAGTATAAGCCTAGGGTGGAAAATGCAACAGCTACTGGTAAATAAATAAAAATAAAAAATAAATAAATACCAATAAAAGTAAAATTAATTTAGGCATCAGTAGGCTAAATGTTTTTGAATATCCATAATGAATCAGGATCCCCATATAATGCTTCATACAGTTCATGATGAGCCCCATAAGATGCTTCATACAAAATACACCCCATATAACGTTGCACAAAGGTTAATTTTGGCCCCATAGATGCTCCTGTTGTCAATTCCCTGGATCAGACTTCTGAACCGAAGCTCCCCCTGCTCCCTCCGGTGGTTACTGGAGGTAGTGGAGCTGGCCAGATTGACAGAGGTCTGCCACCCGGTGATGATGATGACAATTGGAGATCTGGGGTTACTGATTGGAGTATTTTAGTCTGCAGACTTCCTGCAATTCCTGCTGGTGATTGCTTTCCTGTTGATTCAGAGGTCTGATGTCTCCTGCCCTGATCCTGCATTGTTCAGCTAAGTGGTTCATTTGCTAATCCTTTGCATCTGATCTGGTTTTGTCTCTCTCTGCTTGTTGTGCGAGTTCAGCTTGCTCCTCTGGGGGCTGTGCTGGACCATCGCTCCATATGTTACAGCCTGTGTCAGTTTGCTCAGGCCCCTGTTATATTGGTCTCTTTTGCTTTGCTTCCAGTTCATACCCGAGTTCTGATATAGTGGGGGCGAAGTCGTGTGACTTCAGTGTTTTTTTGTACATCAGACGTGTTGGATTTTTCAGGGTTTTTTGCGTGATTGCAGACAGTGTCTTTCCTTTCCTGTCTAGTCAGTTTGGGCCCCACCGTTTTCTCAGTCTATTTTTCTGCCTGCATTTGTTTCTTCTTGTCTCACTGACAATATATATGTTTGGGGGCTATTCCTTTTGGGGTCTGCTCCGGGGCAGTTTAGATTTCACCTTTCTTGCTTTAGGCTTAGTTAGCTCTCCGGCTGTGCCGAGGCGTCTAGGGCATCGTAGGTAGGCTCCACGGCTACTGCTAGTTGTGTGGATAGGATCAGGGGTTTGCAATCCACTTAGTTACCAACCTCTCTGGTTTTCTGGTGGCTTAGCCTGTTCCTGCCATCCTCCTCGATGACCCATTCATAACATGCTCCATAAAGGTTATGGCCCCATAAGATGCTCCATAGAATAGGCCCCATATGCTGCGAATAAAAAAATGACATACTCACCTCTTGTCGCTGGGGGCCAGGTGCCGATGTCCTGAGCAGGTGGAGACACTGGAGCGCTATGGGGGCCAGGTGCTGGTGTCGCCACTGGCTTAGGGCCCCGGCACTTGCTATATTCACCTGTCCCCGTTCCACCGCCGCGCGCCGCTCTGTCTTCCGGGTCCTCTGTTCAGGCAGAGAGCGTGGTGCGCACTAACTACGTCATCGCACCCTCTGACCTGAACGTCACAGCCAGATGACATAGCGAACCGCAGCGGTGGAACGGGGACAGGTGAATATGGCATATACTCACCCCCTCCTGGCGTGGCTCTTCAGCCCCTGCTTCTCCCATGGTTTCGGGCACCGCAGCTCTTCCTTCCGTCAGCAGTCACGTGGTACCACTCATTAAAGTCATGAATATGTGCATAATCATGACGTTAACGAGTGGTACTACGTGACCGCTGAACACAGGCACCGAAGACCATGGGAGAAGCAGGGGCTGCAGAGACATGCCAGGAGGGGGTGAGTATGATCTGACACCCACGCTCCCCCACGACCCCCTGGCGTATATGCCTCAAGTATAAGCAGAGAGGGGCACTTTCAGCCTTAAAAAATGGGCTCGGCTTATACGGTATTTGATCACCGACCAACCAGCAAGAATTCTGTCTCTCACAGACCTGTTACTTTTCTGTAAGAAGCCTCCTACTCTGCACTCATTACCTGTATTAATTGCACCTGTTTGACCTCGTTACTTTTATGAAAGACACCTGTCCACACACTCAAACTCCAACTTCCCCACCATGGCCAAGACCAAAGAGCTAAGGACACCAGGGACAAAAATTGTAGACCTACACAAGGGTGTGATGGGCTACAGGACAATAGGTGAGCAGTTAGGTGAGAAGGCAACAACTGTTGGAGCAATTATTAGATGATAGAAGAAACAAGATGGCTGTCAGTCTTCCTTAGTCTGGGGCTCCATGCAAGGTCTAACCTCGTGGAGTAAGGATGGTTCTGAGAAAGGTCAGGAATCAGCCCAGAACTACAAAGGAGGACCTGGTCAATGACTTGAAGAGAGCTGAGACCACAGTCTCAAACATTATTGCTAGTAACACACTACACTGTCATTAATTAAAATCCTGCAGGGCATGTAAGGCCCCCTGCTCACGTCAGCACATGTCCAGGCCAGTTTGAAGTTCACCAATCACCATCTGGTTGATCTAGAGGAGGCATGGGAGGTCATGTGGTCAGATGAGACAAAATAGAACTATATGGTATCAACTCCACTCTCCGTGATAGGAGGAAGAAAAAGGATAAGTAAAACCCAAAGAACACCCTCCCAACCATGAAGCATGGTGGGAGATACTGTGGAGGTGCTTTTCTGTAAAGGGGACAGGATGACTTCACCGTACTGAAGGAAGGATGGATGGGGTCATGTATCGCGAGATTTGGGCAAACAAGCTCCTTCCCTCAGTAAGAGCATTGAAGATGGGTCATGGCTGAGTCTTCCAGCATGACAATGACCCGAAACACATAGCCAGGGCAACTAAGGAGTGATCCGTAATAAGTATTTCATGTTCCTGGAGTCCTAGGCCAGCCTCCAGACCTGAACCCAATAGAAAATCTTTGGAAGGAGCTGAAACTCAATGTTGCCCAGCGACAGCCCCAAAACCTCTGGAGAAGATCTGTATGGAAGAGGGGGCCAAAATCCCTGCTGCAGTGTGTGCAAACCTGGACAAGAACTACAGGAACCGTCTGACCACTGTAACTGCAAACAAAGGTTTCTGGACCAAATATTAAGTTCTTAGTTTTTCTATTGTATCAAATACTTATTTCATGTAATAAAAGTCTAAATAATTATGTGACAATCCTATAATGTGATTTTCTGGATTTTATCTTTAGATTCTGTCTCTCACAGGTGAAGTGTACCTACAATAAAAAAATTACAAACCTCTCCATTCTTTGTAGGGGGGAAAACTGCAAAATCGGCAGCGGATCAAATACTTATTTTCCCCACTGTATATATAAAATTTCGCTTAGTGGAAACCATCAGCCAGATGCCATTGATAGATCCTTTACACTTTTTATATATTATATTTATATATATTTTGTTATCCTTGCAAATACAGAAAATTCCTATAATTCAGCATGTTAATCCAGAAAGTATAGAATTGCAAAATAATGCGGAATAAAAAAAAAAAAAATAATGGGGATAAAATTTTAGGAAAAAATTGCTTGAAAAAAAAGTTTTGTGCCTGGAGATTTTGTATTGTTGGAAATGCAGTTTTATCTACATCTAACAATCTAGAATATTTGATAATCCGGCTCCGGTCCAGTCTCAGATTAACAGAATTTTACAGTATTTATCAGGTTGTTTGGATGTTACTGCGTCACTAAAGCCAATAAAAGTGACAATATGCAAACGAACAACAAAAAAAGCCTACAAATAAAGACTCCGCTATCCTGCTTGTTGATGGTTTCCAGATAATAAAAACATATATAACTGCACATGGTGATAACTAACTGGACAACAACCATAAAAAGATAATGACAGTAAAAGCCTGTGATGTCACATTTGACCTCTCCCATCTGTAGAGACATGAAGTCAAAGGTTGAGCTTCACTGACCTGAAAAGGGAGTGTAAAAAAAAACAAAAAAACATTAGAACAAAATAGATAAATATAAAAAGAAGCATAAGAATAAAATTTACTATAAAATATAAAAAAAATAATGAAAAAGTTAATAAAATGATACAAAAAAATTAAAATAAAAAAAATACAAAAGTAAAGAATAAAATAAAAATAATGAAAAAGTAAATAAATAAAATAAAAATACAATTATAAAGAATTGGGGGTCTCTGACCAATGTCCTTAAAGGGGTGTTACATCTTTCTATATAGGAGGCCTATGCCTTTCTATTATACTCTGTTTCAATCCCTCGCCATTATCCATATCTCTGCTTGCTGGCAGTGAATGTCAAAATTCTTATTTCTATCTTGAAACTTCCAGCTGCCACCACCGCTACACTGAAGCAGCACTGCATCTGTGTGAATAGCGGCCAATCGAGTGTTTCCATTCGCTGACAGCAATCAAACATCGCCCCTCCGTCCACAAGGCCGTGTCCGGTACTGCAGCTCTCCATTGAAGTGAATGGAGTGGAGTTGCGATGCCACCCACGACCTGTGGATAGATGTGAGGCTGGAGGACGACAGTCAGGGAGCTTTAGGGAATATGGAGTTCCCCTTTAAGTCCAGCGCTGGATTGCTGCCATCTTGTGGATCAGCAGCATTTACATAAGGGCGTTTTAATAAAGTGTAATCGTCCGGAGTGAGCGGCGGAGGATGTTTGTCTTGTGTGATCGTCATTATAGATGATTAAAATGTCAGCGCTGCCTGTTTACCGAGGAGAAAGTGCGCAGCCGGCGGGGGACTACAACTCCCAGCATGTCCTGACAGCCGCAGGGAGACCACTGCCTTACAGCACAGTATGTGGCCCCCTTTAATAAGGAGGATTACCACCATCAGGACATGCTGGGAGTTGTACTTTTCCCAAAAGCTGGAGGGGCACCGCTGCCCAACACTATACAAGGAAAGTATGTGCCGCCCTTCTCTTACTCGAGCCTTTGCCTATACAAACCATGAAGGCACGCTGAGAGTTATAGTTCCCCAACGGTTGAAGATTATCAGCTACACAACATGGATGAAAGGCCCCTCTAGTAATTGGGTCTTCTCTGAACTGTGCATTCTGGGAGTTGTGGACCCACAGCTGGAGAGATGCGGGCCTGCACTCTGCGATTAGAGGGTCATTGCCAGAGATTGAAGACCACAGACCTAAAATCAAAAGTATGTGACCCCCTTAGAGTGTTTGCTTACATCAGGGCATGCTGGGAGTTGTAGTTTCCAGGAATCCTGTGTGTGATTACATCCAGGAACAATTCTCCTATCTGTTCCCAGGAAAGCTGGGTGAGCACCAATACAGCCTCTACTACTGCTCTTAAAAGGGGTGGGCACTGACCTTTCCTGGGGTCCTGAATGCCACAAAATGGAAGAGGAAGATTTATCTCCAGTCAATCTGGGAAAGATGGTCAGCAGTAACAGAGGCTGCACAGACTGTCACCCAGCTTTCCCAGAAAGAGAACGAAGCCTTGGGGACTCACTCCTTTTCACCTGCAAGTAGAAGTAGGGACAGCAGACACGGAGGGCGAGTGCCGCTTTAAGAGCCTCATATGCCAGCGCCCGCGCTCTGCGCCAAAGCAAATGTTTATAGACCGGACTTGGACGTCTCGCTCTGGTGGAACCTCGCTAGAAAAGAACCAGGGCTGCCTGCAAATGTAATATCCGTCTCTTCAAGAATCTGAGCACTGCCATGACGGGCGATCACCCAGCTTTCTACAGATGCTGAGGAGCTTATACAGTTGTGTTGTTACATCCCTCCCCCCTCGTTCCTATTTTTCTGTGTTAGTCTCCACTGTCACTCTAGGACTCCAAATCCAGGAGGCTCAGTTGCTATTGATTGGCTACAGCGGTCATGTGTCATTCGAGCGGGAAAAAAAGCTCAGCCGATATGTGACTGTCAATCGGTGACTGACTGGCTGCAGCGGTCACATGAGGTTCCTATTAGAAGAAAAAGCAAGGAGGCCAACAGAGAACACGGGCAGCTGTACAGAGGAATGTCAGGAGTCTGGTACCATAGGCCAAAGTTAAAAAAACAAAAGCTAGTGGACTAACCCCCTTTAAGGAAGGCTGTCTGGCCCCACTCACTTCCCCATTAGGAGGCGAGCGGAACGGATGACATCACATCTGTTGAATGTGGTACTCGCCCCTCAGTGAGGAAATGAGCAGAAGCAGACAACCCCTTTAAGTCCCATGTACCTGTGTCAGATTTCACTGTTGCTCTTGCATTATGTTCATGAATCAGGTGGCTCAGGATGTGCAATGTGACAGTTTGGTAGCTGACTACAGCGCAGGGAGGATGTGGGAAACATGCGGCTCCCTCCATTTGCATGAGGACTTCTGAAAACCGCATGCGCGGACCCCTCTCCATTCCCAGCGGAGTGCGATGGAGACCCATTCTGGAAATTCTAGTTAGCACCTGCAATTATCTGTCATAGATGTTCTTCGAGGAGGCGCGCAGCAAACGAGGCGCACTTCTTAGAAAATCTTTTATTTCTTAGGAATTTACAAAGAAAAAGACACCATTCTAATAACTCTATATACACGGCGCCCCCCGGAGGACATGGCGATATCAAAGCCGGTCACGCATGTCGCTCAGGAAAATGATGTTGTCTGCAAGAGAAGAAGTGAGATTATTACCGACGTAAAGTATAAAAGCTGAGATTCAGACCCCTGAACGGTCAATCGACCCAAATAAGAATATTTTACACCTCGGGTTTCCAGCTATTTGGGAAAGCTGGATGATTTACAACATGGCTTCCACAAATGTTCCACCCAGCTTTTCAGACTCTTGAGTGGCAAACCAGTCATGTACAGCTTGTGTTGCCACTTGTGCATAGAACATGCTGTTACAGAGTCTGAGAAGGCTGGGTGATGACCAATATTACAACTCCCATGAGGCAGTCACTCAGCTTTCCTGAATGCCAAATCAACCTAGACAATAAAAAAATACCCACTAACCTTGTGCTTCTATCCAGTATGGAGTTAGGAAAAGATGTATAGAAAAAAACAATATAGCTGCCATTATGGACTTGTTATTCAGCTTTCCCAAGCTCCTGAGGGCTTAAGATTTGCTATTCTGTAGTCTTGTAAAGTTTGGTTATAACTACTATGGAGACGCTAACAACTGTTATCTCAGCTGTCTCAGACTCCTGAAAGTCAAATCAGTCAGGAAAAGTAGAGAATTACACTTTTTATTTTTGCATATCTTCTACCGGGGTGGAGTTTGGAAGAGTTGGGTGATGACCAATTTGTACAGCTTACATATGGGATGCCACCCAGCTTTTCCAAATCTCTGAACAGACAAATGATGGCCCCTCTGCTTCCATCTCTCTGCATAGGATTTGCTCTTTTGGAGCCTGGGAAAGATGGGTGACTACCGATAAGGAAACTACTACTGCTGTCACAGAAATGATCACTCAGCTTTCCGTGTTTCCTGAATGTCAACATATCGAAAGTTCACATTTCTTTGAAGTCTACGGCCCCATCAGTTGACATTATTCAGCTTTCCCAAGCTCCTGAATGGCAAAATCAGCTGAAATAAGTGGCAATGCCCTTTCCATAAAATATTCTGCTATGGAGTTTGGAAAAGCTGGGTGACTACCTTAAAAAAGCCACATTGAAAAGGACTCGGCTTTCATAGAAACCACCAAGAAAATGCCTGTCAGCGTATGCTGGGAGTTGTGGTCTCCTTAAGGTCCGGAAACTTTCACCACTCATCTCTCTAACGATTCATCCAGTTTATCTGGCCCGCCTCGCTCTCAGCCCCTGGCTGCTAATTATCCTGTCAGCATTTGTCACGGCCAGATGAAGTGTTATCATAGAAGCAGATAATATTTTCTCTGCTGCATCAAGCTGTCGTTCACTGTACAGAACGTCCTGAGGAGCCGAGAGCGGGGCGGACGGGGCCCGGATCCAAATCCTGCACGACACGTCCGCCCAGTAATACAATAATAATGATCAGACGCTAAAGAGATTATATATAGATGCAATCTGCATAAACAGCCGCGTCACATTACCGATCTTGCACAGTCCTCCAGAGCTGCACTCACTATTCTGCTGGTACAGTCACTGTGTACATACATTTCCTGAGTTACCTCCTGTATTATACCCCAGAGCTGCACTCACTATTCTGCTGGTGCAGTCACTGTGTACATACATTACTGATCCTGAGTTACATCCTGTATTATACCCCAGAGCTGCACTCACTATTCTGCTGGTGCTGTCACTGTGTACATACATTACATTACTGATCCTGAGTTACATCCTGTATTATACCCCAGAGCTGCACTCACTATTCTGCTGGTGCAGTCACTGTGCACATACATTACATTACTGATCCTGAGTTACTTCCTGTATTATACCCCAGAGCTGCGGTCACTATTCTGCTGGTGCTGTCACTGTGTACATACATTACATTACTGATCCTGAGTTACATCCTGTATTATACTCCAGAGCTGCACTCACTATTCTGCTGGTGCAGTCACTGTGTACATACATTACATTACTGATCCTGAGTTACATCCTGTATTATACTCCAGAGCTGCACTCACTATTCTGCTGGTGCAGTCACTGTGTACATACATTACATTACTGATCCTGAGTTACCTCCTGTATTATACCCCAGAGCTGTGCTGACTATTCTGCTGGTGCAGTCACTGTGTACATACATTACATTACTGATCCTGAGTTACCTCCTGTATTATACCCCAGAGCTGCACTCACTATTCTGCTGGTGCAGTCACTGTGTACATACATTACATTACTGATCCTGAGTTACATCCTGTATTATACCCCAGAGCTGCACTCACTATTCTGCTGGTGCAGTCACTGTGTACATACATTACATTACTGATCCTGAGTTACATCCTGTATTATACTCCAGAGCTGCCCTCACTGTTCTATTTCTATGACATTACCCATATATACCAGCAGTGTACCCTGCCGCAGACCTCGCATATTACAAATATACACTACTCTGCCTGTGGCCGCTGCTCCTCTGAATAGTAAGAAAGGGTCACACAGGGCACGGGGCAAACCCTTAGCCTGCAGTCCTGAGAGTGAAAGTCAAAGTGTTAAAATTGGGGAAACCTTTCATGTGGAGGCCTTGGGGAAGCAGTGGGGGAGGGGAGGTTACCGTACATGAACCATCAACAGGTTTTTAACTCACAAAGGACAGAACAATACAAACAATCCTTCTCTAGTTTAGAAATTGTGAGTCGGCGCTTAAGATCCCCAGCTTCATAAACAGTTAAAGGAAATGTTCAGGCCACCACTAGGGGGAGCTCACCGCATACAGATTTATTATTGAATTCAATGAGATCTGTGTGTGTTGGTGAGCTCCCCCTAGTGGAGGAGGAGGCTTCAAAATGGAATAATACCGATAATGGGCAGAGCTGTACAAATTAAAGGGGTTGTCCACTACTCCTATACAACAGCGGTACCATTTTCCTGTCCAGGGGACAGGATCGTCACCCACCTGCAATGATGGTGGTCGCTTGCCTGCGGACATTGTTCTTGTCAACGTACTCGCCGTAGTCGATTTTCCCTTCCACGTAGACGCGAGCCCTGAGGACGCAATAATTCATGGTCGGTGGAACTGTCATATAAGCAATTTCCCCTGTCTAGTCTATAATCCACCATGCTGGGAGTTGTAGTGTTTTCCCAGTACTTCTCACCCTTTCTTGATGTGCTGATGTGCTACGTCTCGGAGTCCGGGACGGAAAACGGATATCCGGTGCCAGGTCGTCTTCTGGTTGACGTCTCCCGCTGAGATAGAAAAAGAAGATAATTCAAATCCTGCTCCGCCTGAATCTGCAGTAGGAGTAGACTGCGGTGCAGCTTCTGACCCAGCCAGGTGAGGCCCCAAATACCAAGGGGGTCACCGGAGAAAACGCCAAAGTCCTCCATCAATCTATACAAGTGACTGAACCAAAGACACGAAAAAATGGAGTAAACAAAGACCACTGGTGCAAGGGAAGATATTAAAATAAGTGCCATGTAGCTGTAGTGCTTGACCATAGTTGGAGGAGACAGAGTGTGCCCACCAGGCACAGCCCCGACGCACGTTTCGTGCATGCTTTGTTCAAGGTGAATATGACAACATTGTAGTCCTGCCATCTATTTATACCTCCGGGTACAGGTGCCGCATGAGCAGTGTGATCCCCCTTGAAAAAGCATACGCGAAACGCGTCGGGACTGTGCCTCGTGTTCGCACTCAGTCTCCTTCAACTATGGGTAGGCACTACAGCTACATGGCACTTTTAAAGCACCGTCACTTTAACTTACACAACCGTTCAAAAGTTTAGGGTCACTTAGAAATTTCCCTATTTTTGAAAGAAATGCAGTTTTTTCCAATGAAACTAGCGTTAAATGATTCAGAAATACACTCTATACATTGTTAATGTGGTAAATGACTATTCTAGCTGCAAACGTCTGGTTTGTATTGCAATATCTTCACAGGTGTATAGAGGCCCATTTCCAACAGCCATCACTCCAGTGTTCTTGTGGTACTTTGTGTTTGCTAACTGTGTAAGAAGGCTAATGGATGGTTAGAATACCCTTGTGCAAGGATGTTAGCACAGCTGAAAACAGTTTGGCTGATTAGAGAAGCTATAAACCTGACCTTCTTTTGAGCTAGTTGACAATCTGGAGCATTACATTTGTTGGTTCCATTAAACTCTCAAAATGGCCGGAAAAAAAGAACTTTCATGTGAGACTCGACAGTCTATTCTTGTTCTTAGAAATGAAGGCTATTCCATGCGAGAGATTGCCAAGAAACTGAAGATTTCCTACAACGGTGTGTACTACTCCCTTCAGAGGAGCACAAACAGGCTCTAACCAGAGTAGAAAGAGAAGTGAGAGGCCGCGCTGCACAACTGAGCAACAAGACAAGTACATTAGAGTCTGTAGTTTGAGAAATAGACGCCTCACAGGTCCTTAACTAGCAGCTTCATATAGTACACGCAAAATGTCAGTGTCAACATCTACAGTCAAGAGGCAACTCCGGGATGCTGGCCTTCAGGGCAGAGTGGCAAAGAAAAAGCCATATCTGAGACTGGCTAATAAAAGGAAAAAGGTTAATATGGGCGAAAGAACACAGACATTGGACAGAGGAAGATTGGTATAAAGTGTTATGACAGACGAATCCAAGTTTGAGGTGTTTGGATCAAACAGAAGAACATTTGTGAGACGCAGAACCACTGAAAAGATGCTGGAAGAGTGCCTGACGCCATCTGTCAAGCATGGTGGAGGTAATGTGATGGTCTGGGGTTGCTTTGGTGCTGGTAAAGTGGGAGATTTGTACAAGGTAAAGGGATTTTGAATAAGGAAGGCTATCTATTTTACAACTCCATGCCATACCCTGTGGACAGCGCTTGATTGGAGCCAATTTCATCCTACAACAGGACAATGACCCAGAGCACACCTCCAAATTATGGAAAAACTATATAGGGAAGAAGCAGGCAGCTGGTATTCTATCTGTAATGGAGTGGCCAGCGCAGTCACCAGATCTCAACCCCATTGAGCTGTTGTGGGAGCAGCTTGACCGTATGGTGCCCATCAAGCCAAACCAACTTGTGGGAGGGGCTTCTGGAAGCATGGGGGGGGGGGGAAATTTCTCCAGATTACCTCAGCACATTAACTACTAGAATGCCAAAAGGTCTGCGATGCTGGAATTGCTGCAAAGGGAGCATTCTTTGACGAAAGCAAAGTCTGAAGGGGAAAATTATTTCAAAATAATTTTTTTTCTTTTTTCAAACCTTGTCAATGTCTGGACGAGATTTTACATTCATTTGATTAATAAAAGTTTGAGTTTTCATGGAAAACACAAAATTGTCTGGGTGACCCCAAACTTTTGAACAGTAGTGTAACTAACTTTACTGTCATGCCGACTCTGCTGTGTGTTAAGGACATCGTTCATTCTACTTCTGGTTGTCGGTGTGCACACCCATATGGATTGGTTTAGGGGCCTGATGTTGTTTTTCTCACCCTCTGTTTTTCTCTTTTTAGTGAGCTGCAGTACCGGCCGCAGCCACACAGACTGATCTGGCGCTGTTTCAAAAACTCAGATGCGGCTGTGGTGATCGCTTTGATCAGTCCATCTTAAAAGGGGTGAGGGGGGGCCTATAAAAAAAAAAAATGGCTTTTTCTGCTCACTTGTCTGGAACACCTCGCTCTCGCCCGACCTCCATAGCTCATTCGTGGCCACCGAGAAAATGGTCACTGGGTTCTTGCCCTCGGCTTGTCTCATTACCGGATCTTGGCCGACTCTACCCAATATCTGCACCCGATTCAGCGCTGAAACACAAACATTTATTCGTTTTCTATGGGGTTTTTTTTGGAAAAAAATAAATAAAATTCCATTACATTATGTGATGCCATCATTAACAAATTAGAGGGGTTGTCCAAGATGGGTGGGGGTCCGATCAGCTGATCCCAAGTCCTACGGTCGCCAGATGTAGAGAACAGTGCCGCAGAATGTATAGTGGCCACTCTCAGGTACTGCAGCTCCAATCCTATTGATATGAACGGGAGCAGAGCTGCAGTACCAAGAATGGTCATCGGCTAACAGCTGATAGGAGGGGGTGCCCAGTGTCGGACCCCCACCGATCTGATACTGGTGACCTGTCCTAAGTAAGAAGTCATCAATCGTTTAATCCTGGCCTTCCCCTGTAATACTGCGTGGAGGGAGCTCTTGCTTTGCCTGGTTTCTTCTCTAGTGCCCGCCAGGTCAGTACATGCAGACAATCCTGTTAGAAAGGAAATAATGGGGGGTGGGATGATCGGTGAGCAGAGCTGTAATGTGGGGGTCACTATCAATCAGGGGAGTACCAAGAAAATTCATGGCAACACGAGGGTTGTAGGAGGGGACCCCCACTCAGAAAACCACTCTATTGGCCATAGGGAAAAGCTGCTAAAGTAGAGGCTCGACTCCCCTGACACACATCGAAGCCTCAACCACCCCCAATACGCGACTCCCCCGACGCGCATCGTGGTCTCGACCTTGCATAACATGGGCAACCATATAACAAAGTTGTCTCAGTACAACTGCTCCATCTACAGGTTACACCGAGCAATTACACCTAGGAGCTGCGGCTCATTTATCTTTTGGGCAGGAGAATTGCTCATCCCCCATCCTGCCCTACAAATAAAAAAAATTACTAAAAATCCAAAGACAGAGGAAATCCTACTCACATCGTTCCAAAATCCCTGATTCTGAGCTCTGAAACCGGACCGACTGCTGGAAAATCTGTTAAAATTAAGAGGAAAAAAAAAAAAGTAAGGTTTACAAGGATCGACTCTTTGGTTGCTGCGTCCTTCTGGCACTGGATTACCAATCATATCGCAGCTTTCAGTTTTCAAGTCTTTTTGACACAGAAAGCAGGAATCTGATTGGCTGTCGGTGACAACTCCCCCGACCTCTTTATACCTACCTGCGTGGCGGCTCTGCGAAACATTTCGATTATTTGAGTTTTTGGCTTCTCGGGAAATATTTATCACCTGTAGAACAAAAATCTACATTATTCACATCATCTACAATCCCTGTCATGGGAGTTTTAAGAATGTGGAAACCATCAGCAAGCTGCAGCCGACAGATCTGTTAGTAAGATAACAAGGTCAGTGTGTAGTATGTGAGCGGACCAAGTGCCTAATTGTGTAGGAGACAAAAAAAATATATATATATATTTTTTTTTTAGGAAACCATCATTACGATGCTGTTGATGGATCCTGATGCTCTATGTTATTATTATTATTAATTTATATAGTGCCATTAATTCCATGGTGCTGTACATGAGAAGGGGGGTTACATACAAAGATATAGATATCGTTAACAGTAAACAAATTTACAGTGACAGACTGGTACAGAGGGGAGGGGACCCTGTCCTTACAGACTTACATTCTACGGGATAGTGGGGAAAAAACAGAAGGTCGGGGGTGCAGCAGCTCTGATGGTGATGAGGCGGCGGCTCAGGCGGTGATGAGGAGGCAGAATGGTCATTGCAGGCTGTAAGCTTTCCTGAAGAGATGGGTTTTCAGGTTCCGTATGAAGGATCCGAGGGTGGTGGATAATCGGATGTGTTGAGGCAAGGCATTCCAGAGGATAGGGGAAATTGGGAGAAACCTTGGAGGCGGTTGTGTGAGGAATGAATAACTAGTGACGTTATAGCGATATTGCTAGCGATATCACTGTGTCTGATACTTACCTACAACCCGCTCCCCTGCTGGTTATCGCTGATCGCGCGAGAACGTCTTGGACCATTTCTCGTCGTCAGCTTCCTGCTGTGACGACGAGCGACGCGTGGAGCCGGGCGGGAGGAAGCAGGATCGCCGCATCTGACGGGTAAGTAGCGACCCCCGTCTCCAGCGATGTCGCTGGTGAGATCTGCCTGTGTGGCAGCTCACTAGCGACCACTTGGCGATGTACCAGTGATCCTGACCGTGTCATATCGCTGGTCGGGATCGCTGGTACATCGCCAAGTGTGACAGTAGCATTACACATAGCAATAGCAATATCGCTGTAACGTCACCGATTTTGTGACGTAGCAGCGATATTGCTAGCGATATCGCTATGTCTGATACCTCCGACCGGCTCCCCCGCTGCTTATCGCTGGTCGCGCGAGAAAGTCCTGCATCATTTCTCGTCGGGCGCTTCCTGTGGCGCCGACGAGCGACGGGAGGTCGTCAGGATCGCCGCGTCTGACAGGTAAGTAGCGACCCCGACCCCTGCGATGTCGCTGGTGAGATCTGCCTGTTTGGCAGCTTACTAGCGACCACTTAGCGATGTACCAGCGATCCATATCATTGTCGGGATCGCTGGTGCATTGCTAAGTGTAACGGTACCCTTAGTAGTGTGAACTGGATTCATTGGGGAATTGGGAGCCAGTGGAGGGATTTGCAGAGGGGGGAGACAGGGGAGTAGCGAGGTGGATTAGTCGGGCAGCAGACTTGAGGACAGACTGGAGTGGTGCAAGAGAGTTAGCAGGGAGGCCACAGAGGAGTGTGTTGCAGTAGTCAAGGCGGGAGGAGATAATGAGGGCATGTACAAGAGTTTTAGCAGATTGAGGGCTGAGGAAGGAACGGATTCTGGAAATATTTTTGAGTTGGAGGCGACAGGAGGTGGCAAGAGATTGGACGTGTGGTTTGAAGGACAGGGCAGAATCGAGTGTTACTCCGTGGCAGCGGATTTCAGGTGTGGGAGAGAGTGTGATGCCGTTTACCATAATAGACAGATCGGGTAGGGAAGATACGTGAGATGGAGGAATGATAATGAGTTCAGTTTTGTCTACGTTGAGTTTTAGGAAGCGAGAGGAGAAGGAGGAGGATATGGCTGATAGACACTCCGGGATTCTGGACAGCAGAGAGGTGACATCTGGGCCAGAGAGGTAGATCTGAGAGTCGTCCGCATACAGGTGGTACTGGAAGCCATGGGACTTTAGGAGTTGTCCTAGGCCAAGAGTATAGATGGAAAAAAGTAGGGGCCCCAGGACAGAGCCTTGGGGGACTCCAACAGAGAGGGGGCGGGATGAGGAGGTAGTGTGGGAGTGGGAAACGCTAGATGTGCGGTCAGAAAGGTATGAGGAAATCCAGGACAGGGCAAGGTCTTTGATGCCAAGGGAAGAAAGAATCTGTAGCAGTAGGCAGTGGTCAACTGTGTCAAAGGCAGAGGACAGGTCAAGAAGGAGGAGGATGGAGAACTGTCTGTTAGCTTTGGCTGTAAGTCATTAGTAATTTTGGTCAGGGCAGTTTCAGTGGAGTGGTGGGGCGGAAGCCAGATTGCAGGATGTCAAGGAGGGAGTTAGATGAGAAGTGGGAGGAAAGTTGAGCATGGACATGCTGTTCAAGGAGTTTGGAAGCAAACGGGAGCAGTGATATGGGGCGATAGCTAGGCATAGCAGTTGGGTCAAGGTTTGATTTTTTGAGGATGGGTGTTATGGTGGCATGTTTGAAGGCAGAGGGGAAGGTACCAGAAGTTAGAGATAGGTTGAAGAGATGGGTTAGGGCTGGAATGATCATGTTTGTGAGGTTGGGGAGCAGGTGGGAAGGGATGGGGTCAAGTGCACAGGTGGTGAGGCGTGATTTGGAAAGGAGATGAGTAAGCTCTCCTTCAGTGATGTTGGAGAGGGAGGTTATTAGGGAAGGGCAGAGGTCTGGAATGTGGAGTGGTTGGGGTGGTGGAACTGTAAAGGTTTGCCTTGTTTGGTCAATCTTGTTTTTGAAGTAGGTGCAAAGTCCTCAGCAGAGATGAGGGGAGTTGGAGGTGGCAGTGGTGTGCGGAGGAGAGAGTTGAATGTACTAGAATGATGCCCAGGACCCGCCAGAAGATGAATAAAATATTCCCATTACCAGGGGGATGTCCGTGGTCTCCTCCTCCCTGACGTCTCTCAGGAGCCACTTTTGTAAGAAATCGGAGTCTATTAGTCTTATAAAAAAAAAAAAAATATCAACAGCTTGCTGATGGTTTCCACTTTGAAAAAGGTTTCTTTTTCCATACTCAAACTGAGAGTGTTATGGGATGAAGGGAGACGTCGCTGCTCCTGACAACTCTAGGAAGTCTGGACGTATTGACTAATACGCCTAAGGGGGAGAGGGTCGACACCCCCAGGGGACATAGGCACGGCGCCAGACACCCCCCTCCCAGGGGGCATGGCGGCAGACAACCCTGGGGGACACGGGAACGGCGGCAGACACAACCACAGATGAGGCATAAAAACAATGCCCGACTCTCCTGGGGGCTTTGGCACAGCAGATGAGGCCTCTGGGACGCTCCTCCGGGAACATCCCCTGCCGCTTTTAGGGACAGGGCCCCTAATGCTGCAAGTTTCGCAACTGGTGACTGAAAACCAAGCGGGTCTGGATTTCTCGTGATTATTGCGCCTCATCTCTCCACGGTCATCACATTACCAATCATTGCAGCCGATGTCTGTAGATATCCAGGCTGCCTGCATCAGTGTAGCACCAGAAGTCCCAGCAGGCCATGCTGTCCTGTACCTGCCACTCCCAGTCAGGCAGAACTGAGCTGTAAACCCATTATCCGCCCCCAATTATCATCACTCACCTCACCAGGGTCAGTGTCCCCTACACATGTGATCAGCAGCAGGGGGAAGAGAGATTCTGTGACACACGTCCTTACTTCCGGCGCAAGACGGCTCACTTCCGCCCCACTTCCGGCAGCTTGCTCATTCCCCGCTTCCGGTAGTTCCGTATAATTAATTTCCTGTGAAAACGTAAACAATTGTTGACAGATTTGTGTTCGATGTGACAGATAAATAACCGGCCACCATTATGCGTTTCTGTAAGGGTTTCTGCATTTTTTCCCCCTTTTTGGCTCTCGTTCTGCTGCAATTCCAGCCGCGATCACCAGGTGGCGCCGCTACCGCTTTGTGTTTTCTGCTTTACTATGTGAAATTCCTCGAGTCGCCGGCAGATGGCGATCCTTCCACTGGGTTATTTATACCTGCTGGGTAACAAAAACTCCTTGGTGGCCGGCAGGTGGCGCTTTATATTCATCTGTAGGAAGTTGCTGCCCCCTATAGGGGCTCACTGGGGAGTTGATGTGAATGTGGCTCCTTATCATGACTGAAGTCATTAATAAATAAACCAGGGACATTTTATAGAGAGTCTATAGAAGGCGCCATGTCCATGTGGCGGTATTATGGCTGGTTTTTCTTTTCTTTGCACCTATTGGCAGCTTACGCCGCCTTATACATAACCAAACACAGATCCCATGGAGTGCAGTCCCCTATCTATAGGTCATAGTCTGTAGCAGTCAGGCCAGAGCTGCCATTGGAGACTAGGCTTCAATAACTGGCCCATTATGGTGTCTGCATTGGTCATCAGTGACTGTATCTGGCCTAAACGTGTTTCCTATAAGATAAGTGGAGCCGGATGTGCACAGCCGCCATTTCTCCCCATGTTTAGTAAAAAAAAAAAAAAAAAGATCGTAGTCAGGGCTGGATTGATCCAATAAGATGCCAGAAAATCAGCTCCGTAGGTTCAGACTCCTACACAAAAAGTCCCACTGACCCTGTATGAAGAACAAAATATGCTGAATCCATGCATTTGTGTACTGTCACCACTAGAGGGCGCTCTGCTTTATGGAGTTTATGCATTAGCTCCCTCTACTGGTGGCTGTACATAGTAACATAGTTTTGAATACTGAAGGAAGACCTTATGTCCATCTAGTTCAGCCTACTTTTAGTGCAGCCGTTCTGCATTGTTGATCCTGGGGAAAGCAAAAAAAAAACCAGAGTGAAGAAGCCAATATTCTCCATAGGGAAAAAAAAATTCCTTCCCCTAAGCTGGGTCAACCATCTACCTATAATATTCTGTTATTCGTAACCTTCTATACTGTTACTCACATTCATTCAGTGAGTTGGCCATCACCACTTCCTCAGGAAGAGAATTCCAGAGCCTCACTGCTCTTACCGTGAAGAACCCTCTTCTATGCTGGTGCAGAAATCGTCTTTCCTCCAAACGAAGAGAATGCCCCCTTGTCCTTGTCACAGTCCTTGGTACAAACAGTTCATTGGAGAGATCTCTGTATTGCCCTCTGATATACTTGTACATATATTTATTCGGACTCCCATGACAGCACCACGAGAGAGGGGATCCGCCCTATAGGAACAGGAAACCTACAGATACAAAAGGGCGGTACCTCTCCCACGCATCAGTTGGTTTCCTGTTCCTGAGGGGACGGGATCCTACAGAAGAATGGGATCCCAGGCCGGCCAGCCGACACCGGTAGCGAGGGGGTCTCCTACCTCGGCTTGGTTCGGATTTTCTGGAAGACGCCACGGTGGCCCAGGATGGGTATCACGGCGGTGGCGTGGACAGCAGGGAGCGGCGTCCGGAGGATGGCCGTCTCCGGAATTAAGCCGCCGCCGGTAAGTATTCCCCCCCCGGGGATTCCCGGCTCCGGCGGCGCAGATAGGTTGCCAGAGCTGTGCAGAGGGCTGCGACCGGGCGCTGCTCCGGAGCTCCCAGGCGTCCCGCGGAGCTTCCGGCGTTTCCGGGGTAGCGGTGACGTCAGGGGGCGGGCGGAGGAGGCGCTTCCGGGTCAGCGCGCTACTGCGCATGCGCGGCGATCCCAAGATGGCGGCGCCCATCGGAAACACCGATGGCGCGCGGTGGGGCGCCAGCTGGGGTAGGGAGATCCGTTAAGGGGGGGGAGGGGCGCGGCATGGAAACTGCTGACCGGAGGAGGGGTATTTAGGCGGGACCCGGGCAGGGTACCTTGCCTTGGCCACATTACTACACGCAGCAGTGTGCAGCCGCAGCAGCAGCAGTGGTGATGGAAAGCGATCGAGAGCAGCAGCGACAGAAGCAAGGGCAGCAGCGGCAGACATCACTGCCGCCCCTGGATGACCTTCGGCAGGTCAAACAGAAAAAGAAAGGGTCCCGTGACAGTAATGCGGGACGAAGTGACCAGTCCACTCGTAAAAGCTCCTCCAGGCAGACAGGAGCATCGGCTGAAAGAAATCCCCCTCATTCTCCGGTACTTGATTGTGGCACTGGTAAGTGATCTTCGTGAAAGTTCACTCAGTGACGGGACCCCCCTTCTGTGTTTTTCTTTTTCTAGGGAAAAAAAGCTACAAATAAAAATAAACATAGGGAATGCGCACTCTGTGCATGCCCATTACCGGACGCGTGCCTCAAAAGATTGTGCCCCCCTTGTATTCAGCAGACGGTGGCAGAAGAGTCGCCTGCAGTAGCGGCGAGTTTGAGAGACATTGTCAGGGTAGAAATGAGGGAAACCCTAAAGTCCTTGTCTCAGCCGCAAAGTCTAAGGGGCGAGGTCCCGGCGGAGTCTGATTCCTCGGCAGAGTGGAGAAAAAGCAGAGACTCCCAGGCCTCATCTCCCTCGTCCTCTTCAGGAGAAGAGGACTCGGGGCGATTTTGTCTGCCTCTTGACCGGGTAGACAAGCTGGTCAAAGCAGTCAGAGGGACAATGGAGGTAGAGGAGCCTAAGCCCCATTTATCCATGCAGGATGTCATGTTCGGTGGGCTGGAACAGAGGAAGCGGAGAGTCTTTCCGTTAAACCAAAGGATACAGGATCTGATCCACAGAGAGTGGAAAAGACCGGACAAAAGAGGGTCGCTACCACCAGCCCTCAAAAGGAGATACCCCTTCGACGATCCGGCAGTAAGTTCTTGGGAAAGAGCCCCCAAATTAGACGCTGCCATTGCGAAGGCATCAAAAAAATCCTCGCTCCCCTTTGAGGACATGGGATCCCTTAAAGATCCCTTAGACAGGAAAGCTGATACTTTCCTGAAAAACACCTGGGAGATGGCGGCCGGGTCCTTAAGACCAGCAGTGGCTTCAACGTGCACGGCCAGGTCCATGATGGTCTGGTTGGACCAGTTGGAGTCACAACTAAAGCAGGGTACATCAAGACAAACAATTCTTGTGGCCCTACCGACCATCCAAGAGGGAGCAGCCTTCCTAGCAGATGCCTCAGCGGATGCAGTGAGAATGGCCGCCAGAGCAGCAGGTCTCTCTAACGCAGCTCGCAGAGCCCTGTGGCTAAAGTGCTGGCAGGGAGACATCCAGTCCAGAGCAAAGCTCTGTGCGATTCCATGTGAGGGGGCGAATACTTGTTTGGAACTGTCCTAGACGAGCTGCTTGAAAAGGCGGGGGACGACAAGAAAAAGTTCCCAAACCTTTCATCAGCATCCTACCGTCGCCCATTTGGTAGAAGGAGATTTGGCCAGGGGAGAAGGCGCAACTCTTCACCTGTTAGAGATCGACCCAGATGGGAAGACAGAAGGAGACGAGGTACGGGCTATATGTTTACACGCTCGTCAAGAGATCAAAAGAAACCAAATCAATGACTAGCGGTTCCCGTAGGGGGTAGACTGTCATCCTTCTTCCCGGCATGGTCGCAGATTACGAATAGTGACTGGGCGCGCAAGGTAATATCCACCGGGCTTAGGTTGGAATTTACCCAGATCCCGCGGGACACCTTTAAACTGACCCCCTTAAGATCTTCTCATCTTGAACAAGCGGCTTTAGAAGCGGAAGTCTTGAGCCTATGTCAGAAAAATGTTCTGGTAGAGGTCCCAGAGGCTGAAAGAGGAAGAGGGTTTTACTCTCCCCTGTTTCTAATCCAGAAGCCTGATAACACATTCAGAACGATTATAAACCTTCGTTCCCTTAACGAATTTTTGATTAATCATAAATTCAAAATGGAGTCCATTAATACAACAATAAAAATATTGTTTAAAGGTTGTTTTATGGCAGTCATAGATTTGAAAGACGCGTACTATCACGTACCTATCCATACAGACTTCCAGCAGTTCCTGAGGGTGGCAGTTTCAGTAGAGGGCACAGTACGTCATTTTCAGTATAGAGCCCTTCCCTTTGGTCTCTCAGCAGCACCCAGGGTTTTTACAAAATTAGTGGCCGAAGTTATGGCTCACTTACGAGAGGTTGACGTCTTAATCATTCCATATTTAGACGATTTCTTGATTGTAGGAAAATCGGTGGGTCATTGTAAATCCCAGATAGAAAAAGCTAGATCCAGGTTAGAAAACCTGGGATGGATTTTAAACTACGAGAAATCCCGACTCCAGCCCTTAAAAATACAGAAATTTTTAGGATTGATACTAAATTCAGACACTCAGCGGTGCCTGCTACCACTAGATAAATTACAAAAGATACAGGAGCAGGTTCTTCGGGCAATGGATAATCCATCTATGACCCTCAGACAGGCCATGTCCCTGTTAGGTTCTCTAACTTCATGCATCCCAGCAGTAAGGTGGGCACAGTTCCATACCAGAACCCTTCAAAACGACGTCTTGATTAATAGCAGGGCCCTTGGAGGCTCCTTACAAGGTCGGATGTGTCTAAGCCCCTCAACTGTTACATCACTAAGATGGTGGCTTCAGAGCGAGAACCTAGCGTCAGGGGTGCCCTGGATAGCACAGATAACCCGTATTATAACCACAGACGCTAGTTCCTTTGGTTGGGGAGCCCATATGGGGGACATAGTGGTACAGGGCCAGTGGGATTCTAATTCTGAAATCTCATCCAACCAGAGAGAACTATTGGCGATAGAGCGAGCAGTCAAGAAACTCATTATCTACCTGCAGGGCCATCATGTGAGGATACACTCGGACAACCAGGTAGCGGTAGCATATGTCAACCACCAAGGTGGAACCCGCTCCAGCGCTCTGATGCAGATAACAGAACGGCTCCTCCAGATAGCAGAGAGAAATTGTCTATCTTTGACCGCGCTCCACATCAGCGGAAAGGACAATGTAAGAGCAGACTTTTTAAGCCGCAAGGCTCTAAGACAAGGAGAATGGGCTTTGAACAAAGACATTTACCGCCAGATTGTCCGCAGATGGGGCCAGCCAGAGGTAGACCTCTTTGCCACCAGAGAAAACAGAAAAGAAAGATTGTTCTGCTCTCTGAACCCCAGGGAAAATCCCCTGGCGGTGGATGCCCTACTGATAAGATGGGACTTTTCTCTGGCATACGCCTTCCCACCATTGAATCTTCTTCCCCTGGTAGTCAGGAAGATCAGAGAGGATCAGGCAAGAGTCATACTGATTGCCCCCTTTTGGCCCAGGAGGACCTGGTTCGCGTGGTTGAGGACCATGTCGGTAGGCGATCCCTGGGTACTACCGAACCTTCCGGATCTCCTCTACCAGGGGCCAGTCAGCCACCCACAAGTAGCGGGACTTCATTTGACGGCGTGGTGTTTGAAAGGTCACTATTAAAAAATAGAGGGTTCTCCAAGAACTTAATTGACACCCTCCTAAGAAGCAGAAAATTAACCACCACTAATATTTATGCTAGGACCTGGAAACGCTTCCTATCCACCTTTCACTTTGACATCAGAGATGGAATTCCCACGAAACATATTCTGGAATTTCTCCAGAAAGGTTTCGAATTGGGTCTCTCCACAAGTACGCTAAAAGTACAGGTTTCAGCCTTAGGGGCCCTGTTTGCAGCTGATATTGCAAAAGATTATTGGGTAGCAAGGTTCATCAGAGCAGCGGCCAGATCGAGACCTATACACAAAGACAGATGCGTACCGTGGGACTTAAACTTAGTCCTTACAGCCATGACAGAAAGTCCGTTTGAACCTTTAGATTCCGCCTCACTAAAGATTATATCCCTTAAAACAGCATTCCTGGTAGCAATAACATCCGCACGTAGGGTGAGCGACATACAGGCACTCTCCAGATTGCCTCCTTACACAGAGTTCTTACAGGATAGAGTGATCCTAAGGCCAGATCCAGCATACCTTCCCAAGGTAGCAACACAATTCCACAGGACACAGGAGATAGTTCTGCCTTCCTTCCTCCCTAATCCAACCAACCCTAAAGAGCAGAAACTTCAGGCATTAGATATTAGGCGGTGCTTACTGACATATTTAGCAGCCACGGATCCTTGGAAGAAGGAGAACGCATTATTCCTATCCTTCCAAGGTTCCAGAAAAGGATACAGAGTATCAAAACGCACATTAGCAAGGTGGATTAGGGAGGCTCTCTCTCTTGCCTACACAGCAGGTGGCGGTCCGGCTCCACAGAACCTGAGGGCACATTCCACTCGGGCCATGGCATCATCCTGGGCAGAGAGATCTGGAGTATCAATTGATCAAATATGTAAGGCGGCCACCTGGTCATCTCCTTCCACCTTTTTTAACCACTATCGGTTAGACATGGGTGCCTCCTCAGACCTCACCTTCGGGCTAAGGGTGCTGCAGGCTGTAGTCCCTCCCTAAGTTAGTTTACATCTCTGTAATTCTCTCGTGGTGCTGTCATGGGAGTCCGAATAAAGTATTAAGTTACGTACCGGTAACGGTATTTTTCGGAAGCCCATGACAGCACCCTTAGTTCCCTCCCTTGTTCACATATAGGGGTGCACTCCTTAGAAGTTTGTTCATAGAATCACCTTATGTGGGAGATGGTATGAAATAATTCTGTTAAATAGGGTAGATAGGTTTTATATATTATATGTTGTGTACTAACCATGGTAGCCTCTCAAGCTCTGTAATCCAACTGATGCGTGGGAGAGGTACCGCCCTTTTGTATCTGTAGGTTTCCTGTTCCTATAGGGCGGATCCCCTCTCTCGTGGTGCTGTCATGGGCTTCCGAAAAATACCGTTACCGGTACGTAACTTAATACTATTAGGTCTCCCCTAAGTCTTCTCTTTTCTAGAGTAAAGAGACCTAATTTTGATAACCTTTCTGGGTATTGTAGTGAACCAACTCCATTTATCATTTTAGTAGCCCGCCTTTGAACCCTTTCAAGTTCAGTAATGTCTTTCTTGAGCACCGGCATCCAAAATTGCACACAATCCTCCAAGTGTGGTCTGACAAGTGATTTGTACAGAGGGAGAATTAGGTTTTCATCTCGTGTCCCCAGACCTCTTCTAATGCACCCCATGACCCTATTTGCTTTGGTGGCAGCTGCCTGACACTGGGCACTCCAATTTAGCTTCTTATTGACTTAGATGCCCAAGTCTTTTTCCATGTCTGATATCCCCAGCAGTTTCCCCATTTAGTAAATAATTGTAGCATCTGTTTCTCCTTCCCATGTGCATAACCTTACACTTATCTGTGTTAAACCTCATTTGCCATTTTTCAGCCCAATTCTCCAATTTACTCAAATCTGTCTGTAGTTGCAAACTGTCCTCCTTTGTGTTAACTACCTTACATAGTTTTGTATCATCTGCAAATACTGATATTTTACTGTGTAAGCCATCCACTAGATCATTAATATATTAAATAGTAGAGGGCCCAATACAGACCCCTGTGGTACCCCACTAGTAACCCTGGCCCAATCTGAGGATGCCCCATTAATAACCACTCTTTGTTTTCTATCAGTAAGATACATGAACTGCATTAATTCCTTAAAACACAGCTCCCCTAGTGGTGGCTGTAGGAAGCCTGAATGTTATTTTTGTCCATGACTGTATAGTAGGGATTTGGACTCTGGATCAGAGGGAGGGAATAATTAATCACACTACTCCATCCTTTGGCCATTTGTGGTGCTGCCGCTTAGCATCATACCCCACTAGGAGTACACCGAGTGGAGTACCTTTCCATAGCTGATACAGTGGCTGGGAGAGTACACCAGAAGGACTCAAGGGTAGGGTATACACACACACACACACACACACACACACACACACACACACACACCCTGAAAGATTTGAACACCATCCCAGTACTTAGGATGACCCCTGTTACATTTATGATTCATTCACAGTCATGGA
Source organism: Dendrobates tinctorius (assembly GCF_039654945.1). Classification (NCBI taxonomy): domain Eukaryota; kingdom Metazoa; phylum Chordata; class Amphibia; order Anura; family Dendrobatidae; genus Dendrobates; species Dendrobates tinctorius. The sequence goes on from NW_027361688.1 coordinate 7,457,093, forward strand.
AAATTTGGTAAAAAAAAATTCAAAGTTAAAATTTTATTTAAAATTAGACAATTAAAAAAAAAAAAAGTTAAAATAATCCATCTATAGAGTGATTGGTGCATAGGACAGAGGAAGCCATACTGGCCGTTTCAAGAGACATTTATAACGCAGGAAGGTCTGGTTCAATGAATTGACTGAAGTGAGTCGATTTTTCTTTTTAACCGTTTTAAGAGGCGAAACATCGGCACAGACATTGTGGAGCCACGCTGGTATTTGCAGTCATTTACTTAATAGCCACCACAAGTGAAACTTAATGATCGGGTGTTTTTGCCCCCCACTAATCTCTTCCTGCTTTTGCACATAAAGTCGGACTTGGAGGGGAGGTCTGTGCACTCGTCCTTTCCGGAATTTTGGGCCTGTTTGGCAGCTTGAAGTTCTCTGTTGAAGGAAAGGAAAAAGTTAGATTTTCACCTTTTGTTTCGCTTGTGGGTGGAGACAAGCTGCTATGATGTCTCCATTACACCACAGAGACATAAGTGATTTCTTCCCCCTGCCTATATAGCACATGCTCAAATGCAGCAGCATGAAAGACATACAGCAAATCTGAGCAGTGTAGTTGTGAATCCAGCACTGGAGGGCATTATACTGTAGTACTGAGGAGTGTAGCTGTGAATTTAGCACTGGAGCAAGATGAAGCACTTCCTAGAGAAGGTGTAGACGTGAGGAATTATTTCTGGTTGTTATATGCCTTTTTTCCAGAATTTTTCACCTCTGCAGCCTCCATCTCCAATTTGCATTTGTCCAAGCTATTGGGAATAGATTAGCTGTTCTTATATCTCCCCATACACTGACATCAGGGATTCATGTCCTTTTGTCTCGATGTAGAGAAGCAGCACTAACATTTGGGACATTATACAATAGTATTGAGCAGTGTAGCTGTGAATCCAGCCCTGTAAGGCAGTACTGAACAGTGTAGCTGTGAACCCAGCAGTGGAATGATGTTAATCTACTAGAAATCAGAGGTCTTTGGTTCATCTCAATAAGCAGCTGCAGTCCAATTTCTCAGTGAACTGGCCATCCTAATAAAACCTATGGAAAGTCACTTAGCAAGAGCATAACCAATCCCAAAACGTATCTATTCCTGAAGTATATACCCAAAGTGAAGCTCCTATAGGGGAGGCATCTGCCAAGAAACCCATAAAAGCAGTTTGTGAGCAGTCACCTACCTCTCCAGCATGGCAGTCTTAAACTTCTCTACATTGAGCTGTTTCTGGAGCAGAGCCGCCTTTCCTAGAGATCGCCTCAGGACAGGGTGCTTTACCAGAGCGGCTGCAGAGAGTCTGGCTGCAGGATCTGGATGAATTAACACCTGGAAGGGCCAAATAGTACAAGATTAAGAAAAGCTGATGCAGGACCAACATTTTTGAGAAGGGTGACCCAAAAACTTATGGCATCTGGTTTATCTTGATATATAGTAACTAAATACCAAGTATGTAACATGCCACCATCACCCCAACTGCCATGTGCCCAGTATAGTAGTGGTGGTTGTAAGAGCAGTTTTCCTGAAGTGTTTTTCTGCAATAAGTCACCTATATGCCTTTGGTAATATTGCCACACTCCAAATACCCTGCATTGAAGGTGAAACTACTACATTTTGACTGCCTGCAGCCACCACTAGGGGGAGCTCCACTGCATATAGATTTAAATCCACCACCATTAGGTAGCAATCTCCCTCTAGTGGTTAATGTAAACAAACCCCAGACAGCAACCTTAAACCTAAGCCAGTGGAGATAGAGCTTATATCACCAATGAGACCTGCACATGTTTAGCCTGACTTTACCAAGTGCCATACCTTAAGCAGGTCAAGAAAAGCAGAAGAGAGTGGCTGTGGGATCTGTGGCAGGTTGCCCTTTCTGATGTAGTGCCAGCTGTCATCATTGCATGGAAGAGGACTTGCACCAGCTGCCTCAGTGATGGTGAGGCCAAGAGCAAAGAGGTCAGCCTTGGGGAGCTGGCTGTAATCCTGGAAGAAAAAAAATAATGTCTGGAAAGTCCCATAGGCATGAGCCATCTTGGAAGAAATCTGGACTGCAGATTTGTCCTTAAAGGGGAAAATCAAGCAATATGCCAATGATACATGCAAGATCAGACTACCCATGAGATCCAAGACCACCATTGATTTAGAGAATGAATAGCCATGAATCAAGTTGGCACCGTAAAGATTTCCATGGCATCTTACATTAGTAGTGTCCAAGCTTTGATCGCTGTGTAGAGCGCCCCCCATTGTTCAATATTCGTGGTGGTCCATGACCACAATTACTTGAGTGACAACCAAGAGTTGGTGACCTAATGAGTGAGAAGCCCAGGTGGCATATGGATGCTTTCCAATCCTCACCACCACTTTACCACTGGTAATGTGGTGATGTGGCCCAAGAGTCAAAGAAGGCATCCTTACTGGTGTCATTATACCTAGCCATCCAAGTCAAGGTGTGTATTGAGGTCATGATCAATATCCCTGGTAGTTGTGGCTGGAAAGGGGTCTGGTTAACGTCAATATTCTGTTGGCCTAGCCCTGTAAAGGACAGTTTGTGGAAATCATTTCCACTCTTCTTAGTAGTTTAGTGCCGGAGAGGGGGGTCAATTTCTGGTGGTTTACAGTAGAAAAGGGGGTGGTGGGGAAGGTAATCACTATGCCTATGAGGAAAGTCAAGAAAGGGGTTAAGTGTCATTATACTTTGTGGTCTAGGCCTGTAAAGAAGGTGGGTGGGGAGGTCTATATACTTGGAAGTGGTGGTCTATATACTTGGTGGCCTACAGAAAGTACAAGCTAAGCAAACCTAATGTCTTGTGTTACTCATCACTTAACCCCCTAGAGTTCAGGGTATGTGTTGTGTTCAGCTTCCAGTTGCCCACCCTGCCCAGTACAGCCATCTGTGGAGCGCACCATTTTGGCAAACACAGCATTGACTTTTAGGCAGGTTATAGGACAGATTGGTCAGTTATCGTCTGGGTCGCAATTTAATGTTTTTTTGGATCTCAACATACAGTGAATAGCCCACAATTCTGACCATATCAGCACCTAGATTTTGCACTTACCTCCTGTAGAACCTCATTGGCCAGGAATCTGCTGTCTCCTTCCTCCACTTGTGGATTTGTAATGGAAGTGACGTGACCAAGGTCCCCTTAAACCAAGACGAGAAGGTAAAGTTACTCCAAACCCAGAGACCTTTCCTAGACCCATGAGGACAACCTTCATCAGCCATGATACACACCGATCTTATACAGTATGCTGGTGGAAGAAGTCTCATCTTCTCCATCACTGTCCTCCTGACGCACTTCAGTCAGCTTCCGGCAGATGAAAATATTACCTGGGATAAGGACAGTAGTGAATGGATTATGGCCAAAACTTGCTTTATATCTGACCTTAAAAGGGGTTAATACTAGGAAAATATAGCTGCTTTCAACCAAAACAGCCCCATCCCTGTCCACACATTGTCTGTGATACTGCAGCTCAGCTCTAATCAAGTAATTAGGCTCAAGTTGCAGTTTGACACATCTAAGTGTGGCTTTTTCTAACAAAATTTTGTAATCCTGGACAATCCATAAATGTTGCTTAAAATGAGCTGGGACCAACTTGGCTTGATGTCCATGTGCACCAGGCCCGAGCTGTGGATGTACTTCAGACCCATGGACACCTGCAGAAGGATCTCCTTCAGCTCTTGCTCCTTCACCAGCTGTCCACTCTTCATGTTCTCCATGATCAGGTCCTGCAGGCTCCCACCTGATGCCAGCATGATGGGAAAGAATGAAAAAGTAAAAACATTGATGGACAGCCATCAGCATCAGAGGACTAAAATTGGAAATAAGTTATTGACTGTTTTTACCTGTATATTTTTTTACTTTAATTTTGAAGTTCCCATGGAGTTTCTTGAATTTGTGCTTATATGTTCTGTATACTGGTATAATCACAGCTTTTTATTCTATAGTGTAAGTTATGTTTTCCTATGAAACCCGTCTACAGGTTAGGCTTCATAGGAGGACGACCAAGATGTCAGCCATGGGAGCCCTTGATAGGCCCCCCAACTACAATGACAACCCATTTGCACCCCACCCAATTACAGAAGCAATGAGGTGGTGCAAACATGTAAAGGCAAGATTGACAGTGAAATTAAAATGGTGAAACAGCAGTGATCAGCGTCATCTCTGGTCACTGCCGATACCAGCTTCCAGTCTGTCAGTAACCGCTAGGCATGGTGACAACTCCATATGCCCAGTGTTGGACTCCTGAAATCCTGCATCGGGGAAGGGGATGAGGAGTCCCTGGCCTTACCATTGCAGTATTCATTCTGTATAATCATGTGATCATCTTCAGCCCAGGCAGAGTAATATCGTACGACATGTGGGTGATGGCCCAGCACCGCGTGGGCATAGACCTCTCTTAATGCCAGCTGCCTGTGTACAAAAAAGAACATTGTCTCGTATTCAAACAGCTTCAATGGCCAGTTTACAAAACATCTAGTGATGCTACCGTGTGGTGCACCCATGCTCAGAAGCACCATGTAGAATTCTTAAGAGGTGGTAAAAGAAAACGTAAACCCATAGGGCACAACACAAGTTCAGAATACTCACTCATTTGTGGATCCAGCTACCGGTTTCTTTGATCGCTTTATAGCATAGACGCAACCGTCCAGCCTCTTCACACACTTGTAAACTGCGCCGAACTCTCCGGCCCCAATTTTCTCAATCTCTAGGAATTCAGTCTTGTATCGGGACACCATGTTTGATTCACGCAACACAAACCTCTGGGGGAATAAATTAACATGGGAAACTACTTACACACATGGCTGCTACTGATTCAGCTACTCCGCAATGAATGGGAGGTTTGTCGGAAAATGGGAGCTCTAGACTGGAAACCTCCCAGGCCTGGTCAAAGCACCCAAGACCTCTTACAATCTAGCAATTCTGAAAGGCATTTGTGTCCTGGCTTCTTGGGGGAAGGCTCAGGGAACAATACATGGAAAAGAATTGGCTTAAAAACAGGGCATGTTAAAGTTCAAATGTGTATAGCTCAAAGCATCTCTTGAACTGGAGGACCTGTCATACTTAGACAACCCATTAGTATGGGTACTGTGTAAGTCACAATTTCCCCTGTGGTAGTGCTGTGGGAACATTGGAGTGCTAGGACTCATCACAGATCATCTGATCTCTTGGGATTCTGTCATAGGAATACTTAATGATTAGCTTATCAAGGGACCAGAGAACCTCTTGCCAAAAACTTGGGAGTTGCCTTACGAAGACAAACTTTTCCTCATGACAAGTGACCTACTGAAGACTTACCATTTATCAAAGTCCATGTACAGATCAGCTGTCTGTTCCTGGACCTGAACTCTGCAGCTGCATACATACCTATGGGGCTGCAGAGTTCAGGTTGAGAGACCTGAGGTTGGTTCGTACATGGATGTTTCAGCCTAAGTCATGACATTTGGAGACCCGCATGAATGATAATCAGAAATCTAGTGGCTATCAAATGCAGAAGCAAAGTGAAAATACAATGCTAAGCGGCTCAAGACATTTTTTAGAATGCTTTTTAATATCACAGACCTTAGAAGGGAATCTGGCTGAAGTTTCACCCTCTCTGTATTTTAAAAATGGATCAGTGCGAAGGAGGAGAGAAAAAAAAAATAAATACAAAATTAGACTTCAAGGGTGGGTTACATCAATATCACCTATGAACTGTGGGTTTAAAAGTTTCAAACTTTACCACTAAGGGGAAACAAACTTTTTACCAAGCTTAATATCAGGATCACTACCCCGGAGGAGGAAGAAAACCCCATCATATTACGGTGATACAAAGATTGCAGGGCGCAAGATGCCCAGAACTTTAATCATTGATATTCGTGAAGGGGAGGAGTGCGTTCATTTGACTAGAGGCAACTGCAGTACCCAATCTAATGCCCGAGCAGGATCACATCCCTCAAGAACCATAACTCACTCGGGAGAACCACATGTAAAGGATACTTGATCACCTGTTTGAATCTGCCTTTCTCTTCCCATTGGAGGTCAGTTGCATCTGTTGATACGTTTCAGGGGTGAAAGGGTTAATATTGACCAGCGCCCGATCTTCTGGTTCGGCACCAGTACAGGCTGAAAGCCTTAAAAGCTGATGCCCCCTATAGGACATCCGTGTGCTGGGAGATGGGAGGTTCCTGTACAGCAAACTCTGAGGGTAGAAGGTTAAATTGTTAGGTCTCAGGTCTTTAACTTTCATAGTATCCTGGGATTTATAGCAGCCAGAAGTTGTAGGTGGGTTCTTCATACCATTGGGGTGTAGGGCGTATCGCAGAGTTTTAGCTTCTTCCATGTGCTGCAGTGGAGGGGGGTCCCGGGATATTCCCCCTCAGAATACAGGGTGGATGGAGGAGAGAAGTCACTATCAGGACTGACTTCTGGGTATGGAGATAACCCCCTGTCATTCCTCTGGGGGGTGACGGGAAAAGGGCTCTTATGGGTTCTCCACATCAGGTTTTCATGAGCTTCTTGTGGACGTGCAAAGTCTTTCACATGCTCTTGGCTCACGTCGTCATTTTCCTCACCGCTGGAGAAGTCCAACTTCTGCACAATTCCAGATTCGTGTGACATTGTGCGCCTTATTAGACCTGCGGGTGACAGATTGACCCCACAATATGACAAGTACAAACTTGCTAACTGTTGTAAAACAGAAGATTGCCCTTAAAACCCATCAAGAAATCAGGGAAGCTGGCATGGTCCGGGCCCCCAAAAAAAGATCAAAGAAGCATGCGCCACAAGACTTATCCTTTCTCAAATGCTAGAAGTTGGCAAGTACGCGCATCTGCTGCTCTGCTTGGATGTGCTAGATGTTTCGCCAGTTCCCTCGCTGGATTCACTGGTCCATCATTACAAATAGTTCCCATAATAGGCACAGAAAGTACCACTGACAGATCCGATTAGTGTTTTGGTTTTATTTTTTGCCACTACCTCACCAGGTCAGGAGTAGGTAATCTGTGAGCCTACTGCCTTCCTCATAGGTGGTGGTCATTTAACAAGCTCCCATTTTTAGCTCATGACCAGGTACAAAATACAGGGTTAGGTTTCCCATGATTCTAGCAGAAATCCTCCCCCTATAGACCCCCAAAATTAGAACACAAGAATGGTGCATGGACTCAGATTATGGGAAGAATATTGGGGGCAAACAAGCATCAAGTCCTCTATAGGGAAAGTTAAGGCTGTGGTGGTACCTGAAGCCCCAGAAGAAGACCACTACCTCTGTGTGCTCCTCCTGGAGTCCTTAGAGCTCAAGCTCAAACATGTGCATTAGCTAGAAGACAATGGGTGGAGGTGTAAATGTTAATAATTCTGTACCTTTCCTGATGTGAACCTTATATTAAGCCAAGAGGCATTATGAAAGCATAGCTCCATATACTTAACATCCCCCACAACCTCAGCTTACCAGCTACTCCCATCCTCTGCTGGGTTAGAAAAAAAAAAGTTTAAAAAAGACAGAAGTACTTCTGGACCCTTGTTATATAAGGTTCTGCTGTGATCCTCCCAGCACCTGGCAATCAGTTCCTACTCCTACCAGTACCTGGACAGCACTCCCTCTTAACCTCTTCCTTGCTGGCATTTTGCTTCTTATTGACTAATGGGAAGAGCAGAAAAGGTGTGATCTCGTGCAGTCTTTTTGGTGAGTTTTTGGAGCAGAAACTGAGCGGAAACTCTCCAAATCTTACTCAAAAATTCAAAACTCCTCAAAAACTTGGAGGCTCTGTTTAATTTCTGCTCTGAAAACTCTGTAAAATGACTCTCCTCACATACAGACTTGTGTTATGTTCACACCGAGTTGAGTTTTTTTTGATGATTTTTTTGAAGCAGAAACTCCAACAATATGTGTACACAACTTCTTTTCAACTCAGGCGAAACCTCCTAGTTTTTCTAGCAGAAGACTCTACAGGAAACTCTGGCATTTGTTATTCCTTCCGTGTAGTTTTTAATCAATTAGAAGAATGATCTGGTCACTTGTTTCAACTACGTGACATTTTTTTTTTTTAGAAACCTGAAGCTATTAAAAGACGTTCAAAAAACATATGCACAGCCAATTGTTTTTAGGGGGTTATTTTTCAGGCGCTTGAAAAAAAACATTGTGTGCACATACTCCAACTCTACAATCAAAACGCATGGTTTTTGAACTCCTCAGACACTTTCTGCTCCGAAAACTCAGAAGCACAAAACCCTCCGTGTGAACACACCCTTAGGATTCCCATGCACAATAGATAGCTGTCAGCTGAACGATGATTCTGTATTCTGTCTCTCCTGACTTCTCTGTATACAGCAGCGCTCTCTCGGCTGAGCGCTCCTGTGTTCTCTATAAGAGCGCCGCTGTCAGACTCCATGATAGTGTTTTATCTCGCCAAGAACAAAAGGATTGGCGGTCCAAAATCAAACATGGCTGGTTCTTATCTACGCCGATATTAGTGATGAGCGACCGTACTCGGATAAGGCGTTATCATGCTTAATCAAGTTTGTTTGTCGTGCTCGAAGAATATGCTTGAGTCATCGCGGCTCTTCGACAGCTGCTACACATGCGCAGGGATTGCCTAACAAACAGGTAATCCCTGCGTGTGTAGTGGCTTTCCAACAGCCGCGAAGACACAAGCTCATTTTTCAAGCATGCCGAAATGCTCAGTTAGCACTCGAGAATGCTCGGATAACAGCTTATCACCAGTTGGGAGGTATCCATGCATATTAGGGCTCATACTCACTTGCGAGAGACTCATACGATTCTCGTGCGAGCCTCTCGCATGAAAACCTGGCACTACCGCCGGCACTCAGACCGGAGCATGCGGCTGCATAGAAATACATGTAGCCGCACGCTCCGGTCCGAGTGCCGGCGATAGTGCCAGGTTTTCATGCGAGAGACTCACACGAGAATCGTGCGAGTCTCTCGCAAGTGAGTATGAGCCCTTAGACTGTCAGCCAACATTGGCGGGCTCAGCCAACATTTGTCTAATGTGAATGGGGGCGTTAAGGCTGAGTGCAGACGGAGTTTTGAGCCCTGCGGATTTTTCCGTGCAGAATGGAAGAAAACCGCAGGTCAAATGACCTGCATTTTTCCTGCGGATTTCTTCCATTTTTAACGCGGTTTTCATGCGGTTTTTGTGCGGTTTTCCATTGCGGTTTTCCCCCTGCGGATTTGGTGACAGGGGAGATAGAAAACCGCACAAAAGAAGTAACATGCTGCGGATTTTGTACCGCAGGAAAACCGCGCGGAAAAATCCGCAGCGTCTGCACAGCGTTTTTTTTTTCCAATTCATTTTAAAGGTACTGTACATCACAATGCGGATATGCAACGTTTCTGCGCGGTAAAATCCGCTGCGGAAACGCTGCATATCTGCATCGTGTGCACATGGCCTAAAAGTTAATATGTTCGTAGCCGTAGACCCTTTCCTATGTATGTTTCATTTAGAAGATGGCAACGTTTTGAATGATCCCATCCATTATTCCCTATAATGTACTGAAAAACGGAAACTAAATTCAAGTGGGATGAAATGGTGAAGATAATGGAATTTCCTTTTTTCGTTTTTTTTTTTTGTCATTTTATTTTTTGTTTTGCTCCTTATCAAAATTACAGTGATACAAAACTTTATTGGGTAAATTCACACTAGGCATTTTTTCCAGTATGTTTTCCTTGCTTTTTTCTTGCATTTTTTGCAGCATTTTTTTCTGCGGCGGTTTTTGCATGCTAGATTTGTCTCTTGTGCATGCTAATAAAGTTTAGAGTTGAAAAAAGTCCTATTCTATAGAATCAAGCTTTGGCAGAAAAAAACGCAGCAAATTGGTGAAAAATACTGAAAAAAACGCTGAAAGAAGTGACATGTTCTATGTCCAAAAAAACATGCAAAGCACAGAATACTGATGACAAAAAAAATACAATGTGTGTGCATGAGATTTCTGAAATCTCATAGATTTTGCTGGTACTGAAGAAAGCATCTGAAAATTAGCATAAAAACCGCAGCAAAAACGTCTAGTGTGAACTTGGCCTTAGTCTTGTTTTATATTTTAGTGGTTCTAAAAAAAAATTGAGAATTTTGAAAAAAAGACAAAAACCCATTTTAGCTTGTGTTGCTGTGTGAAGGCTTGTTTTTTCCGTGGTGAGCTAATGTTTTTGTTTATACCATTTTGTGGTACATAAGACACGTTGATAGCTTTTTATTGCTTTTCTTAAGAATGTGTGGCCGGGCAAAAAAAAAAACCGGCAATTCCAAAGATGCGATTTTTTTTTTCCCGCTCTTTTTATTTGATTAGCATTCTAATTCATATTGCCTGATCCTTATGTAACGGGGTCTACCAAGCTGGGGTACCTCTTTCAGTACCACCCCGTGCTTTCGGAGGTCCGCTCTGAGTTGGATGGAGTCTGAATGAAGGACGCTGGCTGGATTTCCTTGGTTACATGGGCGCATATAACAGATCACTGCTTCTCCACGTATTTCCAGTCTGACAACACTTTACTCACAGGACACAGAATATATAACACAGATACAGAGGGGAGGCCAATAGAAAAGCGGCAGGCCAGACATACATTACAATAGCCGCAGATGGCCGGAGCCTGCCGATATTTACTGTGGGAATTGCAAAGATGGGGGGGCAGACAAAAGGGAAATATCGTGTCCCCTCTGCTACCAAGGCGCAGCCTGTGGGCTGATGCATTAGGGACATGCATCTCACATGGAGCCTATTATACATACATATAACTGCACAACATATTCTGGGTGCTGAGTAGTTCCGTAACACGTAACACGGCTCCCTTTTCAGCGATGCGATCAGCATACACAGTCTGATCCGTAACGGATCGGCTTGGGGATGACCGAAGTTTATGGGGTTGGTACAAGTTCCGTTTGTCGACTTAGTCCATCGGCGTTACCATTTTGTTTGCCGGGTCTGTAGTGGATGGTGAAGTCCAGAGGTTGTAGGGCTAAACTCCACCGCAGTAATCTGGCGTTGTCTCCGGAGACCCGATTAAGCCAGACTAGGGGATTATGGTCCGTTAGGAGGGAAAACTGTCATCCATACAAATATGGTTGCAACTTTTTGAGTGCCCATACTACCGCCAGGCACTCCTTCTCGATGGCCGCATAGCTTACTTCACGGGGCAGTAGTTTCCGACTCAGGTAAGCTACCGGGTGTTCTTGGCCGTCTGGCCCGACTTGGCTCAGTACTGCCCCCAATCCAAACATAGAAGCATCTGTGTGAACAAGGAAACGTTTAGTTGGATCGGGTGCGGCCAATACCGGGGTATTTGTGAGGGCGTCCTTTAGCTGGCGGAAGGCTTCCTTACACTCGGGGGTCCAGGTTACCTGGCGGGGTTGGTTTCTACGGGTCAGATCAGTGAGGGGCTTGGCTACGCTACTGTAATTGGGGACAAATTTCCTATAATACCCTGCTGTCCCTAGAAACGCCATGACCTGGGTTTTAGTGCGTGGGATGGGCCATTTGGCTATGGCCTCAATCTTGGCTGGTTCTGGTCGCTGTTTCCAACTTCCCACCCAATGCCCTAAATACTGAACCTCTGCTTTGCCCACGTGACACTTGTTTGGGTTCAGGGTGATTCCGGCCTGGTGGATCCTGTCCAATACTGTCTCTAGGTGATTTAGATGCTCTTCCCATGTCGCACTGTAGATGGCGATGTCGTCCAGGTAGGCACAAGCATAGTCCTGGAGACCATCCAGAAGCCAGTCAGCCAGCCTCTGGAAGGTCGCCAGGGCATTCTTCATCCCGAATGGAATAACTCGAAACTGGAATAAGCCGAACTGGGTGACAAATGCCGACTTGGGAAAAGCGTCAGGACTAAGGGGAATCTGCCAGTAGCCTTTGCATAGATCGATGGTGGTCAAATACTTTGCCCCCGCCAGCCGGTCTAACAACTCATGCACACGCGGCATGGGATATGCATCCGTCACTGTTTTCTCATTGAGCTTACGATAGTCTACACAAAACCGTGTAGTCCCATCCTTCTTGGGCACTAACACTACGGAGGATGCCCAGGGACTATCTGACTCTTCAATGACCCCTAAATGCAGCATCTCTTGTATCTCTTGTCGCATCCCCTCTCGTACAGACTCAGGGACGCGGAAGGGGTTTTGTCGCAGGGGGGTCTGATCCTAGGTCTCAACCTTGTGTTGTGCCATGCGAGTGTACCCTGGTCTCCCCGAAAACATCCTCTGTCGCTGCATCAACAATGCCTCCGCCTGCTGTCTCTCCCGGGGGCCTAGGTCTTCACCCAAGTGTACCTGGTCCCATGTTTTAGACTGAGTCCTTTCCCCTAAGAAATCCGGCAAGGGAAGTCCGGCTAAATCCTCTGCTTCAGGTGCATAGATGGCCACTACCTCTTCAGGGCGCTCCCGGTAAGGCTTCAGCATATTCACGTGGAACATGCGGATAACCCTGGGGTCGTCACAATCGGCGACATTATAGGTTGTGTCAGCTATTTTCCCCACTACCTGGTAGGGCCCCTGCCATGCAGCTTGAAACTTGTTCTGCTTAGTGGGCTCTAACACCAGGACCTTCTGTTCTATTTCCAAGGTGCGCTCTCTGGCCCTCCGATCGTACCATACGCGCTGGCGCCGCTGGATCGCCTGCATGTTCTCACGTACAGCCTGGGTCAGCTCCTGTAGGTGGTCCCGGAATTCCAGGACATAGGGTACAATAGGTACCCCTTCTATGAGGCCCTCCCCTTCCCAGTGTTCTTGCACTAAGTCTAGGGGTCCCCTTACCCGTCTCCCGTATACCAGCTCGAACGGGGAGAACCCCGTGGATTCTTGGGGCATCTCCCGATAGGCAAACAGGAGGTGTGGCAAGAATTTCTCCCAGTCCCTGTAGGTCCTGGAAAAAGTCCCAATGAGCTGTTTTAATGTCCTGTTAAAGCTTTCACACAACCCACTGGTTTGCGGGTGGTACGGGGCGCTTCTAATGGACTTTACGCCGCACAGCTTCCACAGTTGGTTGGTCACCTCTGCTGTAAACTGGGTACCCTGGTCCGAGATAATCTCCCGGGGAAATCCAAACCGTGAGAAAACCTGGAGCAGGGCGGCCGCCACCGTCTCTGCCAGTATGTTAGGTAACGCAACCGCCTCTGGATACCGTGTGGCATAATCTACCACTGTCGATATATACCTTTTCCCTGACGGACTGGGTTTGGCTAACGGCCCTATCAGATCGACCGCTACTCGGCTAAATGGTTCCTCCACAATGGGGAGGGGGCGTAATTTGGCCTTGCATCGATCCCCCTTCTTGCCAATGCGCTGGCAACTGTCACATGTCTGGCAGTACTGACGAAAATCATAGGTTACCCCCAGCCAAAAGAAGTTTTGTGTCAGACGAAGCCTGGTGCGACTGACGCCGAAGTGCCCGGCCAAGGGTATGTCATGAGAGATTCGCAGTAACTCCTGCCTATACTTCTTGAGAACTACCAGCTGTCGTTTTATAGTGTGGCTCGTCCCTGTGTGGTGCTGCTCTGTGATCCGGTAGAGGAGTCCCTACTTCCATACAAACTGTTCCCCTTCCAGTACCCCTCTCCCCTCCTGTGCCTTCCCACGATATCCCTCTAAGGAAGGATCCTCAAGTAACTCCCTCTTAAATTCATCTGGGGTGGCCCAAGCAATGTGTCTGGCTATGGGAATACGTGTAGGGCTGGGATGTCTTACCTGGGCCTCCTCTGAGTGTGATTCCGCCTCTGCAGCTCGAACTTGTCTCCGGGTGGTCACAGGATGTGTCTCAGCCAGAGGGGCAACCGAGAATGCAGACAACATGGGCCCCAAGTCGTTTCCCAGCAAGACGTCTGCAGGCAAATCCTCCATCAAGCCGACCTCAACAAGGCCATCCCCGACTCCCCAGTTCAGGTAATCCTGGCAGTGGGCAGTCGATGTATAGCTCCCCCTGCTACACGGACGGCCACTGTCCGGTCCGTCTTCTCTTGGTCCCGGACGAGATGAGGCTTCACAAGGGTCAAAGTTGCCCAGGAATCTCTTAGTCCCTGCATACATTTCCCATTAGGCCTCTTTCACACTTCAGTTTTTTGCATCAGTTCAAATCCGCCAAAAAGGCAGACAAGCGGATCCGTTCTCAACTGATGTGAACGGATGGCATAGGATCTGAGGAAATTTAAAGGAACCGCTGGCCGGGAAGGGAGAGAGAGAGAGAGAGCTGTCGATGCTGTCGTCGATTATCTGCCCGGGCTGCCTGCACGGGGTCTACTTCATGCAGCACTTCCTCCATCTCTTCCACCCCTTGGTTAGTCGTAGCCCCCAATGCCGGGTCAGCTTCGCCTTGGTAGCAGTGTACAGCAGCCCGGCTGAAGGTAGCTGTTCCCGCCGTTGGCCACTGGGTATGCTGAATCCGGTTGGGACATTGTCTTTGCAGGTGGCCCAGCTGATGGCAGGTGTGGCATCGCGCCCCAGGGGAACTGTGGTAGGCCGGGTTTCTAGCTGGTCCCCCTACAATCTTCGGTGGTTTGGGGCCCTCCAGGTCCATGGGCGGGCCCCTAGTGACCAGCTTTGATCCGGACAACTGCGGCCTCCTGGCATCATGATGTTCATCGGTCAGACGAGCGGCTTCCTCAAGAGTCGTTGGCCGCCTGTCCCGAAGCCATTCTTGAATCGTTCTAACAAGAAGAGCTGGAGGACGTCCTCCTTAGTGGTTGCTTGGCTCCCTTGTACCCACTGTATCAGTGACCTCCTTAATTTACAGGCCCATTCAGCGTGGGTATCGGTTACGCGTTTTATAAGTCCGCTGAACTTTTGGCGGTATGCCTCTGGTCTCTGGTGTCAGCGCATACCGGGCCAGGATCACTTCTTTGATCCGCTCATAGTCCATACAGTCCTCATCAGGTACCGTGTGGTAGGCGTCCGCTGCCTGGCCTGTCAGCTTGCTGGCCAGAATCTGAACCCGCTCCTCCGGCTTCACTTGATGAAGGGCACACTGCCGCTCAAAGTCCTGCAGAAAGCCATCAATGTCTTCCTCTGCCTCCCCCAACTGTCGGAAGGCATTATACTGGATCTTTTTGTGGCTTACTGTTGAAGGTACCTGGTCGAAGGCCAGAGCTCCCCCTGCTCGCTGACTTTCCTCTCTCCGCTCTGCCATCTCCATATTGGCCAGCTCCACTTTGTTCCGCTCTGCCATCTCCATCTTGGCTAGCTCTATCCTGGTCCGCTCGACCATCTTTTCCTTCAGATCAGTACGCACATCAGCCATCACCTCTCGTATGATCTCTACTGCAGGGTTTGGGCCATAGAACGCCAGTCTGTTCTTTACCTCCCTCTGGAATTCAGTCTCCTCCACGTTCACATTGGGGGGCGCTGCACTGTCGTGTTCCATGATGGCTGCTATCAAATCCGCTTTTGTTTTGATGCTGGCGATCAACCCTCGAGCTTCCACCAGATCTTTTAATGTAGTCCTCTTTAACTTCTGGTAGTTGTTTTCCATTCATTCCTTTCCTCCTGTAGAAGGGGTATCATATCCCACTGTCTGCCACAAGAGTAACGGGGTCTACCAATCTGGGGTACCTCTTTCAGTACCACCCCGTGCTTTCGGAGGTCCGCTCTGCGTTGGATGGAGTCTGAATGAAGGACGCTGGCTGGAATTCCTTGGTTACATGGGCGCATATAACAGATCACTGCTTCTCCACGTATTTCCAGTCTGACAACACTTTACTCACAGGACAGAGAATATATAACACAGATACAGAGGGCAGGCCAATAGCAAAGCGGCAGGCCAGACATACATTACAATAGCCGCAGGTGGCCGGAGCCTGCCGATATTTACTGTGGGAATTACAAAAGTGGGGGGGCGGACAAAAGGGAAATATCGTGTCCCCTCTGCTACCAAGGCGCAGCCTGTGGGCTGATGTATTAGGGACATGCATCTCACATGGAACCTATTATACATACATATAACTGCACAACATATTCTGGGTGCTGAGTGGTTCCGTAACACGTAACACCTTATCTCCCCAATATCACTCGATCATCTGCCAGAAGACCCCATAATCATTAAATGGTCAGAAGAACTTTTATCTAATGTAAATGAGGGCCGTTAAGGTCTATTTGGTCATTTTGAACTGTCCCTGAAACTTCTCATGGGAGGTGAACTGTTTTGTATATGGCAGATGAATGTATGTACCAGATCTCAGACAGATAGACAAGACCAGTTCCTGACCACGGTTGGCTCTGACAGGACAACCATCAATTACTGAAGTAGTGAGAATCTTATATCACCTGATCCTCACACCTGGAACTGGATTCCATTGTAGTAATACGACAGGGCCCTTTTTGTTCCTCCAGGGTCGGTTACAGATGGGATCCCAATCTTGAGGTCAGTACATTCCATTTACTTGCTGCCCTTAGTGGTATAGTCACATACATACCAGATTTTCTTATGGGTCATAGGAGATATTGGCATGACACAGCTATTTAAGTCTAATCTTGTATCTTTTTCCCCCACTTTCTGCAATGATCCACCTTTAAAATAGAGAGAGCAAGGAGCTTAAGCAGAACTTCATTAAAGGTTTGTGAGACTTAAACTTAAAAAAAGATCTAAAAAAATAGTAAAAAAAAAAAAAATCTCTCAAGCCACTTTGCATTGTCCTTATTACGAGGTCCTTTCATTTTCCAAATATATTTGATGCTGGATGGATATTGCAAATATCCCAACCATTCAAATGATGCAACAGGTCTCCAGAATGTCTCTTTGACTTTTAGGCCGGGGTCACACTAGAGAGGAATACAGACGAGTGAGAGCCGTTAAAAGCACGCATTAGACATGGACCAATGATTCTCTATGGGGCAGCTCCCAACAGCCGTATATTTCTCATCCGTATTCTACGGTCCGTGGCAATCACAGCATGCTGCAATTGTCAGCGTACTACGGCCGTAGTACACCAATGCAAGTTTATGGGTGCGCTAAAAATACGGATTACACACGGACCAGATGTGTTACTTGTGAGAAATACGCACCCGGTGTCTTTTAGAAAAGCCGGCAATTCAGTGCCAGATACAGTAAACTCACATTGACAGGTTTAATAAAGACACGAAAGAATAGCTATATACACATAGAATACATATATATATATACACACGTCATTGAGACACACATATATATATATTCATATTTCACAGAGTTCTTCATAGCAGAATAGCCGCAAATTCAATTGCCGGCTTCTATCAAATCATTCCCCAACCCGACATGAAATAACACATGGTTTACATACAGTAAACCATTTCATTTCATGTTTTTTTTATATGTCTTTCATTAGTAATTAGATGAGGGTTGATGTGCAAAATTTTGGAGGTGTAGGTGTTAATTTAAGGGGTTAATTCGTTGTTAAAAAATGTGTGGGCTCCAGAGGTAATTTGTCAATGCAGGAGCCCACGCATTTTTTTTTTTAATAACCAGCCAAGGAAAAGCAGACATATTGATTATGTAAACTAAGGGGCAGGTCAATAAGGGATGAGTGACCTGTCAGAAGCCATACACATGAATACCTAATCAGAGTACCACATGAAGACCCCCCCCACAGGCTGCCCTAAAGCTCATCACCTATATGTAGCAGAGCCAATCAAGTATGGGAGCTTCTAGCCTCCCATAGAGGCTATAGAGGATATTAAAGCATGCCAAAATTTTTAAAAAAGTTTTAAAAAATATGAAAAAAAAAAAAATATATAAAAGTTTAAATCACCCCCTTTCGCCCCATTCAAAAAAAAATCACATATACACATATTAGGTATCGCTGTGTTCAGAATCGCCCAATCTATCAATAAAAAAAGGATTAACCCGATCACTAAACGGCGTAGCGAGAAAAAAAATCAAAAAGACAGAATTAATTTTTTTTGGTCGCTGTGACATTGCATTAAAATACAATAATGGGCGATCAAAAGATCGTATCTGCACAAATGTGGTATCATTAAAAACGTCAGTTTGGTGCTCAAAAAAATAAGCCCTCACCCAACCCGAGATCACGAAAAACGGAGACGCTACGGGTATCGGAAGGTGGCGCAATTTTTTTTTTTAACAAATTTTGTAATTTTTTTTCACCACTTAGATAAAAAAGAACCTAGACATGTTTGGTGTCTATGAACTCGTAATGACCTGGAGAATCATAATGGCAGGTCAGATTTAGAATTTAGTGAACCTAGCAAAAAAATATAGCAAAAAAACAAGTGTGGGATTGCACTTTTTTTTTTTTGCAATTTCACCGCACTTGGAAATTTTTTCCCGTTTTGTAGTACACGACATGGTAAAACCACTGGTGTCGTTCAAAAGGACAACTCGTCCCGCAAAAAAAAAACAAACCCTCACATGGCCATATTGATGGAAAAATAAAAAAGCTATGGCTCTGGAAAGGGGAGGGGAAAATGAAAATGCAAAACCAAAAATACCCCTGGTCGATAAGGGGCTGTGGGGGTCCTCATACTGAGTAGGTGGCTGAGGGGGTCCTCATACTGAGTAGGTGGCTGAGGGGGTCCCCACACTGTGTGTGTGTGTGAGGCAGGGACTAGGGATATCATACTATAGGGGTGCACTTTAGAGGCGTCATGCTGTGGGGGTGTTTTACTGTGTTGGTGGCATGATGGGGATATCATACTTTGCATTGTGTAGTCATCACGTTTTATACTGTATGCGTGGGGTAAAACTGCGGCGTGTGTGTAGGGGGGATTCACTCTGTGGATACAAAACACAGATTATGTGTGGGTGGGGGCATTTTTGGAAGCTTCTCACTCTGTAATGGCAATAAAATGGATTTCACTGACAACTGTGAGGGGCCTCAATAGGGACAAGACGTCCTAATTTTGGTCTATAAAAGTTGGGACACATGACTCTGCTATGTATATATATATATATATATATATATATATATATATGTATGTGTGTGTGTGTATTATATATGTGTGTATACCCTGTATATACAGTATATATGAACTTTTCTATAGTGCCTGCTGGTCCAGTGGATCATTACTAGGGGTTAATTTGACATTTGGCTATGGCGCCAAAGCATTACTTTGTACACTGCTAGTCCCTCCATTTTTGCCATAAGGTGCTGCTCGAGTGTCACCCTGTCAGGACTTATCCCATGTTGACCCCTCTGTCATATAATTGTCTACTTAAAGTCTCTTCTCTGACAAAATAAACCAACCATTTTAAACTTGGCTAAAATAATAATTATTATAAGCTTTATTCTTCTAAATGTTCCATAACACTAAAGATTGTGCCACAAGGGTCCCTGACAGGAATCCTCACTGCCATGTCCTGTTTTCACCTGACTAACTCTCGACTCCCTATTCTGCCTAGAAACAGATGATGATATTCGTAACATCGCAGCTTCTGATTGGATACTCGCTCCAATATTGGCACAGGCATGGTCGTTCTCTCAGTGCTCCTCCATTGTTCTCCTAGGCTTCTTGCAGCGTTCATTGTGTGGTAAAAAAATGACAGGACACCATGATTCTCTAAGTCAGTATGGTCACAACAATTTTTTAAGCTTTATTTTTTATTTCATGTGAGAAAAGTGAGGTAAATATATACAGTCCTCCTGAAATTGCAACACCAATAAGGAAAAGTTGTGGACTTATGATGGATAGATATGTTAATGATATGTAAATGCTAAAGAAAATGGAAAAAAAAATTATCATTAATAGCACTGGGGTGGTTGCCCTGCCGCGAGGAGGCTCGACACTAGGTGAAAAATATGTTGGCGTCGCCTATTCTCTCCACAGGTACAAGACAGCTCAGTTTTAGCCTACTGTCCGCAGGAGGCAGACTCAACCTATTTCAGGTCTTCTACATGTATTTTTCCATTTTTATTTTTTAGGGTATGTGCCCACGTAGCGCTTTAAAACGCTCCCTAAAAACCGGACTCCTTCCCAGAAATCACGCGGTTTTTTCCCCGTGATTTCACCCCGATTATGTTCGCGATTTTGCCACGATTTTCGCGTGCGATAGTCAAGCACTTTCCAAGCAATTTGAAGCACAGCTTGGAAAGTGATTGAAAGGTTGGTCACACTCGTCAAACATAGTGTTTGACGAGTGTGGCCAGCTTTTTACTATTGAGGCCGCCGATGCGGCCTCAATAGTAAAAGATAAAATGTTAAAAATGATAAAAAAATAAAAAAATCGGGTATATTTACCTTCCGACGTCCCGCGCTGCCATCCCGGGCCTCAGCGTTCCCAGCGATGCCTTGCGAGACCTGTGATGACGTTGGTCTCGCATTACTATAGCGATCTCGCGAGACCACGTCATTACAGGGCCTTGCCGCAAGGCATTACTGGGAACGCTGAGGCCGGGAATGCAGCGCGGGACATCGGAAGGTAAATATACCCCGATTTTTTATTTTTTATTCTTTTTTTTACAGGGGTATGGTACCCAGGGCCTGGAGGACAGTCTCCTCTCCTCCACACCGTGGGTACCAACCGCACATGAGACGCTTAACTTCCCGCATAGTGGGCATAGCCACATGCGGGAAGTAAGCGATTCTCATGCATTCCTATGGGTGCGGAATCGCGGCAATTCTTTGCGATTCTGCACAAAAGAGTGATCATGCTGCGATTTTTTCCACGATGCGATTCCGCCGCGGAAAAAAGCGCAGCATTAGCACAGCATGTGCGGAATGCCATAGGAATGCATGGGGGGCGTTCTGTACACGATTTTTAAGCGTTTTCGCGCCGAAAATCGCGGCAAAAACGCTTAAAAATCGCATCGTGGGCACACAGCCTTAGGATCCCTTCCACACTGTGTTTTTCTCCCAGGTTCAGTGCCCCTGTCGGGGCTTACGTCTGAACCCGTTGCAAAACTGTATTCGAGGATATGCGATGACAGGGCCATTGACTATAATGGTGCAGCCGGAATCACCGTGTGCTCTTTCATGCATCGATTTTCGCGGTTTACACTTATTGGAGGCAGACAGCTAGACGTATGCGACTATGTCTTGGTTTCTGGCTCCAGTAGGCATATACTGCCGAAAATGATGCACGACAGAGCGCACGGTGACTCTGGCTGCACCATTATAGTCAATGGCTCTGTCGGCGCATACCGTTTTGCGGGTAGTTCAAACGAAAGCCCCGAACATAGGAGAAAATGCAGTGTGAAATAACGCTTAAGGTTTCTTTCCCAGTTGGTATGAAATTCCTTGACCTTAGTTCACCATCCAGAGAGGACATCACCGATCACACCACAGTAATGTGCCTTACCACAGACTCCATTCACTGCCTGTCACCCGTAAACCAAAGGGTGCTGTCACAGCGGAGTGTTGGTTCCCCAACAATAGTGAGAGGCCACTGCAATAGCAGGAAAAAAAACAGGAAATCAACCATTCAGTTGTTGCAACCAATCCTCAGCAGCAACATGTGAATAATTTGCAGCTTTTTCACTTGACAGAGTTATGAGCAGATTCCATTAGGACTGCCACTTCTTGCATAAACAACAAAGTGGTTTATCCATTGAAATCAATACAAAGTATTTAAAGCGCCTTTTATGTGAGTTTTTGATGCGTCAGAATCCTAATGAAATACTCTGTGTTAACATGCCTTTAACCCCTTCACTACCAAGGGTGGTTTGCACGTTCACTCCCGGGCCAATTTTTACAATTCTG
The DNA here is from genome assembly GCF_039654945.1 of Dendrobates tinctorius. Classification (NCBI taxonomy): domain Eukaryota; kingdom Metazoa; phylum Chordata; class Amphibia; order Anura; family Dendrobatidae; genus Dendrobates; species Dendrobates tinctorius. The sequence continues at coordinate 7,478,722 of NW_027361688.1, forward strand.
ACCACTGTCCCTTTATGAGGTAATAACTCTGAAAGGCTTCGATGGATCTCGGTGATTCTGACACTGTTTTCTCGTGACATATTGTACTTCATGTTAGTGGTAAAATTTCATTCAAATAACTTGCGTTTATTTGTGGAAAAAAATGGAAATTTGGCGAAAATTTTTAAAATTTCGCAATTTTCCAATTTGAATTTTTATGCCCTTAAATCACAGAGATACAGCACACAAAAAACTTGATAAGTAACATTTCCCACATGTTTACATTAGCACAATTTTGGAACCAAAAATTTTTTTTGTTAGGAAGTTATACGGGTTAAAAATTGACAAGCGATTTCTCATTTTTGCAACACCATTTTATTTTTACGGACCACATCACATTTGAAGCCACTTTGCGTGGTCTATATGATAGAAAATACCCAAAAGTGACACCATTCTAAAAACTGCACCCCTTAAGGTGCTCAAAACCACATTCAAGAAGTTTATTAACCCTTTAGGTGCGTCACAGGAATTTTTTGAATATTAAAATGAACCTTTAACTTTTTTTTTCACAAAAAAATACTTCAGGTTCAATTTTTTTTATTTTACCAAGGGTAACAGGAGAAATTGGACTGCAAATGTTATTGTGCAATTTGTCCTGAGTACGCTGATACCTAATATGTGGGGGGGAACCACTGTTTTGGCGCATGGCAGACCTCAGCAGGGAAGGAGCGCTGTTTGACTTTTTCAATGCAAAATTGGATGGAATTCAGATCGGACGCCATGTCGCGTTTGGAGAGCCCCTGATGTACCTAAACAGTGGAAACCCCCCACAAGTGACCCCATTTTGGAAACTAGACCCCCCAAGGAACTTATCTAGATATGTGGTGAGAACTTTGAACCCACAAGGGCTTCACAGAAGTTTATAACGTAGAGCGGTTCAATTAAAAAATCATATTTTTTCCACAAAAATGATCTTTTCACCCTCAATTCTTATTTTTCCAAGGGTAATAGAACCCTAAAAGTTATTGTGCAATTTGTCCTGAGTACGCTGATACCCCACATGTGGGGGTAAACCACTATTTGGGCGCATGGCAGAGCTCGGAAGGGAAGTAGCGCCATTTGACGTTTTTGACTGGAATTGAGATCGGACACCATGTCGGGTTTGGAAAGCCCCTGATGTACCAAAGCAGTGGAAACCCCCCACAAATGACACCATTTTGGAAACTAGACCCCCAAATAACTTATCTAGATGTGTGTTGAGAACTTTGAACCCCCCAGTGCTTCACAGAAGTTTATAATGCCTGGGCGTGAAAATAAAAAAATCTAATTTTTTCCACAAACATGATCTTTTAGTCACCAATTTTTTTATTTTCCCAATGGTACCAGGAGAAATTGGACACCAAAAGTTGTTGTCCAATTTGTCCTGAGTACACTGATACCTCATATGTGGGAGAAAACTACTGTATGGGCACACGTCGGGGCTCGGAAGGGAAGTAGTGACGTTTTGGAATGCAGACTTTGATGGAATGGTCTGCGGGTGTCATGTTGCTTTTGGAGAGCCCCTGACAGGGCCGGACTGGGACTAAAATTCAGCCCTGGCATTTGAAGTTACACAGGCCCACTAGTCACATGGTGACTATATAATATCTTTGTACAGTTGTAGTTTACAAGAAGTGAGAGGAGATTAACACGACTATATAACATGTAGTCACAGCTGTGCCCAGTATTTCAGCTCAGTCCTATTTATTGCTTTTAGGTACAGTACTCCTCCCAAATCTCTGTCCCCTTTTGTATGCATGATTACAGAATTCCTGGCAGAACTGCTCTCTATTGGGCAACCAGACCCCCTGGTCATAGCCGCCCCTATCATACCTCCCAACTTTTGAAGAAGGGAAAGACAGACAAAGACTGCGGCGCCACGCCCAACCACACCCATTTCACAACTAGTCACACCCATGTCCACACCTAATGGCACCCATTTAGCACTGCTGATCACACTGACTGGTACTGAGGGCACAGTGGCTGGCATTATGGGCACACTGACTAGCACTAAGGAAGAGAGAAAACAGAGAGAGAGAGAAAAAAGAAAACAGAGCGTGAAAGAAAGGGGAAAGAAAGAAAGAACAGTGAGAGACAAAGAAAGAACAGTGAGAGACAGAGAAAGAACAGAGAGAGAAAGAAAGAGGGGAAAGAAAGAAAGAACAGAGAGAGACAGAGAAAGAATAGAGAGAGAAAGAAAGAAGTAAAGAAAAGAAAGAAAGAACAGAGAGAAAGAGAGGAAAGAAAAAGAAAGAAAGAGGGGAAGAAAGAACAGAGAGAGAAAAAAGAAAGATTAGAGAGAGAAAGAAAGAACAGAGAGAGAATGAAAGAACAGAGAAAGAAAAAGAGAGAAAGAAATAAAGAAAGATTCTACAAAGATACTATAGCAGCCCGGCTCCCATTGTAGTGCCCACCTGAGCCTCCCGATGCAGGACCTATCATGATCCGCTCACATGGCCGGCATCCCCGATTCCAAGGCGATCCTGCTGTCCGCGCTGTCGGAGGAGGACACGGTGATGGATCTGAAGCATTCCTGGTTCCGTCACAATCTCCTCAAGAAATTATCTCATTTCCGGTCAGCTTCCAGCACATCACTTCAGGTGGAACGTCATGTGTGTGTTTTAAAATGCTCCTCGGGGCTCCGCCGTGTACTCCTGTGTCCGTGGGAAAAGCCCGCTTTGTATGCTTTGTACACACTTGGCTTCGCTCCGTACATCCCGTACACATATGGCTCCATTCCATACACACACGGTTCCACTCCGTCCACCTTGTACACGCGTGGCTCCTCTCCGTACACCTCGTACACGCGCGGCTCCGCTCTGTCCACCTCGTACACACGGCTCCTCTCCGTACACCTCGTACACGCGGCTCCGCTCCGTACACCTCGTACACGCGCGGCTCCGCTCCGTACACCTCGTACACGCGCGGCTCCGCTCCGTACACCTCGTACACGCGCGGCTCCTCTCCGTACACCTCGTACACGCGCGGCTCCTCTCCGTACACCTCGTACACGCGCGGCTCCTCTCCATACACCTCGTACACACTGCTCCGCTCCGTACACGCGTGGCTCTGCTCCGTACACCTCATACACACGGCTCCGCTCCGTACACCTCGTACACACACGGCTCCTCTCCGTACACCTCGTACACACGGCTCCGCTCCGTACACCTCGTACACACGGCTCTGCTCCGTACATCTCATACACACACAGCTCTGCTACATCCACACTGTAAATCCTGACCCCACACATACTTACCTCAACCAGCACCATGACAACAGCAAAGCAGAGTCTTGCAGACGGTAGAGGCAAGGCTGAGCGCACAGGACCTGTGATGAGGTCACAGGAGGGGCGGAGTCAGGGGTGATATGATCGGGGGTCTGGACAAAGGCTCCTGATCATGTGACCCCCTGACTCCTCCCCTCCTGTGACCTCATCACAGGTCCTGCGAACAGAGCGAGCAGGCAAGCGAGTGCGACGCTGTGAGTGGCTGCGGGGGGGAGGGGGTCTCATGCTACGGCGAGGATGGGGTGCGTGGCGGCTTATCTCCCTGCAGTGCGGGAGGAACTTGAATCTATCACCGCCATGCCCGCAGAGGGCCGGCGGCAGGAGCAACAGTGGCCGCAGCAGCTGGCAAGCGGCCAGATGTTCGGGCGCTGCCGCCCGCGGCCCACATGACAGCGGCCCAGCGGGAAAATGCCCGGTTGGTTATATTGCCAATCCGGGCCTGGCCCCTGATGTACCTAAACAGTGGAAACCCCCCACAAGTGACCCCATTTTGGAAACTAGACCCCCTAAGGAACTTATCTAGATGTGTGGTGAGCACTTTGAACCCCTAAGTGATTCACAGAAGTTTATAACGCCCGGGCGTGAAAATAAAAAAATCATTTTTTTCCACAAAAATTATATTTTTGCCCTCAATTTTTTATTTTCCTAAGGGCAACAGGAGAAATTGGACCCCAAAAGTTGTTTTGCAATTTGTCCTGAGTAGGCTGATACCCTATATGTGGGGGTAAAACACTGTTTGGGCGCATGGCGGAGCTTGGAAGGGAAGGAGCACCATTTGATTTTTTCAATGCAGAATTGGCCGGAATTCAGATCCAACACCATGTTGCATTTGGAGAGCACCTGATGTGCCCAAACAGTGGAAACCCCCAATTCTAACTCCAACCCTAACCCCAACACACCCCTAACCCTAATCTCAGCCCTAACCCTAGCCCCAACCCTAGCCCCAACCCTAGCCCCAACCCTAGCCCTAACCCTAGCCCTAGCCCTAACCCTAATGGGAAAATGGAAATAAATATATTTTCTTTTAATTTTATTATTTTTTGTTAACTAAGGGGGTGATAACGGGGGGTTTGATTTACTATTTATGGCGGTTTTTATATTTGGCAGCTGTCATAGGCTAAAAGACGCTTTTTATTGTAAAAATAGTTTTTGCATCACCACATATTGAGAGCAATAATTTTTCCGTATTTTGACCCACTGAGTCATGTGAGGTCTTATTTTTTGTGGGACGAGTTGACGTTTTTATTGGTACCATTTTCGGGCACGTGACATCTTTTGATCGCTTTTTATTCCGATTTTTGGGACGCAGAATGAACGAAAACCAGCGTTTCATGAATTTCTTTTGGGTGGTGCGTTTACACCGTTCCGCGTGCGGTAAAATTGATAAAGCGGTTTTATTCTTCGGGTCGGTACGGTTACAGCGATACCTCATTTATGTCATTTTTTTTATGTTTTGTCGGTTTTATGCAATGAAAACTATTTTATATAAAAAATAATTATTTTTGCATCGCTTTATTCTGCGAGCTATAACTTTTTTATTTTTTCGCTGATGGCACTGTATGGTGGCTCGTTTTTTGCGGGACAAGATGACATTTTCAGCGGTACCATGGATATTTATATGCGTCTTTTCGATTGCGCGTTATTGCACTTTTTGTTTGGCGGTATGATAATAAATCATTATTTTTTGCTTCGTTTTTTATTTTTATTTTTTAAGGGGTTCGCTAAAGGGGTTAACTAGTGGGACAGTTTTACAGGGCGGGTCGTTACAGACGCGGCGATACCAAATATGTGTACGTTTATTGATTTTTTTTTATTTTTTTATTTCCCAAAAATGAATTTATTTGGGAATATTTTTTTTTTTCTAATTTATTTAGCAATTTTTTAAAAATTAATTTTAACTTTTTTTTTAACTTTATTAGGTTGTCCCAGGGGGGACATCACTGTCATGTGACAGATCGCTGATCTGTCACATCACAGATCACTCTGACAGATCAGCGATCTGTCACAGGCAGTGCTGCAGACTTCCTCATGCCTGCGCTTTGCAGGCACTGAGGAAGTCAGCTCCCTACAGGCCCCCGAAGGTCACCGTCGCCATCTTGGATCCGGGGACCTGTAGGGAAAGAGACCCCCGCAGCAGCGCTGCACATTGCGCTGCTGTGGGGGGCTCAGGGAAGCACGGAGGGAGCCCCCTCCCTGCCGATGCTTCCCTTTAACCCCCGGTACACTGTGTTTGATCGCGGTGTGCAAGGGGTTAAAGTGTTGGGGGCGGTCCGTGACCGCCCCTGACACATTGTGCCGGGTGTCAGATGTGAGTGCCGTTGATCTCACTAGACATACTATTCCGTCCTTGGGACTTAGGTCCCAGGTCACATGGACGGAATAGTACGTCCAATGTAGGTAAGGGGTTAAGTTATGTTTACGCTGATTTTTTTTCCCGGAGTTTTGGGGGCAGAAACTCTCAAACTCTGCAGTCAAAACTTGTGGATTTTGAACTTCTTTGAGGATTTCCTGCCCCAAAAATTCTGCAAAAAAACTCAGTGTGAACACACCCTTAGGCCGCGGTCACACTTGCAAGTGTGATGCGAGAAACTCGCACGAGTCTCTCGCATCAACATCTGACACTGCCGCTGGCACTCGGAACGGAGTGTGTGGCTGCATAGAAATAGAAGCCCCATACATGATAGCTGGTTGTCAGTTGAATAATGATTCTATCTCTCCAGATTTCTCCCTACACATTACACATGATTAGCGGTCCTGTGTATTTCTATGCAGCCACACGCTCCGCTCCCGAGTGCTGGCGGCAGTGCCAGGTATTAACATGCGAAACTCGGCCGTGTTTCTCGCATGTGTGATCCCGGCCTAAGAAAGTCTCTTCTGATGGCATCTTATCTCGTTTAGAATAAAATTATCGGCAACCCGAAATCAGACAAGCCAAATCCTTATTTCCCCCAACATTATCTGTTTAGAGGGAGCTATAGATATTCGACCATCAGCTGAGCCCTCCACTATTGGCAGGTTTGGCCAACGTTAGCCTAATATATACGGGAAACTTAAGGGTTAATGTGGGACACTTTTTACTTTATGCCTGGAAGATGGCAAATTTTTAACCCCTTTATGACCAAATTATAAATAGTTATATTGTAGCCTGTTTTTTTTCTCCCCTTTTTCCAAGACCCTTAACATTTTATTTCTCCATTAGCATAGCCACATGAAGGCTTGTTTTTTGAGAGAAGAGTTGTACTTTTGAATGAAAGCATTTATTGTACCTTATAAAGTACTGAAAACAGAAAAAAAATCAAGTGGGGTGAAATAGTGAAGAAAATGCAATTGCGTCATTGTTTTTTAAGGTTAGCTTATTGTCCATTAAAAATGACCTGGCAACATGATTCTCCCAGTCAGGGCCGACACCATGTTTTCATGGGCCCCTTTAACACATAGCACAATTCATGATGCACAGATACGTCAGAGAAATATAGGTATAGTACAATGCCAAAGATTTTACTTACTTCCATTACATGAGTGATATCTATTTTAAATTCTACAATAGCTCAGAAACCGGACAGTATAGTCCTCCATACAGTATTATGGGCACCACGTAGTCCTCCATACAAAATAATGAGCCCCATATATTGCTTCATACAGAATTATGGGCACCACATAGTGATCCATACAGAATAATGAACACCATATATTGCTCCGTACAGTATATGATGAGCCCAATAAATTGTTTCATACAGAATGGGCCCCATGTGATAAAACTTCGGATAGCACTTGTCCAAGTTATACGCTCACGTGAGCGAGCCTTTAATGTAACTCTCCATTCACACACATTTATGGAAGTTCAGGTAGTTCATATTTTCTAAATAGACAGTAGTTTATGTAAACTTTTGACTTTGTAGTAAGTAATAAAAATGTCTTAAAACATTCTCGCTCTCATTATTCTGGCATTTAGCAAAATATTAATTATAATTGACCTTAAACGAAAAAGGTTTATTCTGATTTCCTGTCAGATATTGAGAAAAACATGGAAATGTGTCTTTTTATATAGTGTATGTAAACCTCTGGTTTCAACTGTATATCAGATTCCAGTTGGTAAAACTCAAAACTAGTATGACCTGGATGTAACATGTCACCCCACCGGTCACTGCTCATCACTCAGCCTTGGAACTTTGCTTATAAATGACACATCACATACAGTTTGTAAGATAAAGCTGAGAAATCTATACTCAATGTATCAATATAGAGATTTATTGGTCATTTCCAAACAACAGAGAATTTAGAAAGCAAGGAATCAGTAGCAGAAATTGATCTTGAATAGTGACATGTAGAGGTAAGGTACAAGCAATGTGACACCAGAAAATCAAGAACAAAAATGTTCTTTATGAAAAGAACTTGACATTGAAGCAACATTTTGGGTTAAAGGGAAGGAACCTTCTTCTCCTTTTCCCTGAACATGCTGGGATGTTAGTCACGTTGTGAGAAGACTAGTCTGAGGCAAGTCCCTGGTGGCGTCTCCCCACTCCACGAGACTGACAGATCTCTCTATATACACAACCATAGGGAGAGACCTGTCAGTCTCTAAGAATAGGGTGGGGACAAGCCATGAGGGCCTTGCCTCGCACAAGTCATCCAATACTTGTATTCAACCTCCTATACAACAACTAAGAAAACACAGATTACCTTGCAGATTTTCAAAAATGTTATTTAAAAATCTTGTAGCCAATTACATAACCAGTCTTCAGATATTGTCACACTACCTTGATACATATATATATTGCAGCAAGAAGGGGCTCGGAGAATGTGGCAGTGAAGGTGTGTAAGTGTCTGATGGGGTCACACAGCTCATAAAAGGCCAGCTGCCCGACCTCATAATCCAGACATATCCTGACTATCACTGGAGAGATCTTGTTAGGTAACTCAATCTTTTCACTGTCATGTATCACTGAATACTGATTATTATATCTCCATAAACTCCAGGACTTGTTATTATATCCAATGTATGACTGACGCCCCCTCCTGTCTGTACCAGAATAACACATCCCCACCATCCACTCCCCAGATGTATTGATCTCAACATTCCAGTACTGTCTCCCTGAGGTAAATCCCCTCCTGCTCATCACCAGATTACACTGAAATCTCTCTGCTGTTTCTGGACGTTTCTGCTTCTCTTGTGTCCCGGTCGCAGTTTTCAGGTCGTCTGATATAAGGAGATTATTAGCAGCTGTGGTTACATCCAGTAATATGTCTGCAGGACCCCCCGCATAGATCCCGCTCCTTATATCTGTTATTACGTCACATAATGTATGTAATGTGTGTGAGATCACAGCCACATCCAGGTCATCTCCATCATGGGGCTGTTTATCATGTCCCCCTGTGTCCTCATCACCTCCCTCCTCCTCAGGATCACACAAGTCACCGGTGTCTGGTTCCTGTAAGACAGTCAGTGGATCCGTCATGTTACACAGCTCCTCAATGTGTCTCATCTTCCTGGACAGTTCGTCCTTCTTTATTTCCAGCTGATAGATCAGAGCAGACAGTGACAGTGACTCTTCTTTTTCCTGCCTGGAGATCTCACTCAGGACCTTCTTCTCCAGGTTGTCCACCCGTCTCCTGATGTCTGTACACAGGACAGTGACTCTCTCTGCTTCACCAGCTGCTTTTACCTGAGTTTTTATCCAACACTCCTCAAGATTTTGAAGTCTTTTCTTAGTCTTCTTTCTCTGTGCGGTCAGTTTTTGGAGAACATTTCTCAGTTTTTTCTTCTTTTTCTGTAAGGCCTCATCCAGCATCTCCACCTGGTGTCCCCGATGTTCTCCTGCCAAACTGCAGGACACACAGATACAAGCAGTGTCCTCAGTGCAGTAATATTCCAGGATCTTCTTATGGACAGAACATTTCCTTTTCTTCAGAGAAGTGCTGGGATCAGATAAGACATGTTCTGGTGATTTGCTGTGAAATCTCAGGTGTTTATCACACAGAGAAGCGTCACACCACAGACAGGATCTAACAGCAGGTACCGGAGAGTCCACACAGTAAGTTCAGAAGATCCCGGTGATCTCCTGTCGAGGCTCAGTATGCTGGAAATTCTCAATTATTTTACGCAGAGCTATGTTCCTCATCAGTGCAGGCCGCTCCTGAAATTCTTCTCTGCATTCAGGACAGTAATAAACTCCAGATCTGTCCTGTGTATGCAGCACACGATCAATACAGACCTGGCAGAAGTTGTGTCCGCATTTCAGCATTACAGGATCTGTATAAGTGCTCAAACAGATGGAGCAGTCCAGCTCGTCTCTCAGATCAGCAGACGCCATGGCTGACAGAGGAAGAGAGAAACGGAACTACAATTCTCACACACCTAGAAATCAAAGGGCGGTTTACCCTTTTTATTTTACCCTTTTTATTTATCTTAAGTAGTTGGTAGTTTGAGTAGATAAGAGCTTGAGTAGATAAGAAGCTGGAACCCTGAAGTGTTCTGATGTTATGATGTGTTCACTGTTGCAGTGGGATCAGGTTTGAAACACCTTTCGGTTATATTCACATTCTTCAGGCTGATCTGTGAATGCACATTCATAAACATGTTTCTATGAACAAAAAAAACAACACACAGAACACCAAAGAGTTGGATGATTTGAAGTGCAGGGACTGTGTAAGAGGGTAAGATATGATGCCTCTCATACCTCCCTTACCTTTAGGTGTCTTCCAGTACTTAATGTTTACAGCTGTGTTTTATGATTATTTCCTGCGGTACTGCTACATGTATAATTATGTATTACCTCTCATTACTTATGGTATTGCCACTTTAATGTGTTACCATTGTATAGATAACTGTATATATTGCCTCATGTTCCTGTATGATAATATTGCATGTATATTATGTGTCATTTGTGTATGTACAGTCAGGGAAAATTAGTGCATTCTTCTAGGGACATTAGAGGAGGGCACTTTTAGTATATAGTTCCCCCATAGACTGGGTAGTTGTAATGATGTTGCAGGCCACTAGATGGGGCATACTAGTGGGATCTGTTAGGAGGTTCATAGAGGGTTAATTATAGGAGGGGCTGACACTAATTTTTTTTTTATTGTCAAACAACCATTACAAACACCATAACCAATATATTAAGCACCAGTATATACAGAAAATAATACCAATACAATAATTGGGGACAAAGGAATTAAATTCCGAAACGCACGTCGGGGTTACGCTGTATTTGGCAACGGCAGCATTTAAAGGTACAGTCCCCCTTTTTATTATTATTGCGGCAATTTCTCTATTGCTTCATTGGGGGACTGTTATGAATGGGTCACCGAGGAGAAAAAAGCCAAAAAAAGCTAAGTCACAGAAAACCAGAGAGGTTGGTAACTATGCAGATTGCAGATCCCTGATCTTACCACACAACTAGCAGTAGTCGTGGAGCGTGCCTACGATGTTCCTAGACGCCTCGTCACGGCCGGAGGACTAAATAAGCCTAAAGCAAGAAAAGGGAAAACTAACTGCCCCAGAGCAGACCCCAAAGGAATAGATAGCCCCCACACATGTATTGATGGTGAAACAAGATGAAGGCACAAACACAGGCAGGAAAATATGCTGAGCAAACGATGGGGCCCAAACTAACTAGACAGGAAAGGAAAGACACTGTCTGCAACCTGCAAAAAACCCTACAAAAATCATGTCCAACACTTCTGATAGCAAAATTAACCCTGAAGTCACTTGACTTCTCCCACTATATCAGCACTTTGAAATATTCTGAGACAGAGAAAAAAGAGACCGAACTAGTAAGGGACAAGAAGAGTGGAAATTCAGCACAACCCCCAGCCGGGGCTGGCTGACCACACAAAAAACTGAATAGACCAACAAAATCAAGTGTGAACATTAGCAGAAAAACTTAGCTTTAGATGACTGGAACAGAGCTGAAAACCAAGAGCTGACAAGCCAGAAGGAATCACCAGCAGCTGAATAGGGCGTCGGCTGTCTTAAATCCAATCTGAGAATCCTGAGGTCCAATCGTCATCCTCATTCTCAGGTGGCAGATTTCCACCAATCAAATGAGCCTCACTACCTCGTTACCACCAGAGGGAGTCTGGAAGGGGAACTCACAACTGGTGAACCAGAGAATGAACTCACAACAGTACCCCCCCTTGAGGAGGGGTCACTGAACCCTCATCCGCGCCACCAGGCCGATCAGGATGGGCCCGGTGAAAAGCACGAACCAATCTATTGGCATGAATATCGGAGGCAGAGACCCAAGAATTATCCTCCTGACCATAACCCTTCCATTTGACCAAATACTGGAGTCTCCGTCTAACCAAACGAGAATCCAATATTTTCTCTACCTCATATTCCACATTGCCTTCGACCAACACGGGGTCAGGAGGTGCTGCCATGGGAACCACTGGCTCAACAAACCTCTTCAACAGAGATTTGAGAAATACGTTATGGATCTTGAACGTAACTGGAAAAGCCAATCGAAACGAAACAGGATTAAGAATTTCCAAAATCTTATAAGGACCAATAAATCTTGGCTTAAATTTAGGAGATGCAACCTTCATAGGAATATTCTTAGACGACAACCAAACCATATCACCCACTTTAAACCGGGGACCAATGGTCCTATGCCAGTTGGAAAATCGCTGGGCCTTTTCCTGAGAGAGTGACAACTTATCCACCACTTGGTCCCATATCTGCTGCATTCTCTTAACCACAGTGTCCACACCTGGGCAAGACGAAGATTCCACTTGCCCTGAAGAGAATCGAGGATGAAACCCAAAATTACAGAAAAAGGGTGACATCAAAGTGGCAGAACTAGCTCTATTGTTCAGTGCGAATTCGGCCAAGGGCAAAAATGAGACCCAATCATCCTGATCAGCAGATATAAAACATCTCAAATAAGACTCCAAGGTCTGGTTTGTTCTCTCAGTCTGTCCATTGGTCTGGGGATGAAACGCAGAGGAGAAGGATAACTGAATTCCCAGATTGGAACAAAAGGCTTTCCAGAATCTGGAAACAAACTGGACTCCTCTGTCGGACACAATGTTCTCAGGAATCCCATGTAACCGAACCACCTGTTGTAAAAACAAGGGCACCAACTCAGCGGAAGATGGCAACTTTGGGAGTGGTACAAGATGGACCATCTTCGAAAATCTATCACAAATCACCCAGATAACAGTCATTCTCTGAGAGACAGGAAGATCAGAAATAAAATCCATTGAGATATGGGTCCATGGCCTCTTGGGCACCGGCAAGGGCATCAGCAACCCACTAGAACGAGAACAGGGTTTAGACCGAGAACAAGTCCCACAGGACTGTACAACATTCCTGATGTCACGAGATAAGGCAGGCCACCAAATGGACCGACTCACCAAATCTCTGGTACCAAAAATACCTGGATGACCAGTCAATGCGGAGCAATGAATTTCAGACATCACTCTCTTTCTCCACTGGTCAGGAACATACAATTTTCCCATAGGGCAACGCTCAGGTTTATCCTCCTGAAATTCCTCCAGGGCGCGTCTCAAATCGAGCAGAAAGAACTACCCCCTCACCTAGGATGGTAGTAGGCTCGGTCACACTAAGAGAATCGGCAAAGAAACTCCTAGAAAGGACGTCTGCCTTAACATTCTTAGTGCCCGGAAGAAAAGAGACCACAAAATTAAAACGCGTGAAAAACAAGGCCTGTCTAGGATTCAAGCGTTTGGCCGACTCCAGATAAATCAAATTCTTGTGATCGGTGAGGACCACAACTTGATGTCTAGCTGCCTCCAACCAATGTCTCCACTCCTCAAATGCCCACTTCATGGTCAATAATTCCCGATTCCCCACGTCATAGTTGCGTTCAGATGGGGAGAACTTTCGAGAAAAGAAGGCACAGGGATTCATCTTAGAAGTCACAGGGTCTTTTTGGGACAAAACAGCTCCTGCACCAATCTCAGAAGCATCTACCTCCACCTGAAATGGAAGTGAGACATCAGGTTGCCATAAAACTGGAGCTGAAGTAAATCTCTGCTTAAGCTCCTGAAATGCTGAGATAGCCTCAGGAGACCAATTCAGTACATCAGCGCCCTTCTTGGACAGATCAGTCAGTGGTTTGACAATACCAAGAAAAATTACCTATAAATTTACGATAGAAATTAGCAAAACCCAAAAACTTCTGGAGGGCCGTCAAAGAAGTAGGCTGAACCCAATCATAAATGGCCTGTACCTTGGCCGGGTCCATTTCAATAGTCGATGGAGATAAGATAAATCCCAAAAATGAAATCCTCTGTACACCAAAGAGGCATTTCGATCCCTTAACAAACAGGGAATTCTCCCTCAAAATCCGGAACACAGTCCGGACGTGTTCCACATGAGAATCCCAATCACTAGAAAAGATCAAAATATCATCCAGATAGATGATCAAAAACTTATCCACAAAGTCACAGAAAATATCATTCATAAAGGACTGGAAGACAGAAGGGGCATTAGTGAGCCCAAAAGGCATCACCAGGTACTCAAAATGTCCCTCCGGAGTATTAAACGCCGTCTTCCATTCATCCCCGTACTTGATGCGAATAAGATTATACGCCCCCCTGAGGTCAAGCTTAGTAAACCAGCAGGCACTCTTAACTCTGGAGAATAAATCAGACATCAGAGGTAACGGGTACTGATATTTAACCGTCATCTTGTTAAGGGAACGATAATCAATACACGGTCTTAATGAACCATCTTTCTTGGCCACAAAAAAAAACCCAGCACCTAAAGGTGACGAGGATGGTCTAATATGACCCTTCTCCAACGACTCCTTAATATGGGATCGCATAGCATCATGTTCGGGTACTGATAAGTTGAAAAGCCGACCCTTGGGAAATTTACACCCAGGCATCAACTCAATTGCACAGTCATAACTCCTATGAGGAGGCAAAGACGCAGACTTGCTCTCACTAAATACATCAGAAAAATAGGCTAGATAATCAGGAATATCATGAGACTGAGGAGAGGTGGAGAAAACAGGAGCGTCCCTAAGAACACACTGACAACCCCAACTCACCACAGACCCAGTGTCACGGCTCCTGCTCCTGCTCATTTCTGCGCGCTCTGCCCGGCGCGCTCCAGCTTCTCGGCGTGTCCCCGCGCCCGGCCTCCAGCTCCCTCGGCGTTGGGTACGTGCACACAGCGCGCGGCCTCCTGGGTAGTGTGACGCGTTGGCCCCGCCCCCAACATGGCGGCGCCCACCACTACATATGCTCGGCGCCTGCTCTGGTAAGGCGCCTGGTTATCTTATGCGGTGACGCTGTCTGGTGCGGCGTCCACTGTGTGCTCAGGCCCCCTTCTGTTCTCTGTCCGTTCTGTGTTTAGTTCCTCTGGTTCTCCCTTGTCCGCTGCCTGCTTCGTCTCGGCCAGTCTCTCCTGTACTCTGCACTCCCAGTCTCCCTAGTGCTTTCCCTCCTCTGTCCTGCCTCCTGCTCTCCCCGCTCCGTCTTTGTTGTCTGCCTTCCTACACCTTGTATTTCATCGTGCTTCTTTGCCTTTACAGCCTCCAGTTCTGTGCTCCCCCGGCTCTCCAGTCCAGTAACCCTCTTGGTCTCTGCGCTTGCCCAGTGCTCTGCTTATCGGACACGTCTGTGCCTTCCTATCCTCTATTGCCTCAGTCGTCCCTTTGGTTCCGGCTGTTGCGGCTCTATCCCCTGGAGGTCTGTCCCTAACACTCCCTGTATAGGGGGTGGTCCTCACCTGGGCACTCGCCCCTGGGGGTTCTGGAGCCGTGACCCAGAGGGTCCACTTTCAGGTACATCTTATTTTTCCTCCTAACACCGTAACACCCAGATTTCCAATCCAAAACAGCATAACCAGGCCATGGACCCCGCTGGAACCACAGCTGTTGTGAGCTCATCTGTTCATTCATCTTTTGTGTCCGAGGATCTCCCTCTTCTGGTGAAGGAAGGTAGTGAGGCTGATTTGGATGAAAGAAACCAAACACCTGATCAGGTGGATTGTGACTGGGTAACGGGAACTTCAGATTATAAGGCAGCCGACGCCCTTCTGAGTCGCTGGTGATTTCTCTGCTGGATTCTTGGAGACCAGTCTGATTCCTGCTTCTCAAAGATAAGTTTTTGCTCTGCTATTGAACTTATTAGTTTTGGTTTTGTTTACCTTGTTTTTTAGTTCAGCCATCCCCGGCCGGGGGTGTGCTGGATTCTTTTTCCTTGATCAGTGTTCTCTTTTGCTCTGCTTCCAGAATATTCTGAGTGCTGATATAGGGTTTGAAGTCTAGTGACTTCAGGGTCCTTTTTGCTTATCAGTTGTGTTGGTAATATTTTTAGCAGGGTTTTCTCGGATTGCAGACAGCAGCTTTTCTGTCCAATCCTTTTTAGTTAGCTTGGGCCCCATCGTTTGCTCAACCTATCTTTCTATCTGTGTTAGTGTTTTCATCTTGCTTCACCGTCATTATATGTTGGGGGCTGCCTATTGCTTTGGGGTCTGCTCTGGGGCAGTCAGTTTTTCCTTTCCTCTCTTTAGGCTTATTTAGATCTCCGGCTGTGACGAGGTGTCTAGGATCACCGTAGGAACACTCCACGGCTACTGCTAGTTGTGTGATAGGATTAGGGGTCTGCAATCCGCTAGTTTCCAACCTCTCTGATTTTCTAGGCTGAGCTTGTGTTTTGTTTTTTCCTCCTCGGTGACTCAATCATAACAGAATCACCAGCCATACCGCAGATCCTAGGGTACTCAATAGCAGGAAAGAATTGTAAAAAAAAAAAAAAAGTGTCAGAATTTTTTTTGTGTATATTTTTTCCTCTTTTTCTCTGAGGCCGTAGGAGGAATATTTTTTTTTTCTGATGGAGTTTAAGCAATTGTCTGATCGTGTGGAGCAGCTTGCTGCTGAAGTGCGAGGAATTTCCACCTATCTTGCTCATTCACACGCTGCTGAACCAAAAATCCCCACTCCTGATGTGTTTTTTGGGGATCGGTCTAAATTTTTGAATTTTAAGAATATTTGTAAATTATTTCTTGCCATGAAGCCTAACGCATCGGGGAGCTCTGCACAGCAGGTTAAAATTGTCATCTCCTTGCTGCGCGGCGATCCCCAGGATTGGGCGTTTTCTTTAGTACCAGTTGATCCTATTCTAACTAATGTGGACGCATTTTTTCAGGCCTTGGGGTTGTTGTATGATGAACCTAATGCGATTGATCAAGCTGAGAAGACCCTGTTGGCATTGAGCCAGGGTCAAGATTCTGCAGAACTGTACTGTCAAAAATTCCGAAAGTGGGCGGTCCTCACCACTTGGAATGATAGTGCTTTGGCAGCTCTCTTTCGGAAGGGTTTGTCAGAAACCGTAAAAGATACTATGGTGGGATTTCCTGCTCCCTCTGGTCTTGACGATTCTATGTCATTAGCCATTCAGGTTGATCTGCGTTTACGTGAACGTAAAGTTATACGGGAAATGCTGCCACCTGTTGAACAAATGTCTGAACCTATGCAATGTGATAGAGTTTTGTCTAGGGCGCAACGTCAGGAGTTTAGAAGACGTAATAAGCTATGTTTTTTCTGTGGAGATGCCTCTCACATTATTTCTGTCTGCCCTAAACGAGAGAAACATTTTGCACACACATTTGCTGTAGGTGGTGTACAACCTATGTTTCTTCTGGCAATTACTCTGATCTGCTCCCTGTCCACATTTTCTGCTAAAGCCTTTGTGGATTCAGGAGCGGCCTTGAACCTAATGGATTTAGATTTTGCTAAACGTGGTTTCCCTATGACACCCCTGCGGACGCCTATTCCTTTGAGGGGTATTGATGCTACTCCTTTGGCAAAGAATAAATCTCAGTTTCGGACCCAGGTGGTAATGCGGGTCGCCCCAGACCATCAAGAAAATTGCAGATTTTTGGTGTTGCATAATTTGCATGATACCATCGTGCTGGGGTTCCCCTGGTTGCAAATCCATAATCCAGTTTTGGATTGGAAATCTGTGTCTGTGGTGAGTTGGGGTTGTCGTTGTGCTCTTAGTGACACTCCTGTTTTCTCCACCTCTCCCCAGTCGCATGAGGTTCCTGACTATTTGGCTGATTTTTATGATGTGTTTAGTGAGAGTAAGTCTGCGTCTTTGCCTCCTCATAGGAGTTATGACTGTGCAATTGAGCCGAGTCCGGGGTGTAAATTTCCCAAGGGTCGACTTTTTAATTTATCTGTACCCGAACATGAGGCTATGCGTTCTTATATTAAGGAGTCGTTGGAGAAGGGTCATATTAGACCATCCTCTTCACCCTTGGGTGCTGGGGTTTTTTTTGTGGCCAAGAAGGATGGTTCATTAAGGCCCTGTATTGACTATCGCTCCCTTAACAAAATTACTGTTAAATATCAGTATCCGTTACCCCTGATATCTGACCTATTTTCTAGAGTTGAAGGTGCTTCCTGGTTTACCAAGCTTGACCTCAGGGTGGCGTATAATCTTATTCGCATTAAGCATGGGGATGAATGGAAGACAGCGTTTAATACTCCGGAGGGACATTTTGAGTACCTGGTGATGCCTTTTGGGCTCACTAACGCCCCTTGTTATGAGCTCATTTTCTCCTTCACCTCTGATGCCCGATGAACTCCCTCTGCTGGTGAATGGAGGTAGTAAAACTGATCTGGATGGGAGAGACCTGTCATCAGATCAGGTGGAGTGGGATTGGACATCCGGAATCTCTGAGTGGCTATAAGGCTGCCGACGCCCTGCTGGGTTGCTAGTGATACTTCTCTGCTCAGAGCTCTGGCCTCCAGTTTGTTCCAGTCTTCTAAAAGCTAAGTTTGCTCTTCTGTTGTTTCATGAGATTTTGTCTGGTTTACTTAGTGCCTGTGTTCAGCCAGCCCTGGCTAGGACTGGCTGGACTCCATTTTTGTCTCTGATCAATTGCTCTTTTTTTGCTCTGTTTGCAGAATATACCTGAGGGCTGATATAGGTATTTGGAAGTCTAGTGACTTCAGGGCCTTTTTTCTATCAGACGTGTTGGCATTATTTTTGGTATTGTTTTTGCGTGATTGCAGACAGCAGCTTTTCTGTCCTGTCCTATCTAGTTAGTAAGGGCCCCATCGTTTGCTCAGCCTGTCTTTCTATCTGTGTTTGTGTTTTCTTCTGTTTTCACCGTCAATACATGTTGGGGGCTGCCTATTGCTTTGGGGTCTGCTCTGGGGCAGTTTAGATTTCCCCTTTCTTTCTTTAGGTTTATTTAGTCCTCCGGCTGTGATCGAGGGGTCTAGGACCACCGTAGGAACCCCCCACTGCTACTGTTAGTTGTGGTGTATAGGATCAGGGGTCTGCAATCCGCTAGTTACCAACCTCTCGGTTTTTTTGGACTTAGCGTGTATTTTTGTTTTCCTCCGGTGACTCAATCATAACAGCCCCTTCTGTCTTCCAGTGCTTCATAAATTATATTTTCCGGGACTTTGTGGATAAGTTTCTGATCATCTATTTGGATGATATTTTGATCTTTTCCAGGGATTGGGACTCTCATGTGGAACATGTTCGGACTGTGTTCCGGATTTTGAGGGAAAACTCCCTGTATGTTAAGGGATCGAAATGCATTTTTGGTGTACAGAGGATTTCATTTTTGGGATTTATTTTGTCTCCGTCAACTATTGAAATGGACCCGGCCAAGGTACAGGCCATTTATGATTGGGTGCAGCCCACTTCTTTGAAGGCTCTCCAGAAGTTTTTGGGTTTTGCTAATTTTTATCGTAAGTTTATAGCCAATTTTTCTGTTATTGCCAAACCATTGACTGATTTGACTAAGAAGGGCGCTGATTTGCTGAATTGGTCTCCAGAGGCTGTTTCTTCTTTTCAGGAGCTGAAGCGGAGGTTCACTTCTCCGGTTTTGCGACAACCCGATGTCTCAATTCCATGTCAGGTGGAGATGGATGCTTCAGAGACTGGTGGAGGAGCTGTTTTGTCCCAAAAAGATCCTGTGACATCTAGAATGAACCCTGTGCCTTCTTTTCCCGAAAGTTCTCTCCTTCGGAACGCAACTATGATGTGGGGAATCGAGAACTGTTGGCCATGAAGTGGGCATTTGAGGAGTGGAGACATTGGTTGGAGGGAGCTAGACATCAAGTTGTGGTCCTCACTGACCACAAGAATTTGATCTACCTTGAGTCGGCTAAACGCTTGAATTCGAGACAGGCCAGGTGGGCCTTGTTTTTCACACGTTTTGATTTTGTGGTCTCCTTTCTTCCGGGCAGTAAAAACGTTAAGGCTGATGCCCTCTCTAGGATTTTTTTGGCCGATTCTCCCATTGTGACCAAGCCTGCTACCATCTTAGGTGAGGGGGTGGTTCTTTCTGCCATCTCGCCTGATTTGAGACGTGCTCTGGAGAAGTTTTAGGAGGATAAGCCTGTTGTCCCAGTGGTAGGTTATATGTTCCTGACCAGTGGAGGAGGAAAGTGATGTCTGAGGTTCATTGCTCCGCGTTGGCTGGTCATCCAGGTATTTTTGGTACTAGAGATTTGGTGAGTCAGTCTTTTTGGTGGCCTGCCTTGTCTCATGATGTCAGAAATTTTGTGCAGTCCTGTGGGACTTGCTCCCGATCTAAGCCTTGTTCTAGTGGGTTGTTGATGCCTTTGCCGGTGCCCAGGAGGCCATGGACCCATATTTCAATGGATTTTATTTCTGATCTGCCTGTCTCTCAGAGGATGACTGTTATCTGGGTGATTTGTGATAGATTCTCTAAGATGGTCCATCTTGTACCACTCCCTAAGTTGCCATCTTCCTCAGAGTTGGTGCCCTTGTTTTTGCAACAGGTGGTTCGCTTGCATGGGATTCCTGAGAACATTGTATCGGACAGAGGAGTTCAGTTTGTCTCTAGATTCTGGAGGACCTTTTGTTCCAAGTTGGGAATTCAGTTGTCCTTCTCCTCTGCATTTCACCCTCAGACCAATGGGCAGACGGAGAGAACAAACCAGACTTTGGAGGCTTATTTGAGATGTTTTATATCTGCTGATCAGGATGATTGGGTCTCATTTTTACCCTTGGCCGAATTTGCTTTAAATAATAGAGCTAGTTCTGCCACTTTGATGTCACCCTTTTTCTGTAACTTTGGGTTTCATCCTCGATGTCATGGTTAGGACATGGTTAATGTCCTGTTCTGACAGGGTTAACATTGCCGGCCTCTCTTTGGATCTGGGAGGGGTATTTATGCTCACTCATACTGGCATTCTCTGTCAGTTATACTGCTATGCTGGTGTGTCTGACCCCTGGTGTGTGTGTACTCTGTATTGTTTGTTTGCTTCCCGTGTATGACCCGGCTTGTTCCTTCACTCTGTACTCCGTCTCTCGTTTTTGGTACCATTGTCTTTTCTGGTTCTGACCTCCTGGCTTGGCTATTGTTACTCCGTTACAGTTTACCCCTATTGTACCGTCTATTGCCCGTTCTGGTTTTCTGATCTATTGCTACGTCCTGACTATTCTTTCTGTCTAATCCCTTTGGTACTGTCCTGCTATCTCGTGCTTTGACCTCGGCTTGATCTGGTTTCTGTCTATGCCCCTTGGTAACATTGTCCTGTAGTTACCCTTCTAGGAGTTTCCCTGCAGCTCCTAGCTCTGTGGAGCTTAGGCCACGCCCCCAGCAGTCACGTGATTCAGGTCCTGGAGCATGCATTGTCACCACTGCTGCTCGCTCCGCAGGTATCTTTTTGCACAGTCTTTGTACTCAGGACACGTGCCCTGGCTCAGTGAGCAAGTGCAGTGCGGTGTTCCTGACATTATAACTGACCGTTTCAGTATTTTTTTCCTCTGAGGAAAAAAAAAAAAAAAGGGAAAAAAGTGTGTGTTATCCTCATGGATCCCATACAGGCCTTGGCTGATCGAGTCAAGCACCTGACCCAAATGTTCCATAAACTCAATGTGGAACAGCGCACGATGGCCCAGACCCAGCAACAGTTGGTGGTTACTGTGCAGGGGGCTGTCGATGCAGGGGCTTCTAGTTCTGGGGGTAGGGATGTGTCATTAGCATCCCCCGAATCTCCAGTCAAATTGCCCAATCCCTTCTCAGGGGATAAAAAGGAGTTCAGGTCTTTCAGAGAAGGATGCAAACTTTTTTTTTCTCTAAGGCCCCACTCCTCCGGGGATGAGTTCCAGAGGGTGGGGGTCATTATTTCCCTACTTCGGGGGGGGCTCCACAGGCATGGGCTTTCTCTCTCTCTTCCTCTGCTCCTGAACGTATGTCAGTGAACTTGTTCTTTGAGGCTCTGGGGCACATTTATGACGAGCCTGATAGAGTGCGTCTCGCAGAGGATATGGTGATGAATGTGACACAGGGAAGACACTCTGCTGAATGGTTCTGCTCTGAGTTTAGACGTTGGACCGCCGAAGTATCCTGGAATGACGCCGCCCTGAGGGGGTTGTTTCGCAGGGGCCTTTGTGACCGTCTGCAGGACGCTCTGGCATTACATCCGCCTCCTGATACCCTGGAGGACGCCATGATGCAGGCGGTCCGTATGGACCGGAGACTCCGTGCTAGAGGAATGATGCAACAAGAGTCTCCCTTGTACCCCAAATTGTGTGACACTTCACCCGTATCTGAGCCCATGAACGTTGGGTCAGTCTCGGTTAAGGAGAAAGAGAGAAGGCACCGCAGAGACAACCTACTATGTTTTTACTGTGGAGCCTCTGGACATTGGAAAAGGAATTGTCCCTCCTGCCCTTCTTCAGAGAAACCTTCAGAGAAACGACTGAGTCTGGGCAACAATCGAGGAGGTTGTCCAGACTCCCAGGTACATTTTTTCTCACGTATAAAAATGGTCCTCCAGGTTGAATTGGAAATTGCTGGCGGTCCTGTTATGACCACCGCCTTTGTTGACTGTGGTTCCTCCATTAATCTGATTGATGCCCAAGTTGTGACACTTAATAAGATAGGGACAGTCAGGTTAAAAGACCCTGTTTAAATTGTGGCTGTGGATTCATCCCCTCTTACCCGGGATGGAATTTGTTTTATGTCTGAAGTTTTTTCTATGAAAGTGGGTTCTACTCATGTGGAAAATTTAAGTTGTTTCGTTATGAATAATCTGCCTGCAGGACTGGTGTTGGGAATGCCCTGGTTGCAACGCCACAATCCTCTTATTGATTGGGTGAAGGGGGAGATCACCCGTTGGGGATGTAATGATAATGGTCTGTGTTGTAACCCGGTTCCTTTTGTCAATCCGATAAAATCTGTATCTGTGTCATCTGTCGGTCTGGAGGGTATTCCGGAGTACCTGAGAGACCTTAAAGATGTGTTTTCCGAAAGCGAGGCCGAGGCGCTCCCACCACATAGACCATATGATTGTGCTATCGATTTAGTACCTGGAGCCAAATTACCCAAGGCTCGTTTGTTTAATTTGTCCGGGCCTGAGCGCCAAGCTATGAAAGAGTACATTAAAGAAAGCCTTCGCAAGGGGCATATTCGGCCCTCGGTCTCACCCGTGGCAGCGGGGTTTTTCTTTGTAAACAAAAAAGATGGTGGGTTGCGACCGTGCCTCGACTTTCGAGAATTGAACAAAATTACTGTTAAGAACTTCGCAAGGGGCATATTCGGCCCTCGGTCTCACCCGTGGCAGCGGGGTTTTTCTTTGTAAAGAAAAAAGATGGTGGGTTGCGACCGTGCCTCGACTTTCGAGAATTGAACAAAATTACTGTTAAGAACACGTACCCTCTCCCGTTGATTCCTGATCTATGCAATCAACTCACGGGGGCCAAATGGTTTTCTAAGCTCGATCTACGATGGGCTTATAACCTTATAAGGATCCGGGAGGGGGACGAATGGAAAACAGCGTTCCTGACAACTGAGGGGCTGTTTGAAAACTTGGTTATGCCCTTCGGCCTCACTAATGCTCCTGCGGTTTTTCAGAACTTCATTAATGTTGTTTTTTCGGACTTGATTGGACGTTATGTAGTCATTTACCTGGATGACATCTTGATTTACTCTGAGGACAGTCAGTCACACTTGCATCATCTGCGTACGGTGCTTATGAGACTCCGGGAGAACCATTTGTATGCTAAGCTAGAGAAGTGCTCATTTTTTATGCAGGAACTGTCTTTTCTGGGTGTAATTGTATCCGGGGAGGGATTCCGCATGGATCCAGGGAAGGTTCAGGCCATTACAGATTGGGTGCAGCCTCATGACCTGAAGGGGTTGCAGCGATTTCTGGGCTTCGCTAATTATTATAGGAAGTTCATTAAAGGGTTCTCGCAGGTGGTAAAACCCTTGACGGACCTCACTCTTAAAGGGGCAGATGTAAAAAGTTGGTCTGTGGCCGCAAAAAATTCCTTCCTGGCATTAAAGAAGTGTTTTACTACAGCCCCTGTGTTGGTACAACCCGATTCGTCAAGACCTTTTATCGTCGAGGTCGACGCTTCGGAGGTGGGGGTGGGGGCAGTATTGTCACAGGGCCCCTCTACCCTGACTAACCTCAAACCCTGTGCCTTTTTCTCTAAGAAGTTCTCGTCGGCCGAGAGAAACTATGATGTCGGTAACAGGGAACTGTTAGCAGTTAAATTGGCCTTTGAAGAATGGAGGCATTTTTTGGAGGGGGCCGCTCATCCCATTACGGTCGTCACTGATCATAAAAACCAGGCCTATATCGAGTCTGCTAAGAGATTGACCCCCAGACAGGCTCGGTGGGCACTTTTTTCTCGCTTTCAATTTACCATCACGTTCCGACCAGGGTCTAAAAATGTAAAGGCAGATGCCTTATCCCGAAGTTTTGATTCTGTGTCCCCTCCAGAACCTCCTTCCTCCATTCTTCAACCGGGAGTGGTTGTAGCCGAAATCTCCTCTGAGTTACAGAGAGAGATTCTGGAAGCACAAGCACAAGCCCCCAGGAATAAACCCCCAGGTAAATTGTTTGTACCCGAACAATTCCGTCCCACACTCCTTCAAGAATTTCATGACTCTATGTTAAGTGCACACCCTGGTATTGCAGCTACCCGGGGGGCAGTGGCTAGGGGTTTTTGGTGGCCCTCTATGGGTACTGATATAAAAAGGTTTGTGAATACTTGTGGGGTGTGTGCGCGCTCTAAAAGCTCTCAGGTCCGGCCGGCCGGGGAATTGGTGCCTTTGCCAATTCCGGATAAACCATGGACACACCTGTCCATGGACTTTATCACTAACCTTCCACCTTCCAAGGGCAACTCAGTGGTATGGGTAGTGGTTGATAGATTTTCTAAGCAAGCCCACTTTGTGCCATTACCTGCGTTACCATCTGCTGAAACCTTGGCTCGTTTGTTTATACAGCACATTGTTCGACTGCATGGAGTGCCTGTGAACGTGGTGTCGGACAGGGGTGTGCAATTTGTGGCCAGGTTATGGAGAGAGTTTTGTATGAAGTTGGGGGTCACGTTGTCATTCTCTTCTGCCTATCACCCAGAATCTAACGGACAAACGGAACGCACCAACCAGTCATTGGAGCAGATTCTGAGATGCCTGGCCTCCTCCAGACAGGAAGACTGGTGTGAGGTATTGCCCATGGCAGAATTTGCATTCAACTGTCGGGTTAATCAGTCTACCGGAAAGCCTCCCTTTCTGGTCAATTATGGGTTTGTTCCGCAGTTTGGGGAATTCTCCCGTATGGATTCGGATTGCCCTGGTGCCGAGGGGATGGTACAACAATTAAAAACCCTATGGAAGGAGGTACAGGGGAACATCTCCAAAGCCCAGAAGAAGTTCAAACATTTTGCAGACAGGAGGGGGGTGGTTCCTGCGTTGACAGTGGGGGAAAAAGTCTGGTTGTCCACTCGTAACATCAAACTTAAAATACCCTCTATGAAGTTGGGCCCCAAATTTATTGGCCCATACAAGATTGTAGAGGTGATCAACCCGGTGGCATACAGATTACAGTTGCCCACCTCCTTCAAAATCTATAACGTCTTCCACAGGTCCCTATTAAAACCTGTGGGGACAGTTAGAGAAGATCCCTCATCCGTGGCTCCACCAGTGTTGGTAGAGGGTCAACTGGAGTACGAGGTAGGGCGCATCATTGATTCGCGGTGGGTGCGCCGGAGACTTCAGTACCTTATCCATTGGAAGGGATATTCCGTTGAGGATCGATCGTGGGTTCCGGCCAGTTCGGTGCACGCTGATCGACTGGTGCGGGCTTTTCATGCCAGGTACCCTGAGAAACCTGGGGGTCCGGTGGCCCCCCATTAAGAGGGGGGTACTGTCATGGTTAGGACATGGTTAATGTCCTGTTCTGACAGGGTTAACATTGCCGGCCTCTCTTTGGATCTGGGAGGGGTATTTATGCTCACTCATACTGGCATTCTCTGTCAGTTATACTGCTATGTTGGTGTGTCTGACCCCTGGTGTGTGTGTACTCTGTATTGTTTGTTTGCTTCCCGTGTATGACCCGGCTTGTTCCTTCACTCTGTACTCCGTCTCTCGTTTTTGGTACCATTGTCTTTTCTGGTTCTGACCTCCTGGCTTGGCTATTGTTACTCCGTTACAGTTTACCCCTATTGTACCGTCTATTGCCCGTTCTGGTTTTCTGATCTATTGCTACGTCCTGACTATTCTTTCTGTCTAATCCCTTTGGTACTGTCCTGCTATCTCGTGCTTTGACCTCGGCTTGATCTGGTTTCTGTCTATGCCCCTTGGTAACATTGTCCTGTAGTTACCCTTCTAGGAGTTTCCCTGCAGCTCCTAGCTCTGTGGAGCTTAGGCCACGCCCCCAGCAGTCACGTGATTCAGGTCCTGGAGCATGCATTGTCACCACTGCTGCTCGCTCCGCAGGTATCTTTTGCACAGTCTTTGTACTCAGGACACGTGCCCTGGCTCAGTGAGCAAGTGCAGCGCGGTGTTCCTGACACTCGATTTTCTTCAGGGCAGGTGGAGTCTTCTGCCTGTCCAGGGGTTGACACTGTGGTGGAGCAGATTTGGGACCAAGTGGTGGATAAGTTGTCTCTTTCCCAGGAAAAGGCCCAGCGGTTTTCTAACCGGCATAGGACCATTGGTCCCCGGTTTAAAGTGGGTGATATGGTCCGGTTGTCATCAAAGAATATCTCTATGAAAGTGGCTTCTCCAAAGTTTAAGCCTAGATTTATTGAACCTTACAAGATTTTGGAGATTATTAATCCGGTCTCTTTTCGGTTGGCTCTTCCTGTTACATTTAAGATTTATAATATGTTTCATAAGTCCTTGTTGAAGAGGTTTGTTGAACCAGTGGTTCCTATGGCGGCACCTCCTGACCCTGTGTTGGTTGAAGGTAACATGGAGTATGAGGTAGAGAAGATACTGGATTCCCGTCTGGCTAGACGGAGACTCCAGTATTTGGTTAAGTGGAAGGGTTATGGTCAGGAGGATAATTCCTGGGTCTCTGCCTCTGATATTCATGCCAAAAGATTGGTGCGTGCTTTTCATCGGGCTCATCCTGATTGGCCTGGTGGCTTGGATGAGGGTTCGGTGACCCCTCCTCAAGGGGGAGGTACTGTTGTGAGCTCATCTGTTCATTCATCTTTTGTGTCCGAGGATCTCCCTCTTCTGGTGAAGGAAGTGAGGCTGATTTGGATGAAAGAAACCAAACACCTGATCAGGTGGATTGTGACTGGGTAACGGGAACTTCAGATTGGATATAAGGCAGCCGATGCCCTTCTGAGTCGCTGGTGATTTCTCTGCTGGATTCTTGGAGACCAGTCTTATTCCTGCTTCTCAAAGATAAGTTTTTGCTCTGCTATTGAACTTATTAGTTTTGGTTTTGTTTACCTTGTTTTTTTAGTTCAGCCATCCCCGGCCGGGGGTGTGCTGGATTCTTTTTGCTTGATCAGTGTTCTCTTTTGCTCTGCTTCCAGAATATTCTGAGTGCTGATATAGGGTTTGAAGTCTAGTGACTTCAGGGTCCTTTTTGCTTATCAGTTGTGTTGGTAATATTTTTAGCAGGGTTTTCTCGGATTGCAGACAGCAGCTTTTCTGTCCAATCCTTTTTAGTTAGCTTGGGCCCCATCGTTTGCTCAACCTATCTTTCTATCTGTGTTAGTGTTTTCATCTTGCTTCACCGTCATTATATGTTGGGGGCTGCCTATTGCTTTGGGGTCTGCTCTGGGGCAGTCAGTTTTTCCCTTTCCTCTCTTTATGCTTATTTAGATCTCCGGCTGTGACGAGGTGTCTATGATCACCGTAGGAACACTCCACGGCTACTGCTAGTTGTGTGATAGGATTAGGGGTCTGCAATCCTCTAGTTTCCAACCTCTCTGATTTTCTGGGCTGAGCTTGTGTTTTGGTTTTTCCTCCTCGGTGACTCAATCATAACACACTGCCGCTCAGAAAGAGTTAGTTTTCCTTCGGGAGAACCAAACGCGCATGATGTCCTTCATGACAACCATGGACTCGTGTCTTTCCGCCCTTCAGTCCTCTGACCCTGGAAACGTTGCCCAGTTGGCTGGCTTGCAACAGGAATTGGCTCAGCAGCAAGACACCCAGTCGCATATTCTAAGCTACATGGCTTCGGTGGACGGTCGGTTGCTCGCTTTGCACTCGGCCGCATCTGCTCCTCCAGCCGCGGGTTCCCATCCTCCTCCACGGTTAGCCAAGCCACCCCGATATAGCAGAGATGCCAAATTATGCCGGGGTTTTTTAAATCAGTGCCGTCTCCATTTTGAACTGCTGCCCCAGCAGTACCCCACTGACTGAGCCAAAGTGGCCTTCATCATTTCTCATCTAGAGGGGGACGCTTTGGCTTGGGTCAACCCGCTCTGGGAACGTGATGACCCAGTAGTTACACAGCTTTCCATTTTTCTGGATATTTTTCGTCGAGTTTTTGATGAACCGGGCCGTTTAGCTTCCACCACTGAGGCTTTGTTTAACTTATGTCAGGCTTCTTTAACTGTGGGCCAGTATGCTATCCAGTTTAGGACTCTCTCCTCAGACTTGGGTTCGAATAATGAAGCCTTGGTGGGCGCTTTCTGGCGAGGCCTCTCAAGTCGTATAAAGGATGAGCTCACTGGTCGTGACACCCCAACTGCTCTTGAGGATTTGATCTCTTTAGCTACCCAAATTGATCTCCGCTTTCAAGAGCGTGCCAGGGAGAGAAGGGTCTCTCGTCCATTTTCTTCTGTCCGCAGGCCACCCAGTCCTCGACCTAGGAGTCTCCCTTCACCTCTGGCACCCAAACCCATGCAGGTGGATCGCCTGAAGCTCTCTGACCAGCGTCGTAGGGAGAGGAGCCTCCACGGTCAGTGTTTCTACTGCGGTAGCGGTTCCCACCTCATCCGAACTTGTCCGGAGCGTCCGGAAAACTTCTCCGCCTAGGCCAGGTAAGAGAGGCCTCCCTAGGTGTATATGATACCTCTCTCCCTCTCACTTTGTCCTCTTGCATGTTGGTGGGAAGTGGGCTTCTCTGGTGGCCTATGTGGACTCGGATGCCGCCGGGAATTTTATCAGGCTAGAGGAGGTTAATAAGCTTTCTGTTCCCGTGAGGACCTTGCAAAAACTGCAAGTTCTCACCTCCGTAGATGGTTGACCCCTGCTAGAGACTGTTACTTTAGTTACTCATGAAGTGGAGTTGCAGGTGGGGGCGCTGCACAAGGAGAAAATCACGTTTTACGTCAGCAGGTATTTCTCACCCTATCCTGCTTGGTCTTCCTTGGCTGCGGCTCGACGAGCCCACCTTAGATTGGCATAGTGGCAACGTCTTGCGCTGGGGGGAGTCTTGTCAGGCTCAGTGTCTGCTGTCGGTGTGTCCCGTAGGTGTCCCTCGTCCTTCCCTTGTTCCCCATGGATTGCCATCGGTGTACCATGATTTTTTGGATGTTTTTGACAAGAGGCTGAGACTCTTCCTCCGCACCGTCCCTACGACTTCCCCATCGAGCTCGTTCCTGGCACCATTCCGCCTCGTGGTAGGATTTATCCTCTCTCCCCGGCTGAGACCCAAGCCATGTCTGAATACATCCAGGACAACTTGGTCAGAGGCTTCATTCGGAAGTCTTCGTCTCCTGCAGGAGCAGGCTTCTTTTTCGTAAAAAAGAAAGATGGGTCCCTGCGCCCGTGCATCGATTATCGTGGCTTGAATCGTATCACCGTGAAGAATAAATATCCACTACCTCTCATCTCTGAGCTTTTTGATCGCTTGAAGGGGGCACGTATGTTCACTAAGCTTGATCTATGAGGGGCCTACAATCTGGTTCGCATACACTCCGCGGACGATTGGAAGACTGCGTTTAACAAGCGAGATGGACACTATGAGTATTTGGTTATGCCCTTTGCAATGCACCTGCAGTATTCCAAGAACTCGTTAATGAGGTCTTTCGGGATCTCCTCTACTCCTGTGTCGTAGTCTACCTAGACGACATCTTGGTCTTCTCTCCTGATCTGGCCACACATCGCCGAGACGTCCTCCAAGTCCTTCTACGTCTCAGAGAGAACCACCTTTTTGCCAAGTTGGAGAAATGCCTCTTTGAGCAAACTTCATTGCCTTTTCTTGGTTTTATCGTTTCGAACTCGGGATTAGAGATGGATCCTGAGAAAGTCTCGGCAGTTCTCAATTGGCCACGTCCTCTCGGAGTCAAGGCAATTCAGCGTTTTTTCGGTTTTGCCAATTATTATAGGCAATTTATCCTTCATTTCTCTTCTTTGTCTAAACCCATCTCAGCTCTTGTCCGCAAAGGGGCCGATCCCAATCATTGGCCCTCTGAAGCAGAGGCTGCCTTCGAGGCCCTGAAGCAAGAATTCGCTAAGTCTTCTGTACTTCATCGCCCGGATGCCAGCAGGCCATTCATCCTCGAGGTTGAAGCATCCTCGGTGGGAGCTGGAGCAGTTCTTCTGCAGAAATCCTCCTCGGGCTGCACTCTTACCTGTGGATTCTTTTCTAAGGCTTTCTCCGCTCCCGAACGTAACTATGCTGTGGGAGATAGAGAACTCTTGGCCATAAAGATGGCTCTTGAGGAATGGCCCCACCTTCTCGAGGGTGCTCTCCATCCGTTCATCATTTTCACGGATCACAAGAATTTTGCCTATCTTCAGTCCGCCCAGAGGCTCAACCCTCGACAGGCCAGATGGTCACTGTTTTTCAAAAGATTTGACTTCGAACTCCACTTCCGACCCAGGGAGAGGAACATCAAGGCGGATGCTCTTTCACGGTCCTTCCTGTCTATTGACAAGGAGGAGGGTCCAATCCATCTCATTGACCCTGCCAAGATCCTTACCGTGGCTCCTGTAAGCCTGGTCTCCCCACCATCTGGAAAGACCTTTGTTCGGAGTGGAGATAGATTAAAAGTTCTACGCTGGAGTCACTCATCAAGATTCTCTGGACATGCCGGAGTTAACAAGACTCTCTCGCTTGTTTCCCACCATTACTGGTGGCCTTCGCTTTGCAAAGATGTCCAAGACTTCATCGTCTCCTGTCCTTCTTGCGCCCGGAACAAGGTTCCCAGGCATGCTCCTGCGGGACTCCTGCATCCGTTATCTATACCTGCAAACCCATGGACTCATATTGCCATGGATTTCATCACTGACTTGCCTCCCTCGTCTAGATGTACTGTGATATTGGTGGTCGTGGATCGATTTTCCAAAATGGCCCACTTCATCGCTCTGCCTGGTCTACCTACCGCTCCTGAGTTGGCAAAGATCTTTTTGCTTCACATTTTTCGCCTCCATGGTTTCCCTCAGCATATTGTCTCAGATCGAGGAGTCCAGTTTACCTCCCGTTTTTGGTGAGCTCTCTGCGGATTGCTGAAGATAACATTGGATTTCTCCTCAGCCTATCACCCTCAGTCGAATGGTCAAGTCGAGCGAGTCAACCAAGTGTTAACATCTTACCTTCGGCATTTTTCCAATGCTCATCAAGACGACTGGGTCTCTCTCCTTCCTTGGGCGGAATTCGCCTACAACAATCATCCAAGTGAAGCCTCCTCCAAATCACCTTTTTTTGTGGTTTTTGGTCAACACCCTGGCATTCCTCTTCCCGTGTCCCCCACCTCGGGTGTGCCGGCAGCGGATTCCTTGTCTGTGGACTTCTCTCAGATTTGGAGGGAGACCAAAGTGGCTCTTGAGAGTGCCAGCCTCAGAATGAAGTGCTATGCCGACAAGAGACGGCTAGACGTTCCCCCGTATCGCCCTGGGGATAAGGTTTGGTTAGCTTCCCAACATATCAGGTTGAAAATTCCCTCCTACAAGTTAGGTCCACGTTACATTGGTCCCTTTGAGGTCTTAAGCCGCATCAACGACGTGGCCTACAAGTTGAGACTACCCGTCTCACTAAAGATTCCCAACACCTTCCATGTATCTCTCCTTAAACCAGCCGTGTTTAACCACTTTCATTCTGCACCTTCTCAAACCTCCCAACCATGTAGCTCGGATAACACCTTTGAGGTACGAGATATTTTGGCTATGAAAACTGTTAAGGGAAAGACTGTTTTTGATTGATTGGAAGGGCTTTGGTCCCGAGGAGAGATCATGGGAACCCCAGGAGAATATTGATGCTCCGCGCATCATGAGATGGTTTCTCTCCAACGTTAGGAGGAGGGGGCGTAGAGAGGGGGGTACTGTCACGGCTCCTGCTCACCTCTCTGCGCGCTCTGCCTGGCGCGCTCCTGCTTCTCGGCGTGTCTCCGAGCCCGGCCTCCAGCTCCCTCGGCGTCGAGTACGTGCACACAGCGCGTGGGCCTCCTGGGTAGTGTGACGCGTTGGCCCCGCCCCCAACATGGCGGCACCCACCGCTACATATGCTCGGCGCCTGCTCTGGTAAGGCGCCTGGTTATCTTATGCGGTGACGCTGTCTGGTGCGGCGTCCACTGTGTGCTCAGGCCCCCTTCCGTTCTCTGTCCATTCTGTGTTTAGTTCCTCTGGTTCTCCCTTGTCCGCTGCCTGCTTCATCTCGGCCAGTCTCTCCTGTACTCTGCACTCCCAGTCTCCCTAGTGCTTTCCCTCCTCTGTCCTGCCTCCTGCTCTGTCTCTGTTGTCTGCCTTCCTATGCCTTGTATTTCATTGTGCTTCTTTGCCTTTACAGCCTCCAGTTCTGTGCTCCCCCGG
This sequence comes from Dendrobates tinctorius, assembly GCF_039654945.1. Classification (NCBI taxonomy): domain Eukaryota; kingdom Metazoa; phylum Chordata; class Amphibia; order Anura; family Dendrobatidae; genus Dendrobates; species Dendrobates tinctorius. The sequence goes on from NW_027361688.1 coordinate 7,510,965, forward strand.
CTCTCCGGTCCAGTAACCCTCTTGGTCTCTGCGCTTGCCCGGTGCTCTGCTTATCAGACACGTCTGTGCCTTCCTATCCTCTATTGCCTCAGTCGTCCCTTTGGTTCCGGCTGTTGCGGCTCTATCCCCTGGAGGTCTGTCCCTAACACTCCCTGTATAGGGGGTGGTCCTCACCTGGGCACTCGCCCCTGGGGGTTCTGGAGCCGTGACCCAGAGGGTCCACTTTCAGGTACATCTTATTTTTCCTCCTAACACCGTAACACCCAGATTTCCAATTCAAAACTGGATTATGAGTTTGCAACCACGGAAAACCCATAACAATAGTATCATGCAAATTATGCAGCACCAAAAATTTACAATTTTCTTGGTGGTCTGGGGCAACTCGCATTATCACCTGGGTCCAAAACTGAGGTTTATTCTCCGCCAAAGGAGTAGCATAAATACCCCTCAAAGGAAAAGGCGTCATGGAAAAACCACAACGTTTAGCAAAGTCCAAATCCATCAGATTCAATGCTGCTCCTGAATCCACAAAAGCCTTCGTGGAAAACGTGGATAAGGAGCAGATCAGAGTAATTGCCAAAAGAAACTTAGGTTGTATACTGCCCACAGCAAATGTGTGTGCAAAACGTTTCTCTCGTTTTGGGCAGACAGAAATAATATGAGAGGAGTCTCCACAGAAAAAACACAGCTTATTACGCCTTCTAAACTCCTGACATTGCGCCCTAGACAAAACCCCATCACATTGCATAGGTTCAGACGTTAGTTCAAAAGGTTGCAGCGCCTCCCGTGTAGTTTTACGTTCACGTAAACGCCGATTAACTTGAATGGCTAATGATATAGAATCATCCAGACCAGAGGGAACAGGAAATCCCACCATAACATCTTTTACGGTCTCTGATAAACCCTTCCGAAAGAGAGCTGCCAATGCACTATCATTCCATGTAGTAAGGACCGCCCACTTTCGGAATTTTTGACAGTATAACTCTGCAGAATCCTGACCCTGGTTTAATGCCAACAGGGTTCTCAGCTTGATCAACAGCATTAGGTTCATCATACAACAACCCCAAGGCTTGAAAAAATGCATCTACATTAGTCAGAATAGGATTTTCTGGTGTCAGAGAAAAAGCCCAATCCTGGGGATCGCCGCGCAGCAAGGAGATGACAATTTTAACCTGCTGCACAGAGCTCCCCGATGAACTAGGCTTCAAGGCCAGAAATAATTTACAATTATTCTTAAAATTCAGAAATTTAGACCGATCCCCAGAAAACAAATCAGGAGTAGGGATCTTAGGTTCAGCAGCATGTGACTGAATGAGGTAGGTGGAAATTCCCTGCACTTCAGCAGCCAGCTGCTCCACATGATCAGACAATTGCTTAATCTCCATTAGGAAAGAAAAAAAAAATCCCCCTACGGCCCCAGAGAAAAAAAAGTAAAGAATATATATAAAAAAAATTCTGTCACTTTTTTTCTTTTTTAACAACTTTTTCCTGCTTTTGAGTACCCTAGAATCTGCGGTATGGCTGGTGATTCTGTTATGAATGGGTCACCGAGGAGAAAAAAGCCAAAACAAGCTAAGTCACAGAAAACCAGAGAGGTTGGTAACTATGCAGATTGCAGATCCCTGATCTTACCACACAACTAGCAGTAGTCGTGGAGCGTGCCTACGATGTTCCTAGATGCCTCGTCACGGTCGGAGGACTAAATAAGCCTAAAGCAAGAAAAGGGAAAACTAACTGCCCCAGAGCAGACCCCAAAGAAATAGATAGCCCCCAAACATGTATTGACGGTGAAACAAGATGAAGGCACAAACACAGGCAGGAAAATAGGCTGCGCAAACGATGGGGCCCAAACTAACTAGACAGGAAAGGAAAGACACTGTCTGCAACCTGCAAAAAACTCTACAAAAATCATGTCCAACACTTCTGATAGCAAAATTAACCCTGAAGTCACTAGACTTCTCCCACTATATCAGCACTCTGAAATATTCTGAGACAGAGCAAAAAGAGACCGAACTAGTAAGGGACAAAAAGCCAATTGGCAAAATACTGATAAATAAGAGTGGAAATTCAGCACAGCCCCCAGCCGGAGCTGGCTGACCACACAAAAAACTGAATAGACCAACAAAATCAAGTGTGAACATTAGCAGAAAAACTTAGCTTTAGATGACTGGAACAGAGCTGAAAACCAAGAGCTGACAAGCCAGAAGGAATCACCAGCAACTGAATAGGGCGTCGGCTGTCTTAAATCCAATCTGAGAATCCTGAGGTCCAATCGTCATCCTCATTCTCAGGTGGCAGATTTCCACCGATCAAATCAGCCTCACTACCTCCTGTTACCACCAGAGGGAGTCTGGAAGGGGAACTCACAACTGGTGAATCAGAGAATGAACTCACAACAGGGGACACAGGAACCATGGGTGTATGCTGCTGCCACTAGGAGGCTGACACTATGCAAATAAGAAAGTTAGCTCCTCCTCCACAATATACACCCCATCGACTGGCGCTCAATTACTCAGTTTAGCTTAGTGTCAGTAGGAGGTGGACACGGGTCTTTCATTAGACCGTTATCTACCTCAGTGTGCGTCGTTTATTTACAGGTTCCGGAGGGATACAGAGTGAATAGTCACATCTGTATTCCCACAAAGAGACTATTCCTCATATGTCTACCGGCCAGGAACATGTATGCGTGTTCGCCTTCTGTCTCTCACCCACTCGCCTACCAGAGCCTGTCGGTGGATGGAGACACGGTCTGCAACTGGAAATGGGGTAAGTCAGAACTGCAGAAGGTAAGTATCAGCAGGCTGAACCCCTCTCTCCTTCCCATGATAGTAATCCCCCTGGGCTGTGGGGAACGGGCAAGCTTCCTTAAGCGGCATTACCTGTATTTAGTGTTCTCAGCGCCAGCGCCGCAAAACTGCGGTTCTCTTTAGACCTCCGCGCTCTCCGGCAGCCGCCGTTTCTAATCCAGGCCCCGGATTCAGTTCGGGGCTAGTTCTGAGGTGAAGCCACGCCCCCATTTTCAGGTGGGCTTTTTCTTCTGAGGAACAGTCCCGCCCGTCTGGCGCCGCCCACCGCTTCTCTGAGGGTTAGAGGCGTCGCAGGGGCCCGCCCACTCCTCCCAGTATAGGAAGGAGTGGAGTTTTCTTATGCTCCTAACAGAGCGGTTAGCTCCGCCCCCTCTCTGATGAGCTGATTCCTGCCACAGCATTTTTTACCTCAGTTTTTCCTCAGCCTGTGAGCTGCTCATCTCCGCTTCAGCGTGCTGTGTACACAGGTTCCGTGAGTAGCTCTGCGCTGCAGACTGACACCCTCCTCAGCTCTCCGTCCCCTAACCGTCTGGCACTGTTAGTGGGTTAGCTCATAATGTCTCATTCTAAACCAATTTGCTCTGCTTCTTCCTCTGTGGTAGTCAGTCATTTTGCATGTTCTTCTTGCAAACGCAAGTTTCCATCAGGTCAGTCCTCTCCCCTCTGTCAGGACTGCAGCAAGCCCACTGAACCCACCGCCCAGGAGCCCCCGGGTGTCCCGAGTGAGGTTGAGGCCCCTATCCCAGTTTGGGCTTCCTCTTTGTCTCAATCTGTGGCGGATCTCACCAAGGTGTCCCAGATCTTGGTGTCCGTACTTGGTAAGTTGCCACTACAGACTTCTGCAGGACCCAGCAGGTCACAGAATTCTCCGGTCAAGCCTGTTAATATTAGCCACAAAAGAGCCAGACGAGAGCACCGGTCCGGTTCCTCTTCCTCGTTCCGCATCGCCCCATAGTCCGTCCAAACAGCCTCCCTTATCAAGATCTTCCTCCCCTGAGCCAGGCGAGACTATCTCGGATGGACCATCCGAAGATGTTTTGGAGCTGGACTCGAACCAAATCGCTGATATGAGGGATATAGTTCAGAGCCTCATTGCAGCAATTAACCAGTCCTTCAATATCAAAGATTCTCCTGCGGAACCTGCGGACCAGGAGGTTTCTTTCAGACGGTCGAAACCACCTTCCATGGTTTTCGCTCATCATTCGGAGTTCCAGAAAATTCTTCCAGAGAGAGAAAATCCGACCAGGCGTTTTCAAAGAGGAAAACGCCTTGGGGTGTTATATCCTTTCTCGCCGGAACTCATTGCAGACTGGTCAGCTTCACCTACCATGGACCCTTCGGTTTCAAGACTATCTAACAGCACGGTCCTTCCGATTTCTGGAGGAGCATCTCTAGCAGACACTAATGACAGAGTCATAGAATCTTTTGCTAAGTCAGCCTTCGAAGCGGCGTCTTCTGTTCTAAGCTCGGCCTTCGCTTCTAATTGGGCTTCTAAGGCCATAGCGAAATGGGCTAAGGACCTCCACCAAGGCATTTTGGCTGGAGACCAGCCAGAGCAGCTGGCGGATCTCGCCGACCAAATTTCGCATGCAGGCAAATATTTGGTTTCTGCCTCCCTGGATGCCACATCCTGCGCAGCTCAGGCATCAAGCAACTTGGTGGCTATTAGGCGCACAGTTTGACTTAAGGCTTGGCAAGCGGACTTATCGTCAAAAAAGTCCCTCACCAGTTTACCATTTCAGGGATCGCGTCTTTTCGGCGATAGGCTGGACCAGATCATTAAGGATGCCACTGGAAGCACAAGCTCCCTTCTTCCCTAGTCAAAATCTCGTCGACCTCCTCCGAAACGTCATTTTCGACCCTTTCGGCCTTTTCGTCGCTTCACGACAGCAGATACGTCTTCCCACCAGCAGAGGCCTCAACCGCGCCAAGATAGGAAAAGAGTCTCCTTTAAGCCCACTACTTCCTGGTGATCTCATTCTTCCCAGGGTAGATCTACCAGACCTAGACCTGGAATCAGAACACCGAAGCATACTCCCAGGTGGGCGGCCGTCTTCTTGCCTTCAGGGACGTATGGCTTGCCTCGGTGGAAGACGCTTGGGTCAGGGAAGTTGTATCTTCAGGATGCAAAATAGAATTTGTTTCTCGTCCTCGGGATCGATTCTTCGAATCGAATCTTGGTTTCGGGTTTCTTTCCAGCTATCGACTTTCTTCTCAAGTCGGGAGTGATTGTTCCAGTACCAGAAAAAGAGCGATTCACAGGTTTCTATTCGAACCTGTTTGTAGTGCCGAAAAAAGGAGGCACGGTTCGGCCCATTCTGAAATTAAAACTACTGAACAAAAGGGTCCGTCTGCGACATTTCAGGATGGAGTCCCTTCGTTCAGTAATCGCTTCCATGGAGGCACAAGAATCCCTGTGCTCCATAGACATTTAAGACGCCTATCTACATGCCCCAATCTTCCTGGGTCATCAAAAATTCCTGCATTTCGCGATACATCAGGATCACTTTCAGTTTGTCGCCCTGCCGTTCGGGCTCGCCACCGCCCCCAGGGTTTTTAAAAAAGGCATGGCAGTGTTGATGGCCGTTTTGAGGATCAGAGGTCTCGTGCTCTTCCTGTACCTCGACGACATCCTCATCAAAGCTCCATCCTTGCCCAAGGCTCTCGAAAGTCTGACCATTGTATGCGACACACACTCTTGCTCGATTCGGGTGGATCATCAACACAAAAAAGTCCTGCCTAGTTCCAACACATTGCCTTGTGTTTCTAGGCATACTTTTCGACACTCGTCAGGCAAAGGTCTTCCTTCCCGACGACAAGAGAGTAACTCTTCGGCGGGATGTTCGTTTGCTTCAGGGCCCCCGACTCATTTCCCTCCGATCAGCCATGAGAGTTCTAGGGAGGATGGTTGCAACGTCGGAGGCGATTCCCTTCACCCAATTCCACTCAAGACGGCTTCAGCGGGCCTTTCTGTTGCAGTGGAACAAGTCTGTCTCCTCACTGGATCTTCCAATTCGACTCATTTCAGATCAGGCTGTCCCTCAATTGGTGGCTAGCATCTCTTATCGCCCAGGGCCGATCGTTCCTTCCGGTACATTGGCAAGTGGTGACGACAGACGACATATCAGGTTGAAAATTCCCTCCTACAAGTTAGGTCCACGTTACATTGGTCCCTTTGAGGTCTTAAGCCGCATCAACGACGTGGCCTACAAGTTGAGACTACCCGTCTCACTAAAGATTCCCAACACCTTCCATGTATCTCTCCTTAAACCAGCCGTGTTTAACCACTTTCATTCTGCACCTTCTCAAACCTCCCAACCATGTAGCTCGGATAACACCTTTGAGGTACGAGATATTTTGGCTATGAAAACTGTTAAGGGAAAGACTGTTTTTGATTGATTGGAAGGGCTTTGGTCCCGAGGAGAGATCATGGGAACCCCAGGAGAATATTGATGCTCCGCGCATCATGAGACGGTTTCTCTCCAACGTTAGGAGGAGGGGGCGTAGAGAGGGGGGTACTGTCACGGCTCCTGCTCACCTCTCTGCGCGCTCTGCCTGGCGCGCTCCTGCTTCTCGGCGCGTCTCCGCGCCCGTCCTCCGGCTCCCTCGGCGTCGAGTATGTGCACACAGCGCGCAGGCCTCCTGGGTAGTGTGACGCGTTGGCCCTGCCCCCAACATGGCGGCACCCACCGCTACATATGCTCGGCGCCTGCTCTGGTAAGGCGCCTGGTTATCTTATGCGGTGACACTGTTTGGTGCGGAGTCCACTGTGTGCTCAGGCCCCCTTCCATTCTCTGTCCATTCTGTGTTTAGTTCCTCTGGTTCTCCCTTGTCCGCTGCCTGCTTCGTCTCGGCCAGTCTCTCCTGTACTCTGCACTCACAGTCTCCCTAGTGCTTTCCCTCCTCTGTCCTGCCTCCTGCTCTCCCCGCTCTGTCTCTGTTGTCTGCCTTCCTATGCCTTGTATTTCATTGTGCTTCTTTGCCTTTACAGCCTCCAGTTCTGTGCTCCTCGGCTCTCCGGTCCAATAACCCTCTTGGTCTCTGCGCTTGCCCAGTGCTCTGCTTATCGGACACGTCTGTGCCTTCCTATCCTCTATTGCCTCAGTCGTCCCTTTGGTTCCGGCTGTTGCGGCTCTATCCCCTGGAGGTCTGTTCCTAACACTCCCTGTATAGGGGGTGGTCCTCACCTGGGCACTCGCCCCTGGGGGTTCTGGAGCCGTGACCCAGAGGGTCCACTTTCAGGTACATCTTATTTTTCCTCCTAACACCGTAACACCCAGATTTCCAATCCAAAACTGGATTATGAGTTTGCCACCACGGAAAACCCAGAACAATAGTATCATGCAAATTATGCAGCACCAAAAATTTACAATTTTCTTGGTGGTCTGGGGCAACTCGCATTATCACCTGGGTCCAAAACTGAGGTTTATTCTCTGCCAAAGGAGTAGCATCAATACCCCTCAAAGGAAAAGGCATCATGGAAAAACCACAACGTTTAGCAAAGTCCAAATCCATCAGATTCAATGCTCCTGAATCCACAAAAGCCTTCGTGGAAAACGTGGATAAGGAGCAGATCAGAGTAATTGCCAAAAGAAACTTAGGTTGTATACTGCCCACAGCAAATGTGTGTGCAAAACGTTTCTCTCGTTTTGGGCAGACAGAAATAATATGAGAGGCGTCTCCACAGAAAAAACACAGCTTATTACACCTTCTAAACTCCTGACGTTGCGCCCTAGACAAAACCCCATCACATTGCATAGGTTCAGACGTTAGTTCAAAACGTGGCAGCGCCTCCCGTGTAGTTTTACGTTCACGTAAACGCCGATCAACTTGAATGGCTAATGACATAGAATCATCCAGACCAGAGGGAACAGGAAATCCCACCATAACATCTTTTACGGTCTCTGATAAACCCTTCCAAAAGAGAGCTGCCAATGCACTATCATTCCATGTAGTAAGGACCACCCACTTTCGGAATTTTTGACAGTATAACTCTGCAGAATCCTGACCCTGGTTTAATGCCAACAGGGTTCTCAGCTTGATCAACAGCATTAGGTTCATCATACAACAACCCCAAGGCTTGAAAAAATGCATCTACATTAGTCAGAATAGGATTTTCTGGTGTCAGAGAAAAAGCCCAATCCTGGGGATCGCCGTGCAACAAGGAGATGACAATTTTAATCTACTGCACAGAGCTCCCCTATGAACTAGGCTTCAAGGCCAGAAATAATTTACAATTATTCTTAAAATTCAGAAATTTAGACCGATCCCCAGAAAACAAATCAGGAGTAGGGATCTTAGGTTCAGCAGCATGTGACTGAATGAGGTAGGTGGAAATTCCCTGCACTTCAGCAGCCAGCTGCTCCACATGATCAGACAATTGCTTAATCTCCATTAGGAAAGAAAAAAAAATCCTCCTACGGCCCCAGAGAAAAAAAGTAAAGAATATATATAAAAAAAAAATTCTGTCACTTTTTTTCTTTTTTAACAACTTTTTCCTGCTTTTGAGTACCCTAGAATCTGCGGTATGGCTGGTGATTCTGTTATGAATGGGTCAACGAGGAGAAAAAAGCCAAAACAAGCTAAGTCACAGAAAACCAGAGAGGTTGGTAACTATGCAGATTGCAGATCCCTGATCTTACCACACAACTAGCAGTAGTCGTGGAGCGTGCCTACGATGTTCCTAGACGCCTCGTAATGGCCGGAGGACTAAATAAGCCTAAAGCAAGAAAAGGGAAAACTAACTGCCCCAGAGCAGACCCCAAAGAAATAGATAGCCCCCAAACATGTATTGACGGTGAAACAAGATGAAGGCACAAACACAGGCAGGAAAATAGGCTGAGCAAACGATGGGGCCCAAACTAACTAGAAAGGAAAGGAAAGACACTGCCTGCAAAAAACTCTACAAAAATCATGTCCAACACTTCTGATAGCAAAATTAACCCTGAAGTCACTAGACTTCTCCCACTATATCAGCACTCTGAAATATTATGAGACAGAGCAAAAAGAGACCAAACTAGTAAGGGACAAAAAGCCAATTGGCAAAATACTGATAAATAAGAGTGGAAATTCAGCACAGCCCCCAGCCGGAGCTGGCTGACCACACAAAAAACTGAATAGACCAACAAAATAAAGTGTGAACATTAGCAGAAAAACTTAGCTTTAGATGACTGGAACAGAGCTGAAAACCAAGAGCTGACAAGCCAGAAGGAATCACCAGCAACTGAATAGGGCATCGGCTGTCTTAAATCCAATCTGAGAATCCTGAGGTCTAATCGTCATCCTCATTCTCAGGTGGCAGATTTCCACCGATCAAATCAGCCTCACTACCTCCTGTTACCACCAGAGGGAGTCTGGAAGGGGAACTCACAACTGGTGAATCAGAGAATGAACTCACAACAGGGGACACAGGAACCATGGGTGTATGCTGCTGCCACTAGGAGGCTGACACTATGCAAATAAGAAAATTAGCTCCTCCTCCACAGTATACACCCCATCGACTGGCGCTCAATTACTCAGTTTAGCTTAGTGTCAGTAGGAGGTGGACACGGGTCTTTCATTAGACGGTTATCTACCTCAGTGTGCGTCGTTTATTTACAGGTTCCGGAGGGATACAGAGTGAATAGTCACATCTGTACTCCCACAAAGAGACTATGAGTACGGCTTGTACTGCCACCCCGTATCCTCATATGTCTACCGGCCAGGAACATGTATGCGTGTTCGCCTTCTGTCTCTCACCCACTCGCCTACCAGAGCCTGACGGTGGATGGAGACACGGTCTGCAACTGGAAATGGGGTAAGTCAGGACTGCAGAAGGTAAGTATCAGCAGGCTGAACCCCACTCTCCTTCCCATGATAGTAATCCCCCTGGGCTGTGGGGAACGGGCAAGCTTCCTTAAGCGGCATTACCTGTATTTAGTGTTCTCAGCGCCAGCGCCGCAAAACTGCGGTTCTCTTTAGACCTCCGCGCTCTCCGGCGGCCGCCGTTTCTAATCCAGGCCCCGGATTCAGTTCGGGGCTAGTTCTGAGGTGAAGCCACGCCCCCTCTTTCAGGTGGGCTTTTTCTTCTGAGGAACAGTCCCGCCCGTCTGGCGCCGCCCACCGCTTCTCTGAGGGTTAGAGGCGTCGCAGGGGCCCGCCCTCTCCTCCCAGTATAGTAAGGAGTGGAGTTTTCTTATGCTCCTAACAGAGCGATTAGCTCCGCCCCCTCTCTGATGAGCTGATTCCTGCCACAGCATTTTTTACCTCACAGTTTTTCCTCAGCCTGTGAGCTGCTCATCTCCGCTTCAGCGTGCTGTGTACACAGGTTCCGTGAGTAGCTCTGCGCTGCAGACTGACACCCTCCTCAGCTCTCCGTCCCCTAACCGTCTGGCACTGTTAGTGGGTTAGCTCATAATGTCTCATTCTAAACCAATTTGCTCTGCTTCTTCCTCTGTGGTAGTCAGTCATTTTGCATGTTCTTCTTGCAAACGCAAGTTTCCATCAGGTCAGTCCTCTCCCCTCTGTCAGGACTGCAGCAAGCCCACTGAACCCACCGCCCAGGAGCCCCGGGTGTCTCGAGTGAGGTTGAGGCCCCTATCCCAGTTTGGGCTTCCTCTTTGTCTCAATCTGTGGCGGATCTCACCAAGGTGTCCCAGACCTTGGTGTCCGTACTTGGTAAGTTGCCACTACAGACTTCTGCAGGACCCAGCAGGTCACAGAATTCTCCGGTCAAGCCTGTTAATATTAGCCACAAAAGAGCCAGACGGGAGCACCGGTCCGGTTCCTCTTCCTCGTTCCGCATCGCCCCATAGTCTGTCCAAACAGCCTCCCTTATCAAAATCTTCCTCCCCTGAGCCAGGCGAGACTTTCTCGGATGGACCCTCCGAGGATGTTTTGGAGCTGGACTCGGACCAAATCGCTGATATGAGGGATATAGTTCAGAGCCTCATTGCAGCAATTAACCAGTCCTTCAATATCAAAGATTCTCCTGCGGAACCTGCGGACCAGGAGGTTTCTTTCAGATGGTCGAAACCACCTTCCATGATTTTCGCTCATCATTCGGAGTTCCAGAAAATTCTTCCAGAGAGAGAAAATCCGACCAGGCGTTTTCAAAGAGGAAAACGCCTTGTGGTGTTATATCCTTTCTCGCCGGAACTCATTGCAGACTGGTCAGCTTCACCTACCATGGACCCTTCGGTTTCAAGACTATCTAACAGCACGGTCCTTCCGATTTCTGGAGGAGCATCTCTAGCAGACACTAATGACAGAGTCATAGAATCTTTTGCTAAGTCAGCCTTCGAAGCGGCGTCTTCTGTTCTAAGCTCGGCCTTCGCTTCTAATTGGGCTTCTAAGGCCATAGCGAAATGGGCTAAGGACCTCCACCAAGGCATTTTGGCTGGAGACCAGCCAGAGCAGCTGGCGGATCTCGCCGACCAAATTTCGCATGCAGGCAAATATTTGGTTTCTGCCTCCCTGGATGCCACATCCTGCGCAGCTCAGGCATCAAGCAACTTGGTGGCTATTAGGCGCACAGTTTGACTTAAGGCTTGGGAAGCGGACTTATCGTCAAAAAAGTCCCTCACCAGTTTACCATTTCAGGGATCGCGTCGTTTCGGCGATAGGCTGGACCAGATCATTAAGGATGCCACTGGAGGCAAAAGCTCCCTTCTTCCCCAGTCAAAATCTCGTCGACCTCCTCCGAAACGTCATTTTCGACCCTTTCGGCCTTTTCATCGCTTCACGACAGCAGATACGTCTTCCCCACCAGCAGAGGCCTCAACCGCGCCAAGATAGGAAAAGAGTCTCCTTTAAGCCCACTACTTCCTGGTGATCTCATTCTTCCCAGGGTAGATCTACCAGACCTAGACCTGGAAGATCTTCCTCCGCATGACTGGAATCAGAACACCGGAGCATACTCCCAGGTGGGCAGCCGTCTTCTTGCCTTCAGGGACGTATGGCTTGCCTCGGTGGAAGACGCTTGGGTCAGGGAAGTTGTATCTTCAAGATACAAAATAGAATTTGTTTCTCGTCCTCGGGATCGATTCTTCAAATCGAATCTTGGTTTCGGGTTTCTTTCCAGCCATCGACTTTCTTCTCAAGTCGGGAGTGATTGTTCCAGTACCAGAAAAAGAGCGATTCACAGGTTTCTATTCGAACCTGTTTGTAGTGCCGAAAAAAGGAGGCACGGTTCGGCCCATTCTGGACTTAAAACTACTGAACAAAAGGGTCCGTCTGTGACATTTCAGGATGGAGTCCCTTCGTTCAGTAATCGCTTCCATGGAGGCACAAGAATTCCTGTGCTCCATAGACATTCAATACGCCTATCTACATGTCCCAATCTTCCTGGGTCATCAAAAATTCCTGCGTTTCGCGATACATCAGGATCACTTTCAGTTTGTCGCCCTGCCGTTCGGACTCGCCACCGCCCCCAGGGTTTTTAAAAAAGGCATGGCAGCGTTGATGGCCGTTTTGAGGATCAGAGGTCTCGTGCTCTTCCTGTACCTCGACGACATCCTCATCAAAGCTCCATCCTTGCCCAAGGCTCTCGAAAGTCTGACCAATGTATGCGACACACACTCTTGCTCGATTCGGGTGGATCATCAACACAAAAAAGTCCTGCCTAGTTCCAACACATTGCCTTGTGTTTCTAGGCATACTTTTCGACACTCATCAGGCAAAGGTCTTCCTTCCCGACGACAAGAGAGTAACTCTTCGGCGGGATGTTCGTTTGCTTCAGGGCCCCCGACTCATTTCCCTCCGATCAGCCATGAGAGTTCTAGGGAGGATGGTTGCAACGTCGGAGGCGATTCCCTTCGCCCAATTCCACTCAAGACCGCTTCAGCGGGCCATTCTGTTGCAGTGGAACAAGTCTGTCTCCTCACTGGATCTTCCAATTCGACTCATTTCAGATCAGGCTGTCCCTCAATTGGTGGCTAGCATCTCTTATCGCCCAGGGCCAATCGTTCCTTCCGGTACATTGGCAAGTGGTGACGACAGACGCCAGTCTTTTGGGCTGGGGCGCAGTGTTTCGCCATCTCACAGTACAGGGCCGTTGGTCAAGGCAGGAAGCGACTCTTCCGATCAACGTCCTGGAGATACGGGCTATTTTCCTGTCCCTGATTCATTGGGACAAGCTGCTCAAAGGTCTGCCAATCCGGATTCAGACGGACAATGCCACAGCGGTAGCATATATCAACCACCAAGGAGGGACTCTGAGTTCTTCAGCGTTGGCCGAGGTATCCAAGATACTTCATTGGGCAGAAATGTCAGTCCCAGCGATATCCGCCGTACACATTCCGGGTGTGGAAAACGAGGCCGCCGATTTTCTCAGCCGCAAAGGCCTCACGGCAGGGGAATGGTCCCTGCATCAGGAAGTCTTCCAACAGATTTGCCTTCATTTGCGTACTCCGGACGTGGATCTGATGGCGTCCCGTCTGAACAAGAAAGTTTCACAGTTTGTATCCAGGGCCCGCGATCCCCTCTCGGTAGACGCCGATGCTCTGACCATTCCTTGGCCACAGTTCACGCTCCCCAATCTGTTCCCTCCTCTTCCTCTTCTTCCCAAGCTGTTGAAGATCAAGGCAGAAGGGGTACCAGTCATCCTCATCGCGCCGGATTGGCCCAGAAGGTCTTGGTTCACGGACATCGTCAACCTTCTCGCGGACGCTCCTTGGACACTTCCAGACAGACCAGATCTGCTGTCTTAGGGTCCGATTTACAACCCCAATTCTCGGTCGCTCAATTTGACGGCGTGGCCATTGAGACCGCGGTTCTGAAAAAGTCAGGGTTTTCAGATCGGGTAATTCACACAATGATCCGGGCTAGGAAGCCTTTGTCTTCCAAAATATAGAACGTGGAAGGCATATTTTCGTTGGTGTGAGTCCAATCGCGTTCCGCCAATGTCTTTCTCGCTCCCTTCTATTCTAGCATTCCTCCAGGTAGGCCTGGACCGGGGTCTGGCCCTTAGTTCTCTAAAGGGGCAAGTTTCAGCGCTTTCAATTCTTTTCCAGAAGATGCTATCCTCTCGGCCGCAGGTAAAAACCTTTTTACAAGGGGCGGCCCATGCAGTTCCTCTGTATCTGGCTCAAGTGGATCCCTGGGATCTCAATTTAGTCCTAGAGGCTCTACAAGGTTCCTCCTTTGAGCCTCTCAAGGAGGTTTCTCTATCTCTTCTCTCTTGGAAAGTGGCCTTTCTAGTGGCCATTACTTCCATCCGACGTGTCTCGGAGTTGGCAGCTCTTTCTTGTCAACCTCCTTTTTTAGTGATTCACCAAGATAAAACTGTTCTACGGCCTCCGTCATCCTTTCTTCCCAAGGTGGTATCTGCTTTCAACTTGAATGAAGACATCGTTCTACCTTCTTTCTGCCCGGCTCCAGTTCATCCCCGGGAACGCTCCTTGAACAGACTGGACCAGGTCAGGGTGACGAATGTCTGCTTGGCTAGAACCGATTCGTTCCGGAAGACAGACTCTTTTTTTGTCATCCCAGATGGGGCTCGAAAAGGCCTGTCAGCCTCCAAGGGGACTATTGCGCGCTAGATCAGATCGGCTATCTTAGAGGCTTACCGGATAAAGAACAGAGTGCCCCCTTCTGGGATTAAGGCTCACTCCACTCGGGCAGTGGGCACATCCTGGGCAGTGCACCACAGGGCTTCTGCGATGCAGCTTTGTAAAGCTGCAACCTGGTCCTCTGTTCACACCTTTGTAAAATTTTACAAGGTTCACACCTACGCTTCGGCGGATGCCAGCCTAGGAAGAAGGATCTTGCAGGCGGCGGTGGTGAGTCCGCTGACCTGATGGAAGTTTGTTTCCCACCCCAGGGACTGCTTTGGGACGTCCCATGGTTCCTGTGTCCCCCAATGAAGCGATAGAGAAAACAGGATTTTTAGTTGCTTACCGTAAAATCTTGGAGCCTTCATTGGGGAACTCAGCACCCTCCCATGTTTTGAACTTCTGTACTTTGTACTATGTAATATAGTTCTAGTTGAATTGTTGGTTTACTTTATATTCTATTGCTTCTCCTACTGCTTTCTCACTAACTGAGTAACTGAGTGCCAGTCGGTGGGGTGTATACTGTGGAGGAGGAGCTAAATTTCTTATTTGCATAGTGTCAGCCTCCTAGTGGCAGCAGCATACACCCATGGTTCCTGTGTCCCCAAATGAAGGCTTCGAGAAACAGATTTTACGGTAAGCAACTAAAAATCCTGTTTTTTCCATTATGTTCTTTCCATGTGCTTTATTCTATCTGAGCACTATATAATTATATTCTTGTCTCCCCTTGTCGGCGCTCATTGTCACTTTTGCAGAAATATTTTGGCCATTTTCACCCCCTTTTGCACATTGCACTTTTTTAGCCACATATTATTGTGACACCCCCTTGTATGCTTTTGTATATATTTTTATGAGATTTCTAGGCACATCCTTATGTACTAAGCCCTTTTTGCATTCATTGAATTTTTTGTTTTCACATTTTTGGAGGGGAATAATTACAATTTTCTAGCACTTTTTTCAGCTGCATGAATATAGGGACTGTTATTTGAACTGAATTAATTCTTGGATAATACCAGTTCATTACTTTTTTCCCCTACATATTTGGTAGATATATGTTTTTATATATGATCTATTATATTTATATTATTATTTGATATAGGTCCGAAAATACAGGCACAATGTTAGTGTAACATTCCCATTGCAATTTTTATGAATTAAATTTAAATATTTCCAATGTATGACTGACGCCCCCTTCTGTCTATATTGGATAACACATCCCTACCATCCATTCCCCTGATTTACTGCTCTCCACATCCCAGTAATGCCCTGAGGTAAATCCCCTCTTGCTCATCACCTGATTATACTGGAATCTCTCTGCTGTTTCTGGACGTTTCTGTTCCTCGTGTCCTGGTTGCAGTTTTCAGGTCGTCTGATATAAAAGGATTATTACCAGCTGTGGTTACATGCAGTAAAATGTCTGCAGGACCCTCGACATAGATCCCGTCTCCTTATAACTGTTATTTTGTCACATAATGTGTGTGAGGTCACAGCCACATCCATGTCATCTCCATCATGGAGCTGTTTATCATGTCCCTCTGTGTCCTCACCGCCTCCCTCCTCCTCAGGATTACACTAGTCACCGGTGTCTGGTTCCTGTAAGACAGTCAGTGGATCCGTCATGTTGCACAGCTTCTCAATGTGTCTCATCTTCCTGGACAGCTCGTCCTTCTTTATTTCCAGCTGATAGATCAGAGCAGACAGTGACAGTGACTCTTCCTTTTCCTGCCTGGAGATCTCACTCAGGACCTTCTTCTCCAGGTCGTCCACCCATCTCCTGATGTCTGTACACAGGGCAGTGACTCTCTCGGCTTCTCCAGCTGCTTTTTCTTGAGCTTTTCTCCTGCTCTCCTCCAGACTCTGGACTCTTTCCTCAGTATCCTTTCTCTTTGTGGTCAGTTTCTGGAGAAAATTTCTCAGTTTCTTCTCAAAGGCCTCATCCAGCATCTCCACCCAGTGTCCTCGATATTCTCCAGCCACAGGGCCGCCATCAGGGCATTACTGCCCTGACTGGCATATGGGGCCCAATGGGCAGTGGGCCGTCTCTCCTGCTTATCGGGCCCCAGCCGCAGGATTCTGCCGGAGCAGTAACTGAGCCCTGCGTCCGAAACGCAGGTTCAGTTACTCTATTGCTTGCGGGCCCGCAATGCATTAAAGCTGCCAGCCAATCGTAGGCTGGTAGTGACGTCAGCGCGCATGTCGCCGACATATGATGTCATCGTTATTTGCTGGCAAGTGCGCTCTTGAAACGCCGGGAGAGATCATCGTCGCAGGAGCACAGCCAGGTAAGAGGAAAGGTTTTTTTTCATTTGTATTGAAAGCGGCAAGCCGCACTGTTTCGCCGGCAGAATGGAGACACATGGACCATGAGTAGGGCCCGGCCAAAAGAGTCTACTTTGTTGTGGTGGCGGCTTAAAAAATCTTTTGACTGTGGACAGTTCAAGTGATGGAGGCAGGGCTGGGGTGGAGCAGCTACTGAATTGTCAACTGTATGTATATGTGTTGGTGGGCACCACAAACAATATAACATAAATGCAGGGGCTGGGTGCAACACTGTGCAGGGAGATTAAATGAAAAAAAAGGAGAAAAGAGACACAGGATAACATGCACACAACAGCAGAATGTCCATGTGAAGAAAGGCTTTTATTTGACATACAATAGCCAGGAAGGTCCAAGTGTACAATAAAAACAAAAACCACAAATAGAACAAAAGTGGGCAGGTGAAGAAGTCATGCAGTATACAGAAAGAGAAATAATTATATCATTACATGTTTCAAGTATGCATTCACAACAATGCCCTCTATCACCATATAATATGCATAGAATATTTAGTATAAAGATATGGACAAATTGCAACAATAAAATCTGATCAACCTACTAGTCACTTGAATAATGAGGAAAATACACAATTAGTGACAAATGGTAGGTATATGAACAATCCAAATGATTACCATGCAAGCCCATGGATGAGGGAAGGCAATTACTGGATCACATGAAAATCACCCAAGTATACTCACACTGCCCACAATGCCCAAATTGTCAACTGTATGGGGATGCTATGCTCTCATATCTCAGGTCAGTAAAAAGACATATTGGCGGGCATTAAAGGGCTAACATGCATTTCCGGCAATTGTGCCGGAAATCCGCCCATTGATGACCCTGTCACGTGATAGGGGGTCACTGATGGGTTGGCATGACAATCAGAGGTCTCCTGGATATCTCTATGGTTGTCACCGCCGGCTTGCTATGAGCGCCATCCGGTGGTCGGCGCTCCTAGCAAGTGAGGTATTCTGCTACATGCAGGCTATCTGATCATCGCCTGTATGTAGCAGAGCCGATCGGGTTATTGCAGCTTCTAGTCTTCCATTGAGGCTATTGAAGCATGCCAAAAGTGAAAAAATATGTTTTTAAAAATATTAAAAAAAAAAAATAAAAGTTCAAATCACCCCCCTTTCGCCTCATTCAAAATAAAAAAAATAAAAAATCAAAACATACACATATTTGGTATCGCCTCGTTCAGAATCGCCCGAACTATCAATAAAAAAAAGGATTAACCTGATCGCTAAAAGGTGTAGCGAGAAAAGTCAAAACGCCAGAATTACGTTTTTTTGATCGCGGCGACATTGCATTGAAATGTAATAATGGGTGATCAAAAGATTGTATCTGCAAAAAATAAGCTTTCACCTGACCCGAGATCACGAAAAATGGAGACGCTACAGGTATTGGAAAATCGGAAAATGGTGTAATTTTTATTTTTTTTTTAACAAAGTTTGGAATTTTTTTTCACCACTTAGATAAAAAAAAGCACCTAGACATGTTTGGTGTCTATGAACTCGATAATTAAAATGACAGGTTAGTTTTAGCATTTAGTGAACCTAGTAAAAAGGCAAAACAAAAAAACAACTGTGGGATTGCATTACTTATTGCAATTTCACCGCACCTTGAATTTTCTTTCCTGTTTTCCAGTGCACGATATGTTAAAACCAATGGTGTCATTAAAGAGTACAACTTGTCCCTCGAAAAACAAGCCCTCACATGGCCATATTGGCAGAAAAATAAAAAAGCTATGGCTCTGGGAAAAAAGGATAGCAAAAAACGAAAAAGCAAATCCAAACATACCTCCAGTCTTGAAGGGGTTAAAATAAAGGGCCCGTTACACATAGCGATATTGCTAGCATTATCGCTATAACGTCACTGGTTTTATGACGCAGCAGCGATATTGCTAGCGATATCGCTATGTGTGATACTTACCTCCGACCGACTCCCCCGCTGTCGCTGATCGAGCGAGAATGGCCTGGGCCGTTTCTCGTCGGCCACTTCCTGCTAGGCTTCCTGTGGCGCCGACGAGCGACGCGTGGATGCAGGCGGGAGGACGTCAGGATCGCCTCGTCTGACAGGTAAGTAGCGACCCCCAACCGCTGCTATGTCGCTGGTGAGATCTGCCTGTTTGGCAGCTCACTAGCGACCACTTAGCGATGCACCAGTGATCCTGACCGGGTCGTATCGTGGTCGGGATTGCTGGTGCATCGCTAAGTGTAACGGTACCCTTAGGGAAAAACTTATTGATAATGTACTTAGATGCTACTTGATTACTATTCACTAAGATTCAGAGGATACATGTTCAGTAGAAGAAACAGGAGTAACATTAAACGTATAAAAAATTGGTCTGAGTCTCACCGCCGAGAGTTGCAAGAGTGTTCTCCGTATAGTATTTCATGTGTAATGTGATGATGCGATTTTCTGTCAGCCATTTACCTGTATGACATCTGTATGGCTTTACATTTCTAACTTATTTTTCCTATGTACCGTCCAATTCAGTTCTTTTAGACAACACAGACAGGTCAGGTGCAACTGAACAGTGGAGTCTGTGTGACGAAGTTAGGCTTTGGAGTCTATGCACTAAAGTGCTGAGGATGGACCTGTCTGTGTCGTCACCAAAAACTGATTATTTCTGATGAAGGCCTAGTGTTGGCCGAAACGTCAACGTTTTCACACAGTGGATGTACCTATGTTAATAAATTACTCTTTTACGTTTTCTGCATTTCAATTTGGAGTGCCAAATTTAATTTTTGGGATATTTGGAGTGGTATCCTATTCGTACGCCCTTTTACAGTGGAGTGCCGTGCAGCCTTATTTGATATTAAATGTAATGATCATTTTGAAACCCGCTACAGACATACCATATTTTAAAATATTGTGTGAATGTTTAAGGCAGCTTTCAGTTACTTCGCAACATTTTGTCATTAGCACTCCATTATGTTCTTCAAACTGAACTGTTCCTTAGCATGTATGTTTCTTACTTTTATAATGGACTACACTGTTAGGCTACGTGCGTACGTTGCAGATTTGCTTGCAGAAATTTCACACAGATACCGTACACAGACATGCGTGCACACAATACACAGACATGCACATATACAAATCGCAGACATGCACACACAATACGCAGACATACACACTCATACAGTACAATACACAGACATGCACACACAATACGTAGACATACACATACAATATGAAGATATCTACATATACATACAGTATTTGATCCAATAGAAGAACAGAAGGACCGCACTCCACAGGTGGGTGAAGAATCGTTGCTGTTTATTGGCACATGCAATCCATGTTGGCCGGGGGAGTGATAGCAGGAGTGAAAATAGAGCTGACAACGGCCATTTGATGACCCGTTGAAGCGCCGGTACAGCGCGAAACGGACGTTGTCAACTCTATTTTCACTCCTGCTATCACTCCCCCGGCCAACATGGATTGCATGTGCCAATAAACAGCAACGATTCTTCACCAGCCTATGGAGTGCGGTCCTTCTGTTCTTCTATTGGATCCATTTATCGTTGTGATTTGGCCGTCACTAAAACAAACAAGGCCACGCACAGCCCACTCTGCAGCTGTGTCTGCTCCTAATGATGCGGCCGGGCCAGCACTGTGCCTCTAATTTTGCTTGTGTGTCGGCCCAGCCACGTCATTGCTAGCAAACACTGCCGCCATGTTTGTTTAAGTGACGGCTCAAGCAGTGCCAAAGAAATAGGTGGCCCTGCACAGCTGCTGGGGGAGCATCCCGGGCCCCCATGTGTCCAGGGCCCCTGCACTTTCTCGGGTGCGCTGGGTGCTGATGTCGGCCCTGTATATCATATATCACATATAGAATGTAAAGGGCTCATGGTAAAATTAATTAAGTGACCAGAATGACAGAGCTGAGAAATCTATAGTCAATTTATTAATAGAGTTTTATTTCTAATCAACAGACAAAGGGTTAACAGAAGAAACTGATGAACATGTAGGAGGTAAAGTACAATCAATGTGACACCAAGAACAAAAATGCTCTGTGTGAAAAGAACTTGATATTGAAGCAATCTGTGGGGTAAAGGGATGGAACCTTCTTCACAGCGTCGGCATGGGGGCTCGTCATTGTATTCACCCATCAGAGCCCCGGTGACGCCATCGCAGGGCGCCGATGGCTTACTAAGAGATCCAAGGGTCGACTGTAGACCTCCTGTCTGTCATCACTGAGGTCCTGTGAAACCCTTCTTGTGGCCGGGCTTTAAAGGAGACTATGATTTTTACAATATGCAGCAATACTGTGGTATTTCTGTATACAGCATAAGCGATCAGACGATCGTAAGTTCAAGACCATAAGGGAACTAATAAAAATAGTAAAAAAAAAGTTTTCAAAAATATGAAAAAATAAAGCAAAAAAATCTTAAACATCAATCCGCTCACGCCTGCTCCACAGCTGGAGGTACACTGACAGGAGGCTGCCACCAGCCGGGGCAGCCCCTGTAACTCGTCTATACACCTGTGTACAAACCCCCCCCCTCTTTTTCCAAGCGCTGGAGCAAAAAGCGCGATTTTAACCTGCACCGCTTACTGGAGTGAGGACTTCGCATCGCATTATCTCTACAGGTACTGCTCTCCGACTTGTGCATTTACTATTGCGGCTACTCTGCACAGCCGTCCACAGGCTGCAATCTGACTTTGACTTTTTTTTTTTTTTCCTTTAACCACCCAATTTAGATTTCCCTCTTCTTTGAGTGTTCCAAGCGCACACTAATATTATGAGTTATTTTACAAAATGTCATATCTATCTCAAAGTGGAAGCAATAAAAACACTGTTGCCCTGCAAAATATAAGCCCTCACACAGCTCCATCAACCTAAAAAATACAACATAATGGGTCTCAGAAAATGGTGACACAATCAGAATTGAGAAAATGAAAGCACAAAAACCTGAAATTGGTCATGTCAAGAAAGGGTTAAAAAGCTTGCTGCCAAATGTCTCAGTAATTACATACCCGATTATAGATAATCATCACCTGTTACTGACACTCATGTTTTTGTGGCGCCCCTGAGGCTTCAGTCGCCACAGAGGTACTGCACCTTCTCCTAAGGTGTAGTGCCCCACCATCCAGGTAAGGTGGGTGCTCCTGACCACACTCCACACCTGCACCCCACACACAGGATAGTTCAGCAGGGACCCATCCATGCTTTATGCTGGAAAGGTCATAGGGTGCCTTTTGTGGTCCCTGGCTTCGCAACACGAGAGGTGCTGGGGAGGCGGGTGGAGTTAGCTATAAAAGAGAGGGAAAGTGTAGGATTTCAGGTCAGTCTGACAGGAGGTCAGTCAGACGAGGGTCTGAGAGAGAGAGCAGGCTGACAGCAGGTCAGCCTGAGAGAAGCTCAAGGCGGAGGAAGGCAGTCAGTCAGGAGAGGCTGAGGACTGGTCTTAGTGGAACGAGCTTCTCAGGGAAGAAAGAGAAAGACGTAGACTGGAGACTACAGATTCCATAAGAGAGATAGAACAGATCAGAAGGAAGAATAGAAGGAAGGTGGGAAGCAGGTTGAGAAAGAGAGAGAACTCTTCCAGTCCAGAGAGCGCAAAGGCCGGGGCCCGGTCCCAGAGGTTGATTGGATCTTTATGTCCGGCAACAGACACCGGAGGAGTAGTGAGCCACTAATGCCTTGCTCCCCTCATAGACTTGGGACACAACAGCAATTGAATAGAGCCGGGACGCAGTGAGGAGTCCCCGAAGCAGGCTACAGCTGTCTGTCTTACAAGTAAAGACTAGGAACACCTAGAGAGAGGCATTCCAGGGTAACTACTGGAGTGCTTCGCACCTAAAGGCGCATTGGAGGAGTCGTTCAGAGAAGGTACATATTGGCGGAGTGTGGAAGGGAGAACCCTATCTGGCTTGGAGGTTGGCTGGAGCCCTGACCCGGAGAACACAGTACGGAGGCAGGCGTGTGTGTGAACTGCAACCAGTGAGTAAAGCTTTGGAACCGCACACCCTGGTGTCCTCCAGTTATTCCAGCACCGCTACACCTGGGTAACAACATCTACACCATCCTGCGCCTCTCATCCATTGCACCTACACTGCCCTGGGACTACAGCTCCACCTGTGGGGAGCTATACCATCTCCGCTGCACCACACCATCAGTCCCAGCGGATCTGCATGCAGCGTTGGCTCAACATCTCACTTGCCAAACACCACGGGTGGCGTCACAAACTATTTCTATAAACTTTAACAGCATTAACATCACCGCCATTGATATTGGGCGCCCAGGGACACGGACCGAGTCGCAGCTGCCGTGAAGCTTTCCCCCTCCTGACACTGGCCCGGTACCGAGTAACCCCGCTGCCCTGGGCGAGCGGGGGCGACCCATTTTCTTTATTGTCAAACAACTATGATATACAAATAGCGCAGCATGAAGAGGCTCGGAGAAGGCGGCAGTGAAGGTGTGTAAGGCCTCTTTCACACTTCAGTTTTTTGCAATCAGTCACAATCCGCCAGGTTTTGAAAAAAAAACGGATCCTCAATTTTTTTTGAGGATCCGTTTTTTTCCCCATTGACTTGCATTAATGGCGGATTGTGACGGATTGCTGTCCGTTGCATCCGTTTTTTTTGAGGATCCGCCAAAAGTTGCTGTCCGTCAACCATCCTCAAAGATTTCCAAACGGAGCTTGCAACGTTTTTTTCTCTGGCGGATCCTCCAGACACTCATTTAACCCGAAATTCTTTCTGGTTGCCGGACAAAAAAAAAAATCTCTCTCTCTCTCTCTCCTCTCTCTCTCCCCGGCCAGCGTTTCCTTTAAATGTCCTCATTTTCAGGATCCGTCTAAAAACGGATCCTGTGGCATCCGTTCACATCAGTTGACAACGGATCCGCTTGTCTGACTTTCTGGCGGATTTGAACTGATGCAAAAAACTGAAGTGTGAAAGAGGCCTAAGTGTCTGATGGAGTCACACAGCTCATAAAAGGACAACTGCCCGGCCTCATAATCCAGACATATTCTGACTCTATCACTGGAGATCTTGCCAGGTAACAGGATCACTTTACTGACATGTATCACTGAATACTGATCATTATATCTCCACAAACTCCAGGACTTGTTATTATAGCCAATCTCAGACTGACGCCCCCTCCTGTCTATACTGGGGTAACACATCCCCACCATCCACCTCCCTGATCTACTGATCTTCACATCCAAGTAATGTTGTCCTGAGGCAAATCCCCTCCTGCTCATCACCTGATGATACTGGAATCTCTCTTCTGTTTCTGGACGATTCTGCTTCTCTTCTGTCCCGGTTGCAGTTTTCAGGTCATCTGATATAAAGACATTATTAGCAGCTGTAGTTACATCCAGTAATATGTCTGTAGGATCTTCCACAACATTACTAGCAGCTGTGGTTACATGCAGTAATATATCTGTAGGATCTTCCACATAGATCCAGCTCCTTATACCTGATATTGCGTCACACAATGTGTGTAATGTGTCTGAGATCACAGCCACATCCAGGTCATCTCCATCATGGGGCTGTTTATCATGTCCCCCTGTGTCCTCATCACCTCCCTCCTCCTCAGGATCACACAAGTCAACGGTGTCTGGTTCCTGTTAGACAATCAGTGGATCCGCCATGTTACACAGCTCCTCAATGTGTCTCTTCTTCCTAGACAGCTCGTCTTTCTTTATTTCCAGCTGATGGATCAGAGCAGACAGTGACAGTGACTCTTCTTTTTCCTGCCTGGAGATCTGACTCAGGACCTTCTTCTCCAAGTCATCCACCTGTCTCCTTATGTCAGTACACAGGGCAGTGACTCTCTCGACTTCTCCAGCTGCTTGTTCTTGAGCTTTTCTCCTCTGCTCGTCTGGACTCTTTCCTCAGTCTCCGCTCTCTTTGTGATAAGTTTCTGCAGTACATTTTTCAGTTTCTCCTCAGAGACCTCATCCACCATCTCCACATGGTGTCCTCATGTTCTCCTGCCAAACTGCAGGACACACAGATACAAGCAGCGTCCTCAGTGCAGTAATATTCCAGGATCTTCTTATGGACAGAACATTTCCTTTTCTCCAGAGAAGTGCTGGGATCAGATAAGACATGTTCTGGTGCTTTGTTGTGAGCTCTCAGGTGTGTATCACACAGAGAAGCCTCACAGTGTAGGCAGGATCTAACAGCAGGTGCCGGAGAGTCCACACAGTAAGTGCAGCAGATCCCGGTGATCTCCTCCTGATAAGGCTCAGTTTGCCCGAAATTCTTCACAATCTTACAAAGAGCAAAGTACCTTATCAGTGCCGGCCACTGCTGAAACTCTTCTATGCAATCAGGACAGGAATAAACTCCAGACCCGTCCTGTGTATCCAGCACACAATCAATACAGACCCGGCAGAAGTTGTGTCCACATCTCAGCATTACAGGATCTGTATAAGTGCTCAGACAGATGGAGCAGTCCAGCTCTTCTCCCAGATCAGCAGAAGCCATGGCTGACAGGAAGAATCAAAACTACAATTCTCTCTGCTCAAAAGGGTGGGCCTTATATTGTGTTCACAGGGGAGGGCTGAGGAGCAGAAGGTTAGCTACTATTAACCTGTTAATGGACACTTGTGAAAATCACATCTTATATCTGCAATAAATTTCATGTGTACATTGTGGTCACATATAACAAGTGAATTTATTGAAAGCCAACATGGACAATATCGATCATACGTGTAATTACGTGTAACGAGCCCCGCAAGGTTCAGTCCTAGGGTCTCGGACAGCTCATAGAATCTCTTGGCTTTCAGTATCACCTTTATGCTGATGACACACAGATCTACATCTCTGGACCAGATATCACCTCCCTACTAAACAGAATCCCTCAATGTCGGTCTGCTATTTCATCCTTCTTTGCTAGATTTCTAAAACTTAATATGGATAAAACAGAATTAATCATCTTTCCCTATCTCACGTGACCCCCCCAACAGACCTATCCATTAAAGTAAACGGCTGCCCACTCTCTCCAGTTCCACAAGCTCGCTTCCTCGGGGTTATCCTTGACACTGATCCCTCTTTCAAACCACATATCCAAGCCCTTTCCACTTCCTGCTGACTTCAACTCAAAAATATTTCACAGATCCGTACATTCCTCAACCAAGAATCTGCAAAAACCCTAGTCCATGCCCTCATCATCTCCCGCCTTGACTACTGCAAACTCCTGCTCTGTGGCCTCCCCTCTAACACTCTCGCAACCCTCCAATCTATTGTAAACTCTGCTGCCCGACTAATCCACCTGTCCCCCCGCTATTCCCCGGCCTCTCCCCTCTGTCAATCCCTGCACTGGCTCCCCATTACCCAAAGACTCCAGTTCAAAACCCTAACCATGACATACAAAGCTATCCACAACCTGAGTCCTCCATACATCTGTGACCTCGTCTCCTGGCACTTACCTTCATGAAACCTCCGATCCTCACAAGATCTGTACTCCCCTCTTATCTCCTCTTCCCACAAATACATACAAGATTTCTCCCACGCATCCCCCCTATTCTGGAACTCTCTACCACAACATATCAGACTCTCGCCTACCATGGAAACCTTCAAAAAGAACCTGAAGACCTACCTCTTCCAACAAGCCTACAACCTGCAGTAACCACCGATCCACCAAACCGCTGCATGACCAACTCTACCCTCACCTACTGTATCCTCGCCCATCCCTTGTAGATTATGAGCCCTCGCGGGCAGGGTCCTCTCTCCTCCTGTACCAGTCGTGACTTGTATTGTTTAAGAATACTGTACTTGTTTTTATTATGTATACCCCTCCTCACATGTAAAGCACCATGGAATAAATGGTGCTATAATAATAATATGCATGACTGAACTCATAATTTGATGCAGAAACACTGGATACTGAAGTCCGGATCAGAGCCATCCCCACCTCCATGGCGTGGGCATAGGCCGACATGACAACATGTGGTATCATATTAGGGGGATGGTACTATGTGGGGTCAGTTATATGGCCAGGTTAGGGGTGGGGCCACCTCAATTCCCGCTCACAGGGGCCAAGAATAGTAACCCCATATAACAGCACACCATGTCAGCTGTGGAGCTGGTCCTGGAGAGCCTTAGGGTTGCAGCGCTGTCACAGCCTCCTGGCTGGTTGGAGAGGCAAGTGGCTGGCATTATTGGTGCGTGAGCAGGGACGGTGGCGGAGGATTTTCCACGCGATCGGTTCCCGTCGAGTGAGGCCTCCGGAGCGGCTGTCACCGGATGCAGCTCCCCGGACCCAGCGCCCGCACCGGATCCCCTCTAGGGACGCTCTAGGCTGGGTGTCGTGTAATAAGCATGTCAGCAGGCCTCAGTCTGTGATGAATCCAAATGCCAGGCTGGGTTCAGCGGCGGTTAGCAGGCCTCCGCCTCAGCCTGTGTTGGGGCGGAGTCTGCGCGTGCTGGGCATCATGGGAGGTATGACGTCACGGTGATACTCCTGTAGGGCAGTCTGCCCACTCAGCACTGATTGACAGCAGTATGGAAATGGAGGATACACCGGTGGGTGGTATTTCCCTGCTTACAGGGTTATCGGCCCTGTCACTTCCTCAGATGGTGTGTCCACCTGCCCCCACAGGATTACCTTCGGTGGCCACCTACCTCTGCTGCTAAGGAGAAGATCAGACAGTGGGCTGTGTGCTGCAGGGTCCCCAGCGCAGACACAGCTTGCTGGTTCAGGACGAGGATCGGCCCTTCCCAGCGTGGTGTGGCTTCCCAGGGCTATGGTATTAGAATCTACGGGGTCACCTGGCTGCGGACCTCAGGCACATGAGGGTCCCATTGGGACGGATGGGCGTATTGGATGGACATCGGGATTCTAGATTTCTGGCTGGAGGGGTCACAGCTCCCTCGCAGCCCAGTGAGTATGACTCCATGTCTTGTCCGTTTTCCCCAATTCTAATGTCTCCCAGGTTGGGTGGGAGTAAGGTAGTTGAGCCAGGGGGCATAGGTCACGGGGTCGGTGTTTGGTCAGATTTAGCTAGTGAGGGGGTTAGGTATAGTCTGGTAAGCGTAAGAGATTTGCCCCCCCCCGTTTGGAATGGGGAGGGGCAGCTCCTGGGGATTTGGTGGTGTGTGTTGGTCCGCATTTTAGTGGGTACGGTTTGGCAGGTAGGGCATCAGTGGCGTTGGGTAGGTTTTCTGATCCCATTTCTGTGTCAGTGCAGGTTGAAAACGAAGGAATGTAGGATCCATTTGAATGACGGCACATGGGGAGGTGTATGTATGTTTTGAGGGTCCGTTGGGGGCTCATCTTAAAAAAGAAGTTAGGGAAAAAATCTGGAAGGATGAATATGTCGAGATTATTTCCCTGCTACCGCTTGAAAAATTCAATTTGGATAAAAACAAGAAGGATGATAGTAAGAAGGAGGATGAGGAGAAACGTAGGCAGCACCTGATCCCTCAAACATTTGTCAATTGGCTTCAAGCTTTCGCCATTTTGGCAAGTATAATAGGTGAAAAGGCGCCCGAGAACTGCTCTCCCCTATTCTGCTACATGGATTCCATTAGTGAGGCCCATAGGATTTATGGGGGACATGCATGGCTACGTTATGATGAGTAGTTCTGTCAAATAAAAGCATCCTGCAATGTGGCCTTTGGTTACGGGTTATGGCTACCACTAGGTTTGGTCATTCTTTTCACCGGGAGGTCAATAGTCAGGCCAGTGCTGCAGGGATTGGGGGGTCAATCAGGTCAATCGGTTGTGCAAAAGCCGGGCTTATGCTGGCAGTTCAACGACAGCCAGTGTTAAGTTTGGAGCCAACTGAAAATTCAAGCATCTCTGCTCTCATTGCAGTGGTTCCTCCCATGGGGCCGCCAGATGTTTTAATAAAAACAAGTAAAAACAGATTCTGCATCATCTTACCTTCCTGAATCATTATGTGAAGAGGGAAGCACATGTCCCTGTGCTATTGAACAGACTCCATCGCCATCTTGATAAGCTAGATAAACAGCCTGCACTTTGAGCTCTCTGGCCTCTGCTGTGCAGAGTGTTGAAGAATGAGATCCAGGACTCTGATATTAGCTCAGGAGAACACCCAATGGAGGAGGTTAGTGAGGAGAGCTGTGTAAGGAGAAAACACTGACAAGCTGGTGCTGCAGCAACAGGGTCCTAATGCCTGCACTCAAGGGCTGCAAACATATGCTGAGTTTTCTGCAGTACAGCTAAAGCACAGAAATAAGGTGGATTCAGGGTTTACCAAAGTAAAATTATCTCCACACGCTGCCTGTTTCTACCCTGACAATCTAAATACACTTGCAGGGACTTCGTCTGCTGCGTGCACTACATCACATTTTCCTCTTTCTCCTGGACCTCAGCAAACTCGCTTAATAGACAGCATGCCTCCAAAATCACAAAGGCAGCCATCTGCTAGGGGAAACACAAAGGGTCAGGGGACATGGTCGGACACTCCTGGAGACCTGAGGGGCGCTTCATCGTTCTCAGTGCTGGCCTCACTTAATGACACCGAGGGGGCTTCACAGGACCCTATGTCAGACGCTGATTCCGGAGATGCAGATCTCCAACTAGACAACAAATCTCTGGAGTGATACCTCAGGCACCTTCCAACTAAAGAGGATTTCAAGTCCCTGGTGTCTGAGGTGAGGGATGCATGTAGGGCAGAGATTAAGTCCATGCGTCAGGATGTCAAGCTCCTTGCAGATAGAGTGGATGCTGTGGAAACGGAGCACGATGCTACTAGACAATTTGTCTCAAAACTGCAGCGCCACATAGTTTCATACGCTAAAGTGCTGGGCGAGACAAATAAACATTTGGAAGACTTGGACAACAGAGGGCGCCACAATAACATTACTCAAATCCATCTTCAATTCAATACTGGGTCAAACTTCATCCCATAAAATAAAGCTGGATAGAGCACATAGGGCCCTCCTCCCCAAGGGAGCTCAATCTCAGCCCCGAGATGTGATATGCTGCGTCCATGACTTTCAAACAAAAGAGTCCATCATGTCCAAGGTTCGTGCTCTCCATAAGCTTGAATTTAATGGAGCCTCTATCCAACTGTATCCTGACTTGTCGTAGATCACCCTTCAAAGGAGAAGACATCTGAAGCCATTTCTCACCGTATTGAAAAATAAAAACCTACAGTATCGCTGGGGGTACCCATTTGCTCTCAATGTTGTGAGAAATGGACAGTCAACTACCTTACGCTCCTTCAAGGACCTTCCAGCTTTCTGCTCTGATCTGGAGATACCGCTCCCCGACCTGACGGACTGGGACTTGGTCATGCCTCCCATATCACCTCCGCCAGTCTGGCAGAATGTTGAGTCCAAGAAGAGAGGCACTTCTTCCCGGGAGATCACACAACTGGATCCATCTTGAGGAGTTGGGTTTTTTTTTTCTCTTTCCCTGACCTTTTGATTCTTGATGACTCCAATCATATATGCTTCCGCAACCTTTTTTTTTTTTTTCTTTTTCTTCTTTTTTTCGGAAGCTGGGCTCTGACTGATCCTCCTTCTATATGTCAGTCTAAAGTTTATGACTACACATCCTCCCTGACATTTTGGTAATTTCTTTTTAGCTGTTCTTCTGTTTTGGACGGTGGGTAAAGGGCAGCATAGAATATTTTGTTCTTTAGTGTTTCGCACTTACGGTGTTTTGGGTGTCTCTTACCACGAGTTCCTCACAAAGGGGGGGGCAGTTCTTTTTTTTTTACCCAGTTCCTTTCTAGAAAAATGACTAGGAAAGGTTGGGTATGCCCACCCTACCCACAGAGGGGAGAGATGAGGAGACAGACTAGCTCTTTCCCTCCTCTCTCTCCTCATTCTTTGGTAAAGCCATTGTTGTAATTTTTTGTATTCTCTCTGTAGTAAATTATTGTACTGTTTTGTCTTTGTCTTCCCTCTTTCCTTTTGTATCTCCTCCTACAGATCTGTGGGGCATATGATGGTATTCTCTTGCTCTCTCAAAGAAGTTTCAGTATTTGATGATCCTCAGAGGAGAGAATCGTTCCATAGCATCCTGGGTAAAACGTTGTGTGCATTGTTCTTTTCTCTTTTCTACCAAGATAATGGCTAAAATATTAACACTAAATGTAAAGGGTCTCAACTCTAATACTAAGAGGCGTATGGTCCTCAATGAGTTACGGGTGCATGGTGCAGATATAGCTTTCTTGCAAGAAACCCATTTAAGGCTGTGTGCCCACGTTGCGTTTTTTAAGCGTTTCCGCAGCGCTTTTAGACAAGCGTTTCTGCTGCGGAAACGCTTAAGAAAAGCATCTAATGTAATAGAATGGAAAACACACATGTTGTGCTAATGGTGCGTTTTTTTCCGCTGCGGAAACGCTTAGCGGAAAAAAACGCAGCATGTTCATTAATTGTGCGGAATCGCATGCGATTCCGCATACATACACTGTAATTGCAAAAACGCATAGGAAAACGCATGTCAAAACGCTTGACAATCGCGTCAAAAACGCGTGTCAAAAAGTGCATGCGTTTTCCCTGGCAAGGGCATGTGTTTCTGCTCAGGAAAAAAACGCTGGAAAAACGCTACATGGGCACATAGCCTAAATCTTAGTGGAAATTGCAACTTTGCCAAACATTTATATCCCAAAATTTACTTAGCCTCTCAAGTCAAGAAAAAAGCAGGTGTGGTCATCCTAATTTCTAGAACATGCCCTATACAAATAACATCAGAGAAATTGGATCCCCAGGGAAGATATATTATATTACAAGGCACACACAAGGATATACCAATTACGCTATGTAATATATATGTACCTAACACCTTACAAAATTCCTTCCTTAATCGAATATTTTTGAAATTATCCAGACTACCCCTGTCTGCCTGGGTTATTGGAGGGGATTTTAATGTTATTTTTTCAGACACATTGGATAGGCTCTCCATAAATAGAATGCAGCCAAACAGATCTCAACGTAGATTATCTGAGGACTTTAGAAAACTAATACGCAGGTTTGGCCTTTTTGATCTTTGGCGTATTAACCATCCCACACAGCAGACCTACACCTTTTTCTCCCCTCCGCACGGTACTTATACTAGAATAGACTTCTTTTTTGGCAATATACAAACACTCAGACTGACATTAGACACAGATATTGGGATAATATCGTGGTCGGATCATGCACCTGTAATGCTCACCCTCACTCAATCCTCAGCACAGACTAAAGTATGCCATTGGAGACTCAACGAGACCCTGCTTAAGAGACCGCAACATAGAGAGGAGTTGGAGGGGAAGATAGCTGAATATTTTGACATTAATAAGGAGTCAGTTTCTGATTTTTCGACTGTGTGGGAAGCACACAAAGCTGTTTTCCGGGGTGACTGTATAGCCCTACGTTCTCATATTAAAAAGGATAGAGCTTACCAGACGGGCTTGCTTGTTGCCCAGTTGAGGGATCTTGAGGCTAGGCTTGCCGCTACCCCATCCAAAAGAATCTTAAGGGATATTGTCTCTACGCGCTCCCAATTAAAAGACATTATTAACTACAAAAGTGAAAAAATGTTACTTTATAGTAGACAAAAATACTATGAAAAAGGAAATAAGTCTCACACACTATTGGCGAGACAGCTCAGGGATGACAAAAGTCAGTCTTCAATATATGCTCTCAGAGATGAAAAGGGAGCAATAATATATGACCCTGTTAAAATTGCAAATATGTTCCAGGGATATTTATCTAAACTATATAACTTACCGAGCAATTTGCCACCGTACTCAGATGTGGGGAGGAGAGTTATGCAATCCTTTCTCCAAAAGTGCCATCTTCCTTCACTTACTATAGAAGCTTTGTCTTCTCTTAACGGGGATATCTCGCAGGAGGAGGTTTTGGATGTCCTTTCTCTTCTTCCCAATGGTAAATCCCCCGGTCCAGATGGACTAATGTATTTCTACTATAAAACATATAGCACCATACTAACCCCGCACTTAGTCAAGTTATTTAACAAATTCTTGACAGACTTGCCAATTCCACCCACCATGCTTCACTCTTAAATCACCCTTATTTCCAAACCAGGAAGGGACCCTTTAGAATGTGCCAATTATAGGCCTATAGTCTTATTTAATGCAGACTTAATTTTTTTTACCAAACTGCTGGCTCTACGGTTGTCTACCCTGCTTCCCCATTTAATTCATAAAGACCAAGTGGGTTTTGTTACATGCAGACAGGGGGGAGATAACACAAAGGTAATCGACCTTATTGAAGTGATCAATAAAACAGAGAAATCAGCACTTTTACTTAGCTTAGATGCTGAAAAGGCTTTTGATCGTCTTGGGTGGCCATTTATGTTTCAAACACTGGCTCATTTTGGCATTTCGGGACCTTTTATAACCGCCCTAAAAAGTTTGTACACACACCCATCGGCGGCTGTAAAGTTACCCCATGCATTGTCTCAGCCTTTTCCAATTTTTAATGGCACCCGTCAAGGTTGCCCACTCTCTCCATTATGTGTATAGAACCACTAGCTGCGGCTATACGCCTTGACCCGAACATTGGGGGAGTGATGGTTAGAGATAAAGAATTTAAACTGTCTTTATTTGCTGATGACGTGCTCTTAACTCTGACCCAGCCACATACAACCCTACCCAGTCTGCATTCACTTCTAAAACAGTTTGGCCAGCTCTCGGGTTATAAAATAAATAAAGCAAAAACGGAGGCTCTTCCCCTTAATATTCCAGACAGATCATTAAGCTCCTTAAAAGGTAATTATAACTACAAATGGCAGGATACTGCCCTGAAATATTTGGGAGTGCAGCTGACCTCTAGATACAACTTATTATTCAAACATAATTACCCCCAATTGTTTTCGAAATTGAAACAAATACTTAATAAATGGAATAACTTACCACTATCCCTATTTGGGAGAATATCTGCGGTTAAAATGGCTATTCTCCCTAAGCTACTATATTTATTTGAGACTCTCCAGATTGTGGTCCCTCCTGGAGACCTGAAGGGTATTCAGCCTTCTATCATCCACTTTATCTGGGCCCATAAAAGGCACATTATCAAAAACCAAATTATGTTAGTTAGCAGAGATAGAGGAGGTTTGGGTGTTCCAGATATTACCAAATATTATTGGGCAACTCATTTGAGATGTATCCCAGCCTGGTCTGCACCTAGAGCATTCTCTAGGTGGATGGAGATTGAGAAGTTGTGGATGGCTCCAATCCATCCCAACTCTTATCTTTGGGAAACTACCACAAATAAACTTGACTCGCACACGTTGGGACCAATAGCTTTCACTAAGAGGATTTGGAATACCTGTATGAAAAAATTCCCACTGATGTCGAAATGCTCTCCACTAACCTCCTTTTTGTTTAATCCCAAACTACCAGACAGCTTTAAGGTACTGTCACACTTAGCGATGTACCAGCGATCCCGACCAGCGATATGACGCGGTCAGGATCGCTGGTACATCGCTAAGTGGTCGCTAGTGAGCTGCCACACAGGCAGATCTCACCAGCGACATTGCTGGGGTCGGGGGTCGCTACTTACCTGTCAGACTAGGCTATCCTGCGTCCTCCCGCCCGCGTCCACGCTCGTTGCTCGTCTCTCCACAGGAAGCGCCGCAGGAAGCTGACGACGAGAAACAGTCCAGGACATTCTCGCGCGATCAGCGATAACCAGCGGGGGAGCGGGTCATAGGTAAGTGTCACACACAGCGATATCGCTAGCAATATTGCTATCACGTCACAAGTTATAGTGATATTGCTAGCGATATCGCTTAGTGTGACAGTACCTTTAGGGGGAACTTGATTAAGTTGTGGTTTGATAAGCGACTTTTTTGTTTTGCTGATATAGTTGATAGTCACTCTAGATCCTTGTTACCTTTTGATAAGATACAATCGGGCTTCGACTTACCTTCAAACTCTTTCTATCGGTATTTACAAATTAGGCATTATATGCAGTCTCTTTACTCTTCCTTAGTAGTTTCCAAACCTACCCACTTTGAGAGACTCTGCAGGGCAGGAGTATCGACCAAGGGTCTTATATCTGATATCTATAGGATTTTATTAGACCCGTATCCGGAGGAGTCTCCAAGACACTCCTATATGGACAGGTGGGAGGGTTTCTTAGGGGAATATCTTTCTCCGGGTGTGTGGCAGGGGGTCTGGAGGAGAGCAACTAAGACTTCCACTTGTTACACGTATAAGGAAAACCAGTTTAAATTGCTTATGTTTTGGTATCATACTCCTTCGTTATTGCATAAATTTAATCCTAATATATCTGGGCAATGTTGGAGGTGCGGTTCTGATGATGGAGACCTAACCCATATTTTTTGGACTTGTTCAAGTATACAATGGTTTTGGAGTAGGGTCAAAACTTTAATCTTCGAAGTTACGGGTCTTCATATTCCATTAGACCCTAAATTTTACTTGCTCAATTTCCCCCCATTCCAGATTGGAAGTAGGATTCAGCAGATTCTTTTACATCTGACCACAGCTGCGAGATGTTTAATAGCAAGGAAGTGGAGGCTGGCTTATCCTCCGTCACTTAACGAGTTGCATTCCCGCATACAGGACATACGAAGTATGGAACATCTCACTGCTTTAATAAATAATACGTTTGAAAGTTTTGAAGCAACGTGGAATCTGTGAGACGTATACTGGGCTCGGAAGGCTTAGTATCGATATTTACTCAGCAAAATGTGCCATCTTTCCCTGGGATCTTTCCTCCTTCCCTCCCTCGTGTTTCACTGTCTTGTCAATTATATTTGTCTCTATTATGTTTGTTAACTGTTTTGCATTGAATGATTACATGCATTGTATCTTGATGTGTTATCATCCTGTAAATTTCTATTTGAAAATCAATAAATATCCAGTTATATAAAAAAAAAATCTACAGTCAGTGGAGCAATATGGGGAGATTGTTTTGGAAAAGTTGAGTAAGTGGGTTGCCCTCCCAGGGCTGTGGGGTACTCGGTACCGGGCCGGTATCAGTGGGATGTGTCACAGCAGCGGTGACCCGGACCGTGGCCCTGGGCGCCCAAGTAATAGGAAGATGTTGTGAATGGTGGAATGTAGTTAGATGAATAGCTTGTGACGCCACCTGTGGTGTTCGGCAAGGGAGGTGTTAAGCCGACACTGCATGCAGATCCTCTGGGACAGATGGTGTGGTGCAGCAATGGTGGTATAGCCCTCCACAGACAGGGCTGTTGTCCCAGGGCAGTGTAGATGTGGAGACAGCTAGATGGTGTAGTGTCCGGTGCAGGGGATGTAGCAGTGTCAGGCGGACGGACGCAGGAAGGAATGGAGGACACCAGGGCATGTAGTGTCAATGCTTTACTCACAGTCTGTAGTGCCCGCTTCTGTGCCGTGTCCTCCGGGTCAGGGACTCAGTCAACCTCCAGGCAAGATGGAAAGCTCCCTTCCACACTCCGCCAACTTATGTGTTTTTCCTGAACATCTCTATAGCGCCTTTAAGTGTGAAGATCTCCAGTACTGTGTTACACTGGAGTTCCTCCTGACAGATATTCCCAAGAACTCTACTTGCACGGCAAACAGCTGTAGCCTGCTTCGGGGACTCTCTACTCCTAAGTCCCGGCTCTCTATCCATATTGCTGTTGTGCCCTCATGTCTTAGATGGGAGTAGTGCATTTACAGCCCACTACTCCACCGGTGTCTGCTGCAGAACCATAAGTGTTCATACAACCTCGGGGATCTGGCCCCGGCGTTGCGCTTAGAACTTCTAGGCAGGGTTCTTCCTCTAACCCACGTGTTATGAAAGAGTCACCATAGGAGGCAAACACAAAAATAGAAGCTACGTCCAGAAAACCAGAGAAGTTGGCCGCTATCAGATTGCAGACCCCTGAACCTATCAACACAACTAGCAGTAGCCGTGGGGGGTTCCTACGGTGCCCTAGACCCCTCGATCACAGCCGGAGAGCTAGATAGCCTAAAGACAGAAAGGGAAATCTAAACTGCCCCAGAGCAGACCCCAAAGAAATAGGCAGCCCCCAACATATAATGATGGTGAAGCAACATGAAAAAACACTCACACAGATAGAAAGATAGACTGAGCAAATGATGGGGCCCAAGCTAACTAAATAGGACAGGAAAGGAAGGTTGCTGTCTGCAATCTGCCAAAACCCTTTCAAAGACAATGGCCAACAGACTGATATGGAAAAAGACCCTGAAGACGCTAGGCTTCAAAAATACTATATCAGTACTCAGGTATTTTCTGAAGACAGAGCAAAAAGGAATTCAGCTCACCCCAGCAGGGAATGGCAGAAATCCAGAAAAACAAAGTAAAACAAGG
Organism: Dendrobates tinctorius; assembly: GCF_039654945.1. Classification (NCBI taxonomy): domain Eukaryota; kingdom Metazoa; phylum Chordata; class Amphibia; order Anura; family Dendrobatidae; genus Dendrobates; species Dendrobates tinctorius. The sequence continues at coordinate 7,547,836 of NW_027361688.1, forward strand.
TCAAAACACAAATGCAAAAGCAGAGCAGAAAACTTAGCTTTTGAGGAGCAGGACTTCAGACTGGTCTCCAAGAATCCCTCAGAGAAATCACCCGCAGGGCAGAAGGGCGTCGGCAGCCTTATATCCAGTCCGTAACTCCACTCAGCCAGTCATCCTCATTAGGCTTAGGTGCTTGATAATCAGGCTCACTACCTTCCTTTACCAGAAGAGGGAGTTCACCAGACCTCAGTAGCAAAGGGGAAAATGAACTCACAACACCCACATCCTCTGTGTTCCCTTTTACTCCTACGTTCCGTACTTGTCCTTTCCCTTCTATGGAAGCTCAGGCTTCAGGTCAACGTCCTTCTTCTTTCCTTTCCTTTCCCGTGCCAGCTGGCTCAGGTCACTGAGGCAGCTGCAGCACTCCTTCCTCCATCCCTTCTTCCAGGGATCCCCACTCCTCCCGAGTGGCTTCCTTCCTCACTGACCTCCTGTCAGACTGACCTGTAATCCTCAACCATCCCGCTCATTTATGTCTTCTGAACTCCACCCACCTCCCAGCACATCTAGTGTTCCAAGCAGGGAACCACTAAAGGTGCTCTGCTTCTCTCTAAGCAAGGAGCCGCAATGTGGTTGTGCTGAACTACTCTATTGTGTGGGGTGCGAGTGTTGGAGTGTGGTCAGGAGCCCCCAACTTACCTGGATGGTGGGGCACCACACCTTAGGAGAGAGGAAGGTGCAGTAACTCTGTGGCGACCGAGCCTCAGGGGCGCCACATAAGGAAGTTGTTTGGGCCGGATGTCTGGACCTTTTATGGACCCTCCATTTGAGAATTTGGTGGTGGGCCGGATGTCTGGACCTTTTATGGACCCTCCATTTGAGAATTTGGTGGTTCCCTACTGGGGGTGGTGACTAAGAAGGAGCCAAACAAGTTTCGGCTATGATCTGTCTTATCCTCGGGGCATGTACGTGAATGACGGGATTGATCCGGAGCTTTGCTCAGTGGTCTATACATCATTTGATGAAGGGGCATGTTGGGATAGGAGTTGCGGAAGCGGGGCACTTATGGCAAAGACAGATATTGATTTGGCGTTTCGGTTGTTACCAGTTCATCCGGAGAGTGTTAGGTTGTTGGGCTGTTATTGGAAGGGGGAGGTTTTCGTTCATAGATGTTTGCCAATGGGCTGTTCTCTATCTTGTGATTTCTTTGAGGCTTTTATTTCCTTCTAAGAATGGGTTGTCCGTGATATGTCAGGTTTTGATTCTCTGATACATTACTTGTGTAAAGGTTCGACGGATGCAGTGAACAGCAAGAGGCAGAGAAGGCGGTTAACAAAGTTTACTTAAGCAATTAACGGATATGAATTCAAGGAAACCTTCCATGCAAGGAGGTGTTGAGACAGATAGCGAAATATACAATATAACAAAACAAGAGAGTAAAAGTGAAAGTAAAGACTTATCGAATGAAGATCTTATTGGAGAACGGTTGGAACAGATCCCGACGGCGTCGCAGTCCATGAACAAAGTCTTTGGCTCTGTGGCATAAAAACAAGATGAACTGTCTCCTGACCGTGCCGAAGTATCCCGATCCGTTGGTCTTGGGGTCGTTGAACTTGGGTCCATTGAACTTGGGTCCGTTGAACTCAGGATAAAGTTCCTGTTGTGGGTTGTTGAAGCGTGACGCAACATGCCCTGAGCAGCACGATGTAGTACAGGCCGCAGGGATGACAAGGCCTCGTACAGAATCACAACGTCCAGGAAAGGTTGGTAAGTCTGCTGACCAACCCGATACGGGTCTCATTCGTGGGGAAGCACTGGGTACAGTATACAGGAGGGGGACAGTCTAAAAAGGGCTGGTGTCAGTGGTGGTGGTTGAGGAGAGGGAGTTAACCTTTGTCCTGTTCTGCAGTCACCTTCCCCCCAAATCTCTCCCCTTCCCGTGCTCCGCTCCTTTTAAGTTCCCCATGCCCCCTTCAGTCCGGTGCTCGAGCTCTTTCTGCCCAGTCAAGTCAGGTACATCAGGCAAGTCATCCCTCTGCAACAGCGGTGACGGCCCCGTTAGTTCCAGCTCCAGAGCATATTTTAGTCCGATGACGCTATTCCTGTTCACCCCCTTACACTTGGATGATTTTTTATGCATTGGTCTCCGCAGGTGATCTTCAAATGAGGGAGCATACACTATGATGTCATCCAAGTATATGAATGTGGCCTCAAAGTTCAGGTCTCCCAAACACCTCTCCATCATATGTTGGAACATACCCAGAGCGTTGGCACGGCCGAAGGGCATCCTGTTGAATTCGAAGAGTCCTATGGGTAGGATAAAAGCCGTCTTCGCCCGTTCCTTCTCCGAAATGGGCACCTGCCAGTATCTGCTAGCGAGATCCAACGTCCAAAGCGGACAAGGACTCTTCAATCCAAGGCAGAGGGTATGAGTCCCACACAGTGCAGGCGTTAAGCTTGCGATAGTCTACGCAGAACCTCAATGTCTCATCCTTCTTTCGTACTAGCATGATGGGAGCTGCCCACGGACTTTGACTCTCCCTGATGACGCCTGCCTGTAGCATCTGACTGACCATCTCTCGTACTTCTTGATATAGCTGAGGAGGAATCTGCTGGTAATGCTCTCTGATAGGTGCCGTGTTCCCTGTTGGCATTTCGTGGGTGATACCTGTAGTACAGCCAACGTCGTTCTCATGACTCGCAAACACGGACCTGTAATACTCCAACACTGTCTCCACTTGTTGAACTTGAGCAGGTGTGAGTTTGGACAGCTTGGCACGCATCTGTTCTAATATGCGACGCACCTCATGGATGTATTGGGGCCCGGACGTTGGAGACGTGGTGACTGTCACTAACCAAGGGTCTTCCCGTTTAACTGAAAACTGTACGGCCTGGGGCAGAATGATTTCCTCATGCATCCCCACTATCCATGCCATTTCGCTCCTTGGTGGTAGTATTACTTCCTGATCATTCAGGTTAACACAGCGCACTAGCACAGTTCCGTCTTGCACAATGGCCAAAGTTTAGGCCACCAACAGTCCGGCCGGCAGCGATTCAGTCAAAGAGGGTTCTAGCTGTACTTCCACCCCCTCCAGCGGGATGTGGGCTCAAACAGGCAAGGTCAGTATGGTCTGTCCCGGTGGTAGGGTGAGTTTAGCAGAGTTCGGCACTGTCACCTTTCCTAATGCTTCTCCATTGCTGGATGACTCCTGGGCTTGAGTGGCATGAAGCAGTCATTAAAATACTTGTTGCTGGGGGGTATGGGTGCTCCACTGTTTCAGGGATAAGTGAGCGGGTTCATTCAGAAGCACTTTCCCGAACTCCTTTATCCCCAAAGTGACGGTATGACTGAGGCCGGCTTCACTCTGGGTCAACTCTACACCCTTCTGTCCAAGGTCTTTGCCGCACAGAGAGACTTGCATCCACACTACCCCTGCGACTGGGATGGGCAGGTGATTTGGTGCCGTCAACTTCACTACCGGGCCCCATTCGGGCCGTAGCGTCTCTCGAAAATGTCGATGAAAATAGGCTTCGGGCATCGTGGTCACCTGAGACCCCTTATCCACCAGACAATGCACTGCTCGCCCATCAAATTCAGCCCAGTGGGCACGTGGACACTAGATTTATGGGACTTTCACTACTCCTTCCTTTCCATTCTGGCTCCTGGCAACATCCCCCAGGCTTGGAGCCCTCTAGTTTAACGGCCGGTGCGGGCAAGGTCTGCCCCACCGCGGACATTCCCGAGCAAAGTGTCCTATCTCTCCACAGTTGAAGCATATGACAGACGTCTGCCGTCGGGATCTTATGGTCTCATTACTGGCAGTAGGACCAGTTTCCACTTTCTCTTTCATCTGGGCCAATTCTCCTTGGATATTCAGCAGCTCTTTCCTCATCTCTTCGACCCAGGGGGTTCAGTGATAGCATTCACTGTTGCTTCCCCACTTTGGACCTTCCCTACCGGGACCGACACCCTCTTCTCTTGTTCACGTAAGCGGGCCTCACTTCCTATGTCAGCAAAAGTGATGCGGGGATCCACCCGTACCCGCTCCCTCAGGGTCTGTTTGGTCAGGACATCTTGTAACCCAGTCACCAACAAATCACGTAGCACGACGTCAGTCGGCCATATTCCCACTCTGTCCTTTCTGACAATAATGGTATGCAACTCTTGTATGGCATTTATATACTGTGTCACCGTCTCCCCCTCCCTTTGCATACAAATAAAATATCCTGAGCTCCCCCACATCAGTGGGGTCCCCGTGGGTTGCTTCCAGAATCTGCAGTACTTTAGTCAACGTGTCACGGTCCTGGGGGGACGCGTAGCATCACGGAGTCCCTAGCTCCTCCGTCCAGGTCCATAATGGCCACCTCAGCCTCTAGCGCGGCAGTCATCGGGTGCATTCTCAACATACTCCTCATACGCTCGGTACAACTCCACAATATGGTGTTGGACCCCGTGAATTTGGGCAAGTTGCTTAAGATGGCCCCCAAGGAGATACTGGTCCTGGGCCTGGCTGCCTGTTCTGCCGACTCCATGCTGCCAGAGTGCTTCCTGCCGACTACGCCAAAATGTAAAGGTTCATTGGATGCAGTGAAAAGCAGGAGGCAGAGAAGGGGGTTAACAAAGTTTACCTAAGAAATTAACGGATATGAATTCAAGGAAACCTTCCGCGCAGGGAGGTGTTGAGACAGATAGCGAAATATACACTATAACACAACAAGAGAGTAAAAGTGAAAATAAAGACTTATTGATGGAAGATCTTATTGGAGAACGGTTGGAACAGTTCCCGAAGGCGCCGCAGTCCATGAACAAAGTCTTTGGCTCTGTGGCGTAAAAACGAGATGCACTGTCTCCTGACAGTGCCAAAGTATCCCGATCCATTGGTTTTGGGGTCATTGTACTTGGTCCATTGAACTTGGGTCCATTGAACTCAGGATAAAGTTCCTGTTGTGAGTTGTTGAAGCGTGAAGCGATACGCCGGGAGCATGATGTAGTACAAGACGCAGGGATGACAAGGCCTCATACAGAATCACAACGTCCAGGAAAGGTCGGTAAGTCTGCTGCACTACCCGTTGCAGGTCTTGCTCGTTGGGAAGCACTGGGTACAGTACACAGGAGGGGGACAGTCTGAAAAGGGCTGGCGTCAGTGGCGGTGATTGAGGAGAGGGAGTCAACCTTCGTCCTGTTCTGCAGTCACCTTCCCGCCAAGTCTCTCTCCTTCCCGAGCTCCGCTCCTTTTAAGTCCCCCATGCCCCCTTCAGTCAGATGCTTGAGCTCTTCCCGCCCAGTCAAGTCAGGTACGTCAGGCATGTCATCCCCTGCAACAGCGGTGACGGCCCCAATAGTTCCGGTTCCAGAGCGTATTTCTGTTCAATGACGCTATTCCTGTTCATCCCCTTACACTTGGAAGATTTTTTATGCATTGGTCCTGGTGATTTAGCTTGTTGCGAAATCATTTTGAAGGCATTCTATTGAGTGGCTCAGCGCTTCGGGGTGCCATTAGCTCCAGGAAAAAAGGAAGGTCCAAGTACGTATCTTTGTTTTCTGGGCATTGTGATTGATTCCATTAATTAGGAATTCAGATTACCGGAGGAGAAGGTGGCAGCACTGAGGGAGGAGGTGGCTAGGGCACAGCGCTTAAAGAAATTGTCCTTGCAGGAAGTTCCGTTACTTCTTGGAAAGCTTAATTTTGCTTGCTGGATTATACCGATGGGGAGAGTCTTTTCTCGTTGGCTGACCAGTGCTACGGCGGGAGTTTGGGTGCCTCATCACTTTGTTCGGCTGTCTGCTGAGCATAGACGGGATTTAGTGGTTTGGGGTAAATTTTTGGAACAATATAACGGCCGTTCGTTGCTCATGGAAGAGGCGGTGGATAACTGTACGTTTGGGTTTGTTTACAGATGCGGTAGGTGGGATTGGTTTTGGAGCATACTTTAGGGGGCAGTGGTGCGCATCAAAGTAGCTGGAGAGCTGGATTGTATCGGGCCTTGTGAAAAATGTTGCATTGTTGGAGATTTTTCCCATTCTAGTGGCGGTTCATTTATGGAGGCGAGTTTCAGGACAGGAGGGTGCATTTTAATTGTGACAACATGGGGGTGGTGTGTGCAATTAATAGTCTCACTGCGTCGTCACTTCCAGTGATTTATATACTTCGGAAGTTGGTTCTGACCTGTTTGTTGATAAATGCGTATGTTACGGCATCTCATGTGCCAGGGGTGCAAAATTCCATTGCTGAATCACTTCGTCATTTACAGTTGGAACTTTTTCGGTCATTAGCAACAGAGGCGGAGGACAAGGGGTTGGAGTGCCTGGCGGAGGTTTGGAGTGTGGTCTCCGGGCCGCAGAGTCCTTGATTAGGTCCTCTTTGGCTTCCAGCATTTTGGCCGCCTACCAGTCGGTATGGTATTTATGGGAGTTTTTTGGCAGCGAATGTGGATCGATCGACTGTTGAGGATCAGTTAGGAGTGTTACTTTTATTGTTTAGTCATGGGGCAGCAGAAGGCTGGTCGTCGACGATTATCATGGCGCTAGCGTTTTGCTTTCACCCCTTTACCCCCAAGGGTGGTTTGCATGTTAATGACCAGGCCAATTTTGACAATTCTGACCGCTGTCCCTTTATGAGGTAATAACTCTGGAATGCTTCCATGGATCCCGGTGATTCTGACATTGTTTTCTCATGACATATTGTACTTCATGATAGTGGTAATATTTCTTTGATATGGCTTGCATTTATTTGTGAAAAAAAAAATGGAAATTTGGCGAAAATTTTGAAAATTTTGCAATTTTCCAACTTTGAATTTTCATGCCCTTAAATCACAGAGCCATCACACAAAATGCTTAATAAGTAACATTTCCCACATGTTTACTTTACATCAGCACAATTTTGGAACAAATTTTTTTTGTTAGTTATAAGGATTAAAATATAAACAGCGATTTATCATTTTTACAACACCATTTTTTTTAATGGACCACATCACATTTGAAGTCACTTTGAGGGGACTATATGATAGAAAATACCCAAAAGTGACAACATTCTAAAAATTGAAGGTGCTCAAAACCACATTCAAGAAGTTTATTAACCCTTCAGGTGCTTCACAGGAATTGTTGGAATGTTTAAAAATAAAATGAACATTTAACTTTTTTCGCAAAAAAATTATTTCAGATCCATTTTTTTTTTACTTTACCAAGGGTAACAGGAGAAATTGGACCCCAAAAGTGATTGTTAAATTTGTCCTTAGTACGCCAATACCCCAAAAGCTCGGAAGGGAAGGAGCGCCGTTTGACTTTTTCAAGGCAGAATTGGCTGAAACAGTCGCCATGTTGCGTTTTGGAGAGCCCCAGATGTGCCTAAACAGTGTAAACCCCCCACAAGTGACATCATTTTGGAAACTAGACCCCCTAATGAACTTATCTAGATGTGTGGTGAGCACCCCCAAGTGCTTCACTGAAGTTTATAACGTAGAGCTGTAAAAATAAAAAATCATATTTGTTTCACAAAAATGATCTTTTCGCCCCCAATTTTTTATTTTCACAAGAGTAACAGGAGAAATTGGACCCCAAAAGTTGTCCAATTTTTCCTGAGTACGCCGATACCCCATATGTGGGGGTAAATCACTGTTTCGGCGCACAACAGAGCTAGGAAGGGAAGGAACGCCGTTTGACTTTTTCAACGCAGAATTGGCTGGAATTGAAATCAGTTGCCATGTCGCGTTTGGAGAGCCCCTGATGTGCCTAAACAGTGGAAACCCCCCTATTCTAACTCCAACCCAAACCCCAACACACACCTAACCCTAATCCCAACCATAACCCTAACACACCCCTAATCCCAATCCTAACCCTAACTTTAGCCCCAACCCTAACCCTAACTTTAGCCCCAACCGTAACCCTAATGGGAAAATGCATTTTTTATTTTATTATGTTTCCCTAACTAAGGGGGTGATAAAGGGGGGTTTGATTTACTATTTATAGCGGGTTTTTATGTTTGGCAGCTGTCACACACTAAAAGACGTTTTCATTGCAAAAAATTGTTTTTGCATCACCACATTTTGAGAGCTATAATTTTTCCATATTTTGGCCCACAGAGTCATGTGAGGTGTTGTTTTTTGCGGGACAAATTGATGTTTTTATTTTAACCATTTTTGGGTACATTACATTTTTTGATCACTTTTCCGATTTTTGTGAGGCAGAATGAACAAAAACTAGCAATTCATGAATTTCTTTTGGGGAGGCGTTTATACTATTCCACTTGTGGTAAAATTGATAAAGCAATATTATTCTTTGGGTCAGTACGATGACAGCGATACCTCATTTATATAATTTATGTTTTGCCGCTTTTATACAATAAAAACTATTTTATATAAAAAATTATTTTTGCATCACTTTAGTCTGAGAGCCATAACTTTTTTATTATTTTGTTGATGATGCTATATGGTAGCTTGTTTTTTTGCGGGACAAGATGACTATTTCAGCGGTACAAGGTTTATTTATATCCGTCTTTTTGATCACGTGTTATTCCACTTTTTGTTCGGCGGTACAATGATAAAGCATTGTTTTTTTGCCTTGTTTTTGTAATGGTGTTCACTAAAGGGGTTATCAAGTGGGACAGTTTTATAAGTTGGGTCATTACGTATACGGCGATACCAAATATGTGTACTTTTATTCTTTAGATTTTTTAAATACAAATATTTATTTGTTGATGGAATATATATTGAATTTATTATTATTTTTTAAAAAATATTTTTACAATTATCTAAAACATTTTTTTAATTTAATTCTTAGTTTTACATTTTGTCCCACTATGGGACACTCATTTTATGCATGCAGATGTGCATGTTATAGAAGCTGCAGGGATTTTTCACTAACCTGAGAGACTTCATTTACTTGCACTGCGCATGTCAGGAAGTCTCTCAGGTCTAGAGACCCGGATGTCATGATGACATCGGGTCTTCATGACAGCGATCGGGACCCCGTGTCATGCCGCGGGGTCTCCGATCCAAAGGCAGAGGGGCTGTCAGCCCCACTGACGGCTCCGGAACGCTGCGATCATGTTTAATTGCAGCGTTCCGGGGGTTAAAGTGCCGGGAGCAGTCCGTGACCGCTCCTGGCACTTAGTGCCGGTTGTCAGCTGTGAGAATCAGCTGACACCCAGCCGCGATCGGCCATGCTCCCCCCGTGAGCACAGCCGATCGCCTTTGACATACTATCCCATGCATGGGAATTAAGTCCCAGGGCACATGGACAAAACAGTATGTCAAATGGCAGAGAGGGGTTAAGTTACGGGGTCACCAGGTTTTGACTAAAATGTTTTTGGTGAAGGAAGCGGTAAGGGGAAATAGTAATGTGGAATGTAGGTGTGCTGTTTCTTTTAGTCTATTAGAGAGATTGAGGGGGGGCGTTGGGATCAATATGTAGTGTGGAGTTTGAAGTTTGTTTTTTTTTGGTTAGCGTTTTTCCTTGCTTTCTTTTGTGATGTTGAGAGTTGCTGAAGTATCGCCTAGCAAAAGTAAATTAAGAGGGCTCCTAACTAGGGATTTTGTGGTTACATTGACTGGTTTAGAGGTTTGGATTTGAAGGTCCAAAACTGACCAAAAAGGGCAATGGTAAGCGGGTAATTTTCATGGCAGTTATGGGTTTTTTGATGCATCCGGTAAGGTGTTTTCAGTGTTTTAATGTTTTTCATCCCAGCCGTGAGGGTCCTTTGCTGTGTCACACGGACGGGTCGTTCCTGTGTAAATACCAATTTACCACAGTATTTAGGAAGGGCTTGCAGTTGTTGAGTATGGACGCATCCCGCTTTGTACCGCACTTGTTTTGTATAGCTGTGACAGAGGTGGCGGTGTGTAGGCTTGGTGCGGAAGTGGTGCAGAGGATCGGGAGGCTGGGGTGTAGGTGTTATTGCAGTTACATGAGGCCTCAGGGGTTAGATGCCGAATATCAGTGCTGAGGGTAATTGTGGGGAAGTTGTTTATTGTAATTAGGCTGGTGTTTAAAGCCTTGTGATTTTGTTTCAGATTCCAACCCGCTGTTGATTTGGATCCTTGGCCATTCGTATGTCCATTGGAGAGAGTTACGAGCTGATGTGAGGAAGGATGGTAGACAGCTCGGGTTTTCCAGAAACACAGCGGTGATCAGTTGGCTCGGTTTTAGGGGAATGGGTTGGAACAAGGTGTTACAGGAGGTACATAATAGTGCTCAGTTGGACAAGGCTTCTGATGTTTTGGTTTTACATGTCGGGGGTAATGATTTTGGGGTTTGGCCTTTTAGGGAGTTAGTTAAAGACAAAGTACGGTTTATTACGACTTTGGATATTGTTTTCAGGGATCATCACGGTGTGGTCAAATAGTTCTGCGTAAATGTTGACGCAATGCGAGATTGGTGAAGATCAACAAGGTTACAATAAAGGTGAACAGGGCAGTGTCAAGTTTTGTTAGTAGGAACGGTGGTGTGTTGGTTCGGCATTTTGAATTGGAAAAAGGGAGGATGATTTCTGGTTGGCAGATGGGGTCCATTTGAATGCAGTGGGTAGTGACCTCTGGGCACTTGGTTTGCAGGAGGGTATCGAAAGGTCCATAGCATTTCGGTATAGCGGAGTCTTGGGCACTTGATGTAGTCAAAAGCATTCATTGTGTCGGTTGGGTGGGTGTCCTCGAAGTTGGTTATGAATTGATCTGGGGGCTCCATTGGGATATGGATTCCTCAATTTGGAATTTATGAGATGCTCCATAGATTATGCCCCATAAAATGCCCCATAGATTATGCCCCCATATGCTTCCCCATAAGATGCTCCATAGATTAGGCCCCATATGATGCCGCTGCTGCAAATAAAAAAAATGACATACTCACCTCTCCGTCGCTGGGGGCCAGGTGCCGGTGTTGCCTCTGGCTCAGGGCCCCGGCACCTGCGATATTCACCTGTCCCCGGTCAATCGCTGTGCCCGCTCTGTCTTCTGGGTCCTCTGTTAGTGACATTCAGGCAGCAGAGGGCGCGGCGCGCGCTAACTATGCTGCCTGAACCGTCACTGACAGAGAATGCAGAGGACAGAGCGGTGCGCAGCGTTGGAACGGGGACAGGTGAATATTGCATTTACTTACCCCTTCCTGGTGCGGTCTCTGCAGCCCCTGAGTCTCCAACAGCTCTTCCTTCCTTCAGTGGTCACGTAGTACCGCTCACTAAAGTCATGAATATGCGCATATTCATGACTTTAATGAGTGGTACCACCTGACCGCTGAAGGAAGGTGTGGGAGAAGCGGGGGGGCTGCAGAGACGCACCAGGAGGGGGTAAGTATGATCTGACACCCCCGCTACCCCTCCCCCGCTGACGCTGGCGTATGACTCCTGTATAAGTAAAAAACGTGCGGTTTCGAGGCGGATTGCAAAACGCAGCATGTCAATTATTTCTGCGATTCTGCAGCGGTTCTGCACCCATAGACTTGTATAGAGTCTTTACAATCCGCAGCAAATTCATCATATGTGCGGTTTTTGCTGCAGATTTGGGTGTCAAAACCGCTGCCTAGGGAAGTGATATCAGGTGGGAGGAAGTGTGTGGGCGGAGTATAGTGTAGGGAAAAAGCAGGAAGTCGCCGTCTACCGTCGCATGGGGATCGATGTGGGGCGTCTGATCGATTTGGTATGTATGCATGTATGTTTGTGTGTCTGTCTGTATATGTGTGTGTCTGTCTGTAATGTGTGTCTGTCTGTAGTGTGTGTCTGTCTGTCTGCGTCAGTCCCCATGCGACAGTAGCCACACAATTGTGCTCAGTCGCCGTATGGGCCTGCTACCCCCATCCGGCTATAGGATGGGGGAGTAGTCCCTGCGGTGACCGAGCACAATTGTGCCTGTAAAAAAAAAAAAAAGTACAATACATGTAACATTACACACATGTAACACATGACATACAACATAAAACATACATTACATACTCACCATACAGGACATTTTGTTCCCCGAAGCCATTGTTCCCCTAAATAAAAATGAACAAAATAAACAAAATCTATACTCCCTGTCTGCAGAAATCCATAATCGATTGTCCCACGGCGATCTCTTCTGTCCTCGGTCGATACACTAGCAGGAGCGGTGCTCCTGCAGTGTATCGCCGAGTTTCCCGGTGTTCGGCGGCTCCGGGACCTCGCTTTACGGCCCTCTTGCTGCGTGTGAAGTTTCCCACGCAGCAGTGCCGTAAAGGAGGTTACCCGAGTCACTGAACTCAGGTAAACTCTGGGCACATGCGCAGTAACACACTACAGGAGCTGAGCTCCTGGCAGTGTGTTTCTGTTGCCATGGAGAATGGTCACATCACCTGATGTGACTGTTCTCCATGTCAGATCGTCGTGGGACACTCGTTTTATGGACTGCGACGGAACGGTAGGTATATAATTGTTTTGTTTTTTTTTTTTCTCTAGGTTGATCGAGGGCGTCGCATAGGATTGCGCGCAAAATAAATTTTTGGTCAAAAACACTGTGTTTTATTTCATTAAAAAAATTTTTTTGTAATGTGTCTGTGTTTTTTTTTTTCAAACGTTCTCTATGGGCTTAATAATGGATCGGCGTCTTAACCCTTTCCAAGGCTGTAAATATCGTCCTGCATGTTTTTTGTTTTTTTCGGGCCCTCCCTTTTTTTTTTAATTAAAATTATGTCACCTATTTGTATACCTATCTGCTTTTTTCCCCGCCATCGCCTTATTTATCGCATTGTGTAATGCATTCTGTAATGCTGTAGATGATGGGCCGACTATTTGATTAGACAGGGTGCGCGGTCTGGTGCAGTGGGTGTTGCTGTCCTGTCTGGCGCCGTGAATTGTCACAGAGATATACGAAGCAGGACGGCTTCACTACAAAATTTGAGGGCCCCGTACCGGACCGCAACACCCATTGGAACCGGATTGTGTTGAGTATATTATATAACTTGTTGTAATCTTTATGCAAACATTGATGGCATATCTAGAGCATGGCAGAATGCTGTAGATAATCCTCTGATGGCGGTACAGGCAGGTGATTGTACTCTAAATCGGTGGCATATTCCCTAAATTTAAAATATCAACAATTTTGTGTTGGTTACAGCATGTTAACACATTACTGTCTATACATTTTAGGTCCGGGACTATCCAGCTATCTGGGACCAGGCAGAGGATACCTACAAGGACTGATATTATAGGGACCTGTGCTGGACCAAAATTTGCCGCCAGTTGTATCCCGACTGGGATCAATTCACGAATGCCGTACAGTTGCAAATTGGTAATTTTCAAAATTTTTATGATGTGTAATCTAATATATTAAGCTCAAAGTGTGTATGTATGTATGTGTGTATGTCCGGGATAGGCATCCGCACCGTCGCAGCTACAGCCACAAAATTTGGCACAGTCACACGTCTGGACCCCGAGAGCGTCCTAAGCTATGTTGTGAGGCGAAATTTTAACCCCGCGCATTCCAATTCACCAAACAATTTTGCCCCTATCTACATACTGGGGAAAAAGTGTGTGCGTCTTAAGCCCCGCCCCTCATTATGATGTCATAATGGTTGACTATGGGCTGGAGGATGTGTGATGGGTATATGGGCACGGGACTATGGGATGGAGAATATGTATGATGGGTATATGGGTACGGCACTATGGGATGGAGGATAATTATAATTTGCTATAACTAACCAGAGTTAGTTACAATCCCCGGGCAGCGCCGGGCTCTTCAGCTAGTGTTATATATATTCCAAAATGTACTAAATTTCTTCTTTTTGTTTGTTCTGTAGAGAAAGATGTCAAACAGCGTTGGCGGTCGGTAAGGGACCGTTTTAGCAAGTTTCTGGTTAACTGCTCCAAAAGTGGATCATCAAGCAAGAACCACTTTCCCTTTTTTGAAGAACTCCAGTTTGTGATATCAAGCAGGAATACGCAGAGGTAATTTTTTGAAAAAGCCGAAACAAAACTTGTAATGTGTTTAGCCATGTGTACAGTAAAAATTGGGTGCGTTGCATAATTAACGCTGCGTCATGTAACATCGTTCAATTGTCAGAATACAGATGTGCCAGGAAATTTAAGTGGATTTCCGTAAATGCCATCAACACTATGCATCCAAAGATGTAGGGATGAGGCATACCTATTGTACAACGCAGCATGTCTAGTTAGCTTGCATAGGCGTTCTTGCTACGCAAACTAAGTTTCAACGTCAAATTATGGCATCATGTTATTTGTCATGTCTCTATTGAAAACAGGCTTTATCACCTTGGTGCAAGAAAAAGGGAGCAGCACTTTTCGATGAGTGGGATGTTGGCTGTGTCCAAAGTGTAGCTTCTATGCCGCAAGGCTACATACCATACTAATGCTTTTTTTTTCCAGCACGCAAAGGAACATTGAACCGCCTCAACAGACCCATTTTAATGGTACGAAATCGCACAAAGAATTCTTGTCCAGGGATCCGTCTGTCATCCCATTTTCCGGCGATGAACCGATTTTTTTCGCATCTAAGCATCAAATTGACATCCAATGTCAATGCGTGATGCTCTTTCCTGTTGACCTGGAGAAGTCTTGCGATTTAATCGCAAGTCACACGTGTGGTGCGTTTTCAATGCGATTTTTAATCGCATCCATAGACTTGCATTGTCGAATCCGATCCGAAAATCGGTCAGAGGATCGGATGCGATAAAAAATCGCGTGATGTGAGCAGCACCATAGAATAACATTGGGACGAATGCAATGCAATTTTTTATCGCATTGCATTCGTCCGATTTTATCGCTAGTGTGACTCCGGCCTTACTCCCAGTACTACAACTTAAATTAAAGTTATCTTTTTGCTTATCAGTTTTTGTTCTGTTGCTCTGAAATGGACTGATTTGTGTCCACAATGTTTTTTCAAATTGAAAAAAAAGAGGTTGACATGTTTGTCAAATGTTATTTATCCATAAATAAATTTATACTTTTCCAAAATTATTTTTTTGTCCTTTCCTATGATCTGTCTTTTCCAGTCTCTATAAATAATTACGTTATGCTTATTTGTCGTAAACTCTGCTCTGTTCTTCAGGTTACGTTCCCTAGCTCTTGTACCTTGCCTGTGTTCCTAGTGTACTTTTTGTGTATGTTTTTGAAGGCACGTGCAGTTTCACTTTCACCTTTTGGACCAGGCTTTGCCGTGACGTCTTGCACGCGTCTTCTGTACCTTAGCCCTACCTTGTCGCTGTGTGCCCCTTGCACGTGCTTGGTTGTAACCGTGCCCTCCTCTATGTACCTCAGCCGGGTGTTCCATACTTTCTTGCACCCACACTGTTTCTCGCACTGTGCGTTTCCTGCTTCTTTATCACAAGTCTTTTTCGATTATTGCTCTGTCCTGAACCTTTAATCTCTGTTGTGTTCTGATCTGTATGAGCTGTGTTGAAACCTTACGTGTTGTCCGTACCCACCTCTGTTACTGTCTATGCTCTGCTCTTTGACAAGAACCCTGCCCCTGGCGCAGGACCTTGTGTTGAATCCTGAGTTGGACCATGTCTTGAACTGACGCACCTCCTTGACTGAGCCCTTGAACCCTGGCTTGCCTGCCGGATGCCCGTAGTCTGGCGATGGCTGATATAGGTCCGGAGAGTGATGACTGCGGCCTGATGTCCGGAACCTGTTGATCGTTAACAGATGTCAGGAGTCAGATGCCACCTAACCCTTGTCTGAACCCAGGCATGCCACCTAGCACATACCATGACTTGGATGTTGGCGTGCAGTCGCACGCACCTTGATGTGTATCACTTTGTCCTCATAATTAAGTATTTACACGGTTGTTACCCTTAACACACGCTTTAATGACGATAATAATCTTAATCTTTATATAGCGCTAACATATTCCGCAGCGCTTACAGTTTGCACAAATTATCATCGCTGTCCCCGATGGGGCTCACAAGCTAGATTCCCTATCAGTATGTCTTTGGAATGTGGGAGGAAACCATAGAACCCAGAGTAAACCCACGCAAACACGGGGAGAACATACAAACTCATTGCAGATGTTGGCCTTGGTGTGATTCGAACCCAGGACTCCAGCGCTGCAATGCTACAGTGCTATCAACTGAGCCACCGTGCTGCAGTGTCCACACTTGGTCTTGTCTTGTATCATGCACATACCCTTTTGTCAGACACACTTATGTCTTCCTTGAGCCGGCCTTCTAGTTACAGCAGTCATAGTGCCTCACACCATTTTTCTTTCCCCTGAGACACTCCATGTATTGGTGGTGGTTCCTCACGGTGTCAGCTCTCCCTGGTTGAGTGTGTGCCACAACCTAGATCGTCAACAGCAAAAGAGACCGTCATATTAACCTTAAACTATGGGATGTGTCTAAGTACATGTGTGAGTACGTGTGTGTGAGTGCATGTGAAGTACGTGTGTACGTGTGTGTGAGTGCATGTGAAGTATGTGTTTCTAAGTACATGTGTGAGTACGTGTGTATGAGTACGTGTGTGTGAGTGCATGTGAAGTACGTGTGTGAGTACGTGTGTGTGTGAGTACGTGTGTATGTGTGTGAGAGTACATGTGTGTGAGTGCATATGAAGTACGTGTTTCTAAGTACATGTGTGAGTATGTGTGTGTGATTACGTGCGTGTGAGTGCATGTGAAGTACGTGTGTATGTGTGTGTGAGTACGTGTTTCTAAGTACATGTGTGAGTACGTGTGTATGTGTGTATGAGTACATGTGTGTGAGTGCATGTGAAGTACGTGTGTGTGTATGTGTGTGTGAGTACGTGTTTCTAAGTACATGTGTGAGTACGTGTGTGTGAGTACGTGTGTGTGAGTGCATGTGAAGTACGTGTGTACGTGTGTGAGTGCATGTGAAGTATGTGTTTCTAAGTACATGTGTGAGTACGTGTGTATGAGTACGTGTGTGTGAGTGCATGTGAAGTACATGTGTGAGTACATGTGTATGTGAGTACGTGTTTCTAAGTACATGTGTGAGTACGTGTGTGTGAGTACGTGTGTGAGTGCATGTGAAGTACGTGTGTGAGTACATGTGTATGTGTGTGTGAGTACGTGTGTATGTGTGTGTGTGTGAGTGCATGTGAAGTACGGGTTTCTAAGTACATGTGTGAGTATGTGTGTGTGAGTGCATGTGAAGTACGTGTGTGTATGTGTGTGAGTACGTGTGTGTGAGTGCATGTGAAGTACGTGTGTACTTGTGTGTGAGTGCATGTGAAGTACGTGTGTGAGTACGTGTTTCTAAGTACATGTGTGAGTACGTGTGTATGTGTGTGTGAGTACGTGTGTGTGAGTGCATGTGAAGTACGTGTTTCTAAGTACATGTGTGAGTATGTCTGTGTGAGTACGTGTTTCTAAGTACATATGTGAGCATGTGTGTGTGTGTGAGTACGTGTGTGTGAGTGCATGTGAAGTACGTGTGTATGTGTGTGTGAGTACGTGTTTCTAAGTACATGTGTGAGTACGTGTGTGTGAGTACATGTGAAGTACGTGTGTAAGTACATGTGTCAGTACATCTTTGAGTACGTGTAATGTAGTACGTGTGTGTGAAATGTGTGTGAGTATGTGTGTGTACATGCGTATGACTATATTTAGCAAAGCAAAATTGCAAACAAAAGGGTTGGACCAGGAAATTAAATCCTTTTTTTTTTTTTTAACAAGTCTACTTTGTAAAACTTTATTGATATGTGATGCTGATAAAAATGCAGACAATTCCTGTTTCCAAAAACGCAGGTAAAAACGCATGTTTTCCGCATTAAAAGTGCGGAAAAAACCGCGGGAGAATCCGCAACGTGTGCACATAACCTGAGCATGGTGTAAGGCCTGTTTCACACTTCAGTTGTTTTGTGTCAGTTAAAATCCGCCAAAATGGCGTAAAGCGGATCCATTGCTAACTGATGTGAACGGATGGCACCGGACCGTTTTTTTGATGGATCCATTGGCTGAAGAATTTTAAAGGAACCGCAGTCCGGGAACGAGAGAGAGAGAGGGGGACGAGAGAATTTTTTTTTTCCAGCCGCCAGACAGACTTTAGGGTTAAATTTCCAGCTGAGTGAAGTCTTTCGGGCATGCGCAGTGTGAAGTGCGGATCCTGCCGCCCGAAAAAACGTTACATGCTCCGTTCGGGCATGTCGGCGGACGGCAACATTTCAGCGGATCCGCAAAAAAATGGATCCAAAGGATGGCCATCTGTCAAGATCCACCAGTAATGCAACTCAATGGGAAAAAAAACGGATCCGCCAAACAAAATGGCGGATCCGTTTTTTTTGCAAAACGGCGGATCTTGACTGATGGACAAAAACTGAAGTGTGAAACAGGCCTAACAAGTTTACTATCTCTGGTAACCCGGATGTCATCATTCTACCTATATATACAGACATATACCCCCAATACTAGGTTTTTAATATTAGACAGTGTAGGACCGGCCCGATCACAGAGTCACCTTGTCGAAGGTGGAACGTCTTTTAGCCTATGTGCCAACGTTGCAGAAATGCTGCGGAAATGTCCGCAGCATTTCCGCAAGTCCCTGCCGCGGGTAAAGCGCATGCGGAATTCGCATGCGTTTTGCAAGCGTTTTTAGCTTGCAGAATGCTTGCACTTTCCAAGCGATTTGAAGCATCGCTTGATATCCAAGAAGTATTGTTTCTCCTTGCAGAGAATGACGAGATGAGGAGACTTAAAGCCGCAATGCTCCTCTGGGAAATATGCAAATTGTCTCTTCGGAGAGGAAGAGTACTAGAACTCTAGTGCCACCTATTGGAAGTAGCAATCCTTTTAAAAGTCAATGTCCACCCTTTAACGAGCCTTGTTACATGACTTAGGATAAAAGCCAAAACCAGAATCTCAATTTGCAGACTGTGTTTCGGGGTACTGCCCCTCATCAGTGCAAAGTGTAAGAGTGGTTTGGCTGTGTGACAGGTGTCTGACCTCTATCCAAGAAGTATCGTTTCTCCTTGCGGAGAATGACATGCTAAGCATGCGAGATGAAAAGACTTAAAGCCTCAATGCTCCTCTGGGAAATATGCAAATTGCCTCTTCAGAGAGGAAGAGGACAAGAACTCTAGTGCCACCTATTCGAAGTAGCCATCCTAAAAGTCAATGTCAACCCTTTAACGAGCCTTGTTACATGACTTAGGATAAAAGCCAAAACCAGAATCTCAATTTGCAGACACTGTGTTTCGGGGTACTGCCCCTCATCAGTGCAAAGTGTAAGATCTGGTTTGGCTGTGTTGGTCACACTTGTCAAGCATAGTGCTTGACAAGTGTGACCAATTTTTTATTATTGATGCTGCCTATGCGGCATCAATAGTAAAAGATGGAATGTAAAAAATAAAAAATGCTTATTCTCACCTTCCGACCGCCCCCGATCTCCTCCGCGGCGCTCTCGGTACGTTCAGATCCCAGGGATGCTTTGCGCGAAGGACCTGAGATGACGTCATGCTCGCGAGACCACGACGTCATCTCAGGTGATTCACGCAATGCATCCCTGGGACCAGAAGTTGCTGGCAGCGTGGCGAACAAGCGGGAGAGCTGCAGGGGCCATCAGAGGGTGAGTATATCCATATTTTTTATTTTAATTCTATTTTTTACAGGATTATGGTACCCAGGGCATGGAGGAGAGTCTCCTCTCCTCCAGACCCTGGCTACAATCTGCACATGAAGCGCTCACTTTACGCATAATAGGCATAGCCACATGCGTAAAGTGGGCGTTTCAGTGCAATCCTATGGCTGTGGAATCGCCACAATTCCGCAGAAATAATGAACATGCTGTGGATTTTACCGCAGTGGAAAAATCCGTAGCATAGTAACATAGTTAGCAAGGCCGAAAAAAGACATTAGTCCATCCAGTTCAGCCTATAAAATTCTGTCAGAATAAATCCCCAGATCTACGTCTTTCTAAAGAACCTAACAATAACTGTAAGATACAATATTGTTACGCTGCAGGAAGACATCCAGGCCTCTCTTGAACCTTTCAACTGAGTTCGCCATCACCACCTCCTCAGGCAGGGAATTCCAGATTCTCACTGCCCTAACTGTAAAGAATCCTCTTCTATGTTGGTGGAAAATCCTTTTTTCCTCCAGACGCAGAGAATGCCCCCTTGTGACCGTCACCTTCCTTGGTATAAACAGATCCTCGGAGAGATATTTGAATTGTCCCCTTATATACTTATACATGGTTATAGATCGCCCCTCAGTCGTCTTTTTTCTAGACTAAATAATCCTAATTTTGCTAATCTCTCTGGGTATTGTAGTTCCCCCATCCCCTTTATTAATTTTGTTGGCCTCCTTTGTACCCGCTCTAGTTCCATTATATCCTTCCTGAGCACCGGTGCTCTGCTGGGTTAGAAAAAAAAAGTTTAAAAAAGACAGAAGTACTTCTGGACCCTTGTTATATAAAGTGCTGCTGTGATCCTCCCAGTACCTGGCAATCAGTTCCTACTCCTACCAGTACCTGGACAGCACTCCCTCTTAACCTCTTCCTTGCTGGCATTTTGCTTCTTATTGATTATTGGGAAGAGCAGAAAAGGTGTGATCTCGTGCACACAGTCTTTTTGGTGAGTTTTTGGAGCAGAAACTGAGCGGAAACTCTCCAAATCTTACTCAGAAATTCAAAACTCAAAAACTTGGAGGCTCTGTTTAATTTCTGCTCTGAAAACTCTGTAAAATGACTCTCCTTGCATACAGACTTGTGTTATGTTCACACCGAGTTGAGGTTTTTTTGATGATTTTTCGAAGCAGAAACTCTAACAATATGTGAACACAACTTATTTTCAACTCAGGCGAAACCTCCTAGTTTTTCTAGCAGAAGACTCTACAGGAAACTCTGGCATTTGTTATTCCTTTCTTGTAGTTTTTATTCAATTAGAAGAATGATCTGGTCACTTGTTTCAACTAAGTGACTTTTTTTTTAGAAACCTGAAGCTATTAAAAGACGTTCAAAAAAACATATGCACAGCCAATTGTTTTTAGGGGGTTATTTTTCAGGCGCTTGAAAAAAAACATTGTGTGCACATACTTCAACTCTACAATCAAACCGCATGGTTTTTGAACTCCTCAGACACTTTCTGCTCCAAAAACTCAGAAACACAAAACCCTCAGTGTGAACACACACCCTTACGATTCCCATGCACAATAGATAGCTGTCAGCTGAACGATGATTCTGTATTCTGTCTCTCCTGACTTCTCTGTATACAGCAGCGCTCTCTCGGCTGAGCGCTCCTGTGTTCTCTATAAGAGCGCCGCTGTCAGACTCCATGATAGTGTTTTATCTCGCCAAGAACAAAAGGATTGGCGGTCCAAAATCAAACATGGCTGGTTCTTATCTACGCCGATATTAGTGATGAGCGACCGTACTCGGATAAGGCGTTATCATGCTTAATCAAGTTTGTTCGTCGTGCTAGAAGAATATGCTTGAGTCATCGCGGCTCTTCGACAGCTGCTACACATGCGCAGGGATTGCCTAACAAACAGGTAATCCCTGCGTGTGTAGTGGCTTTCCAACAGCCGCGAAGACACAAGCTCATTTTTCAAGCATGCCGAAATGCTCAGTTAGCACTCGAGAATGCTCGGATAACAGCTTATCACCAGTTGGGAGATATCCATGCATATTAGGGCTCATACTCACTTGCGAGAGACTCATACGATTCTCGTGCGAGCCTCTCGCATGAAAACCTGGCACTACCGCCGGCACTCAGACCGGAGCGTGCGGCTGCAAAGAAATACATGTAGCCGCACGCTCCTGTCCGAGTGCTGGCGATAGTGCCAGGTTTTCATGCGAGAGACTCACACGAGAATCGTGCGAGTCTCTCGCAAGTGAGTATGAGCCCTTAGACTGTCAGCCAACATTGGCGGGCTCAGCCAACATTTTTCTAATGTGAATGGGGGCGTTAAAAGTTAATATGTGCGTAGCCGTAGACCCTTTCAAATGTAGGTTTCATTTAAAAGATGGCAACGTTTTCAATGATCCCATCCATTATTCCCTATAAGGTACTGAAAAACGGAAACTAAATTCAAGTAGGATGAAATAGTGAAGAAAATGAAAATGTCCTTTTTCGTTTTTTTTTGTTTAATTTTATTTTTTGTTTTTTTTGTTCACACTAGGCATTTTTTCCAGTATGTTTTCCCTGTTTTTTTTCTTGCGTTTTTCATGCATTTTTCTTGCATTTTTTTCTGCGGTGGTTTTTGCATGCTAGATTTGTCTCTTGTGCATGCTAATAAAGTTTAGTTTTGAAAAAAAGTCCTACGCAGCAAATTGATGGAAAACACTGAAAAAACACTGAAAGAAGTGACATACTCTTATGTCCAAAAAAACATGCAAAGCACAGAATACTGACGACAAAAAAACAACAATGTGTGTGCATGAGATTTCTGAAATCTCATAGACTTTGCTGGTACTGAAGAAGGCATCTGAAAATTATCATAAAAACCGCAGCAAAAGCATCTAGTGTGAACTTGGCCTTAATCTTGTTTTATATTTTAGTGGTTATAAAAAAATTGAGAATTTTGAAAAAAAGACAAACCCATTTTAGCTTGTGTTGCCTTTATTTGCACTTTTTTTTTTCACTTTTTTGGTCGATGGAGCTGTGTGAAGGCTTGTTTTTTTCCGTGGTGAGCTAATGTTTTTGTTTATACCATTTTATACCATAAGACACGTTGATAGCTTTTTATTGCTTTTCTTAAGAATGTGTGGCTGGACAAAAAACAAAAAACGGCAATTCCAAAGTTGCGATTTTTTTTCTCCCTCTTTTTATTTGATAAGCATTCTAATTAATTTTGCCTGATCCTTATCTCCCCAATATCACTTGATCATCTGCCAGAAGACCCCCATAATCATTAAATGGTCAGAAGAACTTTTAATTAATGTAAATGAGGGCCGTTAAGGTCTATTTGGTCATTTTGAACTGTCCCTGAAACTTCTCATGGGAGGTGAAGTGTTTTGTATATGGCAGATGTATGTATGTGCCAGATCTCAGACAGATAGACAAGACCAGTTCCTGACCATGGTTGGCTCTGACAGGACAACCATCAATTATTGAAGTAGTGAGAATCTTATATCACCTGATCCTCACACCTGGAACTGGATTCCATTGTAGTAATATGACTGGGCCCTTTTTGGTCCTCCAGGGTCGGTTACAGATGCGATCCCAATCTTGAGGTCAGTACATTCCATTTACTTGCTGCCCCTAGTGGTAAAGTCACATACATACCAGATTTTCTTATGGGGTCATAGGAGATATTGGCATGACACAGCCATTAAGTCTAATCTTGTATCTTTTTCCCCCACTTTCTGCACTGATTCACCTTTAAAATAGAGAGAGCAAGGAGCTTAAGCGGAACTTCATTTAGGCTGTGTGCCCACGATGCATTTTTAAGCGCTTTTTCAGGGATTTTCGGCGCGAAAATGATGCGAAAACGTTTAAAAATCGTGTACAGAACGGCCCCCAAGCATTCCTATGGTATTCCGCACATGCTGTGCTAATGCTGCGCTTTTTTCCGCGGCGGAATCGCATCGCGGAAAAAAACGCAGCATGCTCCTTCTTTTGTGCGGAATCGCAAAGAATTGCCGCGATTCCGCACCCATAGGAATACATGAGAATCACTTACTTCCCGCATGTGGCTATGCCCACCATGTGGGAAGTTAAGCGTCTCATGTGCGGTTGGTACCCACGGTGTGGAGGAGAGGAGACTGTCCTCCAGGCCCTGGGTACCATACCCCTGTAAAAAAAAGAATAAAAAATAAAAAATCGGGGTATATTTACCTTCCGACGTCCCGCGCTGCATTCCCGGGCCACAGCGTTCCCAGTAATGCCATGCGGCAAGGTCCTGTGATGACGTAGTCTCGTGTGACTCTAGCGGTCTCGCGAGATCGCTATAGTAACGCGAGACCAACATCACCACAGGTCTCGCAAGGCATCGCTGGGAACGGGATGGCAGCACGGGACGTCGGAAGGTAAATATACCCCGATTTTTTTATCATTTTTAACATTTTATCTTTTACTATTGATGCCGCATAGGCGGCCTCAATAGTAAAAAGCTGCTCACACTTGTCAAACACTATGTTTGACAAGTATGACCAAAATGTCAATCACTTTCCAAGCGATGCTTCAAATCGCTTGGAAAGTGCTTGAGAAAATCGCGGCAAAATCGCGAACAGAATCGCGGTGAAATCGCGCGGAAAAAAACGCGCGATTTCTGGGAAGGAGTCCGGTTTTCAGTGTGCGTTTTAAAACACAACGTGGGCACATAGCTTAAAGGTTTGTTAGACTTAAACTTAAAAAAAGTTCTAAAAAAATAGTAAAAAAAAAAAATATATATCTCAAGCCACTTTGAACTGTCCTTATTACTGGGGTCCTTTCATTTTCCAAATCTATTTGATGCCGGATGGATATTGCAAATATCCCAACCAGTCAAATGATGCATCAGGTCTCCAGTATGTCTCTGACTTTTAGGCCAGGGTCACACTTGCAAGTGTGATGCAAGAAACTCGCATCAATACCCGACACTGCCGCCGGCACTTGGGACCGGAATGTGCGGCTGCATGTATTTCTATGCAGCCTCACACTCCGGTCCCGAGTGTCGGCGGCAGTGCCGGGTGTTGATGCGAGAGACGCACGTGTTTCTAGCATCACAGGTTCTTAGACCCTTAGATTTGTATTGGTAAGGAGACTCCTTTAATAGTTCTCAGGTAAATAGGGGTTCTCTGCTCTTTTATTAAGAATTGACCGTGTCTCTGGACTGCTGAACTATGAGCTTGTTTTGGAGGAGGGCCCTATAGAGAAGTGTAGACAGTGGTTGATTACATTCCACCCCTTGATGGTCTCCTAGCTGTGTGGCATCTTAAGAAGTGGATAAAAGCCCTGAGCGAAAATATTTACTCTGGGTGTGATGCCCTAAAGTCATCTGCATTGATTGAGTATTTAAAGGGAATCTGTCACCCCTTTTTTGAGATATCATATAATGATATCATTCAATTGTGTGTCACATAAGGATTCTCTTAGTACTTTTGCTTCCCCCTGACCCTGCACCTTTCATGCATAGATACCTTTTTTATATCGGTTCAGATGTATGTAAACTGCCACGGTCTGGTCCGCTGGGCGGGGCTTATTCAACTGCTCCCCCCCTCCCTGTCTTGCTCTACACAAGAAGAAATGCGTAAAGCAAGACAGGGAGGGTGGGGAGCAGGTGAATAACATCTCCCTTGCCGAACACCACAGGTGGCGTCACGACTCATTTATTCACAAACTTTAATCATCACCCACAAGCTCGACATTCCCCTTTTACAATGGACGCCCAGGGCCATGGATCGGGTCACCGCCACTGTGACAAGTCCCATTGAAACCAACGGGCCCGGCTCCGAGTACCCCACCAGCCCTGGGAGGGTGACCCAGAAGACTTTGAGGGCCCCCACATTGAGTTGTGAACTCTGATAACCCCTGTACTAAGCTGGGGATAGTGGTGGTTGTCCTTCTGTGTGATGGGCCCTAATAATGTGTGAGGGACTGTGGGCATCCTTATGCTGAGTGGTGAGCTGAGAGGAACATCATACAGAGTTGTGGGGGCCATTATACTGTGTAAGGGGCTGTGGGGGCCATGATGCTGAATGGAAGACTGTGGGAGCCATCATACAGAGTGGGTGGAAGTGAGCAGTGAGTGGTGGCCCTCATTTTGTGTGGGGTCCCGCTTTCTGTGTGGTGATGTGGAGGCCCTTATTCTTTGTGGAGTTCTCATACTGTGTGAGGGGCTGAGGGGTTAGTAACATAGTAACATAGTTAGTAAGGCCGAAAAAAAAAAAATAGTCCATCCAGTTCAGCCTATAAAATTCTGTCAGAATAAATCCCCAGATCTACGTCCTTCTAAAGAACCTAACAATAACTGTAAGATACAATATTGTTACGCTCCAGGAAGACATCCAGGCCTCTCTTGAGCCCTTCGACTGAGTTCGCCATCACCACCTCCTCAGGCAGGGAATTCCAGATTCTCACTGCCCTAACTGTAAAGAATCCTCTTCTATGTTGGTGGAAAAACCTTTTCTCCTCCAGACGCAGAGAATGCCCCCTTGTGACCATCACCTTCCTTGGTATAAACAGATCCTCGGAGAGATAATTGTATTGTCCCCTTCTATACTTATACATGGTTATTAGATCGCCCTCAGTCATCTTTTTTCTAGACTAGATAATCCTAATTTTGCTAATCTCTCTGGGTATTGTAGTTCCCCTATCCCCTTTATTAATTTTGTTGCCCTCCTTTGTACCCGCTCTAGTTCCATTATATTCTTCCTGAGCACCGGTGCCCAAAACTGTACACAGTACTCCATGTGCGGTCTAACCAGAGATTTGTACAGAGGCAGTATAATGCTCTCATCATGTGTATCCAGACCTCTTTTAATGCACCCCATGATCTTGTTTGCCTTGGCAGCCACTGCCTGGCACTGACTGCTCCAGGTAAGTTTATCATTAACTAGGATCCCCAAGTCCTTCTCCAGGTCAGATTTACCCAGTGGTTTACCGTTCAGTGTGTAATGGTGATATTGATTCCTTCTTTCCATGTGTATAACCTTACATTTATCATTGTTAAACTGCATCTGCCACCTTTCGGCCCAAGTTCCCAACTTATCCAGATCCATCTGTAGCAGAATACTATCTTCTCTTGTATTGACTGCTTTACATAGTTTTGTATGATCTGCAAATATCGATATTTTACTGTGCAAACCTTCTACCAGATCGTTAATAAATATGTTGAAGAGAATAGGTCCCAACACCGACCCCTGCGGTACCCCTCTGGTCACAGTGACCCAGTTAGAGAATATACCATTTATAACCACCCTCTGCTTTCTATCACTAAGCCAGTTACTTACCCATTTACACACATTTTCCCCCAGACCCAGCTTTCTCATTTTGTGTACCAACCTCTTGTGTGGCACGGTATCAAACGCTTTGGAAAAATCAAGATATACCACATCCAATGACTCACCTTGGTCCAGTCTATAGCTTACCTCTTCATAAAAACTGATTAGATTGGTGTGACAGGAGCGATTCCTCATAAACCCATGCTGATATGGCGTTAAACAGTTATTCTCATTGAGATAATCCAGAATAACATCCCTCAGAAACCCTTCAAATATTTTACCAACAATAGAGGTTAGACTTACTGGCCTATAGTTTCCAGGTTCACTTTTAGAGCCCTTTTTGAATATTGGTACCACATTTGCTATGCGCCAGTACTGTGGAACAGACCCCGTCGCTATAGAGTCTCTAAATATAAGAAATAATGGTTTGTCTATTACATTACTTAGTTCTCTTAGTACTCGTGGGTGTATGCCATCCGGCCCCAAGATTTATCTATTTTAATCTTATTTAGCCGGATTTGCACCTCTTCTTGGGTTAGATTGGTGACCCTTAATATAGGGTTTTCTTTGTCTCTCGGCATTTCACCTAGCATTTCATCTAGCATGGGCACAGCAACTGCGGAATCCCATAGGAATGCATGGGGATGCGTTTTTTAAGCGTTTCTGCTGCGGGAAAAACA
This sequence comes from Dendrobates tinctorius, assembly GCF_039654945.1. Lineage (NCBI taxonomy): Eukaryota > Metazoa > Chordata > Amphibia > Anura > Dendrobatidae > Dendrobates > Dendrobates tinctorius. The sequence continues at coordinate 7,575,271 of NW_027361688.1, forward strand.
TGGCAGAAACGCTTAAAAAACGCAACGTGGGCACACAGCCTTATGCTATATTTGAACAGATACAGTATTACTAAGATCTCTGAGTTACTTAAACGCACTTTTGCTTTTTATTTATCTAATTACAGCAGGGGTTTTTTCATTTTGTCTTTTGTAATTTTTGTATGCTTTATGGCCAATATGAACATGCGTTTATATGCTGCATGTATACCAACTCAAACCAAGCTCAGTTTTTGTGGTTTTTTTCTTTGTATTTTTGCATTCTGTGCAAGCCAGAGTGTGGCCTCCCTCTCCTGAGCTGGAAATTGTATTTAAGAATAATAATAATCTTTATATAGCGCCAACATATTCCGCAGCACAATTTAACAGTTTCAAAGATAACAGTCAAAAGTAACAACTTTAGCAATAATACAATGATTACAGCAAAATAAAATGGCCCTGCTTGTGAGAGCTTACAATCTACAATGAGGGGGGGAGATACAAAGTACAGGTGTGTATTTACAATGATGTATTTACAATGATGGTCCAGCCATCTTGAGGGAGTGGGGGATAGATGGGGATAGTGAATGGGCTACACATGCCACTTACACATAAAAAGACTGATTAGGGAATGTGATAGGCTGCTCTGAACAAATGTGTTTTGAGGGAGCGCCTAAAACTGTGCAAGTTGTGGCTGGTTCTAATTTCTTGGGGTAGAGCATTCCAGAGGATTGGCGCAGCGCGGGAGAAGTCTTGGAGTCGGGAGTGGGAGGCACGGATTAGTGCAGATGTTAGTCGAAGGTTGTTTGCAGAGCGCAGCGGTCGGTTAGGCTGATAGACAGAAATAAGAAAGTGAGCCAGAATATTAACAGATAGGAGGTGCATATATAACATGGGAGTGCTACTTACTGGGGCGATCCGTCCCACAGCCTGTAAGATGCGCTACAATACATACAAAATGCGAGCCGTCACTTCATTGGGCAAAAAATACATATGTACCGCTATGTGTGGCAGAGGGTCGCTCCATTACCTTGTTACAGCCAGTAGATGGGGCAAAACGTTCCTCCAGACACTGTATCCACCGCATGTCTGGCTGAGTATAGCGTTCTCAGCGCTTAAGAGGAGGAGAGGGCGGGACTTTGAGATTGATGGCTAATAGAGCGCTGTGATGTGTTGGACCGGAAGTAGCAAACCGGAAGAACATGGCCGTGCGTTCCACGGCATGTCTCTGTGCGTTCCAGCATTAAAAACAATGATTTGCTGGATGTTTTTGTAAAAAATTGCCGAAAAAGTTGGCGGTTATGTTGGCTCACTTTCTCATACATCTTTTTTAATAGATTAAGAGCACATCAAGCTACACAATAGGTATATTACCTATTGCCACGTATTTAGTACAGCACGGTACGTTACACATCCCATCTGGATGCTTCTTTTCTCCTCTCCTTATTCATATTAATCCTAGGGTTGATTATGCGCAGTTTCTGGTCAATATTTTCTGCATTTAATGATGTTGCTATAGAAATGACCATATTCAATGTACTGTATATTCTTATTTTTGTTTGTTTTCTTTTTTTGAATTTTTCTCTATTTTTATGTTTATTATTTTTTATGTTTATGTATTTGACTTTGTAGTAACTGAAGAAGGTCAAAATTTGATCGAAACGTTTGCGTACTACAATAAATATTCTCCTGAATATGCCAAAGTTGAGTGGTAGGGGTGTAATTATGGTGCTACCCATGGAGAGGGAAATGTCAGATTTAGGGAGGTTGATAGACGGCGGGAGTAGAAGAAGTTCAGTTTTGGAAAGATTGAGTTTCAGATAGAGAGCGGACATGATGTTGGAGACTGCGGACAGACAGTCACTGGCGTTCTGTAGTACAGCGGGGGTAAGGTCAGGGGATGACGTGTATAGTTGTGTGTCATCAGCATAAAGATGGTACTGAAAGCCAAATCTGCTGATGGTCTGTCCAATTGGGGCCGTGTAGAGAGAGAAGAGAAGGGGGCCAAGGAATGAGCCCTGAGGTTACCCCAACAGTGAGAGGAAGAGGAGATGAAGTGGAGCCAGTGAACAAAACACTGGAATGGTCAGCAAGATAAGAAGAGAACCAGGAGAGAGCAGTGTCCTTAATGCCTAGTGACTGGAGCCTAGAGAGTAGAAGATGGTGGTCAACAGAGTCGACAGCTGCAGAAAAGTCGAGGAGAATGAGCAGAGTGCAGTTTCTGTCAAATGTAGGGGGTGGAAACTGGACTGTGATGGGTCTAGGAGGGAGTAGAGAGGTAAAGGGTAAGGCGGGAGTAAACCAGACGCTCCAAGAGTTTAGAGATGAAGGGGAGATTGGAGACTGGTCTGTAGTTGTTTGTGCAGGATGGGTCGAGAGCGGGTTTCTTTAATAATGGAGTAATGATAGAGTGTTTGAAGGAGGAGGGAAAAACGCCAGAGGAGAGATTAAAGATTGTAGTTAGGTGAGTTGTGACGACTGGAGAGAGAGACTGGAGGAGATGTGAGGGAATGGGGTCAGTAGTGCATGTTTTCGGACGAGAAGAAGAGATGAGCCTGGAGACTTCTGTGATGGGATCAAATGTGGAGAGTGAGCCAGGGGAAATGCAGGGAGGGATGGGAGTCATTGCACTTGGTGGCTGGGAGCGGATTTCCTGATGTATATTATCTATTTTCTCTATAAAGTGGGAGGCCAGGTCATTGGCACAAATGTCTGTGATTGGGGCTTGTGCTTTCGACCTGAGAAGTGAGTGAAAGGTATCAAAAAGTTTCTTGGGGTTGTTGGATAGTGAGGAGATCAGGGTGGTGAAGTAGGTCTGTTTTGCAAGGTGAAGGGCAGAATTAAAGGTTCTTAACATGAATTTGAAATGGATGAAGTCTTCTAGTGTGCGAGTTTTCCTCCATAAGCGTTCAGCACTCCTAGAGCATCGCTGGAGAAGTTGAGATGCGATGTGATCCAGGGCTATTTTACTCTGTGCTTGGAGGTTTTGCGGGTGAGGGGAGCTACTTGGTCAAGGCTGCTTCTAAGAGTGTCATTGTAGTGATGTACATTCAGATCAGGACAGGAAAAAGGGGAGATTGGTTGAGGGGAGAAGGTTGGAGCAGGACGCCGATGTGCGACCGCGGAGGACCTCATTCTCTCCTTAGAGGCCCGAATGGCATCCTGGGTGAGGTCCCAAATATCACATGCCTCCACCGCCCAGCCTGCCACCCTAGAGTCGGTGGATGACACGGGCATGGGCACAGGGACACGAGGATGCTGGCCGTAGTTAATGAGGAATGGCGTCTGGCCGGTGGAATTGGCCACAGTGTTGTTCAAGGCCAACTCTGCCCACGGCAACAAAGATGCCCAGTCATCCTGCCTGGCCGAGACAAAATGTCAGAGATATGTGACCAGGGTCTGGTTGGCCCTCTCTACCAACCCGTTCGTCTCAGGATGATAGGCCGAGGAGAGATTCAGTTCAATACTGAGCAAGCGACAGAGCTCTCTCCAGAAGCGAGACGCAAACTGGGGACCCCGGTTGCTGACAATCTTGTCAGGCATGCCGTGTAAATGGAAAACGTGTTTAATGAACAGCACTGCTAAACCCCATGCGGAAGGTAGCCGAGAGAGAGGCACCAAGTGCACCATTTTGGAAAAGTGGTCAGTGATGACCCAAATAACTGTGCTGCCACTGGACTTGGGTAGACCCACCACAAAGTCCATGCCAACCATCTCCCAGGGCCTGTCCGCCATCGGTTAGGGGTAGAGTAACCCAGCAGGACGTTGCCGGGAAGGCTTATTCTTGGTGCAGGAGACGCACGCCTGTATGTAGTCTTTGACTTCACGAGCCATATGCGGCCACCAGTACGTCCTTGCCAGAATCTCAACTGTCCGCTTAGTACCAAAGTGTCCGCCCACCCTGGACGCGTGAGCCCAGGAGAGGACTTCCGGACGCAAACGGGCAGGGACAAAAGTCTTGCCTGGGGGTACAGACTCAAGGGCGACCGGAGCCACTGTCCTCAGACTCTCTGAAGGTGCGATTAGCCGAGGCTCCTCCTCTTCCTCCTCCACTGATACCACAGAGCCGGAGAGCGCGTCGGCTCGGACATTCCTCTCACCGGAAAGGAAATGTAGGGTGAAGTGGAACCGGGAGAAGAATAGAGACCATCGAGCTTGGCGAGAATTTAACCGCTGGGCGGTTTGGAGATAAACCAAATTTTTGTGGTCGGCGTAAACTTGGAAGGGGTAGCGAGCCCCCTCCAGGAGGTGTCCCAATTCAGAAAAGGCCAATTTCATGGCTAGCAACTCCCTGTCCCCAATGGAATACTTCCTCTCCGCCGGTGAAAAGGTCTTGGAAAAGAAGAAGCAAGGATGCTTCCGACCTTGAGCATCCTTTTGAAACAGGACTGCTCCAGCACCGATGGACGAGGCATCCACTTCTAATATAAATGGCTTATCCACATTGGGGCGATGTAAAATGGGCGCAATAGAGAAGTGAGACTTGATGGAGCGGAAGGTCTTAGACACCTCCTCACACCACACTTTAGGATTTGCTCCCTTCTTGGTGAGGGCAACCAAAGGAGCTACCAAAGTCGAGAAGTGCAGGATGAATTGACGGTAATAGTTAATAAACCCCATAAAGCGATGCACTGCTTTAAGGGAGTGAGGCTCCTGCCAATCCATTACCGCCTGCAGTTTGGCAGGATCCATGGCCAACCCTTGAGCTGAGCTGATATAGCCCAGGAAAGGCAACGACTCCTGCTCAAACACGCACTTCTCCAACTTGGCATATAGGGCGTTTGCCCGTAGGAGATCGAAGACTTTGCAAACCTCTCTCCGGTGGGACTCCAAATCTGGAGAAAAGATGAGAATATCATCCAGATAGACCACCACTGAAGAGGAAAGCATATCTCGTAAGATATCGTTTACGAAGTCCTGAAAGACGGCTGGGGCATTACATAGTCCAAAGGGCATGACCAGATACTCATAATGGCCATCCCTGATATTAAAAGCCGTCTTCCTCTCGTCTCCCTCACGTATGCGTATCAGGTTGTAGGCTCCCCGCAGATCGAGTTTGGGAAATACTCTTGCTCCCCGCAACCTATTGAACAGCTCCGATATCAGCGGCAGAGGGTACTTATTCTTAACGGTGATGGCGTTAAGACCCCTGTAATCGATGCAAGGCCGCAATTCACCCCTCTTCTTTTGCACAAAGAAGAATCCCGCCCCTGCTCGTGACACCGACTTCCTAATAAATACCCTGGCCAGATTCTCCTTGATGTACTGTGACATGGCCTCCGTCTCCGGGAGAGACAGGGGATACACACGACCCCGGGGAGGCTCTGCACCAGGCAAGGGGTCTATAGGCCAGTCGTAGGGGCGGTGTGGCGGGAGAGTCTCTGCCGCTCTCTTGGATTACACATCTGTGTACTGCTGATAGTACTTAGGGAGCGCAGAGAGATCTGCGGGAGCCGCAGTAGAGGCAACATGAACGCATTCTACCCTCACAGGACTTACTCCAACTAAGAATTTTCCCAGAGGACCACTCAATATGGGGTGAGTGACAACGCAACCAGGGAACCTGATCGATACCCTCGGGTATAATAAGGAGGGACACTGTCTCGTGATGGGACGGGGACAGTGAGAGTCTTAATGGAGCAGTCTGATGGGTAATCTGCGAGGGTAATGTTGAACCGTTCACCACTCTGATGGTGACCGGCTGAGGTAGCATAACCAAGTGGATTGCATGCTGGAGAGCGAAGGCTGAGGACATAAAATTACCCTCCGCTCCAGAGTCTACGCAAACCTCCACCACCAGAGTAGAGGAGCCGAACTCCAGCACCCCCTTGAAAATTAACTTGGAGGAAAATGGTGTGGTGTCTCGTAATCCTCCTGCAGTTGCCACTAGACCCGGGCATTTCTCCGAGCACTGTGGGCACCTATTGGCAAAGTGACCAGACTGTCGGCAGTGGGCGTGAGCTATGGAGGTTTGAGCTGGGCGGAACGTAGAGCCCGTGCAAGGCACCTCCATAACCACCGACGACTCGGGCGCTCGATCAGATTGCTTCAGAGGTTTAGAGAAAGTTGGAGCCAACCTAAACCTCTGTCTGGACTGGGAGCTCTCCAAACCTCGCTCTAAGAAGTGGAGATTTATACATGTGGAGATGGTAATGAGCTCCTCCAGAGTACCGGTAACCTCCCGAGTGGCCAGAGCGTCCTTAACGTGGTTAGCCAAACCCCTCCAAAAGATTGGTATCAGGGTCTTATCTGACCACTCCAACTCGGAAGCCAGTGTCCGAAAACTAATGGCATACTGGTTGACCGGGGACGAACCCTGTGTCAGAGCCAATAGCTGGAGCGCGGTATCGTGTGTGACCCGTGGTCCCAGAAAGACCTGCTTCAGAGAGCCTAAAAACTGAGGAGCTCCCTGAACCATGGGGTCACCACGTTCCCACAGTGGGGTAGCCCACTCCAGAGCCCTGCCAGCCAGAAGGGAAACAATGAATCCGACCTTAGCCCGCTCAGAAGGAAATCGTGCTGCCTGCAGCTCTAGCTGAATAGCACACTGGCTCACGAATCTCCTGCAGGAGGCGCTATCGCCCGAGAACTTTTCGGGCAGAGGGAGGTGGGATAACATCGGTGCAGGGATGGAAGTGGGAACACGGGAGGCAGCCTCTGCGACTGCCTGAGCAGCGGCCGCAGTAGCATTCACAGCTGAGGTTGAATGCTTGAGAGCCGCCAACCTGCCCAATGCGCTGCAGTAGTTGCTGTTCTTCCGCCATCACTAGCCAGACCCTGGTGCTAGTATGTTTGGGCTGGCGGAAAGTACCAAATTATAAATTAATAGTAGGTGCATTCGCAGCCCGGGGTCCACCGTGCAGAGGTGGTACACTGCTGCTAGGTAATGGCGGGAGTATAAAGCGGTGTGGAAAGGTCACACGTGGGTTAACGTCACCCAGTGTGAACAGAAGCGAACTCTGTTAACTCACAGAGCCGCACTACTGCTGAACATAAATGCTGGAGCCTGTTTAGATCATAGAGCCCGGCCAAGGAGCGCACAGAAAGCGGTCACAGAACTCTGCCCCAAGGACACGGGGTCAGAGACCCTCTAGACCTTCTGAGCGCGCGGCGTCGCGACTGCGGACGCCGCTATAGATGCTGACTACGGAGTGTAGAGCACGTGCACTGAGGCGTGCCGAGCCACTGGTGGAGACTGATGCCTGTCTCAGACTCTGTTCTACCTACACCTAAGCCTGGGCGTTTAACAGGCTAGGCTGCACAACACATGCGTACCAAGGGTAGGGGTTTCTTAATGAGTTATTCACCAGACATTCATACATGCATACAATACTCACTCCTCATAGTCCGATAATGCAGTCTATACTAGCGCATGGCTAGGACTTTACTGGCCTTTCGGATGGACCAATCCGAGCTGGAGAAGGATCTGAGCACGTGACCTTCGGTCTCCAATTGGAGATCACTCCACGGGCATGTTCAGTGGATCGAAAGGAGGACTTAGACCCTGGAGAGACTCGCTGCTGGCCAGCCTGCGTTGCTATATGTGGACCAGAGGTGGCAGCAGCCAGCAAGCCCACAGTGCTGGTCTGAGCAGAGCGCTGGGAATGATGAGTCTGCTGAGCAGGCTCCTCTGTGGGCGAAGGAGAATGGGAGACCGCCAAGTGCAAGGCTATGGATTCCTGCTGTGCAGTGGCAGGAACCCGACGCCTAACAAATAGGGAGTACAAAGTGTGATTTACCAGACTCCTGTCCTGACTAACTGCCATGGAATAACTGCTTCTTCTGGATGCTTAGCTAATGGGATGCTTTGCTGAGGGGATGCGCGTGCAAGCACCTCACAGAATTCAACCAGATATATAGGCCACACTACAGGGTCAGGAGAAAGGGATTGTGGGAGCTAGTTTGGGATAATTTGGCAGCTGGAGCCAGCACACCAGGGGGTGGTTAGATGATCAAAGACGTTGGGCCAGGCTACATCTATATGCTATAGCACCTTACACCAGATAACATCATCTAGAGTGATCCCAGTCATGAATATAAATCAGTATTAAATACAATGCAACAAATGAATTATACTAAAGATTTAGCAGGCACATTAAAATATGTTGTAACATGGTAAAGCAGCAGATGACAGACAGCAAGCAGAGGTGGGGAGTTGTACCTGTGTGAAGAAAGAAGATTAATGTTAATTCTTTGCCATGGAATAACTGCTTCTTCTGGATGCTTAGCTAATGGGATGCTTTGCTGAGGGGATGCGCGGGTATTTAAAGGCTTCCCCTGACTGGTGCTCACTGGTTGGTACCAGGTCTTTTAGTTTGCCCTTATTCACACACTGATGTCAACTTTGACACATGATAAGGTTTTTAATATTAGACAGCGTAGGACCGCCCCAATCATAGAGTCACCTTGTCGATGGTGGGATAGCTTTTATGCTATAGTTGTACAGATACAGTATTACTTAGTACTCTGACTTACTTAAATGCACATTTTCTTTTTATTTATCTAATTACTGCAGGATTTTTTTCGTCTTATCTTTTATAGGTTTTCTATACCCCCAATATGCAGATATGTACATATACATATTTTAAGACAAATACCCCAAAATACATAAATATATATAGTCATACACACTGATATACACAGATATGTACATCATACATGCATACACAGACATACACAAGCCTCACTCACCTCCCTCCAGGCTTGTCACACATCAGGCTCCTCTGACATGTGGCTATGGAAGGCGCGCTGCTTGATGGCCGTCACTTAGACATGGCTGCACACAGTGCACTTTGCGGCTGTGTCTGCTACTGATGATGGGGCCAGGCCAGCACTGTGCCTTTAATTTAGCTTGTGTGTTGGCCTGACCGCATCATTACTAGCAGACACAGCCACACAGTGCACTGTGCGTGCGGCCATGTTTGTTTATGTGACAGCTCAAGCAGTGCCAAAGAAACAGGTGGCCCTGCACAGCTGCTGGGGGAGCAGACCGGGCCCCCTGGTGTCCCAGCCACTAGTGAGCCCCCCATTTGTCCAGGGCCCCGACACTTGCTTGGGTGCGGCGGGTGATGACGCCGGCCCTGTATATGATACATCACATACAGAATGTAAAGGGCTCATGGTAAAAAGAATTAAGGAACCATAATGACAGAGCTGAGAAATCTATAGTCAATTTATTAGTAGAGATTTATTTCTAATCAACAACAATGGGTTAATAGAAGGAGCGGACCTTCATCATGTAGGAGGTAAAGGACAATCAATGTGACACCAAGAACAAAAATATTCTATATGAAAAGAACTTTACACTGAAACAATCTGTGGGGTAAAGGGATGGAACCTTCTTCACAGCAACGGCATGGGGGCTCGTCATTGTATGCACCCATCGGAGCCCCCGTGACGCCATCGCAGGGCGAAGATGGCTTACTATGAGATCCAAGGGTCAGTTGTACAGTAGACCTCCTGTCGGTCATCACAAGGTCTTGTGAAACCTTTCTTGTAGCCGGGCTTTAAAGGAAACTATGATTTTTACAATATGCAGCAATACTGTGGTATTTCTTTATACAGCATAAGCGATCAGACGATCGCAGGATCAAGACACATAAGGGAACTAATAAAAATAGTAAAAAAGTTAAAAAAAGAACAGTTTTCAAAAATAAGGAAAAATAAAACAAATCTAAAAAAATTCCATCACCCCTCTTTTCCCATTAAAAATAATGATAATCAAAAGTAAAATTACACAAATGTGATGTTGCCGCATCCGTAAAAGTCCAATCTATCAAAATATAAAATACTTAAACTAATTGGCAAGTACAGTAAACAGAAAAACAATAATAATTGTGCCTTTCGTAGTTGCTGCAACACTGGAAAATAATGCTGTAAGGAGAGATCAAAATGTCATATCTATGCCAAAATGGTATCAATAAAACACTGTATTGCCCTCCAAAATATATGCCCTCACACAGCTCCATCAACCTAAAAATTACAACATAATGGGTCTCAGAAAATGGCGACACAAAAATATATATTTTTTTTTTACATATTTTTTTTTTTTGTATTAAAATAATAAAAAGCTGCACAAGTTTGGCACTCCACAAGCTCCCCCCATGTAAGTGGTTTTACACTGGGACTTTGCAGGCAGGATTTAGTCTTTGTTATTGTATACTATGATTTATTTTTAATGGTTTCAAACACTCCAATTAATTAATACCAACTATTGATATAGTTTCAATCAGTTATACTATATTCAGCTCTTTGAACCTTCCTAGAAGGTCATTGAAACTTGTTTCAACCAGATGGTCAAATTGTCCAAGCAGAACAAATAACTGGCTTACACTTATCTACCAACAAAGGACCTTCGGTGCCATAATTAGATTGGGTGTGTTAACTTTGCCCATGGATTGTCAACTGGTGAAATCTCATCTATTTGGCCTCAGGGGGTCGTCTCACTGGCATCCAAGGATAGATACTGTTTAAGGCTACTTTCACACTTCAGGTTTTCGGCGTCAGGCGCGATCCGGCGTCGTGCCGGAACGCCGGATCCGGCAAATGTTTAGTAAAACCGGATGTGACGGATCCGGTTTTCTGCCGGATCCGTCTTTTTCTTGACAGACAAAACCGGATCCGTCTCATCCGGTTCATCCGTTTTTCGACGGATTACGCCGGATCCGGTTTTTAAAATTGACCCTTGTGGCCTTCCGAACGGGATTGGCTACTGGAAAACTATATATAGCATGTTCCTACAGCCCTTCTTTGACAGGTTGTAGAGGAGAAAGTGCAGGTTGGAGAGAAGAGCAAGTTATTGGCGAAGATGGATGTTGTCATTGGAAATATTTTGAAGAATTTGGCGGATTTTATAGCGGAGGCGAATCGTTTGAGGGTGATTGTTCTGGAGAAGGAGAGAGCGAGACAGCAGCGCATCAGGCATCGTAGACGACGTTTGTGGATCCACCCCATCACAGCCAAGAGAATGACGCGTGGGGTCTATTCTACACTCTGCATGGACCTTCGACGAAACCCGGATAAATTTTTTGGATATGTTAGGATGAAAATGGAGAATTTTGATTACTTGGTGGAGCGCATTGCACACCTCATAAGAAAAGCGGACACCTATTGCCGCTTCTTTGTTTCACCCACAGAGCGTCTGATGGTGACTTTAAGGTAAGCCACATTTATTGGATGTGATCGCATCAGAGCACACTTTCACTGCAATCTTGTTGGTGGTAGTTTGTATCTCCAAGTGTTATAGCTGAGTTTTGGTATGTAATGCTGTGATTTAAAACTAATTTATTGTTTTTTGTTTATTGTTAATTCCCCACAGATTTCTTGCAACTGGAGAATCCCTTTCGTCACTGCATTTCCAGTACAGACTCGGGAGTTCCACCATATCTGGAATAGTGAAGTACACATGCCGTGCACTGTGGGACTCTTTAGCTGAAGAGATTTTACCAGAGCCCACAACAGAGAGGTGGATTGAAATTGCTGACAAGTTTCAACAGATATATCAGTTTCCCAACTGCTTGGGCGCTGTGGACGGGAAACATATCCGCATTGTAAAGCCAGCTGAATCGGGATCGGAATATTTCAATTACAAGAAATATTTGTCAATTGTCCTCATGGCCATCGCTGACGCGGAATACAAATTTATTGCGGTTGATATTGGGGCCTATGGCCGCTCCAATGACTCTCAAGTTTTCAAACTGTCTGCCATGGGGCGTAAACTGTATGGAAACACCTTCCAGTTCCCACCACCTAGACCGCTGCCGCAAACATCTGGTCCACCTATGCCATTTGTCTGTGTAGGGGATGAAGCCTTCCAGCTGTCAGAGCACCTTTTGAAACCGTACTCTAGCAGAGAATTGACAAGACCAAAACGCATTTTTAATTACCGCCTCACAAGAGCAAGAAGAATGGTTGAATGTACCTTTGGTATTCTGACAGCCAAATGGCGGGTCCTATTGACTGCGATCAACCTCAAGACAGAAACTGTGGACGAGGTGATCAAAGCGTGCGTGGTACTCCACAATTTTGTTATCTGCAAGGAACCCATTTCCATTGAGGACACCTCTGAAGAAACCACCTTGCAAGATTACCATGACATTACCACTAGAAGTTCTGTGACGGTTTCAGTAATGAGGGACAATTTTGCACTATACTTTATGTCACCTCAAGGCAGAGTACACTGGCAGGATGACAGAGTGTGAAAGATTTGTGCCCAACCAAACTTGTGTACCTTCTGTACCAACAGTATATACCTTTGCCAACCAAAGTTGGCTATCTTGTCATGGTCTCTATTTTTAGCTTTAGGCCACAGGTGTGTACCTGGTTGTGTTTTATGCAAAGTATTTCACCTTTTAACAAAAGTTGTGTACATTGTTAGGAAATCACCAACAATAAACACAACTTTTTAGGTGAAATACTTTGCTTCAAACACAACCAGGAACACAACTGTGGCAAAAAGCTAAAATTTACCCACAGTTATATACCTAGTTTTGAATACCATTTCACCTTTTAAATACCCTGTATTTAACCTTTTTCGCCGCAGAAAGAAATGACAGACAACCAGTGTAAAATAATTTAACTTTTATTGAAAAATGTTTTTTTAGTAAACTTTTTTAAAATTTTAATAAACTTGTTTAATAAAGCTTTGAAACTATAAAACTGAAACCATAAAACTGGTCATTTTTATTTAAATACACACATTATAAATCTGTGTAGTGTGTGGTGGAAATACTGCTGTAGGGGCTGCGGGACACTTCGACACTGGGAGTGTGGAGAGAGGACTGGGATCGTGGTGGGGAAGGAACAGTTAGAGGTGAAGGTGTGGAAAAAACTACAGAATGGGTGGACATGTGGGAAGCAGAAGAGGTGGTGGGTGGTGGAGTGGAGGGTTGGGCAGGAACTGTAGGAGCAGATGATGTTGATGGCAAGTTGTATGGGGAAGGAGTTTGGTACGGGGCAGGTTGCTGGAAGTGGGGAGATGTCTGGTACGGGGCAGGTTGCTGGAAGTGGGGAGATGTCTGGTACGGGGCAGGTTGCTGGAAGTGGGGAGATGTCTGGTACTGGGGAGGTTGCTGGTACTGGGGAGGTTGCTGGTACTGGGGAGGTTGCTGGTACTGGGGAGGTTGCTGGTACTGGGGAGGTTGCTGGTACTGGGGAGGTTGCTGGTGCTGGGGAGGTGGATGGTGCTGGGGAGGTGGATGGTGCTGGGGAGGTGGATGGTGCTGGGGAGGTGGATGGTATGTAATAGGAGGGGGAGGATGGAAAGTGGCTGGAGGGGGTGTAGATGTAATAGGAGGGGGAGGATGGAAAGTGGCTGGAGGGGGTGCAGGTGGAGGAACTACTGTGGTGGGAGGAGGAGGTTGGGAGGTAACTTGCTGGAGAGCAGCGTAGAATGACTGCATTACATGCATCTGCTGGGCAGGAGAGAGCGTTTCCATGCGCTCCACAACAGACCTGAAAAAGGTGTGGTTTGGCGAAGATCTTGCTTCTGAATGCATGGTTTGCAGAAGTGTCTTCACCTCCAGAATGCTGGAGTTGATCTGCTGATAGCCTGCGGAGATTTGCTCTGACAAGACTTTTAGACAGTTCTGGAAAGATGCATTCAAATGCAAGAACTCTGGCGCATAAGTCTTTTCCTGACCCCTCTGCCGCTGCCGCCAAGTACCCGCAGGTGTACTAGAGGTGGCAGGGGCAGAAGGGTGGGGTAAAGGGAAAGCGATCTCCTCACCAGCAGCTTCATGTAATGTAGGCGGCCACGATGCTCCTGTGCTGGTGGATGGGACAGATGGGTCGAATGTGTGGGAAGGCTGGGAAGGTGCAGATGTACCGGGGCGGTCGAAGTCTCCCTCGGTGCCGGTCTCCTCAGGGATCGCCTCAGAAGGGTCCAATCGTGCAGGCTCCCAAGTGCTGCTCACCGTGCTGTGGAATAAAGAGAAAAAAAAACAATTAAAATAGTGACATGGTATGGCCCTGGCTGAAAAAAAAAAGTTACATCTAAACATTTTTTTGTCACATGTGGTGTGTAATATTTACCTTCTGGTGAGCATTGTATCCCGGAGGAACGACAGGGCTCGTGCGTACTTGTGCTTGCTCCTGCGTCCTCCAGATCCACTCGGGGCCCGCATCTCTTTATTGAACTCCTTCTTGAAACGATCCCTCACAGACCGCCACCGCTTCACAATTCTCTCCCCTGAAACGAGAAAGGACAAAGTGGTTAGTATACAACATCAGTGTTTCCCAAACTCCAGTCTTCATGGTCCCCAGGGGTCATGTTTTCAGGATTTCCAAAGTAAATAGAAATCCTGAACACATGATCCGTGGGGACGAGGACTGGAGTTCGGGAAACACAGGTTTAAATCAAGCAACCGGTACTGTATATACTTACGCTCTTTAATCTGGGCCCGAGCTTCGAGGTCCTCCCAGCGGTCCACAAGGAGCGAACAGATTTCCTCCCAGAGTCGTCGGGTAACGATCAGGTCAGCGTGGCGGCGGTCAGCCATATTCCAGAGCGGCTCCCTTTCTCTGACGAGATCGATGAGGCGGTCGACATCAATCCCTCCATCCTCACCGTCAAAGTCGGGAGCACGCTGTGAAGGCTGTTAAAGAAAAAGACAAAAATAACATAATTAGCCTCCACAAAAGAAATGAAATAAAAAGTGCAAAAAAAACAAAGCAAAAATATTTATACTTACACGCTGGTGACCGCCGCGTTGCTGTCGCCGACGACCCTGGGAGGCACTGCGAGGACCTCTTGGCCGAGCACCAGATTGGGAAGACTAGAGAAGAAAACAAAAAATGTTATGTCTTTGGATGTAGGCATTTGTTTGCTGTGTGTGGTCTGCAGAACATTGTTTTCTATGTGTTGTGTGTAGTGTGATGTTGTGTTTCTGCGTTTGATGCAAAAAACTTACCAATTGTGAGCCCACTCCAAGTGTCTGTCCACCCCTTCCTTCTTCTTCTGGGAGCTCCTCTTCATCTTGTGGTTCCTGTTTTGAAATAAAAGGCAATGAATACACATATATTACAGAGATGATGGATTTTGGAAATAAAAACTTACCGTCAAACGCTGACGATGCGAGGGAGGGCTCCCAGAAGATGTGCTGTCTTCCTCATGGCCAGACTCCATGGCTGTGGGTGGTGTTGCTGCTGCTGCTGCTGCATCTATTGGGCGGCTGTTGAATAAAGAGAAACAAAGGGCCAATGAATATCTTGATATTCCATAGCCCTAGTTTGGAAGAATGGGGGATTTGATAATTACCGTCTCTCATCTGCTGCTGGACTCCCCTCCCGTTGTTCAGCATGCTGCTCCATTTGGGGTGGTGCTGATGGTGCTGCTGCTGCAGATGTCTGCTGCCTTCTCCTGCTCCTGGTTCTTGGCTTGGGTGGCATGTTGGGTGTGGCTGAGGGTCCCATTGTCTTGCTTTTATATATGTCCTGTGGGCAGAGCTACTGAGCATGCTCAGACCAAAGAAACCGGATCCGGCCGCCGGATCCGGCGCATTGCGGCGCTCATAGGCTTTCATTGTATGAAAAAGCCAGACACGCCGGATCCGGCGTGTCCGGCTTTTTTGACGGATACAAAAAACGTTACAGTCACCGTTTTTTTCCAGACGCCGGATCGCGTCACATTGCTGGATCCGGCGAAAATCGGATGAAACGCATGGCCATCCGGCTCGATCCGGCTCTAATGCAAGTCAATGGGGGGGAAACCGGATCCGGCATTGCATTTCGACGGATCCGGTTTTAGTCAAAAGCGCCGGATCGCGCCTGAAGCAGAAAACCTGATGTGTGAAAGAGGCCTAAGTCTCACATTTACTTTGGGACATCAAAGGCTTTAGAGAAGTTTTTACATATAAAAGGAGGGTACTGATTAGCAGAGAGGGGGAGAGACACAGAGAAAGAGATGTGACAGACAAGAGAGGACTAAGATGAGACTATCTGAATAATATATATAAAGTGCTCTCAGTGAGAGAAACAAAATAGGAATCTTGTGGGTATGATACCTTTTAATGGCTAACAAATAATAGTGAATGTTGTTACAAAGCAAGCTTTCGGGACTGCTTATGTCCCTTCATCAGGCTGATATGACAAAATATTTGAAGAAACCTTATTTATATACAGTTTAAAGCACAACATTTCAATAAACAAACAATGAGCTTGAAGAGAGAATCCTTAATTAGGTAAGATCAGATAGGTAGTATGAAAAGTTCTGCCAGCCATAGGCAATATGAAAGTTGTCATTTTAAAAGGCAATTTTAAATCACAGACGCAGTGTGGGAGCATAAATTCATTACTATCTTTGATTCTATTCACACAGGACTCAATTTGTCAGAAGGTTTTATGACCCATTACCATATCTGAGCTATCTACTCCAAGTAGCCCTTTGATCTTCAGAACTTTTCATACTACCTATCTGATCTTACCTAATTAAGGATTCTCTCTTCAAGCTCATTGTTTGTTTATTGAAATGTTGTGCTTTAAACTGTATATAAATATTTTGTATATAGTAAATCAATTTAGTAAATTCAATTCTTGTGTGAGCATTTTCTTATTCATTACAATCCATTGGAACCCTTACAATACAGTTATTTCAGCCTTGTTGGCTACATCATGTGTGCCATTTGCCATATAGGTTGTTCCACTCTTTTGCAATACATCTCTGCATAGTGCCCTATGGTATTAATTCACATGGCTTTTTTGCCTACATTTGTTTGTATCTTGCATCTATTATTGCACTGTAATCTATTCTGATAGATTGACTTCAGTATCATTGTGATTAGGATATAACTATATAACTTTGGAAATGTATTATCTTTACAGGCATGTTGTTATTACACTTTAGAGCCATTTATATGTTTCCACTTACTGGAGAGAGTTTTGTGGGCTCTATTACGAGCCCTTGTGCTTGGTTCATGTCACTTTTAAATGTTTTTATATGGTTGTTGTCCTTCTGTTACCAATAAAATTAGTAATTTTGCAGTGATCCCTGCATCTTGGTCAGTAGATTTTTTTCTATTTATTTCTCAAGTTTGGTATCGTCGTAATCATACTGATGAGGAGAATCGTACTGCAGGTCATTTTTTACCATAAAATGTACATCATAAAAACAATGCAAGAATTGCATTTTTATTTCACAATTTCAACACACTTGGAATTTTTTAACTGTTTTTCATTACACTATGTGGCAAAATTAATGGTGTACAACTCATCCCTCAGAAAACAAGCCCCATTACGTCTATGGGGACAGAAAAAAAATGAAACCATTATGGTTATTGAAAGAAGGGGAGGAAAAAAACAAAAAACACAAGGGAAATTGGCCATGTCAGGAAAGGGTTAAAAACGTGTGGTCAAAGGTCTCAGTAATTACATACCCCGATTATAGATATCATCACCTGTCACTCATGTCTTATTATTGTCAAGCAACCACCATATAGACGTAATGCAGCATGAAGGGGCTTGGAGAAGGTAACAGTGAAGGTGTGTAAGTGTCTGATGGGGTCACACAGCTCATAAAAGGACAACTGCCCGGCCTCATAATCCAGACATATCCTGACTCTATCACTGGAGAACTGGTGAGGTAAACGGATCTCTTTCCTGTCATGTATCACTGAATACTGATCATTATTTCTCCACAAACACCACGACTTGTTATTATCTCCAATCAGTGAGTGCTGCCCCCTCCTGTCTATACTGGGATAACACATCCCCACACTCCACCACGCTGATCTACTGCTCTTCACATCCCAGTAATGTCGTCCTGAGGTAAATCCCCTCCCGCTCATCACCTGATTATACTCGAATCTCTTTGCTGTTCTTGGACGATTCTGCCATTCTCCTGTCCAGGTCGCAGTTTTCAGGTCGTCTGATATATGGAGATTATTACCAGCTGTGTTTACATCCAGTAATATGTCTGCACGACCCCCCACATAGATCCCGCTCCTTATACCCGATATTACGTCACATAATGTGTGTAATGTGTGTGAGATCACAGCCACATCCAGGTCACCTCCATCATGGGGCTGTTTATCATGTCCCCCTGTGTCCTCATCATCTCCCTCCTCCTCAGGATCACACAAGTCACCGGTGTCTGGTTCCTGTAAGACAGTCAGTGGATCCGTCATGTTACACAGCTCCTCAATGTGTCTCATCTTCCTGGACAGCTCGTCCTTCTTTATTTCCAGTTGATGGATCAGAGCAGACCGTGACTCTTCCTTTTCCTGCCTGGAGATCTCACTCAGGACCTTCTTCTCCAGGTCGTCCACCCGTCTCCTGATGTCTGTACACAGGGCAGTGACTCTCTCGGCTTCAACAGCTGCTTTCTCTTGGGCTTTTGTCCTGCGCTCCTCCAGACTCCGGACTCTTTCCTCAGTCTCCTTTCTCACTGTGATTAGTTTCTGGAGAACATTTTTCAGTTTCTTCTTCCTCTTCTCCGAGGCCTTATCCAGTATATCCACCCGATGTCCCTGATGTTCTCCGGCCAAACTGCAGGACACACAGATACAAGCAGCGTCCTCAGTGCAGTAATATTCCAGGATCTTCTTATGGACAGAACATTTCCTTTTCTCCAGAGAAGTGCTGGGATCAGATAAGACGTGTTCTGGTGATTTGCTGTGAGCTCTCAGGTGTTTATCACACAGAGAAGCCTGACAGTGTAGACAGGATCTAACAGCAGGTATCGGAGAGTCCACACAGTAAGTGCAGCAGATCCCGATGATCTTCTCCTGATGTCGCTCAGTTTGCTGGAAATTCTTCACAATCTTACAAAGAGTAAAGTTCCTCATCAGTGCCGGCCGCTGCTGAAACTCTTCTCTGCAGTCAGGACAGGAATAAACTCCAGACCCGTCCTGTGTATCCAGCACACGATCAATACAGACCCGGCAGAAGTTGTGTCCACATCTCAGCATTACAGGATCTGTATAAGTGCTCAGACAGATGGAGCAGCCCAGCTCTTCTCTCAGATCAGCAGAAGCCATGGTGGACAAAGGGAAGAGAGAAAGGAAACTACAATTCTCCCGCTCAAAAGGGTGGGCTTTATATTGTGTACACAGGGGAGGGCTGAGGAGCAGAAGGTCAGCTACTATTAACCTGTTAATGGACACTTGTGATAATCACATCTTATATCTGCTGTAAATTTCGTGTCTACATTGTGGTCCTATGTAAGGAGTGAATGTATGGAAAGCCAACATGGATAATATCGATAATACATGTAATATGAATGACTGAACTTACAATTTGATCCTCAAACACTGGATAGCACTAAAGGTGTTCAAAGAGATAGAACATGTGCTGTGGGGGTCATAAAAGGCAGGAAGGCCATTGTGTGTCCTGTGGTGTGGGGCCTTTTGTTCTTATCTCCAGCCTAAATGGAATTTGAACCTGTCCTCAGGCCTTTTTGACACAAAGACCTTTCAGCTATATACAGTGGCTTATGAAAGTATTCACCCCCTTGGCATTTTTCATGTTTTGCTACCACACAACCTGGAATTTCACTGTTTTTTTTAGGGTTTGCATTAGTTCATGTAAAGAACATGCCTACAACTGTGAACATTTGTTTTTCTTTTCATTGTGAAGCAAACAAGAAATAGGACAAAATAACTGAATACTTCAGTGTGCATAACTCTTCACCCCCTAAAGTCAGCACTTGGTTGAGCGACAGATGGAGGAGTCCAACTGGTCTCTCAGATCAGCAGACGCCATGGCTGACAGAGGAAGAAAGAAACAAAACTACAATTCTTAGGGTATGTGCACACGGTGCGGATTCACCTGTGGCTTTTTCCGTGCGGATCCGCAGGTAAAACTGCAGGTAAAGTGACCTGCGGTTTTCCTGCGGTTTTGCCCTGCGGTTTCACACCTCTACTACGTTAAAGGTGTGAAACCGCTGCGGAATCCGCCCAAACAATTGACATGCTGCGGTTTGTAAACCGCAGCAAAACCGCGCGGAAAAAACCGCAGCGTGAGCATAGCGGTTTTGAAATGCCATTGGATAACATGGTACTGTACCATGTCTGCGGAACTGCTGCATTTCTGCAGGGCCAAAACCGCTGCGGAAACGCAGCAGAATCTGCAACGTGTGCACACAGCCTTAGGGTAGGTGCACACGTTCAGGAATCGACAGCTCTTTGGACACTGGGCATGTCCGCTGCATCCAAAGCACTGCCGGCTATTGAACACAGGTGAATCCTCATGTGTTCATTGAACCGTACGGAATCACTGCGTCCAATATATTGTATGGGTGATATTTATTTATAAATGGACATGCTGTGGTCTGGAAAGACGCGCCCCATGTCCGTCTCCACAGGTGATCCGCGGGTGTTGGTGCACGTAAATGATCTTATGTTATTCACTACTGCAGTATTTACACAAGAAAATCCCATGACGGATAATATGATCAGTGATAATAATTCTCCATTAAATATCACCTGCTAAAAATCACTAAAATTGACAAATCCCCGGGCCCGGATGGGATACACCCCCGAGTACTGCAGGAATTAAGTACAGTCATAGATAGACCATTATTTTTAATCTTTAAAGATTCCATATTAACAGGGTCTGTACCACAGGACTGGCGTATGGCAAATGTGGTGCCAATAGTCAAAAAGGGGACTAAACTGAACTTGGAAATTATAGGCCAGTAAGTTTAACCTCAACTGTGGGTAAAATCCTTGAGGGTTTTCTAAGAGATATTATACTGGAGTATCTGAAGAAGAATAACATAAACATAAACATAACATGGGTTTACGAGGGACCGTTCCTGTCAGACTAATCTGATAAGCTTTTGTGAAGAGGTAAGTTCCGGACTTGGCCAAGGGAATGCAGTGGACATGGTGTACATGGACTTTTCAAAAGCTTTTGATACCGTTCCACACAAAAGGTTGATACATAAAATGAGAACAATGGGGATAGGGGAAAATATGTGTAAGTGGGTTAAGAGCTGGCTCAGGGATAGGAAACAAAGGGTGGTTATTAATCGGGCACACTCAGACTGGGTCACGGTTAGCAGTGGGGTACCACAGGGGTCAGTATTGGGCCCGCTTTTTAACATACCTCTAACTTTGTCATTTGTAACAATGTGCACCATGATCGCTGGATCCTCACCAGCCCCTCCCAGTAATATGTCAACCCGATCAGCGATGTGTCGTACTCGAGCGCCAGGTAGGCAGCACACCGTTCGACGATCCCTGTCTTTGTGACAGATTGCCCTATCTGTTCCCCTAATAATTGAGTCCCCCACTACCAGCACCTGTCTGGCCTGCCCTGCTCTCCTATTCCCCCCTTACTGGAGCAGACACTCCTCTGGCTTTCAGAGGGCATGCCTTGCTGCAGCAGTGCTACCCCTGTACTGACATCCCCCTCATTTGCCAACTTAGCAAACTTATTGGGGTGTGCCAGATCAGGAATAGCCTCCCTGGCACTCTTCCCTCTACCCTGCCTTCTAACTGTCACCCAGCTAGCTGCTTCACTGTCCTGCAGCTCTAACCTAGCATTCCCCCCCTCATCTATCCCATTTAGCATCTGCTCATTGAGCAGAAGACTCCTTTCCATATTGTCTATGGATCTCAGTGTTGCCAGCTGCACATTTAGATCCAGTATCTGGGATTCCAAATGCACAACATGCTCACATCTCGCACAGCAGTATGCACCCTCGACTGGCTGTTCAAGGATTTCATACATGTGGCAAGACATACACTGGATGGCATTGGCAATAGTGGAGCACATCCTAATGGGGATTTCACCAGACTGAAAAGATAAGTAAAAATAAATAAAGAGTATTAATAAAACATAACAGTAATTCAGAAATACTTCCCTTGGAATCTCCCTGAATCCAAAGTCACTGAATCACAAGTCACACACTTACCACAGTTCGCACTTACGCTCAGGTCACACTCAGCTCGTTCACACTCGCTCAGGCAGAAGATTTAATAGAGATTTTTTTCCCCTTTTATCAGCAAACCACCCTGCTGCTCAATGCACTTCCAAAAGGACATATTTTGATAGCTATGATTTTTCCTTTTTTGGCTGACAGAGTCATATGAGTGCTTGTTTTTTTGCGGGACGATTTGATGTTTTTATTGGTACCATTTTTGGACTCATGACATCATTTTTTTATTGCTTTTTATTCTGATTTTTGGGAGGCAGAATGAACAAAAATCAGCAATTCAGGAATTTTTTTTGGGGGAAGGGGGTATATACCGCTCTGCATGTGGTAAAATTGATAAGGCAGCTTTATTCTTTGGGTCAGTGCGATTACAGAGATACCTTATTTATATTTTTTTAATGTTTTGGTGCTTTTACATAATAAAAACAATTTTATAGAAAAAAAAATATTTTTGCATCGCTCTATTCTGAGAGCTATAACTTTTTTATTTTTCCACTGACAGCTGTATGGCAACTTGTTTCTTTGCGGGACAAGAAGACGTTTTCAGATATATTAAATTTGCATTCGTCTTTTTGATTGCGTTTTATTACACTTTTTGTTCGGCGGTATGATGATAGAGCATTATTTTTTGCCTAATTTTTTTTAAATTTTTTTTATGGTATTCACTAAAGGGGTTACCGTATATACTCGAGTATAAGTCGAGTTTTTCATCCCCTTTTGGGGCTGAAAAAGACCCCCCTCAACTTATATTCGGGTCACGGTGCCAACTTACCTGGTCCCCGTCATCTCCGCGGTCCCAGTCGTCTCCGCGGTCTCCGGTGTTCGTCCGCGGTCCCCTGCAGCTTCCTGGCGGCGGCGGCGGGTGATGATAGGGCCGCGGCGGCATTCAAAATCTCTGTGCGCCGTTCTCTCCCGTCCTCCGGCAGTGACGTGCAGGGGGCGCGATGACGTGGAAAGCACGCGCCCTCTGCCTGAGTCACTGAAGAGCCAGCGACGCTCAGGAGCAGCTGTCATCAACGTAGGTGAGTATATAGTGTTTTTTTTTTTTTTTTAAATTCCAGCAGGGGCAGCGGCAGCAACATGATAGGATTACCAGTAATCCTATCACTTTGGGGGCAGCATTATGGTATTGGGGGCTTACTGTATGTTGTGCAGCATTATTTGGGCCAGCATTCACTGTGCAGCATTTTGGGGGCAACTGTATGTTGTGCAGCATTATTTGGGCCAGCATTCACTGCAGCATTTTGGGGGGCATACTGTATGTTGTGCAGCATTAAATTTACCAGTATCTTCGGCAATTCCCACCCTAGACTTATACTCGAGTCAATACGTTTTCCCAGGTTTTTGAGGCAAATTTAGGGGGATCGACTTATACTCGAGTATATACGGTAACTAGTGGGACAGTTTTAAAGGTTGGATTGTTCCTGATGCGGCGATAACAAAGGTGTACTTTTATTTTTTTTTCATAAAAATATTTATTTATGGGTACAATGTATATATATTATTTTGTGGTTGTGAGGCTCGGAGCATGGTGTAACATGTTTGGTAGCTCTGGTGACCCGGATATCGTCATTCTCTCTATATATTGGTCACATGGGTGTTATGGTAACAGAGAGTTATGATAAAAAAAGTTCCAAACATCAACTGATCCTGAAAACAATAACTTTATTTTTTGGCCATAATTGATTTGTTATTGCCGATTTGCCTTGTCCTGACCACACAGTTTCTGGCTGAATGAAGACATAATTGTTTTCTATATTTGTTTTTTTGTTCCAGCATTTACAAAGTGTATGGAGTTAATTGATGTTTACAGATGCACTTGACACTTTCTGTTTTTGGAATGTTCTTGTGATATCATTTAATAGTTTAACAATTGAGGTTTTGGTCACATCCACCAGGGCGGAGTAGGGCCAGAAGGGTTAGCCATTGTTCACATAGGTGTTTTCTTTTTAATTAACTATTAAATGTTCTATTTTATTCTACCTGATAAGGTACAGTGTCTCTACTGTGAAATAAGTGTCTAAAATAATACTTGTACTACTGGATCCCTAAAAACTGTGATTTTTATCGGGAAGTGCATCGCAGTGTAATGATCCGTCAGGTCCGTGCGGCAATACACGCTGCCGGCGAATCAGAGGCCAGTAGCTGACGTTGGTGTGCACATGACTGGAGATGGATGGCAGTGACGTCACGCTCTCCCGTTGGTTGCACGCTGAAGTCAGCTGCTGTGTCATGATCCCAGTGCAGGTTTTTGAGCTGCACGTCAGGGGTTAATGTCTGGAGCTCAGTGCAGGTTTTGACCTGCACACATGGGGTTAATGATGGCGGCCTCTTTCTGGTTCTGGGAGAGCTTCTTAAACCCCCTGGGAAGCTTCAATCCCTGCCAGTTATACCTCTGCCTTTGGCCTAGTGTGCTGACCCCTGTGTGACTGTTTGTTATAGCTTGTTTATATGGTTCTGACCCGGTTCTGTTTTCTGTTGTGAGTTTGTCTGTTGATTCTGTACTGTGTTATTATCTCTGTCTATGACTCATTGCCTGTGACCTGACTAATCTCTGCTCGCCCCTTTGGTACCTTGCTGCTATCTCTGTGTTTGACTCATTGGCTACGTCCTGACTATCCTCCCTCTCTATGCCCCTTGGTAACTTTGTCTCGCAGTTACCCTGCTAGGAGTTCTCTTGCAGCTCCTAGCTCTCTGGAGTTTAGGCCACGCCCCCAGCAGTCACGTGCTTCAGGTCCTGCGGCTCTGAAGTACGCATCTACCCGGTTGCTGCCCGCTCCACAGGTATCGTTGAGCACAGTTCACTTTACTCAGGACACGTGCACTGGCTCAGTGAGCAAGTTCAGTGCGGTGTTCCTTACATTATAACTGGCCTGCAATTTTTTTTCTCTCCTCACTTTTGCAGCATGGACCCAATGTGTGCTTTATCTGAGCAGGTGAAATGCTTGACTCAGTCACTGCAGAAGCTTAGTTTGGAACACCAAGCTCTGGCCCAGTCCCAACGGCAGGTTGCGGACTCGGTTCAGGGGGTGCTTTCCGCAGGCTTCCAGCAGGTGGGGAATAGAGATGTCATTTTGGTCCCACCCGAATACCCGGTTAAATTGCCAGATACGTTTTCTGGTAACAAAGATGATTTCAGGGCATTTAAGGAGGGCTGTAAGCTCTTTTTCTCTTTGAGATCCCGCTCCTCTGGGGATGAGAAACAGAGGGTGGGGGTAGTTATGTCTCTGCTTAGGGGGTCCCCACAAGCCTGGGCATTTTCGCTTTCCTCTTCTGCCCTTGAGAGAATGTCTGTGGATGCGTTTTTTGAAGCCTTAGGGCTTATTTATGATGAGCCTGATAGAGTGCGTTTGGCTGTGGACAAGGTGATGAGTGTCTGTCAGGGGGAGCACTTGGCCGAATGGTTCTGTACTGAATTCAGACGTTGGGCAGCCGAGATTTCCTGGAGTGATGCTGCCCTTCGGGGGCTGTTCCACAGAGGCCTGTGTGAACGTCTGAAGGATGCTTTGGCACTCCATCCTCCGCCTGACTCCCTGGAGGATGCCATGACCCAAGCGGTTTGCATGGATCGCAGACTGCGGATTAGAGGCATTATGCAACGTGAAACACCATTATTCTTCAGTGGAGATAAGACCCGGACTCTTCCTGTGGCTATGGAGGTGAGCACTGTCACCTGTGAGGAAAAAGAAAGAAGACGCCGCCGGGAGAAGCAGTTGTGCTTCTATTGTGGGGAATCCGGACACTGGAAGAAGGACTGCCCCTCCTGTCATCATCCTCCAAGATGGCGGGAAACGACTAGGTCTGGGTAGTAGTCGAGGAGGCTACCCAGACCTTCAGGTACAATTTTCCTCACGTGCAAAAATGGTGCTGCAGGTGGAACTGGAACTTGGTTATGGTCCTGTTCAGACTACTGCTTTTGTTGACTGTGGTTCTGCTGTGAATCTGATTGATACCAAAGTTATGACTCTCAATAAGATAGGGACAGTCAGGCTTCAGGATCCTGTTAAACTTGTGGCAATTGACTCGTCTCCTCTTACCCAGGGCGGTATCTGTTGCAGGTCTGAACTTTTTTCTCTAAAAGTGGGTTCCACACATGTGGAAAAACTAAGTTGTCTGGTGCTAGATAACTTGCCTGCAGGACTGGTACTGGGGATGCCTTGGCTTCAACGCCATAATCCTACCATTGATTGGGTTACAGGGGAGATCACTCAATGGGGATGCAATGATAAATGTGATAACCTGGGACATCTTGTTAACACTGTTAAATCCGTGTCTGTATCGTCTGTCGATCTGGAAGGTATTCCGGAGTACCTGAAGGATTTCGAAGACGTTTTTTCCGAAAGTGAGGCTGAGGCGCTGCCACCACATAGACCCTACGATTGTGCCATTGATTTAGTACCCGGAGCCAAGTTCCCTAAGGCTCGATTGTTCAATTTGTCTGGGTCTGAGCGCCAAGCCATGAAGGAGTACATAGCTGAGAGTCTCCGCAAAGGGCATATCAGGCCTTCTGTGTCACCTGTGGCAGCAGGATTCTTCTTTGTGAAGAAAAAAGATGGTGGCTTGCGGCCGTGCCTCGACTTTTGAGAACTTAGCAAGATAACGGTTAGGAACACTTACCCGCTTCCCCTCATCCCAGACTTATGTAACCAGTTAGCAGGGGCCCAATGGTTCTCCAAGTTAGACCTGCGGGGGGCCTACAATCTGATAAGGGTTCGGGATGGGGACGAGTAGAAAACTGCATTCCTCACATCAGAAGGACTCTTTGAGAACCTAGTTATGCCGTTTGGGTTAACTAATGCACCCGCTATTTTCCAGAATTTAATCAAAGTTGTGTTTTCTGACCTGATAGGCCGTTTTGTTATTATTTATTTGGATGACATTTTGTTGTATTCCCCGGACAGTCAATCTCACTTACAACATCTAAGGACAGTTCTCCAGAGACTCAGGGAGAACCAATTGTTCGCTAAATTGGAAAAATGTTCGTTTTTTGTACAGGAACTGTCTTTTTGGGGGTTGATTGTGTTCTGTGAGGGGTTTCATATGGATCCTAAGAAGGTGCTGGCGATCGCTGACTGGGTTCAGCCTCGAGATCTCAAGGGGCTCCAGCGCTTCTTAGGATTTGCGAACTATTATCGAAGATTCATTAAAGGTTTCTCACAAGAGGTTAAACCACTCACGGATCTTACCCAGAAGGGCGCTGATGTAAAAAAATTGGTCTGTACTCGCTAAGGAGTCCTTTTCAGTGATTAAGAAATGTTTCATGTCTGCCCCAGTGTTGGTACAACCAAACCCGTCCAAACCATTCATTGTGGAGGTGGATGCTTCTGAAGTGGGGGTGGGGGCTGTGCTGTCCCAGGGTCCGGCCACCCTTACCAATCTCAAACCCTGTGCCTTCTTCTCCAAGAAGTTCTCCTCAGCTGAAAAAAACTATGATGTAGGCAATAGAGAACTTCTTGCGGTCAAGCTGGCATTTGAGGAATGGAGGCACTTTTTGGAAGGGGCGGCTTACCCTATCACAGTTGTCACAGATCACAAAAATTTGGCATACCTTGAATCTGCTAAGAGGCTTACTCCTAGACAAGCCCGTTGGTCACTTTTTTTTCCCGAATTCAGTTCTCCATTACTTTTCGACCGGGGTCCAAAAATGTTAAAGCAGATGCCTTGTCCAGAAGTTTTGATCCAGTGTCTCCCCCTGAGCCGCCGTCCTCCATTCTTTCCCCAGGAGTGGTAGTAGCGGGGGTCTCAACTGAGTTGGAACAAGAAATTCTAAGGGCTCAGGCCCTAGCTCCAGCAACCAGGCCAGGGGATAAACTGTTTGTTCCAGATTTGTTGCGGCCTAGACTTCTGCAGGAGTTTCATGAGTCTAGGCTGAGTGCTCATCCAGGTATCACGGTCACTAGAGAGGCAGCAGCAGCCAGGGGTTTTTGGTGGCCTTCGCTAAGGTCCGATGTCAAGGATTTTGTTTCTGCTTGAGGCATGTGTGCCCGTTCCAAAAGCTCGCATAACCGACCGGCTGGGGAACTCATATCTTTACCGGTTCCTGATAGGCCATGGACTCACCTTTCCATGGATTTTATTACCGGTGTTCCACCTTCCAGGGGTAATACTGATCTGGGTGGTGGTAGATAGGTTTTCTAAACAGGCCCATTTCATTCCCTTGGCAGCATTACCCTCAGCAGAAACATTGTCAAGGTTGTTTGTGCAGCATGTGGTCCGATTGCATGAGGTACCCCTGAATGTTGTGTCTGACAGAGGTGTGCAGTTTGTGGCCAAATTTTGGAGGGCGTACTGTATGAAATTGGGCATCTCACTCTCCTTCTTGTCGGCATATCACCCGGAGAGTAATGGTCAGACAGAACACACCAATCAATCTCTGGAACAAATTCTCAGGTGTCTGACCTCCGCCAGACAGGAGGATTGGTGTGATGCGTTACCGTTGGCGGAATTCGCTTTTAACAATCGGGTGAGTCAGTCCACCAACATGTCCCCATTCCTGATTAACTATGGGTTTAATCCGCATTTTGGGGAGTTTTAACGGGTGGATTCCGGTTGTCCAGGGGCAGAAGGGTCCGTTCAATGGTTAAAAAACCTCTGGGCTGAAGTCCGGCGTAATATCTCTCGGGCCCAGGGGAGATACAAATATTTTGCTGATAAAAAGAGAGCTTCGGGAGACATGTTTCAGCTGGGAGAGAAGGTCTGGCTCTCCACACGTAACATCAACTTAAAGGTACCATCAGCTAAGTTGGGACCAAAGTTCATTGGTCCATACGAGATTATGGAGATAGTTAACCCAGTGGCATATAGGTTGCGTCTCCCCGCCTTTTTAAAAATATCCAATGTGTTCCATAAATCTCTGTTGAAACCTGCAGGGTCTGTCAAAGAGGACTCTGAGTTTGTTGTTCCTCCGGTGCTGGTGGAGGGTCAATTGGAGTATGAGGTCGGACATATTGTGGACTCTCGGCGGGTGCGCCGCTCTTTGCAATACCTGTCCACTGGAAGGGATATGGACCAGAGGAGTGCTCATGGGTCCCTGCTCGCTCTGTACATGCAGATCGCCTCGTTCGGGCTTTCCATGCCAAGTACCCGTGGAAGCCTGGGGGTCCAGAGGCCCCCCATTGAGAGGGGGGTACTGTCATGGTCCCAGTGTAGGTTTTTGAGCTGCACGTCAGAGGTTAATGTCTGGAGCTCAGTGCAGGTTTTAACCTGCACACATGGGGTTAATGATGGTGGCCTCTTTCTGGTTCTGGGAGAGCTTCTTAAACCCCCTGGGAAGCTTCAATCCCTGCCAGTTATACTTCTGCCTTTGGCCTAGTGTGCTGACCCCTGTGTGCCTGTACATGGTTGTTGTTATAGCTTGTTTATATGGTTCTGACCCGGTTCTGTTTTCCATTGTGAGTTTGCCTGTTGATTCTGTACTGCGTTATTATCTCTGTGTATGACTCATTGCCTGTGACCTGACTACTCTCTGCTTGCCCCTTTGGTACATTGCAGCTATCTCTGTGTTTGACTCATTGGCTCGTCCTGACTATCCTCCCTGTCTATGCCCCTTGGTAACTTTGTCTCGCAGTTACCCTGCTAGGAGTTCTCTTGCAGCTCCTAGCTCTCTGGAGTTTAGGCCACGCCCCCAGCAGTCACGTGCTTCAGGTCCTGCGGCTCTGAAGTACGCATCTACCCGGCTGCTGCCCGCTCCACAGGTATTGTTGAGCACAGTTCGCTTTACTCAGGACACGCGCACTAGCTCAGTGAGCAAGTTCAGTGCGGTGTTCCTGACATGCTGGCTTCAGAAGAGGACGCCGCACGGCTTACCAGGATAGGGGTTATATTTATACCAGGAGGAGGCACAGAATAAGGGACATATATAACAGATTGGGCGATAAATGTACCAAGAAGGGACACGGGATAAGGTACATATATACCAGGATAGGGGGCATATATATCAAGATAGGGGACATATATACCAGGATGGAGGACATATATTATATCAGGATGGGGGGAGGCCTGGTCCAAATCTTTCCCCGGGACCCATTGGATGAAAGCGCTGACCGAAAATAATAACCCTGGGTGTGATGCCCTAAAGTGATCTTTAGTGACTGAGTGCTCAAGCCCGCCAGCCCCTCAACCATATGTAGTGAGACTTAGCATGGTCTGATGGTTTCTATAATTTGCAATTGCAGTAAGTTCGTCAATGAAAGAGCTACTGTCTGCAATCTGGAAAATAACATATAAATTCAGGCAGTTCATATGTTCATGTTTTCCTAACAGAAAGTATGATGGAGAAAAAAATTTAGCGGTCTGTGGAGCGCTGAGATAAGGGATAACTGTAGGGACAGCAATCTGGTTAACAAACTATTATCAACCTTTGATCTATACAACGCGTTTCGAACAATATCTTCAGGTGGTGCAAAGGAATAAACAAGGAAATGACATCTTTATAAGGGAGGTACATAAGGGATTGGTTAAGAGTCATGACCTCAAAACACCCTTCTTATTACAGTTAAAAACAGAAACACATACAAATGTGAAATGAGATATAAAAATGGGGAAAACGGTGAAATAGAAAACACAATGCGTAACACCGTTAAAAATTGATGAATAAAAAATAGATATCATGGGAAGATTTTAAAAACTGAATGTTCAGAAGTACAAAAATCATAATAAATAATAATAATAATAATAATAATAATAATAATGAATAACTACATAAGCAGCAACAAAATAAATTTGCCATTCTATGAATCTTTTATAAATAGATAATATTAAAAACTAGCTGAAGAGCCTGGCACTGCCCGGGCATAGTAACTAACTGTGGTTAGTTATAGCAAATTATAATTATCCTCCATCCCATAGTCCCGTGCCCATATACCCATCATACATATCCTCCATCTCATAGTCCCATGTCCATATACCCATCATACATATCCTCCATCCCATAGTCCCGTGCCCATATACCCATCATACATATCCGCCATCTCATAGTCCCGTGCCCATATACCCGTCATACATATCCTCCATCCCAAAGTCCAGTGCCCATATACCCATCATACATATCCTCCATCTCATAGTCCCATGTCCATATACCCATCATACATATCCTCCATCCCATAGTCCCGTGCCCATATACCCATCATACATATCCGCCATCTCATAGTCCCGTGCCCATATACCTGTCATACATATCCTCCATCCCATAGTCCAGTGCCCATATACCCATCACACATCCTCCATCCCATAGTCCCTTGCCCATATACCCGTCAAACATATCCTCCATCCCATAGTCCAGTGCCCATATACCCATCACACAACCTCCATCCCATAGTCCTGTGCCCATATACATATCCGCCATCCCATAGTCCCGTGCCCATATACCCATCATACATATTCTCCATCCCATAGTCCAGTGCCCATATACCCATCACACATCCTCCATCCCATAGTCAACCATTATGACATCATAATGAGCGGCGGGGCTTGCAACCTATGATGACATCAGCGTCGCCATGGCAACCATTGTGACATCGTAATGAGGGGCGGGGCTTGATACGCACACACTGTTTCCCCATTATGCAAATAGGGGCATTATGACATCATAATGAGGGACGGGGCTTGACACACACACACTTTTTCCCCAGTATGTAGATAGGGGCAAAATTGTTTGGTGAATTGGAACGCGTGGGGTTAAAATTTCGCCTCACAACATAGCTTAGGACGCTCTCGGGGTCCAGACGTGTGACTGTGCCAAATTTTGTGGCTGTAGCTGCGACGGTGCGGATGCCTATCCCGTACATACACACACACATACACACTTTGAGCTTTATATATTAGAAGATGGTCTCCCATGTCAGTACTTGCCCAGCCTCAAGCTTAGCTGCTGCGATCTGCCAAGGGCAGGCACATTCAGCCTAGAATGGCCATTGACAACCAAAACTAATCTTGGAGTTAATGGTTAACCACATTGTCATTTACTAAATTGAGCCCCTCTGGAGCCAGGGTGCCAAGTTTAAAAATCCAAAAGCACTCTTTATTAATGAGGCTGTTCAAATGATCAGGGGTAGTATCAGTTATCTGATCAATTATAATAAGCCTAATAAATTTTGGTTCCTTTCGGTGAAATGTACTAAAGTGTTTAGATATGTTGTGTAATTGATAGCCCGTTCGTATGTTGTGTCGGTGTTTATTAAGGCATGAATGCATAGTCTGTATCGTGCGGCCCACATACTGGAGGCAGCACGTACATTCCAAAAGGTTTACCACATATGTTGCAGCTTAAGGACCTGCATTGTCCTGACAATGCTGGATCCACACTTCTCAGCTTAAGGACCTGTGGTGACATGTATCCTGTTTTCTGATCACGTGATCAGAACCCGGAACTGCTGGCCAGCAGCGACGGTGCACGGCAGTCTCCAATGGTCCTCAGTGATCATCCCTTCAAGCGCAAACTGGGGTTGTGCAGGGGTACACAACCCCATTAAGTGAGTGGCCACTTAGCCCGTTTGATAATCCACTATATCATCAGATTTCACACATTTTGCGCTTCTTGTTTATTGTTCTCATTACATAACAGAAAGTATGGGCAGGGATTTTTCTTTTGTGGACACCCCCTTGAAAAAAATTTGTACCAACAGCTGAGTCTTGAGGAAGCGCCACCATTCTATTCCTTACCATTGTATATATGTAAGATTTTACAGGTTGGAATACCCATCATCCTAAAGCTATTTCTCAATTTTGGTGTAGGTTTTCCTTAAAGAGATCATCTCAAGATTGGAAGTTATCCCCTTTCCAATAACTTACTGACTGCTGCGGTCAAAACCATCCTTGAAAACTGTGGCTCTCGAGAGCCTCATGTGAATGGAGCGATGGTTGATCATGCAAAATGCTGCTCCATTCATTCTAATAGGACCGCTGAGTGGAGGTGTGGCCAGCACGTTGATGGCGCCAGCTGCCTTAGCATGAGCTTGTGCTCCAGCGTTTGAGGACTCAGAAGTGGCCTGAGACTGCTAATTTCACCGTAAAGTGATAATCTCCCTACTGTAAAGCGATCACCCACACATGCGTTGTGTGCCGTGCAGCAGCCAGGATCACCGACAAAACTTGCAGATTTTTATGCTCAGGAAGCCCCTCCGGTTACAGCGCCAAGTGTTCACCCAATGTGTCCACAGCAAAGGGCCTCTCTGAGGATGGTGTCAGATCCGGCTGATGATCAGATTGATGGCGTTGAAGGTGGCGAGGATGAGGATGATGAAGATGGTAGTCCTGAGGTGCCACTTACGAAGAAGACAATGCAAACCTTGCATGCTTCACTAAGACCTTCACTCCAGGAAGATCTGCGTGGTGTGAGGGGATATACAGTATATCATCTAAAAGTTAATTTATTTCAGTTCTTCAATACAAAAAGTGAAACTCATATATTATATAGAGTCAACAGAGTGATCTATTTCACGTGTTTATTTCTGTTAATGTTGATGATTATGGCTTACAGCCAATGAAAACCCGAAACTCATTATCTCAATAAATTAGAATACTTTATAACACCAGCTTGAAAAAATGATTTTTAAATCCGAAATGTTGGCCTACTGAAATGTATGTTCAGTAAATGCACTCAATTCTTGGTCGGACTCCTTTGGCATCAATTACTCCATCAATGCAGCGTGGCATGGAGGCGATCAGCCTGCGACACTGCTGAGGGGTTATGGAAGCCCAGGTTGCTTTGATAGCAGCCTTCAGCTCGTCTGCATTGTTGGGTCTGGTGTCTCTCATCTTCTTCTTGACAATACCCCATTAAGGTCAGGTGAGTTTGATGGCCAATCAAGGACAGTGATACTGTTGTTTGTAAACCAGGTATTGGTACTTTTGGCAGTGTGGACAGGGGCCAAGTCCTGTTGGAGAAGGAAATTTCCATCTCCAATAAGCTTATCGGCAGAGGGAAGCATGAAGTGCTCTAAAATTTCCTGTTAGACGGCTGCGCTGACTTTGGTCTTGATAAAACACAGTGGACCTACACCAGCAGATGACATGGCTCCCCAAACCATCACTGATTGTGGAAACTTAACACTAGACCTTGGAAATCAATGTCCCAGAGTCTAGAGGATGAGTGGAGAGACAAACAATCCAAGCTGCTTGAGGTTTGTGCTGATACTCTCTAAAGGGTATGTCACACTAAGCGATATCGCTAGCAATATCGCTATAACTAGTGACGTTATAGCGATATTGCTAGCGATATCGCTGTGTGTGATACTTACCTACGACCGGCTCCCCCGCTGGTTATCGCTGATCGCGCGAGATCGGGCTGGACCGATTCTCGTCGTCAGCTTCCTGCGGCGCTTCCTGCTGTGACGACGAGCGACGCGTGAAGCCGGGCGGGAGGACGCAGGATCGCCTAGTGTGACAGGTAAGTAGCGACCCCCGTCCCCAGCGATGTCGCTAGTGAGATCTGCCTGTGTGGCAGCTCACTAGCGACCACCTAGCGATGCACCAGCGATCCTGACCGCGTCATATCGCTGGTCGGGATCGCTGGTACATCGCTAAGTGTGACAGTACCTTAAGGGAGAGCAGTTCACAAATGTATACAAAATATTATATATAGATGTGGATCTCCTTTTAAAATGACGGTTTCTCATGGAGGATCGACATATGTCTGTCAGACACCGAGTGGAAAATTTGTTGCACAAGTGGAACTTGCTGGCTTCTTTTCTGTGAATGTAACGTAAAATATCAGCAATCGGAACAAATGAGATCGGGAATGGACAAAGATGTAAATAAGGAGGAGATGCCGGAGTCTCGCTGGACTTTCAGGTTATATTGGGACTGGGAGTTTGCATTAACTACAAATTTATTCGGAGCAAGTTTCAGTTTCAATCCCCTAGGGGGCAGGATTTCTGCCCAATGATTGTCTCTTTTTTATATGTTTGTTTGTCAGGTCAGGGGATCCAGCAAGATCTTAGAATTTATAGGTGTTTGCTATTGGAATATGAGCAATCAGTGGCTCTATTAGTGTAAGGCTATGTGCCCACGTATGCAGAAAATTCCTGACTATAAACCGGACTCCTTCCCAGGAAAAACGCATTTTTTTTCTGCGTTTTTTGCGCATTTTTTATGCATTTTTTTCCCGGAGCATCCACATTCTCATAGAATATAATTGGAAATGCTTTTTTTTCTGCAAAATTAATGAACACGCTGCATTTTTTTCTGCGATGCGTTTTTTTTGCGGAAAAAAACGCATCATGTGCACAAAAATTGCGGAACGCATTATAGGAATGGGATGCTTAATGTATGCATTTTTTAAGCGTTTTTACAGGGGAAAAATGCTTAAACGCAAAAAAAAAAACGCTTACGTGGGCACACAGCCTAAAGTGGCTGAACTCACCCGCTGCAAGATCCATGACTCGGAGAGAAATCATCAGATCTCCCAGTGATATAGATAACATGGTTTATACCATTGCCACCATATACGCCCCAAACAACGCTCATATATTATTGGTTCGTAAATTCCTGCAAAAGCTTAAAGAAATATCACAGGGTCTTCAAATTATATGCGGTGATTTTATGTCCCTGTTTCGAGGGTCCTAGATTGCTCTTTATTAAGATCTACTAGGAAAGAGCTTAGCCCATTCATCTTGAATATCATTTACATGATATATGGAGATCTTTTTTTCGCTAATGAAAAAGATTATTCTTTTTTTTCCAACAAGACACCACTCATATAGCAGAATTGATTATTTTTTAGTTGACAGTAAATTTTGAATTTCTTGTGTAGAAGCATCGATAGGAGTAGTGTCATGGTCAGACCGTGCCCCGAACTCTTTAATAGTTAAGAACCTTAATGTACCGTAACTGTTAAGACCCCCAATGTGGTGCTTAAATACTTGCTTATTACTTAATGACAGTATCATTAATGAAATATCACATCATCTGACGGAATATTTAATTAATAGTGATAATGGGATGTTGTCAGATCAAATGATATGGTCAGCTCATAAGGCGTTTATTAGAGGTATTTTTATTAATTGTGCCTCTTTGGGGAAGAAAAGGCAGAAAAGTTTTAAATATTCTGATTATTAATATTCAACAGCGCAAAAAGATAAATCATCTCTCTCTTACTACCCAAGTCTAAAATAACTTAATAAAAGTGAGGTTACACCTTTGATCTAGATTATTATCCTCCTATGAATATAACTTAAGGAAGGCTGAATTCCATATAGGTTTAGATGGGTGGTGAGTGACCCATATCTTGATTTCTGCTAGACAAAGCATAGCATTAACATGGACGTCTCCCTCTATCCCTACAATGGAATACTTCATTAGGAAAGTTACCTCTCATTATCATTATGAATATATGTTAGCACACATGTTGGAAAAAAGAAGTAGAATTACTAATAGATGGGAATTATGGTTCTCGTCTTCGTGGTTTATACCTATTGAATTTGACGTGATTAGAATAATTTTATGCCGATTCCTGGTTATGTGTTATACGTCTTTAAGAAATTTGAAATGATTAAACTGAGGATGGGAAAAGTGTGGCGCCCCTGAGGCTCAGTCGCCACAGAGGTACTG
Source organism: Dendrobates tinctorius (assembly GCF_039654945.1). NCBI lineage: Eukaryota > Metazoa > Chordata > Amphibia > Anura > Dendrobatidae > Dendrobates > Dendrobates tinctorius. The sequence goes on from NW_027361688.1 coordinate 7,611,668, forward strand.
CACCTTCTCCTAAGGTGTGGTGCCCCACCAACTAGGTAAGTTGGGAGCTCCTTTCCACACTCCAACACCTGCATCCCACAAACAGGATAGTTCAGTAGGTCCGCCTAGCAGCTTCAGGCTGGGGGTAGCAGAGCACCCTTCCTGGAACCCTGCTTCATAACACGAGATGTGCTGGGAGGTGGGTGGAGTTAGTATAAAAGAGGGGGAAAGTGGAGAATTGTAGGTCAGTCTGACGGGAGGTCAGGCGAGAGAAGTTCAGTTCTGAAGTTAGTTTGAGTTCAGTTTGAGTTTAGTTTAGAAAGCGTGCTGCAGCTGCCTCAGTGATCTGAGCCAGCTGGCACGGGAAAGAGAAGAGAAAGAGAAGGACGTAGACCTGTCATTCTGTGTTTTCTTGTTGTATCTCAGTTAGTGGGTGGTGTGAGCATTGTCTGATCGACGTGTTCACATTGTGCATGTCACATGTGTGTTTTTAATCCATTTTTTTCCTTAGCATGGTTTTGGAGACCCCACCCCACTCTTGTGTGACGTGCACATAAGAGCTGTCTCAGACCACAAGCCCATACTAGGGAGCGGCCTGTCTGAATCCTGTTCATATTAGACACTGTTCACATGTTCAGGTTTTTAATACATTAGATAGGGACTGCTTTAATAGGGGTTACCTTGACGTGGTGGAGCAGCTTGGTGTACATTTTTTTGCGCAAAAAAAGTATCGACTAAATACCCTGTATTTGTTATCCAGCACTTGCTGATTACTGCCGTTTTTTATTGCAGAGTATTTTTGCAAATCTGTCATTCTGTGTTTTCTTGTTGCTTCTCCTAAGGTGTGGTGCCCCAACAACTGGGTAAGTTGGGAGCTCCTTTCCACACTCCAACACCTGCATCCCACACACAGGATAGTTCAGTAGGTCCGCCTAGCATCTTCAGGCTGGGGTTAGCAGAGCACCCTTCGTGGAACCCTGCATCGTAACACGAGATGTGCTGGGAGGTGGGTGGAGTTAGTATAAAAGAGGGGGAAAGTGGAGAATTGTAGGTCAGTCTGACGGGAGGTCAGGCGAGAGAAGTTCAGTTCTGAAGTTAGTTTGAGTTCGGTTTGAGTTTAGTTTAGAAAGCGTGCTGCAGCTGCCTCAGTCATCTGAGCCAGCTGGCACGGGAAAGAGAAGAGAAAGAGAAGGACGTAGACCTGCAACCTAAGCTTCCATAAGAGAGAAGGAACAGCACGGAACGAAGGAGTAGAGAGAACAGAGAGGAGTTGTGGGTTGGAAGAGGAACCCTGCCTATAGGTTCTCAGCGCAAGGCCGGGGCCCGGTCCCTGAGGTTGTATGGACACTTATGGTTCTGCAGCAGACACCGGTGGAGTAGTTGGCTGTAAATGCACTACTCCCATCAAAGACTTGGGACACAACAGCAACCGATTCGCGAGCCAGGACTCTGAGAGGAGTCCCCGATAGAGGCTACAGCTGTCTGTTATACAAGTAAGGTTCTAGGAACATCTGACAGGAGGAATTCCAGAGAACTACGATACTGGATTTCTTCACACTAAAAGGCGCAATAGAGGAGTCGTTCAGGAAAGGCACATGTTGGCGGAGTGTTGGAGAGGAGAACCCTGACTTGCCCGGGAGGTTGATTGAGTCTCTACCCCGGAGGACACGGCACGGAGGCAGGCAACAGTGGGTACCACGAACTGTGAGTAAAGCTTTGAAACGGCAAGCCCTGGTGTCCTCCATTCATTTGCCGCTAACATCTTCAGCACCGCTACATCTGGGTACCAGCATCTATACCACTCTGCGCCTCTCCTCATCCATTGCACCTACACTGCCCTGGGACTACAGCTCCACCTGTGGGGAGCTACACCATCTTTGCTGCACTACATCATCAGTCCCAGTGGATCTGCATGCAGCGTTGGCTTAACATCTTATTTGCCCAACACCACGGGTGGCGTCACGAACTATTCATATAAACTATACTATTAACATCACCGCCATTGATATTGGGCGCCCAGGGCCACGGACCGGGTCACCGCTGCTGTGACACATCCCCCTGACACCGGCCCGGTACCGAGTACCCCGTTGCCCTGGGTGAGAGGGGCGACCCAAAAGGGTGTAATTTTATGTACATAGGTTTATGTTTTATGTTATTTGTGTACTGATAAAATATGGCAGATGGAATAAATGGAAAACTTAAATAATGGAATATTGGATTATAGGACCTCCAGAGATGGCCAAACGTTGAATCCGACAATCTTCGATACTCCCATTAGAATGAAAGGAATGGATATGAACGACCATTGCTCCATTTGCACGGGGCCTTTCAGAGATGTGGTTATTGGGGTCGGTGTGAGGTTGGACCCCCAGCAAAGTTATTTCCTAAAAATGGATAGGGATAACTTCCAAACTTGGGAATTCCCTGTTAGCTCGATCCCATATAAATTGCTGTATATCTAAAACCATGGATGGGTTGGATGTCATCATATTAGACCAAGAAAGGTTCTTTCTAAAATGACATTCTCTTACTTTCTTTCACAGCGTCCCCTATAGGGTTCATGCACACAATATTTCTGTATATACTCGAAAGATATATATCTTTGTACCGTGTTAGCCAGTAGATAGAAGAATATTTAGAATTGAGAGTCCTCAGTGGTTACTCGGGGCTTTATCCTTATACACCAGATCCCAGTCAGTAAAACTCTGAACCACTATGAGGCTCCTAATAGTTTCTGTGCAAGCTTGAGGCCTACCTGGGTGTATCATGTCCCCACCGGTCACTGCTCACTGGAGTGTTCCTTATATATGATACATCACATACAGAATGTAAAGGGCTCATGAAAAAATGAATTAAAAGACTAGAATGACAGAGCTGAGAAATCTATAGTCAATTTATTAATAGAGATTTATTTCTAATCAACAGACAATGGGTTAAGAGAAGGAACCGACTTTCACCACGTAGGAGGTAAAGTACAATCAATGTGACACCAAGAACAAAAATATTGTATATGAAAAGAACTTGATATTGAAGCAATCTGTGGGGCAAAGGGATGGAACCTTCTTCACAGCGTCGGTATGGGGGCTCGTCATTGTATTCACCCATCGGAACCCCCGTGACGCCATTGCAGGGCGCCGATGGCTTACTATGAGATCCAAGGGTCGACTGAAGACCTCCTGTCTGTCATCACAGAGGTCCTTTGAAACCCTTCTTGTGGCCGGGCTTTAGAGGAGACTATGATTTTTACAATATGCAGCAATACTGTGGTATTTCTGTATACAGCATAAGCGATCAGACGATCGCAGGGTCAAGACCCATAAGGGAACTAATAATAATAGCAAAAAAATAAAGAAAGAACAATTTTGAAAAATCTGAAAAAATAAAACAAAAAAATCTAAAAAATTCGATCACCCCTCTTTTCTCATTAAAAATAAAGATAATAAAAAGTAAAAATACACATGTGTAATATTGCCACATCCATAAAAGTCCAATCTATCAAAATATAAAAATAATTAAACCAATTGGTAAACGCAATAAACCGAAAATATAAAAATGCCAAAATTGCGGGTTTTCTTGTGGCTGCAACACCACAAAATAATGCTGTAAGGAGTGAGCAAAATGTAATATCTATCCCAAAATGGTATCATTATAAACACTGTGTTGCTCTGCAAGATATAAGCCCGCACACAGCTCCATCAACCTAAAAATGAAAACATAATGGCTCTCAGAAAATGGCGACATAATCAGAATTTTTTTTACATATTTATGATTTTTTTTCACTATTAAAATAATAAAAAACTGCACAAGTTTGGTATCGCCGTAATCATACTGATGAGGAGAATTGTACTGCAGGTTATTTTTTTACCATAAAATGTACAACGTAAAAACAATTCCCAAAAGATAATGTGAGAACTGCATTTTATTTCACAATTTCACCACACTTGGAATTTTTTCCCCATTTTCATTAAACTATATGGTAAAATTAAGGTTGTAACAACTCATACCGCAGAAAACAAGCCCCCATACATCTATGGGGACAGAAATAAAATGAAAATGTTATGGTTATTGGTAGAAGGGGATGAAAAAAATTAAAAATGCAAAAACAGAAATTGGCCATGTCAGGAAGGGGTTAAAAAATTTGTGGCCAAAAGTCTCAGTAAATTACACACCCCTACTATAGATAATCATCACCTGTCACTGACACTCATGTTTTCGTTATTGTCAAACAACTATTATATACACATAGCGCAGCATGAAGGGGCTCAGAGAAGGTGGCAGTGAAGGTGTGTAAGTGTCTGATGGGGTCACACAGCTCATAAAAGGACAACTGCCCGACCTCATAATCCAGACATATCCTGACTCTATCACTGGAGATCTTGTCAGGTAACCGGATCTCTTTCCTGTCATGTATCACTAAATACTGATTATTATATCTCCACAAACTCCAGGACTCCTTATTATATCCAATCAGTGACTGCTGCCCCCTCCTGTCTATACTGGGATAACACATCCCCACCTTCCACCTCCCTGATCTACTGATCTCTACATCCCAGTAATGTCTTCCTGAGGTAAATCCCCTCCTGCTCATCAACTGATGATACTTAAATCTCTCTTCTGTCTCTAGACGATTCTGCCATTCTCCTGTCCAGGTTGCAGTTTTCAGATCGTCTGATATAAGGACATTATTAGCAGCTGTGGTTACATCCAGTAATATGTCTGCAGGATCCTCCACATAGATCCCGCTCCTTATACCTGATATTACGTTACATAATGTGTGTAATGTGTGTGAGATCACCGCCACATCCAGGTCATCTCCATCATGGGGCTGTTTATCATGTCCTCCTGTGTCCTCATCACCTTCCTGCTCCTCAGGATCACACAAGTCACCAGTGTCTGGTTCCTGTAGGACAGTCAGTGGATCCGCCATGTTACACAGCTCCTCAATGTGTCTCATCTTCCTGGACAGCTCGTCCTTTATTTCCAGCTGATGGATCAGAGCAGACAGTGACAGTGACTCTTCCTTTTCCTGCCTGGAGATCTCACTCAGGACCTTCTTCTCCAGGTCGTCCACCCGTCTCCTGATGTCTGTACACAGGGCAGTGACTCTCTTGGCTTTTCCAACTGCTTTTTCTTGAGCTTTCTCCTGCTCTCCTCCAGACTCCGGACTCTTTCCTCAGTCTCTTCTCTCTTTGTGATCAGTTTCTGGAGAACATTTCTCAGTTTTTTCTTTTTCTTCCCTGAGGCCTCATCTAGTGACTCCATTTTATGTCCAATATGTTCCCCAATCAAACTGCAGGACACACAGATACAAGCAGCATCCTCAGTGCAGTAATATTCCAGGATCTTCTTATGGACAGAACAATTCCTTCTCTCCAGAGAAGTGCTGGGATCGGATAAGACGTGTTCTGCTGCTTTGCTGTGAGCTCTCAGGTGTTTATCACACAGAGAAGCCTCACAGTGTAGACAGGATCTAGCAGCAGGTACCGGAGAGTCAACGCAGTAAGTGCAGCAGTTCCTGGTGATCTCCTCCTGATGTGGCTCAGTTTGCCGGAAATTCTTCACAATCTTACAAAGAGCAAAGTTCCTCATCAATGCCAACCGCTGCTGAAACTGTTCTCTACATTCAGGACAGGAATAAACTCCAGACCCGTCCTGTGTATCCAGCACATGATCAATACAGTTGCAGCACGGTGGCTCAGTGGTTAGCGCTGGGTTTGAATCCCCCCAAGGACAACATCTGCAAGGAGTTTGTATGTTCACCCCGTATTTGTGTGGGTTTCCTCCGGGTACTCCTGTTTCCTCCATGTCATGTCAGTCAGTGGTTTGGCAATCATAGAGAAGTTCTTAATAAATTTCCTATAGTAATTGGAGAAGCCAAGAAATCGCTGAAGCGCCTTAAGATTATCAGGCCGATCCCAATGTAGTACCGCCTGCACCTTTGCGGTGTCCATCTTAAAACCTGAGGCGGAGATTATATAACCCAAGAACGGTAGCTCCTGTACGAAAGACACACATTTTTCAAGCTTGACATAGAGCCTGTTCTCTCTGAGCAACTGCAGAACCTGTCTAACATGCTCTATATGTGTATCATGGTCGCGAGAGAAAATGAGAATGTCGTCAAGATAAATTATAACGAACCTCCCCAACAGCTGAGAGAAGACATCATTGATGAAGTGTTCAAAGACCGCCGGTGCCATAGTCAACCCAAACGGCATTACCAAACTCTCAAAGTGACCCTCAGGGGTATTGAACGCCGTCTTCCACTCATCCCCCTGACGGACTCTTATAAGATTGTACGCCCCCCTGAGGTCCAGTTTGGAGAACCACCTGGCACCAACCACTTGGTTGAATAAATCGGGTATAAGTGGCATAGGGTAAGGATCACGGACCGTAATCTGGTTGAGTTCTCTGAAATCCAGACACGGGCGTAAACCGCCATCCTTCTTTTTAACAAAGAAGAAGCCAGCAGCCAGAGGAGAAGAGGAAGGTCTAATATGACCCTTGCTCAGGCTATCCGCAATGTATTCCTTGAGAGCTAGCCTCTCGGGGCCTGAGATATTAAACATTCTAGCTTTAGGTAACTTGGCCCCTGGTTTCAACCTAATGGCACAGTCATAGGGGCGATGCGGTGGTAGTTCTGAACAACCCTTCTCAGAAAATACATCCGCATAGTCCAGCAACGGCTCCGGGATACTGGGGGTCAAAGCGGAAATACATGTAGCCAGGCACCTCTCCTGACACTCCCTGCTCCACTGAATTATGTCCTGGGTCTTCCAATCAATAACAGGATTATGCATTGACAACCATGGAAAGCCCAGAACCATCTGAGCCGGTAAGTTACTAAGCACCTTACAAGTTACCCGCTCTGAGTGTAATACTCCGATGTGGAGTTGTATATCCAACACACACTCTGTGATCTCCCCTTGAGACAACGGGGAAGCATTGATGGTAACCACCCGGATGGGGTTCGGCAATTTCTCCACCGGAAATCCCGCTGTATGCGCGAACCTCTCATCAATGAGATTGGCAGCTGAGCCACTATCAATAAATACTGTAATAGAGAGCATTTGCCCCCCCAAGTACCACCCTAGCAGGGAGCATAAACTGGGAAACCATGACGGAGGATACACAAAGGCTCAGACTAGACTCCTCCAAACCCTCTGAGCCTATCAGTTTTCCGCCGGCGCGCCCTTCTTAGGTACCAGGGGGCAAGCGTTAATAAAATGTCCTCCTTTGCCACAAAAAAAACAGAGCCCCTGCCTTCTGTGCCAAGGACGTTTAGGCTTGTTACTCGGTGACTGTGCTATACCAGCGATCTGCATGGGTTCCACGGATTCACCCGCGGCAACCTCACCGACCACTCCCCCACCTCCCGGAGGCAACGAAACCAGCGCCCCCTGACGGAGACGTCGGTCTATGCGTACTACAAGTGCCATCGCAGCCTCCAGAGAGGCGGGAGTCTCGGTCTCGTACATTAGGAGAGTCTGTTTAACCCTTCCAGAAACCCCATGCAAAAATTGACTTCTAAGCGCAGGGTCATTCCACTGCGTGTCCACCGCCCAGCGCCGGAATTCCGTGCAGTAATCCTCAGCTGGTCGATCACCCTGTAGCAGTGAGCGTATCTTAGACTCTGCTAAGTTTAATCTATCCGGATCGTCATAGATCAAACCCAGAGCAGAGAAAAAAAAATCTACAGATTCAAATGCCGGTGAGTCTGAAGGGAGTGAAAAGGCCCAGGCCTGTGGGTCACCACTCAGCAAAGAAATCACCAAGCCCACGCGTTGAGCCTCATTACCTGAGGAATGTGGACGCATACGGAAATACAATTTGCATGATTCACGAAACACCGTGAACTTACCACGATCACCAGCAAATCGTTCAGGAAGGGGAAACTTGGGCTCAGCTGCCCTGGCTGCAGCCTCAGCAGGTACTGCAGGAGCTGACAGACCTTGTTGCTGGACCGCCCCCCTGAGTTCAGTGACCTGTATGGATAGAGCCTCCAGCTGCTTGGTTAGGGAAAGTATAGGATCCATAGTAAGTAACCCCTATATTCCCTACCTTTTTTTTTTTTTTTTCTCACTTTATTATTTGGGCCGACTATAATGTCATGGTATGCCTAGGTTACTTTAGGCAAAAACCCCGGGACCCCTGCGATGTCCCTCAGACTAGGGGAACCCTGTCTGTCCCTCTACCCAGGGTTTACACTGAAGGTGTGCCTGCCTGAGCCTCCACCCTGTCCCTGTCTCCTGTCCAGCCCTAAGCTGAACCCACCACCCTCCACCCAGTGAGGGGACCAGACACCAGACCCCACAAATACGTATGGACAGGGGTAAAAGAAACACCACACAGTTAATACACAAGGGAATACAATAATGTGCAAGGGCAACCAAATATATATATAACAGATTGGAGAAAGAACCACTGAGGGATATACTGCACCAGATATCAGACGCTCCAACACCACCACTGCTGACCGGTATTGCTAGCACTAGGCTAAAGCTATAGTCGGCGACGCCCATAGTCAGGACGAACTATTTAAAGACCAAGGGCGTGGCCCAGCCCTCAGCCAGCATGACAACCTGGTTAACCCTATCCCGACTGGAACAGAATACCCAACAGGGTATTACCGCTGTCTGCCGGACACCCTGGTGTGAACAGTGTCCGACATGACACCCTCACAGTAGCTTCCACACTCTTTAATGGTACCCACAGTAGCTCCCACGCTGTATAAAGACCCCCACAGTAGTCCCCACAGTGTATATAAACCCCAGTTTATGACAGTCGTTAAATTTGGCCGTTTGATTTTAAAAAATCAAACGACCAAATTCAACTCTGGCTACAAACATAAAAGGTCAGTTTTCGGGTCGGCGGAACGCACCAGATATAAATAATAGGAGATGCGTTCGCCACCCGGGGTCCACCGTGCGGTAGATGGTAAGACCGCTGCTGGACAATGGCAGATGCACCAAAAGGTAAAGTACTGCGCTCGGGTTAACGTCACCCAAACGCTAAGAGCGGCTCTGTTAAGACAGAGTCGCCTTACAATAAAGAATGTAAGGATGCTGGCCCTGTTTGCCTCACAGGATGACCAGCGAGTGGCGTTGCAGCCGCAGCCGCCAATGGACGCTGCTACCGCAGCGCGGCAGTAACTATAGCCGCTGCACGACGGCATCGGAAGGCCGGACACCGTCGGACACTAGTGTGCAGTGCAGGAGGCACAGTGGCGTGTAGCTTGCCACAATCTGGCGCTGACTAACCAACACTCTGTCACCATTCGTATTATCAGTTATCAGAGGGAAGAGGTTTCTTAATAAGTCAGTCACCAGTCCATGCATCCATCACCATACACACACAGCATAATATGCTACACTAGCGCATGGCCGAGCCACCATGCGGGCTTTTTATAGCCTTGCGCTTCCGGGACCTTCCAGTACCCTGGAAGGAGCAATCAGTTCCGACGCAGGAACTGAGCATGTGACCCCTGCTCTCCAGTGAGACAGGACTTAGCCTCTGGAGCGGTTCCCTGCAGAGCAGGTTGTGCTACCATTGCTGCACAAGAGGTGGCAGCAACATCCAGGCTGTCAGAGCAAGTCTGAGCAGCATGCCTGGCTCGCCATGATTGCTGAGCAGCACCTGGAGCGGTCGGAGAAGAATGGAAGACCGCTGGATGTCTGGCTCTGGATTCCTCCTGTGCAGTGTCACGAATCCGACGCCTAACAGGTCAGTATACATTTCTTCTTCAGAATGCAACAGTTCTGACTTTGAGACTGACAATTCAGTGCATGGTTCATCTGGAAATATATATGACAGGTGAAATTCCTCATCTCCTTTGGCAAAAAATGTAGGAGAAGGGGCCGGAAGAAGAGAAGACCCGTCATGGAGGCGTTATCCGAGAAGAACCATGTTCTGAAACCGTTGGATGCACCATCTAGCGTTATGATTTTAACTCCCAACTATTCTCTCTCAGGCCCAAATGGATATTCTACAAAAGGGATTCAGTTTTTTACCCAGCAAAAATTTTGATCTTTTCCAAACTATTAAAGATGTAAATAAATTTACCAGACTGTTAATAGTAAAGACACATTTTTTCCTGGTTGATAATGGTCAAGAGAGTGCAAAAGACATTTATTCTCCTGCCTCCGTGGATACAGTGTCCCTTTCATAGAAGTAACAAAATGCCATTGCAATTCTGTTAGAGTTGTTCGCTGAAATTCTTCCTACGATTCTTTGCACTCAAGAGTTCCATCTCTTGATTTGTTTCAGTCCTTGGTAGAGAAGGATTTAAGATTATTACATGTTCAAACGAATCAATCTGATCTTCACAATAATTTAACCAAATGTCAATAGAGGGCTATTAGTGAAACACGAAATAATTCCAACATCATTATTAGAGAATCAGACAAAGGTGGATGCACTGTTGTCTTTGACACCACTTTGTATATTGACTCAGTATACAGGATGTTAAATGACCAATCCACTTATACGCCTCTCAATGCCGATCCCATTCTGCCATGCAAACTTAGGTTATCAAGCATCCTGGAAGAGGGTATTATATCAGGAGTACTTAACACTAAAGTCCGTCATTGGCTTTTACCTGATCACCTCATTATTCCCATTTTCCATGGTCTCCCTAAAATCCATAAAGGTATCCCCCCCCCTTCGACTCATTATTTCCAGTGTTGGTTCTCTTAATGAAAATCTAAGTTTATGGGTTGACAATCACCTCCACCCACTCATTTCCCGGATTCCATGATATCTTAAGGACACATAGTCTGTTTTGCAGACTTTTGAACATTTTCATTGGGAAAGTAATTTTAGTTTTTTCACATGTGATGTTAATTTATACTCTTCCATTCCCCATCATTTGGCTATTCGGGCAATTTCACATCATTTGGATCGCTATAGTGACTACTCTGACTATTTGAAACAATTTATCATCAGGTCGCTCACGTATCTACTGAACCACAATTTTTTTATGTTTAATTCTCAGTTTTTATTTCTACAGATCCTTGGTGCCCCGATGGGCTCAAGATTTTCCCCTTCCCTTGCTATCCTTTACATGGCTTAGTGGGAGGAACAGTATCTTCTCACCGATTCCAATCCTTTTTGCGATGCTATTTTTTGGTACGTGGATGACTTATTGTTTGTATCACAGGGTGCTTCATCAGACTTGGAAAAATGTTATGTTTATTTAAATTCTAACAATTTTAATCTTTTTTTCACCATTAGTGCGTTAAATACCACTACCGGTGATATCACCTCAACCAACACCGGAACTGCTGCAACCCACCAACCTACTGTCTCCTTCCCCAACATCCATAGAATCATAGAATCGTAGAGTTGGAAGGGACCTCCTGGGCCATCTGGTCCAACCCCCTGCTCAAAGCAGGATTCGCTAAATCATCCCAGTCAGATGTCTGTCCAGCCTCTGTTTGAAGACTTCCATTGAAGGAGAACTCACCACTTCTCGTGGCAGCCTATTCCACTCATTGATCACTCTAACTGTCAAAAAGTTTTTTCTAATATCTAATCTGTGTCTCCTCCCATTCAGTTTCATCCCATTGCTTCTAGTCTTTCCTTGTGCAAATGAGAATAAAGTTGATCCTTCTACAATGTGACAGCCCTTTAGATATTTGTAGACAGCTATTAAGTCTCCTCTCAGTCTTCTCTTTTGCAAACTAAACATTCCTAAATCCTGCAACCTTTCCTCATAAGACAGGGTTTGCAGACCGGTCACCATTCTGGTCGCTCTTTTCTGAACTTGCTCCAGTTTGTTGATGTCTTTTTTAAAATGTGGTGCCCAAAACTGGACACAATATTCCAGATGAGGTCTGACCAAAGAGGAGTAGAGGGAAATAATGACTTCACGTGATCTAGACTGTATGCTTCTGTTAATACATCCTAGAATTGCATTTGCCTTTTTTGCTGCTGCATCACACTGTTGACTCATATTCAGTCTGTGATCTATTAGTATACCCAAGTCTTTTTCACATGTGCTGTCACTTAGCCCTATTCCTGCCATTCTATATATGTTTTTTTCATTTTTATTGCCCAGATGTAGTACTTTGCATTTCTCCCTGTTAAAAACCATTCTGTTAGTTGCTGCCCACTTCTCCAGTTTATTTAAATCTTTTTGAATCCTCTCTCTCTCTTCTCTAGTATTAGCTATCCCTCCTAGCTTTGTGTCATCAGCAAATTTAATCAGTTTACCCTCAATTCCTTCATCTAAATCGTTGATAAAGATGTTGAACAATACAGGGCCCAGGACAGAACCCTGTGGTACCCCACTTGAGACATTCTTCCAACTGGATGTGCAGCCATTTACGACCACTCTTTGGGTCCGATCACTAAGCCAGTTATGAATCCACCTAACAGTTGCCTTGTCCATTCCATACTTAGTCATTTTTTCAATAAGGATTGTATGAGAGACTTTGTCAAATGCTTTGCTGAAGTCAAGATATACTATATCCTGTAGCATGTAAGCCCAAAAGGGCAGGGTCCTCTCTCCACTCTGTATCAGTCTGTCATTGTTAGTTTGTTTACTGTAAGTGATATCTGTAATTTGTATGTAACCCCTTCTCATGTACAGCACCATGTAATCAGTGGTGCTATATAAATAAATAATAATAATAAAAAATAATAATAAATACATAAATTTCCTTCATGGACATTTTTTGTCAGGCAATTCTACCTGTAGTGTGAATATAAAAAAGGCTATTTTGAGTCCATATTGAAATATACAGAATGCATTCAGACCATTACAAAACAGCATTTCTGGTCATACATTTACAGACAGACAGACAATGCTCATAGTGACACAATATAGATAACTGTTTACTTATTGTCTGAATGCCTTTACCTCAAAAACAGTTCTAAGTTAATCTATGCTTGTTATTGTAAAACATGAACGTTTATTTAACCTCTGTTAGGGACGGCGGAACGCACTAAATATAAAATAATAGAAAGTGCGTTCGCCGCCCGGGGTCCACCGTGAAGAGGTGCTAAACTGCTGCTATGTAATGGCAGACGCATAATATGGCGGTATAGCACATGCGGGTTGGACGTCACCCGGAGTGCGCTGGCGAGCTCTGTTAAGTTCACAGAGGCGCCTAAGGCATAAACATAAATGCCGAGCCGGTTGACCTCACAGGTCTCAGCGGTGTGCACGCACGGTATATAGTCACCGGACTCGGGCCCAAGACACAGGGTCGGTGTCCGTCTAGACCTACCGTGCGTGTGACGTTGCTACCGCGGACGCCAACAAGTGCTGCTGATTGCAGCGCGGCGACTGACCCAGCCGCTGTATGACAATGCCCAAGAGGGGGCGCACTGTCGGACGCTAGTACTGTGTAGATGCTTATTTTGGTTATAGCTTGCCACTGGCTGGCGCTGACTCTAAAGCTAAGTCCCTATACACACTCGTAATATCAGAGGGAGGGGATCTTAATGAGTCATTCGCAGGTTCATGCATCCATCATCATTCACACAGTAGCAACTAAAGACTATACTAGCGCATGGCCGAGCGGCCATGCAAACCTTTTATAGCCGGGACCTTCTGGAAGCTTCCAGATCCCAGAGGTGGACCAATCAGATCACGAGAAGGACCTGGGCATGTGACTTCCGATCTCCAATAGGAGATCGTCTCGTGAGCATGCCCAGTAGAGCGACGAGAGGACTTAGCCTCTGGAGTGGCTTGTTGCTGAGCAGCCTGTGATGCTATTGCTGACCCAGAGGTGGCAGCAACAGCCAGACCCACAGAGCAGGTCTGAGCAGAGCATCTGGATGCCGGGATTGTTGTGCAGGCTCCTGAGCGGTTGGTGGAGAATGGGAGACCGCTGAATGCAAGGCTCTGGATTCCTGCTGTGCAGCTGCAGGAACCCTATGCCTAACAACCTCCATCTGTGATGGTTTTATCTAATACTTGTGTGCTTTTATGTATCTATGGCTTTATTGCCCAACGACTGATTCCATGGTATCTTTGTTTCATCTTATCTTGAAAGCTGGCCACTGGACAGGCAAGGTGAAACTAGAGTTACACAGTGTAAATCACTATATAAGGCCAGAGAAACATGACTGAGGCTGGTTTCACATTAGTGTTTGGAGGCGCAGTGGACGCTCATAGTGAAGCTCCGCCCCTGCCATGCCTCCTCCGGTCAGCTTCGCCTATGGGCGCATGACGCGGCCTGCGTACCCTATCTTTAGCATTGGGTACGCAGGCCGTGCGCAGGTATGCATTTGCCGCCGCATGCATCGTTTTGACGGTGCAGCGACCGCACCAAAATGCAACAAAATGTTAAAGATAGGGTACGCAGGCCACATGCTGCGGCATGCGCCCATAGGCAGAGCTGACCGGAGGAGGCACGTCAGGGGGCGGAGCTTCACGGCGAGAGAGAGAGAATTTTTCAGCCGCCAGAACAGAGTTTAGGGCTAAATTTGTGGCTGAGTGAAGTATTTTTGGGCATGCTCAGTGAGAAATGCGGATCCGGCCGCCTGAAAAAACATTGCATGGTCCGTTCGGGCATGTCGGCGGACGTCAAAATTTTGGCGGATCCGCAAAAAAACGGATCCAAAGGATGGCCATCCGTCAAGATCCGCCGGTAATGCAACTCAATAGGAAAAAAAACGGATCCGCCAAGAAAAATGTCGGATTAGGTTTTTTTTGCAAAACGGCGGATTTTGACTGATGAACACAAACGGATGTATGAAACAGGCCTAATCCGAGGAGGGAACAGACAAAAATTATTGATAACATGGGAAGCCTTTTGGATCCTAAAATTGGATACAAAATATCCAAAGGGCATGAATTCCAGAAATGACCTCTTTTCTATTTATATGTTTTTTGTGTTTGTTTTTTTTCAGGTATTTGCATTTTTCAACACCTTGTGCATTTTAACGTAATTATTCAGGTTACTCTGATGGGTCCCTTGTTTTCTATTTAAGACCAGGTCAAATTGTAGGTTATATCCTATGACTAAAGACGCTGTGTGGTCGGAAACGATGTAAGCAAGATGTTTTTATGAAACTACAATAAAGGTTTTTAATCTCATAGACTAATTTTCCTCTATCTAACATGCCATTTTGCTGGTGACTGGACTTCCCCCTGTTTGTGTACATGGTACAATTCTCTCCCGAAGGGTGGGCTTTATACTGTGTACACAGGGGAGGGCTGAGGAGCAGAAGGTCAGCTACTATTAACATGTTAATGGACACTTGTGATAATCACATCTTATATCTGCTGTAAATTTTGTGTCTACATTGTGGTCCTATGTAAGGAGTGAATGTATTGAAAGCCAACATGGACAATATCGATAATACGTGTAATATGAATGACTGAACTTACAATTTGATCCCCAAACACTGGATAGCACTAAAGGTCATCAAAGAGATAGAACATGTGCTGTGGGGGTCATAAAAGGCAGGAAGGCCATTGTGTGTCCTGTGGTGTGGGGCCTTTTGTTCTTATCTCCAACCTAAATGGAATGTGAACCTGTCCTCAGGCCTTTTTGACACAAAGACCTTTCAGCTATATACAGTGGCTGGTGAATGTATTCACCCCTTTGGCATTTTTCATGTTTTGCTCTCTCACAACCAGGAAATTCACTGTTGTTTTTTTTTTTTAAGAGTTTGCATTAGCTCATGTAAAGAACATGCCTACAACTGAGAACATTTGGTTTTCTGTTAATTGTGAAGCAAACAAGAAATAGGCCAAAATAACTGAAATCTTCAGTGTGCATAAGTAATCGCCCCCTAAAGTCAGCACTTTGTAGAGTGACAGATGGAGCAGTCCAACTCATCTCTCAGATCAGCAGACGCCATGACTGACGAAACTACAATTCTCACACACCCAGAAACCAGAGGCGTAGCTAGGGGTCAGCTCAGGGGGGAATGAAATATCTGAGTGGGCCCCTAACCGGTAACCCTGATTACAATTCAGGTGGTGCACTCCAGTCGTGGGTATTGGGGAACCTCATTAGATGACCCTGCTGTAACTGGAAAAAAAAATCTCTATACAAAGGCCAATACTGATATTACCGCCATACGGTGACCTTATAGTGGTAGATACCAGTCCTGCAAAATATTTAAGACATCACAGTACAGTTACAGATAATGACTTACAGGTGACGTTCTTTCTGATTGTCGTTCACTTTTCCATCTGGCCCAGACCGACAACACAACTTCTCCAGCCAGGACTCGTCTGTAGAGTCTACAACACAGACACATTGGACCTCTCACATTTCCAGCATCGTCCCCATCTATCCCCACCCTGCACAAACTCTTCTTCTTCTGCTGATACCCCAATCCTAAGCCCCTGCTGCTGTATGTGTCCCTATTACTGCACCTGCTGTGTGGTACAAAAGCTGGGATCCTCTTACTGCCTCACATAGTAATGTCACCACTGTGCCCTTTACATAGCAGAATGTCTGTTTTGTGCCCACACAGTAGCTCCCACACTGTATAAAGACCCCCACAGTAGTCACCATACTGTATATAAAGCCCAGTTCATGACAGCCCCCACAATAACTCTCACACTGGATATAGGCCCCCACACGGTATAATGGCCCCCACAGTAGCCTTTAAACTGCTGTATAATGCCTCTCATTAGTTCCAACACTGTATTATGACCCCCAGCAATGTCTATCATGCTGTATATTGACCCCCCCACGTTGATTTTCATACTGTATAATGATCTCATGCATGTGCTCCCAGGCTGAATAATAACCGCCGTATTAGCTCTGACGCTGTATAATGACCCTCTGCATTAGCTTCAACGCCTTTGATTATGGTCTCTGCCCTTTCTGTGGCTTCAACTTATAAAGTCCTGATATAGATGACAAAGAGCTAAATAGAAGAAAATAGAAACAGCTAGTGGTGCGTAGAGAGGCCAGTGTATGGGTACAGCTCCCTGTATGTATCCAGGTAACTCTAAAGGAATATTATTGCCTGGACAAGACCCCAAAAGAGGGGAACGGAAAGAAAGAGGGAATCAGAAGAGGGGGAGGTAGAATGTCACACATGTAAACAAAAGATTGCTCCCCCTGGTACATCTTTTTTTCCCTTCTCTCCCTTTGGGGGTCTTGTTGTCTAGACTGAGTATTCATTCATGGGCCTACACCTACATGTGATCATCTATACGCACATACTGGCTGTTTGTATTTTCTTCTATTTGGCTCTTTATCATACATAGTCATCCTCAAATTTGTGGGGATTTATTTTTTTTAATTATAAGTTTTATAATGGGGTTTTCATGTTTGCCACCCTGGAATTACAATATGAGATGACAGGACCCTGACTACACGACTACATCACATGGTGTCTGTATATAGATATATATATATACAGGACTACATCACATGGTGTCTTTATATAGACATATATATATAGACATATATACAGGACTACATCACATGGTGTCTTTATATATATATATATATATATATATATATACATACATACATACAGGACTACCTCATATGGTGTCTGTATATAGACATATATATACAGGACTACATCACATGGTGTCTGTATATAGACATATATACAGGACTACATCACATGGTGTCTGTATATAGACATATATATACAGGACTACATCACATGGTGTCTGTATATAGACATATATATATATATATATATATATACACACAGGACTACATCACATGGTGTCTTTATATAGACGTATATATATTGTGATAAAACACTCCGGGATCGGCTTTGCTGGGGTCAAAGGTCACATGCGTTCAGCATGAAACTCAGGCGCAGAGCTGGGATTCAGGTGTAACTGACCCTGGGTCAGGTTTATTAACGGTGAAAGCAATGCAAAAGGAAATAAAACATAAAACAAATCCTTGCCTGCCCGGCACTAACTAAACAATGGACAACCTAACTACCAACTGGCGGGCTTCTCCCGTCCAGCCAAACCACAGTTGCAGGGGGCACTGCTTTCACTCACGTGTGTCTCTATCACAGACAGGCTCTCTGTGTTCCCAGGCTGAGACACTCACACAACCACCTGGCATCCTTTTATATCCACCTCCCATTACTCATTAGTAAGCAGGTGCGATACTGACCAGACTAGGCCACATAGGAAAGGAATCTGGGTGAGATATACCTGCCCTCATCCACTATTCCCACATGATTCTCACATATCCCCCCCCTCTGCTCAGACCACTCCGGTCGAGCAATGACACCCGCCAAACAGTGCACTCGGAACAGGGCATCTGCATTTCCCATCTGTACCCCTGGGCGGTGCTCCACCGTAAAAGTGTAGGCCTGCAGGGCAAGGAACCACCGGGTCACCCGGCTATTCCGTTCCTTCTTCAAGTGCATCCACTTGAGAGGGGCATGGTCAGTGATCAGCCTGAACTTTCGGCCCACCAGGTAATATTTGAGGGCCTCTAGAGCCCACTTAATGGCGAGGCACTCTTTCTACGACTGCATACCTTTGCTCATGTTTATTCAGCTTCCTGCTGAGATAAAGGACTGGGTGTTCCACTCCGTCCCTCACTTGTGAGAGTACGGCCCCGATACCGGTATCAGAGGCATCCATTTGTACCACAAACTCGCTGTGGAAGTCCGGAGTCACCAGTACGGGCTGAGAGCAAAGTGCCAGTTTTAGGCAATGGAAGGCTTCTTCAGCCGCTAAACTCCATTTAATCATAACGGAGTCTTTCCCTTTTGTAAGATCCGTCAGGGGGGTAGCAATGGCTGCAAAATTGGGTATGAACCGGCGATAATAGCCGGCGATCCCGAGGAAGGCTTGCACCTGCTTCTTGTTGACAGGTTGTGGCCAGTCCTGAACCGCCTGAATCTTATCAACCTGGGGTTTAACAACACCCCTCCCAATTACATACCCCAAATACCGGGCTTCTTCTAGCCCGATGTGACATTTCTTGGGGTTCGCGGTTAGGCCTGCCTCCCACAGGTCGTCAATCACAGCTTGTACTTTCTGGAGATGAGTTTCCCAGTCCAAGCTGTAAATGACAATGTCATCCAAATAGGCCGAAGCGTACTGCCTATGTGGCCTCAGAACTCGATCCATCAGTCTCTGGAAGGTCGCCGGAGCTCCGTGCAGTCCAAACGGCATATACACATACTGAAATAGACCTTCTGGGGTAGCAAATGCCGTCTTTTCTCTGGCAGCCTCCGCCAGAGGGATCTGCCAATACCCCTTTGTTAGGTCTAGGGTCGTAATATACCGGGCTTTTCCTAACCGATCTATTAACTCGTCGACCCGGGGCATAGGGTAGGCATCAAATTTCGAGACCGCATTCAATTTCCTGAAGTCATTGCAGAACCGGATGGTGCCGTCCGGTTTAGGAATTAGCACAATCGGGCTGGACCAAGCACTGTGCGATTCCTCAATGACACCTAACTCTAACATTGCCTTCACTTCTCGGGAAACGGCTTCACGGCGCACTTCCGGGATTCGGTAGGGCTTTACGTGAACTGTGACACCAGGTTCCGTTACGATGTCATGTTTCATTAGCGTAGTCTGCCCGGGTTTTTCTGAGAAAAACTTTTGGTTGTGAAGTAAAAACTGCCTGACCTCAGTCTTTTGCCGCTCCGAGAGAGTCTCTGCAACCCGTACCTCCGGTACGGTATGCGAGCAGACGGGACGGGCCAGCTCCGCTGACAAGGCAGACCGATCTTTCCAGGGTTTTATCAGATTTACATGATAAATCTGTTGAGGTTTCCATTTACCTGCCTGGTATACTTTGTAGTTTACTTCACCGACTCTTTCCTTAATCTCAAAGGGGCCCTGCCACTTTGCCAGGAACTTACTGTCCACCGTGGGGACCAGGATCAACACCCTATCTCCGGGTGCAAACGTACGGATCTTGGCGCCCCTATCATAGATTCTTTTTTGGGCTCCTTGAGCCTGTATCATGTGTTCTTTGACGATAGGCATAACAGCCGCAGTACGGTCCTGCATTTGTGTGACGTGATCTATCACTGTTTTAAACGGAGTGACCTGACCCTCCCAGGTTTCTTTTGCAATGTCTAACAGTCCGCGAACACGTCGGGCGAACAATAACTCGAAAGGCGAGAATCCCGTGGAAGACTGGGGTACTTCCCTGATGGCAAAAAGCAAATACGGAAGCAAATAGTCCCAGTTCTTCCCATCCTTGTCTATCACCTTTCTCAGCATCTGCTTCAGAGTTTTATTGAACCGTTCGACCAACCCGTCTGTTTGAGGGTGATACACGGATGTGCGTAACGGTTCGATTTGTAACAATCGGCAGAGCTCCTTCATTACCCTGGACATAAAGGGGGTCCCCTGGTCGGTGAGTATCTGTTTTGGTATACCGACCCGACTAAACACATGCACCAGTTCCTTGGCAATCGTCTTGGTGGCCGTGTTACGCAAAGGGATGGCCTCCGGGTAACGAGTGGCATAATCCAAGATGACCAGGATATGTTGGTGTCCACATGCAGACCGTGGAATGGGCCCAACTAAATCCATCCCAATCCTCTCAAACGGGACTTCAATAATAGGTAGGGGTACCAAAGGGCTACAGAACCGGGGCTTAGGTGCAGAGGCTTGGCAGTCAGGACAAGACTCACAATATACACGAATATCGTGATGCATGCCTGGCCAAACAAAACAGTGTAATATCCTTTCGGTGATTTTCTGGACTCCCAGGTGACCTCCCATCACATGTCCGTGGGCCAGGGCCAGCACCTGCCGCCGGTAGGGTTTTGGCACGACTAATAGTTGCACCGTGTCTTCCCCCTTTTTCTCTATCTGATAGAGTAAATCATTCTCCAGAACCATGTAAGGATATGCCAGCCTAGAGCCAGGTTCTACGGGTACCCCATTTATCACTTTTACATTTGTCCTAGCCTGAGAAAGGGTAGGATCCTTTATTTGCTCGCTTTGGAAGTCATCTTTCTGAACTTCTAAATCCGGCAAACGGGGAGGTGGACGGCTGTCGGCCTCCTCCTCTTCCCCGGTCTCCTCCGTATCACCCGCCATGACTGAAAACGGGAACTGCAGGTCATTTCCCGCAGACTCTTCCCCCGAGTCTTCCGGGGAGACCTCTTCCCGGGGTTTGGGACCCACACGCGCCCTGGGAGAAGAATCATGTACACTATTACCCGAAGGCATCAACTGATTCTCCCACAATTGCCAGAAGTGGGGAAAATCCCGGCCCAGGATAACATCATGCAATAACGCCAGGACGAGTCCCACTTTGTTGCACAGACCCATAGGAAGTTGTAATGCATATGACCGTGGTGAGGTACGACCAGGTGTCTCCATGCACACACGTTACAGAAAATTTGTCTGATGGTCCAGTCGGGGCTGACACCAGACTGGCCTTCACCAGAGTCACCACACTTCCCGAGTCTAACAATGCCACCACATTTTTGCCATCAACAATTAAATCACTCAAGTGTTTTTCCACATCCTTTTGACCGGCATTCACACTCACTACCCGTGCAACCATAGACATGCGGTTTTTAGAGTCTGTGACGTCGCACTGCATGGGTTCAGTAGTGACCGGACAGTTCACAGCAATATGTCCCATCTCTTGGCAGCGGAAACACCTAACGGGCCCCTTGCTTAGACCATAGTTCGTTACTCTCGGCCTCGCAGTGCGGGCAGTCCAGTTTTCCTCCCCCACTGTCTTAGGGATTTTTCCATCTCCCCTACTCCCTGGAACAGTCTTACCGGTTCCACGTGGAGATGATGAAGAACGAGGTGGGGTAGCGTCGTCTCGGAGTCCTTCCGCCACAGAGTAACGTTCAACCAGATCCACCAGTTGATCTGCCGTCGTAGGATTTCCATGGCTTACCCACTTCCTCAGGGCTGGCGGTAGAGCTCTCAGGTACTTGTCCATGACGACTCTCTGGATTATCTCTGGCGCTGTCAACACCTCGGGTTGTAGCCACTTCTTCGTCACGTGGATCAGGTCGAACATCTGGGACCGCGGTGGTTTATCCGGCTGATAAGTCCATTGATGCACTCTCTGTGCACGGACAGCGGTCGTCACTCCCAGCCGGGCCAAGATCTCGGCTTTCAATTTGTCAAAGTCCTGCGCGGCTTCAGGCTCTAAGTCATAATAAGCCTTTTGGGCTTCACCGGAAAGAAACGGGGCAATCAGGCCGGCCCATCGTGCCTTCGGCCATTTTTCTCGCACCGCCGTCCGTTCAAACGTGGTCAGGTATGCCTCGATGTCATCTTCGGTCATTTTCTGCCAGTACCGACTCACGTGAATCACTCTCGACTCGGCTTCCAGGTTAAGCTCAGGTAAGCTTGCCAAGCGCTGCGCCACCTGCTGGAGAAGCGAACGATCAGTAACTGTCATGTCCACCAACTCCTTCAGCTGGGCCATCATCACCCGATTAGCTTCTTGCTGGACGGCGGTGGACTGTACCAGCGCTTTCACCACGTCCTCCATGCTCATGCTTGCAACGTGATGCCCGCGTTCTCCACCACAATGTGATAAAACACTCCGGGATCGCCTTTGCTGGGGTCAAAGGTCACGTGCGTTCAGAATGAAACTCAGGCGCAGAACTGGGATTCGGGTGTAACTGACCCTGAGTCAGGTTTATTAACGGTGAAAGCAATGCAAAAAGGAAATAAAACATAAAACAAATCCTTGCCTGTCCGGCACTAACTAAACAATGGACAACCTAACTACGAACTGGCGGGCTTCTCCCGTCCAGCCAAACCACAGTTGCAGTGGGCACTGCTTCCACTCACGTGTGTCTCTCACACAGACAGGCTCTCTGTGTTCCCAGGCTGAGACACTCACACAACCACCTGGCATCCTTTTATATCCACCTCCCATTATTCATTAGTCACCAGGTGAGATACTGACCAGACTAGGCCACATAGGAAAGGTATCTGGGCGAGATATACCTGCCCTCATCCACTATTCCCACATGATTCTCACACCTGCTATTTGTTATAACAGGGAAAAACGGTGATCCGTGATGGTTTTTTGCAGCCAATTTTTGCAGGATACCGCAAAAATCATGGCCATACGGCCCGAAAAAGGACAGCAAAAACGGGCCGCAAAAACACGGCAAGTGTAAAACCAGCCTAAAGGAATATTCTTGTCTGGACAAGACCTCAAAAGAGGGGAACGGAAAGAAAGAGGGAATCAGAAGAGGAGGAGGTAGAATGTTACACATGTAAAGAAAAAAATTGCTCCCCCTTGTACGTCTTCTCTTTTTTTCCCTTTTCTGCCTTTGGGGGTCTTGCTGTCCAGTTGGAGTAATCATGCATGAGCTTACACTTACATGCAATCATCTACACATGTGGTCAAAATTGTTGGCCCCCCTCGTTTAATGACAGAAAAACCTACAATGGTCACAGAAATAACTTGAATCTGTCAAAAGTAATAATAACTAAAAAATCTATGAAAATGAGCAAATGAAAGTCAGACTTTGCCATTCAACCATGCTTCCACAGAATTTTTAGAAAAATTAAAGCTCATGAAATAGGCCTGGACAGAAATGATGGTACCCTTAAAAGGAATCTGTACCCTTAAAGGGAATCTGTCACCCCTTTTTTTCGGCTCGCAGCTGCCGGCATAGACATCGGGGGCTTATCTACAGCATTCTGTAATGCTATAGATAAGCCTCTGATGTAACCTGAAAGATAAGAAAAACACGTTAGATTGTACTCACCGGGGTGGGCGGTCCGGTGGGCGTTGCGGTCCAATCCGACGCCTCCCTTCATGCGATGACGTCCTCTTCTCCCGTCCTGTAATGGCTGCGGCACAAGCACACTGCTCTGCCCTGTTGAGGGCACAGCAGAATTCTGCAGTGTGCAGGCGCCGGACCTCTCCCAACGCCTGCGCACTGCAGGACTGACTCTGGGCTTGTCTGCAGCGTGCTAGAGGCAGCTTACAGATACAGTGCCAGCACCCAGCATCCCAATGTGCATATGCCCCTATGCTTCGGTCTATAGAACAGACAGCGGTAGTGCGGGGAGATCATGTCTGCCTCCACTACAGTGTAGCTTAACTATACAGTGGCAGTAGCTTCAGTTTTGCCCTCCAGAGCGAGGGGACCGGGGCGACCGCACCCTCTGCCCCCCCAGTAACTGCGCTACTTACACCCATACCATACTCAGACATGAGGAAGGAAAGATAATCCAGCTTCATTGTTAAAATCGAAAATCCTTTATTCCAAAAAATTTTAACAAACAAAGGATATCGTAGAATACAAATTCAATTACAAATGTAGATGGATTGGCGGGTGCAGGAAAAACTAAGAAGAAAATGGACATGTTTCTAACACTGTGAAGTCTCCTTAAAACCGGTATACCCAATATACACACACACACACACAGTACTCAGACATGGACACACATACAGTACTCAGACATGGACACACATACAGTACTCAGACATGGACACACATACAGTACTCAGACATGCTCACATACAGTACTCAGACATGCACAAGCATACAGTACTCAGACATGCACAAGCATACAGTACTCAGACATGCACACGCATACAGTACGCAGACATGCACACACACACATACAGTACTCAGACATGCTCACATACAGTACTCAGACATGCACACGCATACAGTACGCAGACATGCACACACACACATACAGTACTCAGACATGCACACACATACAGTACTCAGACATGCTCACATACAGTACTCAGACATGCACACGCATACAGTACGCAGACATGCACACACACACATACAGTACTCAGACATGCACACACATACAGTACTCAGACATGCACACGCATACAGTATGCAGACATGGACACACACACATTACTCAGACATGTACACATATACAGTACTCACGACATGCATACATACAATATGCAGACATGCACACAGTACGCAGACATGCACACACATACAGTACTCATACATGCACACGCATACAGTATGCAGACATGGACACACACACATTACTCAGACATGTACACATATACAGTACTCACGACATGCATACATACAATATGCAGACATGCACACAGTACGCAGACATGCACACACATACAGTATGCAGACATGCACACGTACAGTATGCAGACATGCACACACTTACAGTACGCAGACATGCACACGTACAGTATGCAGACATGCACACGTACAGTACTCAGACATGCACACACTCAGTACGCAGTGTAGGTTTGGATACGGCTTTAAAGAAGGCACCACTTGGATATGACACAATTTTATTATACAATGATTAATTTAAATGATAAAACAGCCAATTAGTGGAATATATGACAATGATATAGCAATTACGGAAAATAGAAAATAGTATGATATTGCGTATACTTATATATTCAAACTACAAAGGTTTTGGTACACATACTCACATCAGAAAGACGAAGAGAAAGAGTCTTCACTAGGGGCATTTACGTCATCTGTCCGGAAATGCGTCAGCTGGAGAAGCGGTCAGCGAAGACAGAGAATGCTTCCTAGGATCCACACTGTGAAGACTCTCCCCTTACACAGGTCCACAAAAGTTTCTGCTTTCAGTGACTGCTTCACCAGCTTTTATATGCTTTAAACAAAGGTTTACACAATATAATATTGTGTAAACATGAAAATACACAAGTTAGTTGTCTGATGTTCCAATCTCATGACAGTGGCCAGCTATCATGAATAAATAACATCCAACAAAACTTGCCTCTTCGGACTATTTACTCCTGTCCTAATATTTACATATGATAAGAGTAAATCATACACCCAGTGGCGGATTATAATGAGGTCAATTTGGGCAGTTGCCCCGGGCCCAGTGGGGTTAAGGGGCCCACAGCCCAGGCCAGTAAATTACCCCATTATAATCCGCCACCGCGCAGGGCCGGATTATAGGCAGGGCAGGCGGGGCTTCAGCCCCGGGGCCCCCACCACAAGAGCTTCTAAGGGGGCCCCCACCACATTCCTGCTGGCTGCTGCAATGGCACGACATCTTCTCCCCGCCTAAAAGTGAGTGACCGTGGGGGCGGCATTATGTGCTCTGCTACCAGCAGCATCTACAAGTAGTGTGAACGCTGATGCTGCTGGTAGCGTGCAAAGGCTTGTGATGAGATCACAGGAGGGAAGGTGTCAGGGCCCCCGATCATGTGACCCCTGTCTCCTCCCCTCCTGTGACCTCATCACAGGTCCTGTGCGCACAGCACTGAGCACTGAGAGCAGCCATGTATGTGGAGTGCGGCTCTGCGGGTGGAGGTCGGTGCTGGAGGCTCCATTATTCTCTATGTGGAGTGCGGCTCTGCGGGTGGAGGTCGGTGCTGGAGGCTCCATTATTCTCTATGTGGAGTGTGGCTCTGCGGGTGGAGGTCGGTGCTGGAGGCTCCATTATTCTCTATGTGGAGTGCGGCTCTGCGGATGGAGGTCAGTGCTGGAGGCCCCATTATTCTCTCTGTGGAGTGCGGCTCTGCGGATGGAGGTCGGTGCTGGAGGCTCCATTATTCTCTATGTGGAGTGCGGCTCTGCGGGTGGAGGTCGGTGCTGGAGGCTCCATTATTCTCTATGTGGAGTGGGGCTCTGCGGGTGGAGGTCAGTGCCGGAGGCTCCATTATTCTCTATGTGGAGTGCGGCTCTGCGGGTGGAGGTCGGTGCTGGAGGCTCCATTATTCTCTATGTGGAGTGCGGCTCTGCGGGTGGAGGTCGGTGCTGGAGGCTCCATTATTCTCTATGTGGAGTGCGGCTCTGCGGGTGGAGGTCGGTGCTGGAGGCTCCATTATTCTCTATGTGGAGTGGGGCTCTGCGGGTGGAGGTCAGTGCTGGAGGCTCCATTATTCTCTATGTGGAGGTCGGTGCTGGAGGCTCCATTATTCTCTATGTGGAGTGCGGCTCTGCAGGTGGAGGTCGGTGCCGGAGGCTCCATTATTCTCTATGTGGAGTGTGGCTCTGCGGGTGGAGGTCGGTGCTGGAGGCTCCATTATTCTCTATGTGGAGTGCGGCTCTGCGGGTGGAGGTCGGTGCTGGAGGCTCCATTATTCTCTATGTGGAGGTCGGTGCTGGAGGCTCCATTATTCTCTATGTGGAGTGCGGCTCTGCAGGTGGAGGTCGGTGCCGGAGGCTCCATTATTCTCTATGTGGAGTGTGGCTCTGCGGGTGGAGGTCGGTGCTGGAGGCTCCATTATTCTCTATGTGGAGTGCGGCTCTGCGGGTGGAGGTCGGTGCTGGAGGCTCCATTATTCTCTATGTGGAGTGCGGCTCTGCGGGTGGAGGTCGGTGCTGGAGGCTCCATTATTCTCTATGTGGAGTGGGCCTCTGCGGGTGGAGGTCGGTGCTGGAGGCTCCATTATTCTCTATGTGGAGTGCGGGTCTGCGGGTGGAGGTCGGTGCTGGAGGCCCCATTATTCTCTATGTAGAGTGTGGCTCTGCGGGTGGAGGTCGGTGCTGGAGGCCCCATTATTCTCTATGTAGAGTGTGGCTCTGCGGGTGGAGGTCGGTGCTGGAGGCCCCATTATTCTCTATGTAGAGTGTGGCTCTACGATTCGTGACCCCCGTCACGTGACGAGGGGGGCCCACAGAGTCTGAACTGCCCCGGGCCCTGGTTACCCTTAATCCACCCCTGCATACACCGGGGTATAAACCAGAACCAAGTTTCTTTCCAACAATATACTATGGTCGGAACCCTAGCACAAAATATATATATTTCAGACTACAGTTAAAAAGATCTTTAAGATTGGATACACTATAATGGGTTTCAGATCGCCAACTATATTCCTGGTTCTATATTAGGCTTCCCCAGCCATATTTCTATGGCCTTATGTACAATGATGTGCAATTGTCTATATGCCTGGTCCAATTTTAACCCCCATATGCTTTATGATACAAATATCAGGTGATGCCTTGTCAATATACTCACACCATTCACTGCTCTTAAAATTCAAGTAAAGCCCCCGTTACACACTGCGATATCGCTAGCAATATCGCTGTAAAGTCACCGATTTGGTGACATTGCAGCGATATTGCTAGCGATATCGCTGCATGTGATACTTACCTCCGACCGGCTCCCCCGCTGGTTATCGGTGATCGCGCGAGAAGCTGCTGGATCATTTCTCGTCGGTCACTTCCTGCGGCGCTTCCTGTGGAGAGACGAGCGACGCGTGGAGCCGGGCGGGAGGACGCAGGATCGCCGCGTCTGACAGGTAAGTAGCGATCCCCGTCCCCAGCGATGTCGCTGGTGAGATCTGCCTGTGTGGCAGCTCACTAGCGACCACCTAGCGATGCACCAGCGATCCTGACCACGTCATATCGCTAGTCGGGATCGCTGGTGCATCGCTAGGTGTAACGGTACCCTAAGTCAACAGCGTACACAAAGGTTAATTCTTTCCAGTAATCAAGATTAAACATACTGTTTCAACAAGCATTGTCTTTTAGTATACTCAACACTAAAGCTGGAGTCACACATAGCGACTCACCAGCAATCCCGACGATATCAGTGTGTCAGGATCGCTGGTGAGTCGCTATGTGATCGCTGGTGAGCTGTCACACAGACAGCTTCACCAGCGATCAGCACAGCGACGCCGAGCGCGCGGCATCGCTGTGTTCGTTAGTTACCAGCACGCTGATGCAGGGAGCTGGTAACTAACGTACACATCGGGTATCTAAGGGACGCACGTCCCTTGGATACCCGATGTGTATGTTAGTTACCAGCTGATCGCTGGTCTCCCGCCTATCACACGCAGCGATGCGTGCTGGCCAGCGGGAGACCAGCGACAAAAGAAATGTCCAGAGGTTTCCCAGAGCGATCAGCGATACTGGCAGGGGGTCGGTCGCTGATCGCTGTCACACACAGCGATCTCGCTGGTGAGATCGCTGTTGTGTCACAAAACTTGTGACTCAGCAGCGATCTCGCTAGCGAGATCGCTATGTGTGACGGGGCCCTAAGGCTGCAGCTCAATAGCCATTGTGGGTCTGACCTCGTGAACCCTGGTTTTCAAGAACTGGACATGAAGCCTTCAATTGCTGACATTTCAGGTTCCTATATTTCAATATGGACTCAAAATAGGCATTTTTTATATAATTCACACTACACGCAGACATGCACACACACAGTACTCAGACATGCACACACACAGTACTCAGACATGCACACACAGTACACAGAAATGCACACACATACAGTATGCAGACATACACACACATACAGTACTCAGACATGTACACATATACAATACGCAGACATGTACATATACATATTTGAAGACAATTTCCCAAAAATACATATATATATGCAGTCATACACACACACTGATATACACAGATACAGTATGTACATCACACATGCATACACAAACATACACAAGCCTCACTCACCTTCCCCAGGCTTGTCACTCATCAGGCTCCTTATGTGGTTATGGAGGGCGCGCTGCTTGATGGCCGTCACTTCAACAGACATGGCTGTACATAGTGCACTGTGCAGCTTTGTCTGCTACTAATGATGGGGTCCGGTCGGCACTGTGATGTTATTTAGCTTGTGTATTGGCCGGGCCGCGTATTACTGGCAGACACAGCCGCACTGTGCACGGCCATGTATGTTTAAGTGACGGCTCAGAATAAACAAAAATAGAAAGCGCACATAGGGTGTATCGTCTATTATGAAACCGCAATGAAATCCCCAATCAGTTAGACTCACCAAACTGGGAATCACTCCTAGATATCCGGTCGTCGCCGGTGTCCCGCTGGCAATAAATGAAAAAATCCAAAGGAATGGAAAAAAAAAAAGCCGGGCTTCTTAAAACTGCGCTGACCAGAAACACACCTTCCGCTGCAGGGGTAACAGAAAAAATCCTTTAATGAGCCTACGCGTTTCGTGGCTTAAACCAGCCACGGAGGCCCTGATGAAGTGGCTAGTTTAAGCCACGAAACGCGTAGGCTCATTAAAGGATTTTTTCTGTTACCACTGCTGCGGAAGGTGTGTTTCTGGTCATCGCGGTTTTAAGAAGCCCGGCTTTTTTTTTTTTTCCATTCCTTTGGATTTTTTCATTAAGTGACGGCTCAAGCAGTGAAGAAGAAACAGGTGGCTCTGCACAGCTGCTGGGGGAGAGGCCAGTACCCCTGGTGTCGAGTGGGCCCCCCATTTGTCCAGGGCCCCGGCACTTGCTCGAGTGTATCGGGTGATGACGCCGGCCCTGTATATCATACATCACATATAGAATGTAAAGGGCTCATGGTAAAATGAATTAAGGGACCAGAATGACAGAGCTGAGAAATCTATAGTCAATTTATTAATAGAGATTTATTTCTAATCAACAGACAATGGGTTAATAGAAGGAACGGACCTTCAACATGTAGGAGGTAAAGTACAATCAATGTGACACCAAGAACAAAAATATTCTATATGAAAAGAACATGACATTGAAGCAATCTGTGGGGTAAAGGGATGGAACCTTCTTCACAGCGTCGGTATGGGGGCTCGTCATTGTATGCACCCATCGGAGCCTCCGGGACGCCATTGCAGGGCGACGACGGCTTACTATGAGATCCAAGGGTCGACTGTACAGTAGACCTCCTGTTAGTCATCACAGAGGTTCTGTGAAACCTTCTTGTGGCCGGGCTTTAAAGGAGACTGATTTTTACAATATCCAGCAATACTGTGGTATTTCTGTATACAGCATAAGCGATCGCAGGGTCAAGACCCATAAGGGAGCTAATAAAAATAGTAAAAAAGTTAAAAAAAAAAGTTTTCAAAAACATGAAAAAACAAAAAACAAAAAAAAATAAAAAATTTGATCACCCCTCTTTTCTCATTAAAAATAAAGATAATAAAAAGTAAAAATACCCAAATGTGATATCGCCACATCCATTAAAGTCCACTCTATCAAAATATAAAAATAAACCAATTGTTAAACGCAATAAACAGAAAAAAATTAAAAATGCCAAAATTTCGCTTTTTTTTTTGGTTGCTGCAACACCGTAAAATAATGCTGTAAGGAGAGATCACAATATCTTATCTATCCCAAAATGGTATCAATATAAACACTGTGTTGCCCTGGAAAACATAAGCCCGCACACAGCTCCATCAACCGAAAAATTACAACATAATGGGTCTCAGAAAATGGCGACAGAATCAGAATTTTTATTACATATTTATGATTTTTTTTTACTATTAAAAACAAGTTTGGTATCACTGTAATCATACTGATGAGGAGAATCATACTGCGGGTTATTTTTTTACCTTAAAATGTAAAGTGTAAAAGCAATGCCAGAATTGCAGTTTTTTTTCACAATTTCACCACACTTTGAATTTTTTTTCCATTTTTCATTACAATATGTGTTAAAAAGAATGGTGTAATTCAAAAGTACAACTTGTCCTGCAAAAAACAAGCCCCCCATATATCTATGTGGACAGAAAAAAAATGAAAATGTTATTAGAAGAAGGGGAGAAAAAAACAAACAAAAAAACAAATTAGCCATATCAGGAAGGGGTTAAAAACTTGTGGCCAAAGGTCTCAGAAATTACATACCTGACTATAGATGTCATCACCTGTCACTGACACTCATGTCTTATTATTGTCAAGCAACCATCATATACACATAGCGCAGCATGAAGGGGCTCGGAGAAGGTGGCAGTGATGGTGTGTAAGTGTCTGATGGGGTCACACAGCTCATAAAAGGACAACTGCCCGGCCCCATAATCCAGACATATCCTGACTCTATCACTGGGGATCTTGTGAGGTAAACGGATCACTTTACTGTCATGTATCACTGAATAGTGATCATTAAATCTCCTCAAACTCCAGGACTTGTTATTATATCCAATCAGTGACTGCTGCCCCCTCCTGTCTATACTGGGGTAACACATCCCCACCCTCCACCCCCCTGATCTACTGATCTCCACATCCCAGTAATGTCCTCGTGAGGTAAATCCCCTCCTGCTCATCACCTGATAATTCTGGAATCTCTCTGCTGTTTCTGGACGATTCTGCTTCTCTTGTGTCCCGGTCGCAGTTTTCAGGTCGTCTGATATATGGAGATTATTAGCAGCTGTGGTTACATCCAGTAATATGTCTGCAGGACCCTCCACATAGATCCCGCTCCTTATACCTGATATTACGTCACATAATGTGTGTAATGTGTGTGAGATCACAGCCACATCCAGGTCACCTCCATCATGGAGCTGTTTATCATGTCCCCCTGTGTCCTCATCACCTCCCTCCACCTCAGGATCACACAAGTCACCGGTGTCTGGTTCCTGTAGGACACTCAGTGGATCCGTCATGTTACACAGCTCCTCAATGTGTCTCATCTTCCTGGACAGCTCGTCCTTCTTTATTTCCAGCTGATGGATCAGAGCAGACAGTGACAGTGACTCTTCCTTTTCCTGCCTGGAGATCTCACACAGGACCTTCTTCTCCAGGTCGTCCACCCGTCTCCTGATGTCTGTACACAGGGCAGTGACTCTCTCAGCTTCTCCAGCTGCTTTTTCTTTAGCTTTTCTCCTGCTCTCCTCCAGACTCCAGACTCTTTCCTCAGTCTCTTCTCTTTTTGTTGTCAGTTTATGGAGAACATTTCTCAATTTCTCCTTCTTCTCAGAGGCCTCTTCCAGCATCTCCACCCGGTGTCCCCGATGTTCTCCTGCTGAACAATAGACGCAGATACAAGCGGCGTCCTCAGTGCAGTAATATTCCAGGATCTTCTTATGGACAGAACATTTCCTTCTCTCCAGAGAAGTGCTGGGATCAGATAAGATGTGTTCTGCTGATTTGCTGTGAGCTCTCAGGTGTTTATCGCACAGAGAAGCCTCACAGTGTAGACAGGATCTAACAGCAGGTACCGGAGAGTCCACACAGTAAGTGCAGCAGATCCCGGTGATCTTCTCCTGATGTGGCTCAGTTTGCCTGAAATTCTTTACAATCTTACAAAGAGTAAAGTTCCTCATCAGTGCTGGCCGCTGCTGAAACTCTTCTCTGCATTCAGGACAGGAATAAACTCCAGACCCGTCCTGTGTATCCAGCACAAGATCAATACAGACCCGGCAGAAGTTGTGTCCACATCTCAGCATTACAGGATCTGTATAAGTGCTCAGACAGATGGAGCAGCCCAGCTCGTCTCTCAGATCAGCAGAAGCCATGGTGTATGTACAGAGGAAGAGAGAAAGGAAACTGGCTCAAAAGGGTGGGCTTTATACTGTGTACACAGGGGAGGGCTGAGGAGCAGAAGGTCACTTACTATTAACCTGTTAATGGACACTTGTGAAAATCACATCTTATATCTGCTGTAAATTCGGGTCTACATTGTGGTCCCATGTAAGGATTGAATGTATTGAAAGCCAACATGGACAATATCGATAATACATGTAATATGAATGACTGAACTCAGAATTTGATCCTCAAACACTGGATAGCACTAAAGGTTATCAAAGAGATAGAACATGTGCTGTGGGGGTCATAAAAGGCAGGAAAGCCATTGTGTGTCCTGTGGTGTGGGGCCTTTTGTTCTTAAGGCCCCGTCACACATAGCGATCTCGCTAGCGAGATCGCTGCCAAGTCACAAGTTTTGTGACACAACAGCGATCTCACCAGCGAGATCGCTGTGTGTGACAGCGATCAGCGACTGGCAACCCTGCCGGTATCGCTGATCGCTCTGGGAAACCTCTGGACTTTTCTTTGGTCGCTGGTCTCCCGCTGGCCAGCACGCATCGCTGCGTGTGACAGGCGGGAGACCAGCGATCTGCTAGTAACTAACGTACAAATCGGGTATCTAAGGGACGCACATCCCTTGGATACCCGATGTGTACGTTAGTTACCAGCTCCCTGCATCAGCGCGCTGGTAACTAACGAACACAGCGACGCCGCGCGCTGGGCATCGCTGTGCTGATCGCTGGTGAAGCTGTCTGTGTGACAGCTCACCAGCGATCCTGATACATTGATATCGTTGTCGGGATCGCTGGTGAGTCGCTATGTGTGACTCCAGCTTTATCTCCAGCCTAAATGGAATGTGAACCTGTCCTCAGGCCGTTTTGACACAAAGACCTTTCAGCTATATACAGTGGCTTAGAAAAGTATTCACCCCCTTGACATTTTTCATGCTTTGCTCCCTCACAACCATGAATTTGACTGTTTTTTTAGGTTTGCATTAGTTCATGTAAAGAACATGCCTACAACTGAGAACATTTGGCTTTATTTTCATTGTGAAGCAAACAAGAAATTGGAAAAAATAACTGAAAACTTCAGTGTGAGTAATTATTCACCCTCTAAAGTCAGCACTTTGTAGAGGGACAGATTGAGCAGTCCAAGTAGTCTCTCAGATTAGCAGACGCCATGGCTGACAGACGAAGAGAGAAAGGAAACTACAATGGTAGCACAAAACCTACATGAACTACTGAACTTTACTTAACTTGAAATAAAACACACATTAACACCTCTTTGGCATAAAATGGCCGTGGCATTTTTATTAAGGGTTACCAAAATTTTTAATAACCATGGATAAATAAATGACCTTAAATAACACTTTTAATAAATACTTAAATTAAACACCACTCCATCAACTTTAGATTACCATATATCATAACCAGAATCCCCCCAAGCACGTTGGGGGATTTTCCCAATTGGACTAGCATAGAATATGCTAGGCCCCCACCCCAAAATGCCACAGCCATTTTTTCCAAAATATTTTGAAAAACCCAGATTAAAAATGTCTAAATCGACATCCGATAAGTGAACCCCATTCTGTCTATATAGGCCATCCAAGAAACCTTTGAGGCCCACATGCCAGTATGAACCATCTCCCACATTCTTCATAAACCTTTCCAATGCCTTACTGACCATTTTGATTTTTTCCATAAATTTTAAAGTCCCGGTTTTCCAAATAAATCTCGGAACAATCTCCGAAAATACAACAGATAGGAAAAAAGGATTTCAAAAATTTTATATCCCTATGCATAAACCATACCAGGTCAAGGGTCTTAATTTTGCCTAAATCATTGCCCCCTAGATGGATTATGAGTAAATCAGGAGAAGGGTAAAGCAAAGAAAATTTCTTAACAATAGGAACCAAAGCCTCCCATCTCATTCCACACGAAAGAGTCTCTGAGTAAACTCGTCGGGCAGCTCTCTTCTGGGCCAAATGTACGAATGAGTGTCCCAAAATCCAAATACTCCTCTGGCCTAAAGAACATCAAAAAGAAGTTAAACACTTAACAGGTTAGGTCTTATATAAAGCTGCACACATTCGGACTTCCACCTCCCTAAGTCCTGAATTTTCTGGATACTCAAGCCCAACTCGGCTGCGACTGTCGCTGCCCCAATATGAAAGGAGTGAGATGTGATCCTTCCAGAATCTAAATTCAAATGGGTTAAACACCATTTTAACACCGACTTAAACTGAAAAACGGTAGCAGGAATAACGTCTTGGAGTATGAAAAGGGGGTCTGGATCAGAAGGTCGTACTAAGAACCATCACCTGATGTTCGCTATTGGACAAAGACAAGACCCCTCAATGGTACCCAATCGAATCAAAGTCTCCTTGCCCAATTGATCCATCTTGGAGAGAGAAATTCATAGCAAGACTGAGCTTTTACAAAAAGAGGCATCATTCCTAAGCAAGCCAGAAATACGCTGCCTGCTGTAAGAAAGAAGCTTCCTGACTTGCAAGGCCGCAAAAAATGCAAGAATGAAGGCTGATTTGAACAAATAGGCTTCAAGTTTATTCATAAAAACAAGCTCAAGGGCAACCCATAACTTGAAAAGCAGTGGGATGGAAATAGGCCGTCGTACATCCGGCTTAAAGGTAGCTTTCTTAAGTCCCTTAAGAAATTGTTTAATGGGGAAAAAATCAGTCAACTAACCGTACAGTTTAAGAAAAAAATGAAATTCCGGCCAAGGCTTTGGCTAAAGAGGCATGGCTTGCTCCCTTAGCAACCAACCACTCCGCAAAAAGTAGCGCCACCTTGAAATTAACACTATTAAAATTAAAGCTCGCCCTACAAAACTTTACCCAAGCGGCCTAGGCTGAAGCATGATGCCCAAGTAGATGGAGCCAAGGAACTCTTAATAAGTCTTTCTAATATTCCCCCATTACCTCCCACAGGTGTGGTGGGCAAGGGGAGCCTTCTGGATCTGCTTCTGGGTGCAAGCGGTGAAACTCCTCCACCTGGTGGCGAAAAAGGCAATCAGCTAATAGATTACATTTGCTGGGAATATGCCACGCCCTCAGCCAAATGTTGCAGTGCAAACAGACAAGGACCAATTTCCTGAGCAGACTAGCGACCTGTGAGCATTTAGAAGATAAAACATTGTAGTGTGAATATAAAAATGACTATTTTGAGTGGCTATTTGGAGTCCATATTGAAATATACAGAATGCATTCAGACCTGCATTTCTGGTCTAACAGCTACAGACAGACAGATAATGCTCACAGTGACATAATCTTGAGAACTGTTGTTTCACAAACAGTTCTATGTTTATCTTTGTTTGTTGTTAGTCATTGTAAAACATTAAGGTTTATTTAACCTCTCTCTGTGGTGGTTTATTTGAATCCTTGTGGCTTTTATATTCTAATATTCTAAGGGTTTCCGACCCATTGTCTGATGATTCCATGATATCTTAGCTTCATCCAACCTTGAAAGCCAGCCACTTGAAGGGTGGGATGAAGCTAGAGTTAAGGCCCCATTACACATAGCGAGATCGTTAATGAGATCGCTGAAACGTCACAGGTTTTGTGACGCAACAGCGACCTCACCAGTGATCTCGCTACGTGTGACATATAGTGGCGACCGGCCCCCCACTGCGATATCGCTGATCGTGCTCGAATGTCCCAGACCATTTTTGATCATTGGTGTCCCGCTGTCCAGCATACATCGCTGTGTTTGACACCATAACAACGACTAGCGACCTCGTTGGTGACTCAGAACTCACGCTATCGAAGTCTGAGTCGTCAGAATAGCTGCTGTGTGACAAGGTCCCAACGACCGCCGAGGTCGTTACACGGATCGCCACATCGTTGCTGCGTCGTTGAGTAGATCTGCCTGTTTGACAGCTTACTAGCAACCATGTAGCGACGTACCAATACTTCTGGTGGCATCATACTTTCGCCCAGAAAAAAAACACGCCCCATTGGGATAATGCATAGAGCAAAATTCAAAAACCTAAATAAAGATTGCAATTCACGCAATAAACATTTATCCTTACCAAGAATTTTGATAATCACATTCTGCAATCTTGACACCTTATGCAAAGGAAGGCTACATTCCATTGTCCTGGAATCCATAGTAATACCCAAGAATTCTAAGCGCTCGCAGGGCAAAACAGTTTTCTAGGCAGCCAAAAGCACACCAAACAATGCCATAAAATAAAAATATCTATGCAACATACTGTAACAACCCTGCTGGCATCACTGCATGGCCTCCCATCCCCCGCACACCAACTTACTGCTCCGGGTCATGCTGTGAATTCTGTTTGCTGCCAGTCCTATGCTTGGTGCTCTGTTCCTCTGCTCTCCTGTTTGCTTCCTGGCTATGTGTGTATAGGGGGGCGGCGCCAGAACTCTCTGGTTCATATGCAGTCAGGGTGCACCTGTTTAATCTGTCCCTGACCAATTGCCTAGAGCCCTCAACTATTTAGATCCACCACACCCACTGGAACATTGCCTGTGCAATGTCTAAACTCAGTATCTTGCTGCTGAGGAAACCAGGCCCTGTTCTGTGTATCTCCTTCTCTGTAGGAATACTCTTAAGCCCCCGTTACACATAATGATGTCCCAGCGATCCCACCAACAATCCGACATGGATGAGATCGCTGGGACATCGTTAGACTGATCGCTGGTGAGCTGTCACATAGACAGCCCCTCCAGCGATCAGGACCAGTGAGCAAGCTGGTTTCTAATGTAAACATTGGGTATCCAGGAGCCGCGGCTCCTGGATACCCGCTGTTTACGTTGGAAACCGGTGTACACGCTGGTTTCT
The DNA here is from genome assembly GCF_039654945.1 of Dendrobates tinctorius. NCBI lineage: Eukaryota > Metazoa > Chordata > Amphibia > Anura > Dendrobatidae > Dendrobates > Dendrobates tinctorius. The sequence continues at coordinate 7,649,517 of NW_027361688.1, forward strand.
AATGTAAACATAGGGTATCTAAGAGCCGCGCGGCTCCTGGATACCCGATGTTTACATTAGAAACCAGCGTCCAGTGACGCTGATCGCTGGTCTCTCGCTGCCACACGCAGCGATGAGTGCTGGCCAGCGGGAGACCAGTGATCAAAAAATGGCCCAGGCCAATCGAGCATGATCAGCGATACCCGGTAGGGGGGCCGATCGCTGTGGCGTCACAAAATCAGCGATCTCGCTAGCGAGATCGCTGTGTCTGACAGGGCCTTTAGCTTTGCTTTGTGTTCTTTGTCTGCCCTCCAGAAGGTTTCATACAGAACGCCCTCCAAAATTTGGCCACAAACTGCACACCTCTGTCAGACACAACATTCAGGGGTACCCCATGCAATCGAACCACATGCTGCACAAGCAACCTTGATAATGTTTCTGCTGAAGGTAATGCTGCCAAAGGAATGAAATGGGCCTGTTTAGAAAACCTATCCACCACCACCCAGATCACGGTATTGCCCCTGGAAGGTGGAAGGCTGGTAATAAAATCCATGGAAAGATGAGTCCATGGCCTATCAGGAACCGGTAAAGGTATGAGTTCCCCAGCCGGCCGGTTATGCGAGCTTTTGGAATGGGCACACACGCCACAAGCAAAAACAAATTCATTGACATCGGACCTTAATGAAGGCCACCAAAAACCCCTGGCTACTGCCTCTCTAGTGGCCATGATACCTGGATGAGCACTCAGCCTAGACTCATGAAACTCCTGCAGAAGTCTAGGCCGCAATGAACCTGGAACAAACAGTTTATCCCCTGGCCTGGTTGCCGGAGCTAGGGCCTGAGCCCTTAGAATTTCTTGTTCCAACTCAGTTGAGACCCCCGCCACTACCACCCCTGGGGAAAGAATGGAGGACGGCGGCTCAGGGGGAGACACTGGGTCAAAACTTCTGGACAGGGCATCCGCTTTAACATTTTTGGACCCCGGTGGAAAAGTAATGGAGAACTGAAATCGTGAAAAAAAAAAGTGACCAACGGGCTTGTCTAGGAGTAAGCCTCTTAGCCGATTCAAGGTATGCCAAATTTTTGTGATCCATGACAACCGTGATAGGGTGAGCCGCCCCCTCCAAAAAGTGCCTCCATTCCTCAAATGCCAGCTTGACCGCAAGAAGTTCTCTATTGCCTACATCATAGTTTTTCTCAGCTGAGGAGAACTTCTTGGAGAAGAATTCACAGGGTTTGAGATTGGTAAGGGTGGCCAGACCCTGGGACAGCACAGCCCCCACCCCCACTTCAGAAGCATCCACCTCCACAATGAATGGTTTGGACGGGTTTGGTTGTACCAACACCGGGGCAGACATGAAACATTTCTTAATTGCTGAGGACTCCTTAACGAGTACAGACCAATTTTTTACATCAGCGCCCTTCTGTGTAAGATCCGTGAGTGGTTTAACCACTTGTGAGAAACCTTTAATGAATCTTCGATAATAGTTTGCAAATCCTAAGAAGCGCTGGAGCCCCTTGAGATCTCGAGGCTGAACCCAGTCAGCGATCGCCAGCACCTTCTTAGGATCCATACGAAACCCCTCACAGGACACAATCAACCCCAAAAAAGACAGTTCTTGTACAAAAAACAAACATTTTTCCAATTTAGCGAACAATTGGTTCTCCCTGAGTCTCTAGAGAACTGTCTGTAGATGTTGCAAGTGAGATTGGCTGTCCGGGGAATACATCAAAATGTCATCCAAATAAATTTAACAAAACGGCCTATCAGATCAGAAAACACAACATTGATGAAATTTTGGAAAATAGCGGGTGCATTAGTTAACCCAAATGGCATTACCAGGTTCTCGAAGAGTCCTTCTGATGTGAGGAATGCCGTTTTCCACTCGTCCCCTTCCCGAACCCTGATCAGATTGTAGGCCCCCCGCAGATCTAACTTGGAGAACCATTGGGCCCCAGCTAACTGGTTACATAAGTCTGGGATGAGGGGAAGCGGGTTAGTGTTCCTAACCGTTATATTATTCAGTTCCCGAAAGTCGAGGCACGGCCGCAAACCACCATCTTTCTTCTTCACAAAGAAGAATCTTGCTGCCACAGGTGACACAGAAGGCCTGATATGCCCTTTGCGGAGACTCTCAGCTATGTACTCCTTCATGGCTTGGCGCTCAGGCCCAGACAAATTGAACAATCGAGCCTTAGGTAACTTGGCTCCGGGTACTAAATCAATGGCACAATCGTAGGGTCTATGTGGTGGCAGCGCCTCAGCCTCACTTTCGGAAAAAACGTCTTCGAAATCTTTCAGGTACTCCGGAATACCTTCCAGATCGACAGACGACACAGACACTGATTTAACAGCGTTAACCAGATGTCCCCGGTTACCACATTTACTATTGCATCCCCATTGAGTGATTTCCCCTGTAACCCAATCAATGGTAGGATTATGGCGTTGAAGCCAAGGCATCCCCAGTACCAGTCCTGCAGGCAAGTTATTTACAACCAGACAACTTAGTTTCTCCACATGAGTGGAACCCACTTTTAGAGAAAAAAGTTCAGACCTGCAACAGATACCGTCTTGGGTAAGAGGAGATGAGTCAATTGCCACAAGTTTAACAGGATCATGAAGCCTGACTGTCCCTATCTTATATAAAGTCATAACCTTGGTATCAATCAGGTTCACAGCAGAACCACAGTCAACAAAAGCAGTAGTCTGAACAGGACCATAACCAAGTTCCAGTTCCACCTGCAGCACCATTTTTGCACATGAGGAAAATTGTACCTGAAGGTCTGGGTAGCCTCCTCGATTACTACCCAGACCTAGTCGTTTCCCGCCATCTTGGAGGATGACAGACAGGAGGGGCAGTCCTTCTTCCAATGTCCAGATTTCCCACAATAGAAGCACAACTTCTTTTCCCGGCGGTGTCTTCTTTCCTTTCCTTCACAGGTGATAGCATTCACCTCCATAGCCATAGGAAGAGTCTGGGTCTCATCTCCACTGAAGAATAAGGGCGTTTCCCGTTGCATAATGCCTCTAGCCCGCAGCCTGCGATCCATGCGAACCGCTTGGACCATGGCATCCTCCAGGGAGTCAGGTGGAGGATGAAGTGCCAAAGCATCCTTCAGACATTCACACAGGCCTCTGTGGAACAGCCCCCGCAGGACGGCGTCACTCCAGGAAATCTCCGCTGCCCAACGTCTGAATTCAGTACAGAACCATTCGGCCGAATGCTCCCCCTGACAGACACTCATCACTTTGTCCTCAGCCAACCGCACTCTATCAGGCTCATCATAAATAAGCCCTAAGGCATCAAAAAATGCATCCACAGACATTCTCTCAGGGGCAGAAGAGGAAAGCGAGAATGCCCAGGCTTGTGGGGACCCCCTAAGCAGGGACATCACCACCCCCACCCTCTGTTTCTCATCCCCAGAGGAGCGGGGTCTCAAAGAAAAAAAAAGCTTACAGCCCTCCTTAAATGCCCTGAAATCATCCTTGTTACCAGAAAATATATCTGGCAATTTTATCCGGGGATTCAGGTGGGACTAAAATGACATCTCTATTCCCCAGCTGGTGGAAGCCAGCGGAAAGTACCCCCTGAACTGAGTCCTCAACCAGCCGTTGGGACTGGGCCAGAGCTTGGTGTTCCAAACTAAGCTGCAGTGACTGAGTCAAGCTTTTCACCTGCTCAGATAAAGCACACATTGGGTCCATGCTGCAGAAGTGCGCGTGCCCTGAGTAAAGCGAAAGCGTGCTCAAAGCTACCTGTGGAGCGGGCAGCAACCGAATAGATGCGTACTTCAGAGCCGCAGGACCTGAAGCACGTGACTGCTGGAGGCGTGGCCTAAACTCCACAGAGCTAGGAGCTGCAAGACAATTCCTAGCAGAGTAAGTGCAAGACAAAAGTTACCAAGGGGCATAGACAGGGAGAATAGTCAGGACGTAGCCAATGAGTCACACACGGAGATAGCTGCAAGGTACCAGAGGGGCGAGCAGAGAGTAGTCAGGTCACAGGCAATGAGTCATACACAGATAGCTGCAAGGTACAAGAGGGGCGAGCAGAGAGTAGTCAGGTCACAGGCAATGAGTCATACACAGATAATAACGCAGTACAAAAACAACAGGCAAACTCACAACGGGAAACAGAATCGGGTCAGAACCATATAAACAAGCTATAGCAACAAACAGGCACACGGGGGTCAGCACACTAGGCCAAAGGCAAAAGTATTGAAGCTACCCAGAGGTTTATGAAGCTCTCCCAGAACCAGAAAGAGGCCACAATCATTAACCCCAAGTGTGCAGGTCAAAACCTGCACAGAGCTCCAGACATTAACCCCCAGTGTGCAGCTCAAAAACCTGCACTGGGATCATGACATTCCCCACTCCAAATGCGCTCCTTCACTGACTTAGCAAGGAGGAACCCAAGGGGTACCCCTTTCGCTCTGTCCACCCCAGGGGCAGACACAAAAGCAGGCACCCCTTCACCCTGCTTCAGCACATCACACACAATACGCGCAATCAAACCACGCAAAATATCATCAACTAAAACAGTATCATTACATGTGAGCTCACCACCACCTAGGGACTGGTCTGTCCGGGCTGGAGCCCCGCATCAAGGGAGAAATGTGCCTGGGCACTGGTCCTCCAGGAGTTCCACAGACGACTGCTCCGGAGACCTCCATGCTCTCAATGCTGCAGCAGCCCCATGGTGCTCCAAATGGGGATGATGCTTTAGTAACCTGCGACTGGGTCTGACTTCAGCAACTTCAGGGTTGTGCCCTTCCTCTACTCCTGTGTTAGACAACTCCTGACCTCCATGACTTGAAGAGAGGTCCTGGTCCCACTGCAAGTTTTGTGCTATTAGGAGAGCACTGGAGCACTGCTCGTGGAGACCTGTAAATCCTGCATGTTCTCAGCAGCTGGCACCGCTCTGGACAGGCCACCGGCTACAGCTGAACTTGCAGATCGTCTGTCAGGGATTTTTTTATGTTCCAATTAAAAATCGTCCAGACCTGAATAAGTAAGATGTTTCTTTATTGGTCATGCCGGCATGGAGAGAAAGAATGACAGCCACACTAGGTGTGGGCCGTCCTCTGTCTAACTTCAATACATATTCTTAGAGTTTAAATAGCAGGAAAAGAAGGCGTTGAAAACACTACATTTGCAAAAAGAGTACATGGAATATGCTTAGCTTGTTAGCAATCCTTATCTACGTTACCAGAGAAGCAAATGTATGACTTTTATTTTGTACGTTAGATAAGTTTTGCAACCTAAGCATTACACCCATGTATTACATCAGCTGAAAAGAGTTTCAGTCTAACCATAATAATGGCATATATGCAATCATGTAAATACTGTGTATATATATCTACTCACACACATACACATATGTATATAGATATATATATATACACGCACATAAAAGGACTTTATTACAATTATTATAACATTCCCTCATCTTGTAATAAAATCATTTATCTGTACACATTGGGGACAGATTTCATTTTGTCAGATTTCACAGAAGATCTTCAAATAATCTAGAGGGAGAGTAATATGTTCAGTATATTTATCATTAAGTCCCAAAATTTTCATTCTTTCCTTGGATTCCGAGGTCTCCATTCCTTGATACATAGTTTTTGTTATGGCAGAGTCAATCAGTCTTTGAACAAGTCCTCTAATGCATAGAATAGCACAGCATCCACAAACAATCAGCTCTCCGGCCACGATGGTAAGAGATGTCAACGCAGAAGTGAATAATCCGGACCATTTCCCAAACCATCCTTCAGTCCAGGAAGTGAATATGTCGTCATATCCAGAGTTCTCAGCTAATTCATTAGACAGGGCAGTCAGTCCATCAAGAGCTTTGGAGATACTCCCATCAGAATCTGTATTAGGGATAAAGGGTGCAACAAAATCCTCCAAACATTTTATATACACCTCCCTTTTCTGCTAAGAACTTGTCTAATGCCATCCTTTTCTGCCAAGCCATGAGAGAAGTTGGTCCTAATTGCTCAGCTATCCCTTTAACTGCATCTCGGGTATAATTACCAAATATCTGCTGGTTATAGTACAAGTAGTTTATCCAATCTACATACTTTTTTATAATCACCCACCAAATTATGGATTCCCACCCGGCTGCTACCTGGTTCCTAGCCTTGTACTTGTTGGTCACTCCCCTGGGAACTCCAATGTCATCTCTGTAGATACTAGAATGGAAGGATCCTTGTGGAGTTTCACACTTCTGTCTCTTCCACTACGTACCTTTGGCCATATCCCTGTTGACAACAGGTGGAACGGCATGATTGGCTGGACCACCGCACAATCCCCTCGGGAACCATGTGGTAGTCTGGCTCTTATCCTTTTATCACCGCATAACCACCATACATCCGCTCTCAGGGTAGTGTGGTCTGACCATATGGCTGAGTACTTGGCCCTGTGGGAGACAATGATCCATTCTCTACAAGAGTTGCCTTGGAGCTCTCTGAAGTCGTGCCCATGCCCTGGAAGACTAAAACAAGTATAGTTACCAGGATTAGCAATCACCTGTGGTGGGATATTCGGTTTCTCAAGTGGAGGATATAAAAATGATAACATTTTATATTTTCCTTCCCTTTCTGAGGAGACATAAGTTTTACTATATAACTTAATTTTTTAAGCTTTTTGCAATGTATTTAAGCCATTCTAACCATTCATTCTTCTCCTCATAGCCTCTCTCTAGAGCTAGTTTATCTTCATAAGTTATAAGTTAGGTTAGATCTAACTAACTATGAGCCCTATGGACTCTTTTATGGTTCTCTCTGGCATAGCTTCCTTGGGTCTATGTATGCTATTATTCTGAACTTCTATGTAGAAATATCCTATTGGGTCTGCTTCTGATATATCATCTCCTATAACCTTTGATCCCTCATCTTAGGGTTTTTTAAAGTTCTCAGTAGCTGATTACAATTATTCCTATTTGTGTAAGGGGATCTCCTTTTTCCTAATGGAGAATCAGGCTTTAAAATCTATGTAGCCTTAAAGCTTATACCTATAGTCTCGGGCTACAATTATCCATACTGCTTTACTCCAGTCACACACATTCATCCCCTCTGCTATTAGAGCTCATAACACAAACATACTTATCAGACTCTGCTAGTTTCACAGCTTGTTCCCTTTCTCTGTATCATTTATACAACAGACAAAAATCCACTAACATGGCGGCCTCCTGCCTGATTTCAAAAGTAGGATTTAAAGTCTTAAATCTGATACCATTCTACCACCCTGGACTTTCCTCTCCTGCTGGGTCTATTACTCTCCACTCTCCCATCACTATGGACACGAAGAATATACTTGTGACTAACCCTGATGTACACATCCTAGATCTGACCGTCTTGTCCGGGTAGGGGGATGAATGGGAGACTTCACCAGTTTGAGACAAGCTTTCCCTTATGGAAAACCTCCCTTTGTAGTTGGACTTTGACAAGCAAGTCAGATCCTACTCTGTCCCTACCTGTCTGACAAGTTTACAGTGTGAGAGATGGATCCAGGAGCTGCGCTCAGCAATCTTGACCGCAGTAGGAGTCCACAGGACTTGGTAAGGACCTGCCCACTTAGGATGGTGCTGGTGTCTGTTCTTTATCACCTTCACCAGTCTGCAGGTTTTACGATCTCAGGTTTTGTTAGTGGGTTTCCTGAAACTACGAGTACAAACTTCTTTGTGAGTTAATATCTTAGCCATATGTTCTGCTAATGTATAATCAACTCCCTCTATCCGTCTAAAGAATTTTAGCTGAGGTAAGAGAAAAGATCTCCCGTATATGACTTCAAAGGCTGTCAGCACTACCGATGTCCATGTGACATACATATTTAGTACAACCAATAGGAAACAGTGCAACCAATTTTTCCCGTTTCCTGCATGGTCTTTGTCAACCTATTTTTCAAGATCCCACTGTGTCTCTCAACCAGTCCGACTGACTGAGGATGACAGGCACAGCGGTTTCCCAACTCAATTGACAATGTTTTAGGTAATAATAACATTACTTAGTTTACTATATATTTTCTGGAACCCCAAATCTGGGTATGATTTCCTTTAGAAGGGCCTTCGGTACCACTAATGCATCAGGGTGGACGGCTTCAATCCACCTGCTAAAAGCATCCATAATAACAAGGCCGAACTTTTTCCCTCACACTTGTTCAATAAAATCCATACAAATGTTTTGGAATAAGCATTCAGGGTGAGGACATTGTCCTCTCTCTGGTCTCAGGTTCCCTTAGGAATTATTTTTGCACAAGTAATGCAGAATAAACAAAAATTTTTTAAAAGTAAAGCCATACATCATAAATACGTAAGATATGACCTCTACCATCCCTCCTGTTGAGACATAGCTTATACCATGGCTCAATACTGTGACTTATCTTAGGAGGTCACTGGGCAGTTTATACATATAGGTCATCTTTAAAGATAACCCCTTTTGTTACCAATTTTTTATTTTTTTTTTTAAGTACCAATAGCATGTTATCCACATATAAGAGTATCTGGCTACCTTCTGGTGACTCACATTGAGCTAGGTTAGCCGATTTTACCCGGAAAACAATAGTAGGTGATTCACAGTACCCTTGTAGGATACTGGTGAATGTATATCTGCTCCCCTTATATGTGAATACAAACCAAACCTGGCTATCTGGATGTACCAGGATGCTGAAGAAGACATTACTGATATCACTGCAAAGACCTTATGTTCCGGCCTCCAGTCATTCAGCAGAGTATGGGGGTCTGGCACTGTGGGGGCTCTTGGAATCACAGCCTCGATTAGAGATGGGAGCGTCCTCCCTACTGGAAACAAGGTTGTGTTACAAGGTGAGCTGGACAGGATATAATCACCCTTACTATCAATCCCACATCTGCAGGTCATGAGGACCACAAAGATTCTGGGTATGTGGTCAATTCCTCCTCTAATTCTAGGAAAGGATCAGCATTTCTCACTCGTTCCCCTGCCTCCCTGCAGGTGGACACTGGGTTTAGAAATGGTGTTCCACTTTAGTACTTGTGAACATGCCTGCAGTCTGGCATTGTAAAATAAGCCATCACCCAAATCCTCCGATTGTTACTTTCCTTACACTCCAACAAAATCACCAAGGAATTTCCATGATCTACCTTTACATCTGGAGAGGGAAATATGTGGCACGGTGCCTCTAAAAAGCAAAAACAACAATTTAATTTGTTCTGACAGTTTACAAGTGACGGCACAGTTCCCTTTATAATTCCAGTATATGGTGTGCAAAGAACAATCTAGAGCATGGAAATTCCCATATTTTACATCAGGACCCCTAAAATACCTGTAGTACATGGTGCAGTGTAGTTCTTCTGGTGTGATAACATCTACATTTGTATATCTTTATCTATTGCTTCCTTGATGAAGGACTCAGTAATAAAGGATGGTCCTGCAGTTATTAGATCTAGACTGTAAAGAGGGTTTTACACTAAGCGATATCGCTAGCAATATCGCTAAAACGTCACTGATTTTGTGACGTTATAGCGATATTGCTAACGATATCGCTATGTGTGATACTTACCAGCGACCGGCTCCCCCGCTGTCCATCGCTGATCGCGCGAGAATGTCCGGCTCCATTTCTCGTCGGGTGCTTCCTGCTGAGACTTCCTGCTGTGACGACGAGCGACGCTGGACGCGGGCGGGAGGACGTCAGGATCGCTGTGTGTGAAAGGTGAGTATCGTGCGCTGCGTCGCTGCTGCATCGCTGTGAGATCTTTCTGTATGAAAGCTCACTAGCGATCATTTAGCGATGCACCAGCGATCCTGACCGGGTCGGATCGCTGGTCGGATCGCTGGTACATCGCTAAATGTAAAAGGGCCTTAATAATATCTAGATTCCTCATACCCTTGGAGCACCATTGTCTCAGCCATGGATTTTACCTATAGTCCTGCAGCAGTAGGAATTATTCCCAAGCTCAGGGCTTGCATCATATCCCTCCCACACAGCTGATAATATAATTTGTGTAATTGCACTTTTACCTGTGCTGAGGGCCCGGTGTCTCCACAGGCGTAGACAATGGTTCTATGTGTCTTACCACTTGCTCCTTTTACCACTATGCAGGCAGCAGACAGTCCAATAGTCGGTATCTCTTCTGGATGTACTAAGGTTCTAGTGGCTCCTGAATCAACAAGAAAAGTGACCTCATGGCTTCCCACAAGGAGAGTTACTTCTGGAAATACAGTGTTTTATAAATGTATTTCTACTTTAGCCAAATTAAATATTTCCTCTCATTACACCTTTCTTGTACCAAATTTTCACATTTTATGAAACTAAGTTTATCATCAAATGCAACCCATCTGTCAAAGGACACACTCAGGGTCTCCTAGTAGCCCCTTCTTATCTCAAAACCACAACCACATTCCACAACAATCCTCATGCTCACAGCTTATCTCCCCACCTCAGGACTGTTTGCTCTGGGTGGTGCCTACTCCTAGTTTGTCAAGACTAAAAAGACAATGTCCGCGATATAGAATTTTTACTCTCTATTTGTTATAGTATGTAAGAGTTAGGCCTATAAGTTCCCAATAAGGACACATTGCACATTTGATCTGAAGACTGTTATCTCTGGGTACCCAATGAAAAAGGACCATATCCAGTCTCATTCCAGGGATACCTTTTTGGTACAATCTTAAGGTACTGTCACACTTAGTGATGTACCAGCGATCCCGACCAGCGATATGACGCAGTCAGGATCGCTGGTACATCGCTAAGTGGTCGCTAGTGAGCTGCCACACAGGCAGATCTCACCAGCGACATCGCTGGGGACGGGGGTCGCTACTTACCTGTCACACTAGGCGATCCTGCGTCCTCCCGCCCGGCTCCACGCATCGCTCGTCTCTCCACAGGAAGCCCAGCAGGAAGCTGACAACGAGAAACAGTCCAGGACGTTCTCGCGCGATCAGCGATAACCAGTGGGGGAGAGGGTCGTTGGTAAGTATCAGACACAGCAATATCGCTAGCAATATCGCTGCTGCGTCACAAGTTATAGCGATATTGCTTTCCAGCCATCAGATGAAATGGTCAATAACAATTCTGCCTTACAATGAGGACAAGATCTTAAAATATATATATCTGTATCTATGGGATAAAGTCCCATAATGATGTTACATAAAATTCTTAAACACAAAAAGACAAACAAGATGAGGACTATACAATATAAATCCTGGAGCACAATGGATTTCTACCCACTTGCAAGAAAGCTTGACAAATATCAGTAGAATTCATATGTCAACAAGAAGACACCAATAGCAACAATACAGTTACTGCTACTAATATCCAGGATCTAAATAATCCTCACTGATTACATTATGTCCTAGGTATTTACCAGCTTGTATCTCTATATCCTGCCACCTCCCCAAGGACTATGGTCACTGATATGACAGATACATATACTTACAAGGACTTTTGACTAGTGTAACACACAACGATTTTCACAGTTAAGGTACTGTCACACTTAGCGATGTACCAGCGATCCCGACCAGCGATATGACGCTGTCAGGATCGCTGGTGCATCGCTAAGTGGCCGCTAGTGAGCTGCCACACAGGCAGATCTCACTAGCGACATTGCTAGGGTCAGGGGTCGCTACTTACCTGTCACACCAGGCGATCCTGCGTCCTCCCGCCCGGCTTCACGCGTCGCTCGTCGTCACAGCAGGAAGCTGACAACGAGAAACAGTCCAGCCTGTTCTCGCGCGATCAGCGATAACCAGCGGGGGAGCGGGTTGTAGGTAAGTATCACACATAGCGATATTGCTAGCAATATCGCTATAACGTCACTAGTTATAGCGATATTGCTAGCGATATCTCTTAGTGTGACATGCCCTTTAGGGTACCGTTACACCTAGCGATGCACCAGCGATCCCGACTAGCGATATGACGCGGTCAGGATCGCTGGTGCATCGCTAGGTGGTCGCTAGTGAGCTACCACACAGGCAGATCTCACCAGCGACATCGCTGGGGACGGGGATCGCTACTTACCTGTCAGACGCTGCGATCCTGCGTCCTCCCGCCCGGCTCCACGCGTCGCTCGTCGGCGCCACAGGAAGCCCAGCAGGAAGTGGCCGACGAGGAATGGTCTAGGAGCTTCTCGTGCGATCAGCGATGAGCAGTGGGGGAGCCGGTCGGAGGTAAGTATCACATGTAGCGATATCGCTAGCAATATCACTGCAACGTCACAAAATCGGTGACTTTACAGCGATATTGCTAGCGATATCACAGTGTGTAACAGGGGCTTTAGGGACTGGACAGACACACATACAGAGACATATAAGACAAGAGAGTAAAGTTCCCTCGTACTCCTATTCCTGAAGTGCTGAGATAAAGTCTAATGACACCGCCTCTGTATATACAGAGACGTTCCCGATCTTAATATCAGGTATTCAGAGCACCACAGGTGCAGACTCTCCTCAGTGATCATTATAAGATCTTAATCTGACTTTGTCCTCTTTTTAAACGAGGAGGGTTCAGTCACTGTGTTATTAAAAGAAAAACACATAGCAAAACAACATAGAATATTCTCTATGGGGATCAGGTGGCATGCACCTACAGTCATGGCCAAAAGTATTGACACCCCTGCAATTCTGTCAGATAATACTCAGTTTCTTACTGAAAATGATTGCAAACACAAATTTTTTGGTATTATTATCTTCATTTAATTTGTCTTAAATGAAAAAACACAAAAAGAATTGTCCTAAAGCCAAATTGGATATAATTCCACACCAAACATAAAAAAGAGGGTGGACAAAAGTATTGGCACTGTGCGAAAAATCATGTGATGCTTCTCTAATTTGTGTAATTAACAGCACCTGTAACTTACCTGTGGCACCTAACAGGTGTTGGCAATAACTAAATCACACTTGCAGCCAGTTGACATGGATTAAAGTTGACTCATCCTCTGTCCTTTGTCCTTGTGTGTACCACATTGAGCATGGAGAAAAGAAAGAAGACCAAAGAACTGTCTGAGGACTTGAGAAACCAAATTGTGAGGAAGCATGAGCAATCTCAAGGCTACAAGTCCATCTCCAAAGACCTGAATGTTCCTGTGTCTACCGTGCGCAGTGTCATCAAGAAGTGTAAAGCCCATGGCACTGTGGCTAACCTCCCTAGATGTGGCCGGAAAAGAAAAATTGACAAGAGATTTCAACGCAAGATTGTGCGGATGTTGGATAAAGAACCTCCACTAACATCCAAACAAGTTCAAGCTGCCCTGCAGTCCGAGGGTACAACGGTGTCAACCCGTACTATCCGTCGGCATCTGAATGAAAAGGGACTGTATGGTAGGAGACCCAGGAAGACTCCACTTCTTACCCCGAGACATAAAAAAGCCAGGCTGGAGTTTGCCAAAACTTACCTGAAAAAGCCTAAAACATTTTGGAAGAATGTTCTTTGGTCAGATGAGACAAAAGTAGAGCTTTTAGGGCAAAAGCATCAACATAGAGTTTACAGGAGAAAAAAGAGGCATTCAAAGAAAAGTACACGGTCCCTACAGTCAAACATGGCGGAGGTTCCCTGATGTTTTGGGGTTGCTTTGCTGCCTCTTGCACTGGACTGCTTGACCGTGTGCATGGCATTATGAAGTCAGAAGACTACCAACAAATTTTGCAGCATAATTTAGGGCCCAGTGTGAGAAAGCTGGGTCTACCTCAGAGGTCATGGGTCTTCCAGCAGGACAATAACCCAAAACACAGTTCAAAAAGCACTAGAAAATGGTTTGAGAGAAAGCACTGGAGACTTCTAAGGTGGCCAGCAATGAGTCCAGACCTGAATCCCATAGAACACCTGTGGAGAGATCTAAAAATGGCAGTTTGGAGAAGGCACCCTTCAAATATCAGGGACCTGGAGTAGTTTGCCAAAGATGAATGGTCTAAAATTCCAGCAGAGCATTGTAAGAAACTCATTGATGGTTACCGGAAGCAGTTGGTCGCAGTTATTTTGGCTAAAGGTTGTGCAACCAAGTATTAGGCTGAGGGTGCCAATACTTTTGTCCGGCCCATTTTTGGAGTTTTGTGTGAAATGATCAATGTTTTGCTTTTTGCTTCATTCTCTTTTGTGTTTTTTCATTTAAGACAAATTAAATGAAGATAATAATACCAAAGAATTTGTGTTTGCAATCATTTTCAGGAAGAAACTGAATATTATCTGACAGAATTGCAGGGGTGTCAATACTTTTGGCCATGACTGTAGGTGATTTATACCACTATAATAAATAAATCAAAAAAAGGGCAGCACTACCAAAATTAAATAGTTGGTGCAAAACCTATTCAGCAGTGTCCCAACAGCCAAATTAACAAAAGTAAAAAAAATAGGCAGCACTCAAATTAAATGTGAAAAAAGTGGATACTTTACTGATCCTCAAGTGGCAACGTTTCAACGGTGACCCGTCTTTATCAAGCAATGTGCTCATAGTCAGTATAAACTTAAATAGTAGTAACACATGTGTATACAATTTCAATAATTAATCTGTTTTACATATTCAAAATGGCCATTGCCATAGTAACATTTACAAGTGCTCCATACAACATATGTGCATATATCCAAAGATCTAAATTACAAAGTGCAACAGTGCATATACAGTGCATTAAAAAGATTCAGCTTGTCAATAAAAACGATCATGACACAACTTATGAAGGTACTGAGGCTTATATAGTTAAAAAAATGGTATAATTTACTCATATCCATGCAGCTCTCTGTCACTGCTGGCAATTAGCTGTGGTCAGTGTTGTTTGTCGCTGCCCAGCTCCAACATGTGATTCATCACTGCAAGGCCGATCAATGCAGGATGCCTGAGCATGCTCACTAGACATACTGTTCAGAACTGCCATTTTCCTTCAGGGCACCACAGCCATTTTGCTGATTCCATATAGATACATGTATTAGTGCCTGGGGTTGCGGATTTACAACTGGAATGGTCACAAACCCTAGAGGCACCCACCAAGGTGACAATATGGTTGTGTTGCTGTTTTTACAAGAGATAACGACCTGACATAGTCTCTCTTTACAGCATTACCCAATCCTGAATACCCTTTCACCACCAGATATCACTCTCTATACAGTTCCCATTCACTCTATTACACACATACCAGGCATTAGTATACTGCAGTGAAATGGCCATAAAACTCATTCTATAAAAAAATGAAAAAATATATATTTTTACATAACGCCTTTTATTAAGTGCCCTTCATAATCTTGTAGTCACTATCTTCACAGCATCATAGAACTGGAAAAAAAATAAAAAGGATATAATTATAAACATATCCATATATGGTAAAATATCAATAGCACATACATCACACAGAAGTCAGGTTACATGGAAAGTTATAGCCAAAAAAAAGGTAAGTTTCTCAATACATATATACCTTAAAATCAACGTTTAATCCTGCCGGTTTTAATGTCCCCAATTCGTATATCCATCTCATTTCCAATTTTTTTAAAACTTCCGTACGGTTCCCTCCTCGTCTATGTACCGGTACATAATCTATAATTCTAAATCTCAGATCTTTCTCTGTATGTCCTTGTTCATTAAAGTGCTTAGGGACAGGCAGATCTTTGCGTTTTTTCCGTATGTCGCACCTATGCTGATTTAACCGTGTCTTCAGATCACATGTTGTTTCTCCAATATAATAAAGTGGACATGGACATTGTAACATGTATATTACATAATCTGTGTTGCACGTTAAAAAATGTCTGATGTTTAACGTATGTCCTGTACGAGGATTTTGGAATGTGGAGCCTTTAAGCATTAATGGGCAGTTTACACAAGATAAACAGGGAAAACAACCCTTCCGCTGAGTATTTGTTAGAGTCAGCTGCTTAGTTTGCTTTAATGACCCAATGTCTGCTTTAATCAATCTGTCACCCAGACTTCTACTCTTTCTATATGCAAGAATTGGGTTTTTTTTAAATTCCTCTATTTGTGGACACCCCTTACTCAAAATCGGCCAACGGTTCATTATAATTTTAGATATTTGTGGACTTTCTTCACAGAAATTACTTACAAAAGGAATTCTACTCATATTATCCCGTTTTTTCTCCTCAAACAAATCTCTCCTTTCCACCTCATCCAGTCTCCTTTTTTGTTTAGCCAATATACTTTTGGGGTACCCCCTCTGGATGAATTTTTTACTCATATTGTCGACTGTCTCTGTTAGTTTTTCATCTTTGCTAACTATTCTCTTAGCACGTAGATATTGACTATATGGAATTGCATCCAGCATTTTTTGTGGGTGATGACTAGAATAATGGAGGAGGTTGTTTCGATCAGTCTTCTTGCAAAAAAGGTCAGTATCCAACTTCTCTCCAACCTTCCTTATCAACACATCCAAAAAGTTCAACTCTACTCTGGAGCATTCCATTGTAAATTTTATGGTTTCATTAATAGAGTTCAAAAAGTTAAAAAACTCTTGAAGCTCTTCACGTGATCCAGTCCAAGTCAGAAAAATATCGTCAATTTATCGCCACCATCCCCCTACTTTGGGGAAATGGGGCGACACATAGACGAACCTCTGTTCCAGAGCAGCCATCATGAGGTTTGCATATGAGGGGGCCATATTTGCCCCATAGCTGTACCCCTTATTTGTTCATAATATTCATCACCGAACATAAAATAATTTTTTGTTAATACCAATTCCAAGAGGGACATAATCATCACTATGGCTTGATTAGTAAAATTGGTTCTGGACAAGGCTTCCTTTACCACCTCCAAACCTTCTTTATGGACAATAGAAGTATACAGAGATGTTACATCAAATGATACTAGCCAATCACTTTCTCCCACTTTTAACTCCTTGACCTTCAAAAGAAAATCAGTGGTGTCTTTAACATAAGAAGTGGCCCTTTGTGCTAATGGATTCAAGATCTTATCCAGGTACACCCCAACGTGACTGAGCACTGAATCAGTCCCTGCCACAATGGGGCGCCCTGGAGGGTCTCGCATGGACTTGTGCACTTTCGGTAGAATATAAAGTATAGGTGTCGTTGGAGTAATATGTAACAGAAAATCAAATGTCTCTTTGTCAATCAATCCTTGCTCTAAAGCAGGTTTCACAATATTCCCAATATTCCTGATAATCTGGAACTTAGGATCTTGAGATAATTTCCTGTACACATCTTGATCACCTATCTGTCTCATTATTTCAGCCACATAATTTTCTTTATCCATGATCACCAGGGCTCCGCCCTTATCTGCCCTTTTTATAATAATTGTTTCATCATGGATTAATTCATTCATTGCTTTAACCTCCTCTTTTCTCAAATTTGGTTTAGTAAAACCCTCCATTCCTTTTGACCGCAGTGATTCAATATCTCGTGTAACTGCTTCAACAAATGTTTCTATTGCTGCAGAGCTATTTGGAGGTACAAATAGACTTTTCTTTTTCAAACCCAATTTTGCTATACATAATTCGGCCTCCTGACTTATCATATTTTTACTCTTGTTATAAAACCATTCCTTTAACTTTACTGTTCTAAAAAACCTATTCAAATCAACTTTACAGTCAAACCAATCGACATGTGTATTCATACAGAAAGAGGGACCCTTATTCAAAAGTGACAGTTGTGAATCAGTCAATACCTTTTTGGATAAATTAATCACTAGTTCTGGTGGTTGGATCGTGTCACTGTTTTCGGTGATTGGTTGTAATTCTTCTGTTTTCCGCCTCTTTTCTCTTTTTTCTCTTTTCCATTGTAGCCTTCCTCCTCTCCTTTTTGACCTTTTCCTTGAGGAGGATGATCTAATTCTGCTAGAAATAAACTTATGATTAGTTACATTTTTTATACCCATCAACTGTCTTTTATAAGTCCTATTAATCCAGTGACCTCTTCTTCTCCATCTTAGATTGTCCTTTTGCCAATTATAAACGTTTCCTGTTTTATAATCTTCAGAGTCACGGATCCACTTTTTTCGTTTATTATCCTTTAGTTCTATACGCATTTTATCAATTCTCCCCTTGATTACAGCAAAAAACGCCTTCCACTCCTCCTCTTTGATTTTACTTTTAATTTTTGCACATACAACATCCACTTTTTCTTGTAAAAAAATTATTTTTTTTGATTTTGGAGTGGATAATGGAGAATATAAGAGATCCTTTTTCATTTACATAGCGGAAGATGGAGACAGGATTGTTGGAGCCATAGGAGGTGATGTGGTTTTTTTTGAATACCCCCTCGATTTTGGATCTCAAAAGAGAATATGAGAATGACATGAAAAAAATTGTCACTCAACAATTACATTTAACAACCTTGGGCGAATATTATAAAGCACGTATGATCCCAAGAGGCCTGAGGTCAAACATTAGACCTAATCTCATGATGAATAGTGTTCCTTTTTGTACACGGTTTACTCAAATCTCTAACAAATATGCAATGGACACTATGCTATTGAACATGGAGTTTTTGCAGGATGAGATCAAACTTTTACAAGAAAAAGTGATGCTGTATGTGCAAAAATTAAAAGTAAAATCAAAGAGGAGGAGTGGAAGGCGTTTTTTGCTGTAATCAAGGGGAGAATTGATAAAATGCGTATAGAACTAGAGGATAATAAACGAAAAAAGTGGATCCGTGACTGAAGATTATAAAACAGGAAACGTTTATAATTGGCAAAAGGACAATCTAAGATGGAGAAGAAGAGGTCACTGGATTAATAGGACTTACAAAAGACAGTTGATGGGTATAAAAAATGTAACTAATCATAAGTTTATTTCTAGCAGAATTAGATCATCCTCCTCAAGGAAAAGGTCAAAAAGGAGAGGAGGAAGGCTACAATGGAAAAGAGAAAAAAGAGAAAAGAGGCGGAAAACAGAAGAATTACAACCAATCACCGAAACCAGTGACACGATCCAACCACCAGAACTAGTGATTAATTTATCCAAAAAGGTATTGACTGATTCACAACTGTCACTTTTGAAAAAGGGTCCCTCTTTCTGTATGAATACACATGTCGATTGGTTTGACTGTAAAGTTGATTTGAATAGGTTTTTTAGAACAGTAAAGTTAAAGGAATGGTTTCATAGCAAGAGTAAAAATATGATAAGTCAGGAGGCTGAATTATGTATAGCAAAATTGGGTTTGAAAAAGAAAAGTCTATTTGTACCTCCAAATAGCTCTGCAGCAATAGAAACATTTGTTGAAGCAGTTACACGAGATATTGAATCACTGCGGTCAAAAGGAATGGAGGGTTTTACTAAACCAAATTTGAGAACAGAGGAGGTTAAAGCAATGAATGAATTAATCCATGATGAAACAATTATTATAAAAAGGGCAGATAAGGGCGGAGCCCTGGTGATCATGGATAAAGAAAATTATGTGGCTGAAATAATGAGACAGATAGGTGATCAAGATGTGTACAGGAAATTATCTCAAGATCCTAAGTTCCAGATTATCAGGAATATTGGGAATATTGTGAAACCTGCTTTAGAGCAAGGATTGATTGACAAAGAGACATTTGATTTTCTGTTACATATTACTCCAACGACACCTATACTTTATATTCTACCGAAAGTGCACAAGTCCATGCGAGACCCTCCAGGGCGCCCCATTGTGGCAGGGACTGATTCAGTGCTCAGTCACGTTGGGGTGTACCTGGATAAGATCTTGAATCCATTAGCACAAAGGGCCACTTCTTATGTTAAAGACACCACTGATTTTCTTTTGAAGGTCAAGGAGTTAAAAGTGGGAGAAAGTGATTGGCTAGTATCATTTGATGTAACATCTCTGTATACTTCTATTGTCCATAAAGAAGGTTTGGAGGTGGTAAAGGAAGCCTTGTCCAGAACCAATTTTACTAATCAAGCCATAGTGATGATTATGTCCCTCTTGGAATTGGTATTAACAAAAAATTATTTTATGTTTGGTGATGAATATTATGAACAAATAAGGGGTACAGCTATGGGGGCAAATATGGCCCCCTCATATGCAAATCTCATGATGGCCGCTCTGGAACAGAGGTTCGTCTATGTGTCGCCCCATTTCCCCAAAGTAGGGGGATGGTGGCGATACATTGACGATATTTTTCTGACTTGGACTGGATCACGTGAAGAGCTTCAAGAGTTTTTTAACTTTTTGAACTCTATTAATGAAACCATAAAATTTACAATGGAATGCTCCAGAGTAGAGTTGAACTTTTTGGATGTGTTGATAAGGAAGGATGGAGAGAAGTTGGATACTGACCTTTTTTGCAAGAAGACTGATCGAAACAACCTCCTCCATTATTCTAGTCATCACCCACAAAAAATGCTGGATGCAATTCCATATAGTCAATATCTACGTGCAAAGAGAATAGTTAGCAAAGATGAAAAACTAACAGAGACAGTCGACAATATGAGTAAAAAATTCATACAGAGGGGGTACCCCAAAAGTATATTGGCTAAACAAAAAAGGAGACTGGATGAGGTGGAAAGGAGAGATTTGTTTGAGGAGAAAAAACGGGATAATATGTGTAGAATTCCTTTTGTAAGTAATTTCTGTGAAGAAAGTCCACAAATATCTAAAATTATAATGAACCATTGGCCGATTTTGAGTAAGGGGTGTCCACAAATAGAGGAATTTAAAAAAAACCCAATTCTTGCATATAGAAAGAGTAGAAGTCTGGGTGACAGATTGATTAAAGCAGACATTGGGTCATTAAAGCAAACTAAGCAGCTGACTCTAACAAATACTCAGCGGAAGGGTTGTTTTCCCTGTTTATCTTGTGTAAACTGCCCATTAATGCTTAAAGGCTCCACATTCCAAAATCCTCGTACAGGACATACGTTAAACATCAGACATTTTTTAACGTGCAACACAGATTATGTAATATACATGTTACAATGTCCATGTCCACTTTATTATATTGGAGAAACAACATGTGATCTGAAGACACGGTTAAATCAGCATAGGTGCGACATACGGAAAAAACGCAAAGATCTGCCTGTCCCTAAGCACTTTAATGAACAAGGACATACAGAGAAAGATCTGAGATTTAGAATTATAGATTATGTACCGGTACATAGACGAGGAGGGAACCGTACGGAAGTTTTTAAAAAATTGGAAATGAGATGGATATACGAATTGGGGACATTAAAACCGGCAGGATTAAACGTTGATTTTAAGGTATATATGTATTGAGAAACTTACCTTTTTTTTGGCTATAACTTTCCATGTAACCTGACTTCTGTGTGATGTATGTGCTATTGATATTTTACCATATATGGATATGTTTATAATTATATCCTTTTTATTTTTTTTCCAGTTCTATGATGCTGTGAAGATAGTGACTACAAGATTATGAAGGGCACTTAATAAAAGGCGTTATGTAAAAATATATATTTTTTCATTTTTTTATAGAATGAGTTTTATGGCCATTTCACTGCAGTATACTAATGCCTGGTATGTGTGTAATAGAGTGAATGGGAACTGCATAGAGAGTGATATCTGGTGGTGAAAGGGTATTCAGGATTGGGTAATGCTGTAAAGAGAGACTATGTGAGGTCGTTATCTCTTGTAAAAACAGCAACACAACCATATTGTCACCTTGGTGGGTGCCTCTAGGGTTTGTGACCATTCCAGTTGTAAATCCGCAACCCCAGGCACTAATACATGTATCTATATGGAATCAGCAAAAGGGCTGTGGTGCCCTGAAGGAAAATGGCAGTTCTGAACAGTATGTCTAGTGAGCATGCTCAGGCATCCTGCATTGATCGGCCTTGCAGTGATGAATCACATGTTGGAGCTGGGCAGCGACAAACAACACTGACCACAGCTAATTGCCAGCAGTGACAGAGAGCTGCATGGATATGAGTAAAGTATACCATTTTTTTAACTATATAAGCCTCAGTACCTTCATAAGTTGTGTCATGATTGTTTTTATTGACAAGCTGAGTCTTTTTAAAGCACTGTATATGCACTGTTGCACTTTGTAATTTAGATCTTTGGATATATGCACATATGTTGTATGGAGCACTTGTAAATGTTACTATGGCAATGGCCATTTTGAATATGTAACACAGATTAATTATTGAAATTGTATACACATGTGTTACTACTATTTAAGTTTGTACTGACTATGAGCACATTGCTTGATAAAGACGGGTCACCGTTGAAACGTTGCCACTTGAGGATCAGTAAAGTATCCACTTTTTTCACATTTAATTTGAGTGCTGCCTATTTTTTTTTACTTTTTTTTACTTTTACCACTATAATAACCTATGATTTGTCTCCAGTCCACAGATGACTGTCAACCACGCCTACTGGACTCCCTTATACAGTCAGGATTTTATATTGCAATCCTCATACATTCACTCAAGATAACATTCAAGGAGTCTCATGTGTAACATAAAACATATATTTATGGTGTTTTAGTTCTATAATTTTAAAAGACAGACAAAACAGCACACTTAACAGAAAACAACATTCAACAAAGTACAGAAGACAAGACAGAATACCGGCAAAAATTAATCTTATAATGGGTTCTATTTTAGGTTAATCCAGCGGATTCCGTAATCCGACGAGAATCTCCCTCGATTCTCCCATCTAGATCAATTTAACGTGCACACGGAGTTTTTTATTCCACAGTAGCCTTCTCACACTGGCTTTGTACCCATTCTATGGAATCTCTTACAAGAACTAACAAACCCCAAATCACTATGGAGCTTAGCAACTTACAGGAGTTTTAAAACTCCAATTGCATGTAAACAACTTCCAACTTACAGGAGCCTCTCACAAACCCCAATTGGAAAAGTCCACAATCACAGTTCCCAGTCAATTCTTAGAATAACATTCATACTGGATTAACAAGGTTACCGAATATAATGAAAATGATAAAATGTTATTACCTGTATTCAGATACAGATGATTCCCAGAGATCCTTAGACTATACGAAATCCGTCACTTTCCCTCAGTCCGGGATAACTGATAATGCCCCTGTTGACACCTAATGTCAAGGCGGAGGACTTACTTAAGGAGTTCCAGACTCCCCCGTGCACGGTTTACAGTACTCACCGGTGAGGGAAAGGTGTTGGATTCCCGGCCAACGCACCAAATGTCAGGGATTTTTATGTTCCAATTAGAAATCGTCCAGACCTGAATAAGTAAGATGTTTCTTTATTGGTCATGCCGGCATGGAGAGAAAGAATGACAGCCACACTAGGTGTGGGCCGTCCTCTGTCTAACTTCAATACATATTCTTAGAGTTTAAATAGCAGGAAAAGAAGGCGTTGAAAACACTACATTTGCAAAAAGAGTACATGGAATATGCTTAGCTTGTTAGCAATCCTTATCTACGTTACCAGAGAAGCAAAGGTATGACTTTTATATATTGTACGTTAGATAAGTTTTGCAACCTAAGCATTACACCCATGTATTACATCAGCTGAAAAGAGCTTCAGTCTAAGCATAATAATGGCATATATGCAATCATGTAAATACTGTGTATATATATCTACTCACACACATACACATTTGTATATAGATATATATATATACACACGAACATAAAAGAACTTTATTACAATTATTATAACATCGTCTCTTAGCGCCTTTTCCCTGCCTTGTACGTAAGCTGCTGGCCTGCCTCTGGACTCCAGGAAGGAGTGAATAATCCCTGGTCTTCCTCTTACTTTTCCGATTATACACTCCGGTCTGCATCTCTGACAGGATAAGAACAGCATCAAGAGGCATAGAAGTCTCACTCCATAGGCAAAACCTGACAGGAATTCAAACAGTACGCTGCAGGTCTGTGTGCCACTTCCTCATATAGCACGCTGCAGGTCTGTGTGCCACCTCCTCATATAGCACGCTGCAGGTCTGTGTGCCACCTCCTCATATAGTAAGCACGCTGCAGGTCTTTGTGCCTGTTCACCTCCCTCATATAGCATGCCGCAGGTGTCATGATACCAGTGCTGGGTGACCGGCACTGCTAGGGTTAATGTTCTGACCTCTGTGCAGACTCTCACCTGCACACCTGGGACCTATTATGGTGGCCTCTCATTGGTTCTGGGGAGGCTTCTTATAGCCTCAGGACGCTCCCATCCCTGTCAGTTATACTTTTGCCCTTGGCATAGTGTGGTGACCCCTGAGTGTGTTTGTGCTGTGTTCTGGTTGCTTGATTCTCTGTGTATGACTCGGTCTGTTCTCTGGATATTGCTTTGGATTCTGCCTGGTACCTTCTACGTCTGTTTGGTTTTGATCTCTGCTTGGCCCTGATTATCCGCTCTGTCTCATCCCTGGTACTTTACTGGTATCTTGTGTATGACCTTTGGCTTTGTCTGACCTCCTGTCTGTTTATCCCTCCTGTACCTCGCTTGCCTGTATTGTGCATGACCCCCGCTTTGCCCGACTTTGAGTTTTCTACCTTCTGTGTAAGCAGGACGCTAAGCCCCGCCCCCTTGTAGTCACATGACCGCAGGTCCTGTGCCGGCTTTCTAAACTTCTACATTCAGGTCCTGTGCATCTTTATTTTCCGGCTGTTCTTGTCCCCAGGGGTCCCTGCGGTGCGGGTGAGTCCCTGCTTAGCAGAGGCTGTACGCTGGCGCTGTCAGGACCCTGACAGCAGGTCTGTATGCCACCTCCTTATATAGCACGCTGCAGGTCTGTGTGCCACCTCCCCCATATAGCACACAGCAGCTGTATGCCACCTCCTCATATAACACGCTGTAGCTCTGCATGCCACCCCCCCATATAGCACGCTGCAGCTCTGTGTGCCACCTCCTCATATAGCACACTGCAGCACTGTCACACAGTCCCATACAATGCTGCACCTCGTCCAAAACACTGAGGAGCACCAGTCACATGGAGCAGGAGCCTCCACAGGAACAGCTCTGATCTCAACCCACACTCTCTTCTCATAGATTTACCACAAGAACCAAAACTCCACCAAACTCTCCTGTAATCTCACTGGAATGGCGGGAACTGGAAATCTGCTGCTGGCTGATACCAGAGAACACGAGCTGCACAGAACCAGGAGCTGCTGCACTGAGAGCTGAAGGACCCGTGGTGACATCATCGTCATGTGATCAGTGGGCGGAGCTAATAAATGGTGAAGGTCTGTGATAATGATGACGTCACCACAGGTCCTTTAGCTCTTCCTTTTTAACAGTTCAGGACTTTTTGTGTCGCTCTCTGGTGTCAGCCGCTGTGGTAGCTGTTCTTTCCGACCCCGGACTGGAAAAAAAACAAAACCTTGCTCAGGTGCCGCCCCTCCTGCATCCTGGCACCCTAGGCACGTGCCCTCAAGTGCCTAGTGGCAAATACGGCCCTGCCCCCATTACTAACCCTGTAGTTAAGAAATAAACACACACACAGAGAAAAGTCTTTTAATTGTAAAAAGCACCTCCCCGACCCTCCTTTACCCATTTATTACCATAACAATTAAATAATAACCATAAGGGGTCCAAGTAATGTGACCACTCATCACGGCCACCGGAACACACTGAGAGTAGCATGTGAGTCCGTCTGCTGTGTGTAAATTTACGTGGGTAAATTTCTGTACTTGTATTTAGATAATAAATAAATAAAATAATGTTGTACCCCTCATGTTTAATAACCAGCTGAGGGGAAGCAGACAGCTGTGACCTGGTGTTATTATTCTGGGAAGGGGCCAATATCCATGAACCTTCCCATCCTATTAATAACAGCGCACGGCTTTCTGCTTAGCCTTTACTGGTTATTAAAAATCCGGCTGCTGCAATAAGTGGTGTGAGAACTGGCAGAAATATCTCACGCTATGAGCGGTGACGTCAGTAGGGTTACCGCAGTTAACTAAGTTAATGAAAATTTGAATGAAGAAAAAACACTGTACTTTTCACTTTAAAATGTTGTTTGAGCCCCAATTTTTTCACTTTTACAAGGAACAGCATAAGAAAATGCACATTTTTTGCACAACAAGTTGCAGATTTTTTTGGTAACATTTTTGGGCACATAATTTTTTTTTTATCTCTTTGCATTCAAATTTTTGATAGACAGAATAAACAAAAAACACTATTTCAGTTATGTTTTTCATGTATTTTTTTTGCGCTGTTCGCATTGCAATAAAGATGATGAGACCGATTTGATCGTCGGGTCGTTACAATTACATCGATACCAGACGTATATAGTTTTTTTGTATGTTTTGCTGCTTTTACAGACTAAAAGTGGTATTTTACAAAAATGAATTTTTTTGTATCATCCTATTCTGAGAGCTGTAAGTTTTTATTTTTTTTTGCCGAATGTCATATCAGGGCTTGTTTTTTTGTGGGACGGTTTGGCGTATTTATTTGTACTATTTTTTTGACATATGACTTTTGATTGCTTTTTATTCAATTTTCTGTGTGACAGTATGATGAAAAAGCAACATTTTTGCTGTGGTTTTTTTTTTCGATATGTGCCATACGAAATAAATAGGGTGCCAGTTTTTTTATTAAGTTATTCTAGACGTGGCCAAAATCAATTACGGTATGTACATTTTTTTGTTGTTTAACTTTGTTTTATCACAAATGCTGCGCGTTTTTAGTGGCGAAACGGCTTTTTATTATTTTTCAGCGCATTTTTTTTTTTTTTACTTTTTCACACATTTCATTTTACTTTTTTCACTTTTTCACTTTTTCACTAAGCCTCACTGTGGGTCATGTATAATTTTTACTTTGATCACTGGTCTCAGGCACTGCAGTACTCGTGTACTGCAGTGCCTGAGACCTGACAGTGATTCACTGATTGTGCCTGTGAGACCCAGGTTATAGCTGGATCTTACAGGCCACCATATCCTGGGGTCAGCAGATGGCCTCAGGGTACCATGGAAACAATCGCAGGGGTTGGTGTATATTCTGCCATAGATGGTCTTTGAATTCCCTTTTAACCATTTAAATGCAACTCTAGTTTAGGGGTCAATCAGCAACGATCGGCTCCACATACAGAAGTTCTGTCCCTTATTGTAGAGACGACTTCCAGCAACCCCAAACTAATGTCCGCAAAACAAACTAATGTATCCCCCCAAAAAAAACACAACACCGTTCCAAAGTTCCCCTAAAAGAGTATGGGTCGCCCTCCCAGGGCCACGGGGCACTCGGTACCGGGCCGGTGTCAGCGGGGATGTGTCACAGCAGCAGTGACTCAGTCTGTGGCCATGGGCACCCAATTAATGGCGGGGAAAGTGAATGGAATGTATGAATAGTTCGTGACGCCACCTGTGGTGTTCGGCAAATAAGATGTTAGGCCGACACTGCATGCAGATCCTCTGGGGCTGGTGGTGTGTTGCAGCAGTGGTGGTGTAGCTCCCCACAGGTGAAGCTGTAGCCCCAGGGCAGTGTAGATGTTGGGGAAGAGGAGAGGCACAAGCAGTGTAGATGCTGGTACCCAAATGTAGCAGTGCTGGGTGTGTTGGTGCAGAAATCACTGGAGGACACCAGGGCTTGTAGTTCCAAAGCTTTACTCACAGTCTGTAGTACACACCGGTGCCTTCCTCCATACTGTGTCCTCCGGGTCAGGGACTCAGTCAACCTCCAGGCAAGATGGAATGCTCCCTTCCAACGCTCCACCAACATGTGCCTTTCTGAACGTCTCCTCTTATAGCGCCTTTAAGTGTGAAGATCTCCGAGTACTGAGTTACACTGGAGTTCCTCCTACCAGATGTTCCCAAGAACTCTACTTGTACGGCAGACAGCTGTAGCCTGCTTCGGGGACTCCTTACTCCTGAGTCCCGGCTCTCTATCCGTGTTGTGTTGCTGTTGTGCCCCCAAGTCTTAGATGGGAGTAGTGCATTTACAGGCCACTACTCCACCGGTGTCTGCTGCAGAACCATTAGTGTCCATACAACCTTGGGGACCGGGACCGGCCTTGCGCTTAGAACTTCTAGGCAGGGTTCTCTCTCTCTAACCCACATCCTCTGTGTTCCCTTTACTCCTTCGTTCCGTACTTGTCTTTCTTTCCTATGGAAGCTCAGGCTTCAGTTCAATGTCTTTCTCCTTCTTTCCTTTCCTGTGCCAGCTGGCTCAGATCACTGAGGCAGCTGCAGCACTCCTTCCTCTATCCGTCTTCCAGGGATCTCCTTCCCTCACTGACCTCCTGTCAGACTGACCTCTAATCCTAAACCTCCCCGCTCTTTTATGTAACTCCACCCGCCTCCCAGCACATTTAGAGTTCCAAGCAGGGAGCCACCAAAGGTGCTCTGCTACACTCTATGCAAGAGCCGCAATGTGGCTTTGCTGAACTACTGTATTGTGTGGGATGCGAGTGTTGGAGCGTGGTCAGGAGTTCCCACCTTACCTGGATGGTGGGGCACTACACCTTAGGAGAAGGTGCAGTACCTCTGTGGCGACTGAGCCTCATGGGCGCCACAAGTACACAGGAGTTTAATTGCCACTCACAGTGCCCTTATATTAGTGCCACCCACAATGCCGGCAACCTTAGTGTCAGCCACATCACTTCATCGTCATAGGACTTCCTTTCTTAACTGGTCAGTCCACCAATGGTGGTTTACTGATTGAAGCAGGGACTGGAGTGTTTCCTTGGTGGTTGGTATTGTGACAGCAGCAGGAGAGGAGCGTGTTGATCCTGTGTGGAGGCAGTGACCAGACTGTTGTATTACAATGTCAGTGAGGATGAGATTGGATGTGTCAGTGTCATGATGTGAGGAGGGGAATGGAGAGAAGTGGAAGGTAATAGACTACGAGTTAAATCGTGGAAAGTGCAGGGATCGCCAGTAGCATATAGTATCTCAGGAGAGGTAGATGTTGATTTTGTGGAGGGCAGTGACTTGTGTCCTCAGTCTACTTCATGAGTTAGGATAGATAAGGCTGCATAAAACAGAGTCAGGATGTGAGGAAGGAAATCCAGTAGTGTCCCATCGGAAGATGCGTGGTGGTTCATAGAGAGCTGACGTCCAATAGGATATATGAACAGGATTTCTCTTCTATGAGAACTCCTGTGGATGTTGTAATGGCCGCCATATTGGGTGTCATCTAAGTTTTCTGGGAAAGAAAGCTGGAAAAACAAGAAAGAAAAATGAAAGAACTTGGTTTGTGTAGAGGAGAAGTTGTCATGTCTCACCTATGATGTGGATTCTCGAAGCCTTTGATCCTTCTGAGCAGATCTGGAGTAATTGTCCTAGACTCATTGATAAAGCTGAATAGGAACCATGAAGTAGCAGATATGAGAGAAAGGAGGAATTGATGCAGCAGAGCATACTTGCAATCACTGGTGTAACTTATTTTTTTGGGTTCAAATGTAAAATCTCCAACAGGACCCCTAACTATTATGGGTCTTTAATAATTTTGGTCTTCTCACATCGGCACTCTAGGTTCCAGGTCCTGAAACCCCTGATAAAGTTATGCCCCTTTTTAAAATGGTTGTATTGTGTTGTATAGCTGCACAGTGATAACTGATGTAACAATACTGGAACCATGGAATAGCAGAGCTGAACAGCAGAGACTGATGTAGCAGTACTGGAACCACAGGAGAGCAGAGCTGAAGAACAGAGACTGATGTAGCAGTACTGGAACAACAGGAGAGCAGAGCTGAAGAGCAGAGAATGATGTAGCAGTACTGGAACCACAGGAGAGCAGAGCTGAAGAGCAGAGACTGATGTAGCAGTACTGGAACCACAGAACAGCAGAGCTGAAGAGCAGAGAATGATGTATCAGTACTGGAACCACAGGAGAGCAGAGCTGAAGAGCAGGGACTGATGTAGCAGTACTGGAGCCATAGAATAGCAGAGCTGAACAGCAGAGACTGATGTAGCAGTATTGGAATCACAGGAGAGCAGAGCTGAACGGCAGAGACTGGAAATTGTATTTAAAGCTTCCCCTGACTGGTGTCCTAGTGGTTGGGACCCGGTCCGTGTCTGCCCTTATTCACACAGACGTCAACTTTGACACATGATAAGGTTATTAATACTAGACAGTGTAGGACCGCCCCGACCGCAGAGTCACCTTGTCGATGGTGGGACGGCTTTTATGCTATGCTTGATCAAATACAGTATTACTAAGAACTCTGTATGATTTAAATGCACTTTTGCTTTTTACTTATTTAATTATAGCAGGGTTTTTTTCATTTTGTCTTTTGTAGGTTTTTGTTTGCTTTTTGGCCATGTGAACATGCATTTATATGCTGCATGTGTACCAACTCAAACCAAGCTCAGTTTTTGTGTTTTTACAGCAGAGACTGATGTAGCAGTACTGGAACCACAGACGAACGAGGCTGCGGTGAGCAGTGACACTGTATTGGTGAGCGCAGCCTAGTCTCCCTGCACCACCGCCCTCCGTTCTGTACAATGTAGGTTGCTTTACTGTGAAGAGCAGGTCCCAGGTGGAGAGAGGTGATGACGTCATCATGTCAGCCAGGGCTGTGGAGTCAGTAAGCCAAACCTCCGACTCTTCAATTTCCCTGACTCCACAACTCCAACTCCACAGTGTCATGACCCAGACCTTGTTTTGAGTCCTGTCTTCCCATTTTCCCGGTCTGGTCATGTCAGGGTTTAACCTTTCTCAGCCTCAGTCTGGGTTCAGGTTTGCTATTTAGTGTGTGTAGCGTGTTAATATCATGCTGCTGCAATGCAGGTGAGTATTGCCACTAGATGGCAATAGAGTGGAAGGAGGGCTGCACCCAGACAAAGCAGACCTGTTGTGCAGCAACGAAGCTACCACCAAGTGGCAGCAGAATAGTTAAACAAGCCGAGTCAGGTAACAATTTGTAGTGCAGTACCAAAAGGAATAAACAAACTCATGGTCAGAGACAAGCCAAAAAGATCAGTAATGGTCTGGAGCGGATAAGCCAAAGACAAGTGTCAGAAGCAGGTCAGGGTCCAAGCCAAGTCAAAACCAGGGAGTCCATACACTACAGGGAAACACAGAGTCAGGGCGGGAAGAAGGGAATAAACAGACACAGGTACAGTCAGCAGCAGAACAAATAAGGGTAAGCAGAGTCAGCTACATCAGCCATAGGCAGAAACTATAACTGACATCGCCTGCAGGAAGCAGCGGCGATAAATATCAAACCTGAACCCAGACTGAGGCTGAGAAAGGTTAACCCCTGACATGACCAGACTGGGAAAATGGGAAGACAGGACTCAAAACCCGGTCTGGATCATGACCCACAGTACTGCTCCCTGCTGAGCATATACATAAAGTGCAGCACAGATTCATCTCAGCTAAAAGCCCAGATCCTTAGATCAGGAACAGAATAGACATTTATAGGACATTTCATAAGTTTCCCAAATAATTATGAAAACAGTTACAGCACATCCTGCATTGTACTACAGTACCCAATTTATTATATATTTTAGGAGTCAGAATCGGTCTATTTTATACCGACTCCGCTAAAATGGACATCGACTACATGACTCTGACTCCACAGCCTTGGTGTCAGAACTCTGATGTCCGGTGTGTGTCCTGGCACGATGACATCTCTGCATCGGTCTGCCCCTGCCTTGCCACTGGGCTCTCAAAGGTTAGGTAAGTATACAGTATTATATTTTTTTATTTTAATAATGTGTAGGGTTCAAAATACAGAGTGGGGGCTGCTAAGGGGTCAAACATACAGAATGGTGGCTACTTAGAGGAGCCATCATAAAGCATCGAGGCTAGTAAGAGGTCCATCATATAGCATAAGGGCTACTGAGGGGGCCCTTAAACAGTGCTGGGGCTACTAAGGGGGCCATCATATAGTGTGGGGGCCTTCATACGGAGTAAAGGCTTCTAAGAAGGATGGTCATCATACAGAGTGGGGTTGCTAAGGGCGGAATCATTGGCTAAATTCTGGTAAAAAGGTCAGATGTCTATTTCACACAATTAAAAATGGATTGTCCTGACAATTTAAAAACTAGTGCCTATTCCTTTTAAATTGTCTGGATAATCTGTTTTGATTTATGTGAAATAAATGGGTCGCCCTCCCAGGGCTGTGGGGTACTCGGTACCGGGCCGGTATCAGTGGGATGTGTCACAGCAGCGGTGACCCGCATCGTGGCCCTGGGCGCCCAAGTAATGGGGGAGTGTAATGGTTTGAATGTAGTTAGATGAATAGTTCGTGACGCCACCTGTGGTGTTCGGCAAGTGAGATGTTAGGCCGACGCTGCATGCAGATCCTCTGGGGCTGGTGGTGTGTTGCAGCCAAGATGGTGAAGCTCCCCACAGGTGGAGCTGTAGCCCCAGGGCAGTGTAGATGTAGGGGTTGAGGAGAGGCGCAGGCGGTGTAGAGGCTGGTACCCAGATGTAGCGATGCTGAGTGTGTTAGTGCATGAATGAATGGAGGACACCGGGGCTTGTAGCTCCGAAGCTTTACTCACAGTCTGTAGTACACACAGGTGCCTGCCTCTGGGCCGTGTCCTCCGGGTCAGAGACTCAGTCAACCTCCAGGCAAGATGGAATGCTCCCTTCCAACACTCCACGAACATGTGCCTTTCTGAACGTCTCCTCTATAGCGCCTTTAAGTGTGAAGATCTCCTAGTACTGAGTTACACTGGAGTTCCTCCTGACAGATGTTCCCAAGAACTCTACTTGTACGGCAGACAGCTGTAGCCTGCTTCAGGGACTCCCTACTCCTGAGTCCCGGCTCACTATCAAAGTTGCTGTTGTGCCCCAAGTCTTAGATGGGAGTAGTGCATTTACAGCCCACTACTCCACCGGTGTCTGCTGCAGAACCATTAGTGTCCATACAACCTCGGGACCGGGCCCCGGCCTTGCGCTTAGAACTTCTAGGCAGGGTTCTTCCTCTAACCCACGTCCTCTCTGTTCTCTTTTACTCCTTCGTTCCGTACTAATCTCTCTCTCTTATGGAAGTTTAGGTTACAGTTCAATGTCTTTCTCCTTCTTTCCTTTCCTGTGCCAGCTGGCTCAGATCACTGAGGCAGCTGCAGCACTCCTTCCTCCATCCCTCTTCCAGGGATCCCCACTCCTCTCCGAGTGGCTTCCTTCCTCATTACCTCCCGTCAGACTGACCCGTAATCCTAAACCTTCCCGCTCTTGTATGTATTCTCAACTCCACCCACCTCCCAGCACGTTTAGTGTTCCAAGCAAGGAACCACCAAAGGTGCTCTGCTACCCTCTAAGCAAGGAGCCGCAATGTGGCTTTGCTGAACTACTCTGTTGTGTGGGATGCGAGTGTTGGAGCGTGGTCAGGAGTTCCCACCTTACCTGGATGGTGGGGTACCACACCTTAGGAGAAAGTGCAGTACCTCTGTGGCGACTGAGCCTCAGGGGCGCCACATAAAGATCTGAACTTTTTACCAGAATTTAGCCAACGGATTCTTTTTCTCATTTTTTAGAATTTCAATGAAGTGAATTTTCCGATGGTCATCAGACCTGGATCCTAGCTATACCAGTGAGGAGCAACCGTTCATATACTACACACTGAGGCTTATTTCCACTTTTTTCCTAAGGGGGAATCCTAATGTGTAGTTGCTAATAATCCTATCATACAGTGTGGGGGTTATTAAAGAGGCCATACATACAGAGATTTTGGGCTGCTAAGGGGGCCATCATACAGATATTTGGACTGCTAATGGGGCCATCATACAAAGAGGGGGTTACTAATGGGGCCATCAAACAGAGTGGGGACTACTTAAGGGGCCATCATACAACGTGAGGGCCATAATTCTGTGTGGGAGCTACTCTGGGGGAGATTTGTGATTTGCGGTCTTGAGGTGTTTTGGTACTAAAACTGGCCTAAGAGGGGCGCGCAAAGCCCACAACCCACCAGCTTCTGTCACCCTTGTATGGCTAGGAAGGACAGGAGGAGGTGATATCAGGTGCCTGGAACTCTTACAGCACCCTCTATATATTATTTATCGTGTCCAATTTCTCATCCCTGAGATACACAGAGCAAATCTTGACGTCTTTATAGAAGCTTTCATCTTTTCTTCCTGAGAATTTCTTTCGCTCCTGTGTGCGCCAGGCACTGAGACCTCGGAGTGATCCATGGTGGTAGCCATCTACACCCATAGCTGGGTCTTCTCAGGTCCTGGGTGCCACGGTGACCTCATTTATGCTTGATTGAGACAAGTCATGTGAATCCATTATTGGAGGCTACAGCCCTATGGCCATTAATATAGAGCAACCCAGCTGCATAATCAGGGTAAAAAGTAGGCTAATGATAAAAGACCACCAAAACACCTATTACCAACTCCAAGCAATCATAGAAAAAGGAGGACCAGGAGTACTCGGTAGTAAAATGCTTATAAATTTTATTAAAGAACAATACAAACTAGAAAAACACATACTTACCATAGTAAAACATGTATCCAGAGATGTCCCGAATATAAGGAGTCCCCCTCACAAGGTGCCAAGAAATTTCCATCTAAAGTAATCAAATTCCCATAAAGAGGTCACCATATATAGAAGAAATCCATATCACATGGAAAGAACACATAACAGTAAGAAGACCCTTCATGGTACCCACGGTAAAGTGCAAAAAATGTGGAAATAATTGCAAGTAGCGCATAAAGGGAAAGAATGGCTTACCAATCAATAGAGGAGAGGGAACCCCATTGCCATATGGCAATTATAATAGAAATATGGGAATTTTAGAGAAAAGTTTGAAAAATTTGCAATTTTCAATCTTTATATCCTTAAATCAGTTTATCATGCTGTGCAAAAGAATTAATCAATACCATTTCCCATATGTCTACATTACATCTGCATCATTTTTCAAGCATTTTTCAAGCATCATGTTATTTTGTTAGGATGTTGGAAGTGTTAAAAGTTAGCAGCAATTTCTCATTTTTTTCTTAGGGACCTGTTCAGACTTAAATGGACTTTGCGGCGTCCTATATATTGGAAACTCCCCAAAGTGATTCCATTTTATAAAATGAACCCCTCAAATAACTCAAAACTGCTGTCGGGAACTGTTTTAAGTCCTTCAGGTTTAGATGACTTTATTCTTCAGGTCGGTGCGATTACAGCGATACCAGATTTATATCCGGGTTTTATGTTTGCCTGCTGTCACACACTAAATGACGCTTTTATTGGAAAAACCAATCTCCATATTTTGATAGCTATGATTTTTCCTTTTTTGGCTGACGGAGTCATATGAGGGCTTGTTTTGAGCGGGACGATTGGACGTTTTTATTGGTATCGTTTTCGGGCTCATGACATTTTTTGATCGCTTTTTATTCTGATTTTTGGGAGGCAGAATGAACAAAAACCAGCATTTCAGGAATTGTTTTTTTTTGGGGGGTGAGGGGGTTTATACCGCTCCGCGTGTGGTAAAATTGATAAGGCAGCTTTATTCTTTGGGTCAGTGCGATTACAGAGATCTCTCATTTATATTTTTGTCATGTTTTAGCGCTTTTACATAATAAAGTCAATTTTATAGAAAAAATAATTATTTTTGCACCGCTTTATTCTGAGAGATATACCTTTTTTCTTTCCACTGACAGAACTGTGTGGCGGCTTGTTTTTTGTGGGACAAGAAGACGTTTTCAGAGAAACCATATTAATTTACATTCGTCTTTTTGATCGCATTTTATTCCACTTTTTGTGCGGCAGAATGATGATAAAGCAGCTTTCTGACACATTTTGTATTTATTTCTTTTACAGTATTCACTAAACGGGTTAATTAGTGGGACAGTTTTATAGGTTCGGTTGTTCCGGACACGGCGATACCAAGTATGTGTCTTTTTTTTAAATTTTTTTTAGAAATTTATTTATGTATGGGTACAATATATATATATATATATATATATATATATATGAGCGTATATACCATCTTAAAACTGTTTTCATATAGGACTCAAGATAAGAGGCACATTTGAAGTTGTGAGCTGCAAAAGCTAGTGAGCTTGTCCTTTCACTGCTTGAGAATGTTTTATTAAATTCTTTTTCCCACGATAAAAGGGGAGTCGACTTTATTAAAACATTTTTCATGTCTATTAAATTATATATGGGTTTTAGTCCCACTTTATTGGATGAAACATTTGAAAGAGTCAATATTAATCCTGAGTTAACCGTTCCCTCTGATATCGGAAAATGTTGTACTGCGTGCCGAATTTGGAGATATTTCTAGAACTCTTCGTTGGGAATTTTGAAATGATTATGTAAAGAAGCAAAAGACAGGAGGTTAGGACCTTCATACAAATCTTTCACTAGTACAATACCTCGTTTTGTCCAATCTTTAATTCTAAGATCTGGTAATAAGAGTTCTAAGGTTTCCAATGGAGTTATGGACATAAGCGGTGCTGAGGCGTTAGAAGAACCTTTTTTATGGAATGCTTTCCAGCTAGAGATGGATGACACCGTCAGAGGAAGAGCATCTATCTTTTAAGTTGGAGCCATCAAAGAAGCACTAAATAGAGCTTTTAGATTTTTAGAGGCCGCACATTGTGATTCAATTTGAACCCAATTACAAGTTCTATTTCCATTCCACCATGCTGTAACTTGATCTAATTGGGTAGGTAGATAGTAATCATGGATATTAGGGAGGCTGAGCCCTCCAAAAGTCTTTTCATAAGGTGATTAGATAAGCGAGGTCTTTTGTTCCTCCACACAAAAGTGTTTACTGTTTATCTGACAGAAAAAAATTTTTGTGTGGGAGATTGGAGCTGTAGGAAACAAGTATAATAACTTGGGTAATGAGAACATCTGAAAGGCTGCAACACGTCCCACCCATGAAATCTCGTATTGGCCCATTTTATTTACGTCAGATTCTAGAGTCTGCAATAAAGGAAGATAATTTGATTTATATAAAGTTGATGTAGATATAGTTATTGAAGAGCCTAAATATGTAATACGGTGCTGACGCCAATCAAGAGGAACATTTTTTGTAAATGTAGTAGAACCTCATCTGGCGTGTTTAAAGGCAGAATCTGGGATTGGTTTTCATTTGTTTTATAGTTTGACATGTTTGCGAAATGTTTGGTTGTCTTCAAGGCTTCCCTAAGTGAATTTTCAGGCTCCGCTAAGGTTAAAAACACGTCATCAGCATATAATGAAATGCTATGTGAACTTCCAGAAATCTCCACCCCCTTTTTTCTTTCATTTTGCCTAATGGCTTGTGCCAAAGGTTCAATAGTGAGCACAAACATGAGGGGCGACAGGGGGCATCCCTGTCTTGTTCTGTTAGTTATTAAAAATGCTTCTGATAAGGTGAGGGTGTGGAGTAAAGGGGTTTAATGGCATTTAGTATTAAGCCCCCGAACTCCATTGGATCCAAATGGAGAAAGCAGATGACCAGTTAACCCAGTCGAACGCCTTCTTGGCATCCAAAGCCACCAGGACCCCTGGAGCCCTCCTTTTGTTTATGACATCAATCAAGTCTTTGATTCTCCTTGTGTTATCTGCCCCTGTCTCCCTTTTATAAAGCCTATTGATATTAATGATGGGAGAATGGGGGCTAGGCGAGTCGCTAGGCATTTAGCGTAGTTCTTAATTTTGGTATTTAATAAGGATATGGGTCTAAAAATTTTGTGGGATGTCCAGCTGCTTGCTGGGTTTTGGTAATGTTATTATTGTGGCTGATAACATCTCTTTGGAAAATGAACCCTGAAAAACCTCATACTGAAGGGTCTCTGTCAGATATGGAGTTAACCGGGCTATAAAGACTTTATAATACATGTTTGAAAAACCATCAGGGCTTGGCGCTTTATGTGATGGTAGCGATAAGGTGGTTTTCTTTATTTCTGCATTAGTAAGAGGGGCACTCAACTGTCCCAACTGATCCTTAGACAAAGAAGGAAGACTAAGGTTAGATAGGAAGGACTCAATGTCCAATAAATTGGGAGGAATATGGTCAGGAGCAGAGGATAAAGGGGGTTTTACACATAGCGATATTGCTAGCGATATCGCTAAAGTGTCACCGACTTTGTGACGCAGCAGCGATATCGCTATGTGTGATACTTACCTCCGACCGGCTCCCCCGCTGTCTGTCGCTGATCGCGCGAGATCGCGCAGCTCCATTTCTCGTCGGGCGTTTCCTGCTGGGCTTCCTGCTGGCGCCGACGAGCGACACGTGGACGTGGGCGGGAGGACGTCAGGATCGCCTCGTCTGAAAGGTAAGTAACGACCGCTGTATCGCTGTGAGATCTGCCTGTGTGGCAGCTCACTAGCGACCATTTAGCGATGCACCAGCGATCCTGACCGGGTTGTATCGTTGTCGGGATCGCTGGTGCATCGATAAATGTAAAGGGGCCTTTAGTTATAAAGTGAGTAATAATATTCTTTAAATTTATTTGCAATGTCTTTAGGGCTGTGTATTTTCTGCTATTGTGGGCCATTTTTGAGATAGAGGATTTTTGCTTTAATTTCTCTGGATTTTAGTCTATTCGCTAATAATTTCCCAGCTTTATTGTCTTGAGAATAATAATGTGCTTTTATTTTATGACGATTTCTCTCACATTTTTACATAGTTTACCAGCTCTTTCTCTATTGAAGGAACATTTGTTTAAGACTTCTAGATTCCGGATTTCAGAGAGAATTTCATTGAACTTTTTATCCCTTTCGCATTTAATTTCATGGCCTAAGATAAGATAAGATAAAAGATATGAATTAGCATCCAAAGATAAGTCGGATGGGACGAGTGTCTCTCCTCCACATGTAATATTAGGGACTGAACCTTCTTCACAGCGTTGGCATGGGGGCTCATCATTGTATTCATCCATTGGAGCCTCGTGACGTCATCGCAGGGCGCTGATGGCTTACTAAGAGATCCAAGGGGCGACTTAAGACCTCCTGTCATCACAGAGGTTCTGTGAAACCCTTCTTGTAGCCGGGCTTTAAAGAAGACTATGATTTTTACAATATGCAGCAATACTGTGGTATTTCTGTATACAGCATAAGCGATCAGACGATCGCAGGGTCAAGACCCATAAGAGAGCTAATAAAAATAGTAAAAAAGTAAGAAAAGAACAGTTTTCAAAAATATGCAAAAACAAAACAACAAAAATTAAAAATACATATATGTAATATCACCGCATCATAAAAGTTCAATTTATCAAAATATAAAATAATTAAACCAATTGGTAAATGCAGTAACATGGTAACATAGTTATTAAGGTTGAAGGAAGACTTTAAGTCCATCTAGTTCAACCCATATCCTGTCCTAACCTGCCCTAACATGTTGATCCAGAGGAAGGCAAAAAAAACCCATGTGGCAAAAAGAAATAATTAAAAATGCCAAAATTGCGCCATTTTTGGTTGCTGCAACTCTAGTGTTAAATACACAGCCCGAAAATAGCATTATCAAATCAACACAAAAAGAAGCTATACATCTACAAAACATTAGCACTTGGCTCTAATATGGCAGAAAAGAAAAGATTGTGCCACGCAAACACAGCATGTTACCAGCAAGGATGGCTAGAGAGGTACGGATGAAATCACTCATTCCCCCAACATGATGGCAGCTAGCCCCTCAAGCACAAGCACACAGCTCAGTTTCATGGGGCCCAGGACCCACGCGTATCAACACAGTAATGTGTCTTTCTCAAGGTCAGTGCACCCTGATTGTAGAGTTAGGCCCCCGTTACACTAAACGATGTCTCAGCGATCCCACCAACGATCCGACATGATGGGATCGCTGGGACATCGTTAGACAGCCCCAGCGATCAGGACCAGCGACGCTGGACGCTGGTTTCTAATGTAAACGTCGGGTATCCAGGAGTCGCCGTTTACATTAGCAACCAGCGTCCAGCGTCGCTGATCACTGGTCTCTTGCTGCCACACGCAGAGATGCGCGCTGGGCCAGGAGACCAGCGATCAAAAAACGGCCCAGGCCGCTCGAGCACGATCAGCGATAACCGGCAGGGGGGCCGGTCGCTGATCCTCGTCACACACAGCGATCTCGCTGGCGTGTCACAAAAGTGTGACTGGGCCTTTACTGTGGGGCTCTGAGTATTTGACTCTCTATTGTTTAACATCATGACTAGAGTTGAGCGATACCGTCCGATACTTCAAAGTATCGGATCGGAATGGATCGGCCGATCTTAAAAAAAAGTATCGGTATCGCCGATTCCGATACCGGAAGTCCCATTCAAGTCTATGGGACTTCCGGTATTGGAATAAGAAAAACCCTGTTTTTGCCTTGTACAGCCTCTCTGGGGTCTGTACGGGCCTTTCGGGGGGCTGTGCCGGCCTGCCAGGGGGTCTGTGCAGGCTCCGGTGGTCTGTGCCGGCCTGCCGGGGGGCTGTGCCGGCCTGCCGGTGGTCTGTGCAGGCTCCGGTGGGCTGTGCCGGCCTGCCGGGGGGCTGTGCAGGCTCCGGGGGGCTGTGCCGGCCTGCCGGTGGTCTGTGCAGGCTCCGGGGGGCTGTGCCGGCCTGCCGGTGGTCTGTGCAGGCTTCGGGGGGCTGTGCCGGCCTGCCGGTGGTCTGTGCAGGCTTCGGGGGTCTGTGCAGGCATCGTCCGATGGGACTACAAGTCCCATCGGGCGATGCCTGCTACCATGACAGTGATTGACACATTAGCCAATGATGGGACAGTAGTAGTCCCATCATCCGGCTAATGTGTTGAATGTAAAAAAAAAATAAAAAAAAAATTACATGCTACATACATGCTACATACATACAACATGCATACTACATGTAACATACATACTACATATATACTACATGCAACATGCATACTACATACATGCTACATTCATACTACATACTACATACATGCTACATTCATACTACATATATACTACATGCAACATACATACTACATATATACTACATGCATGCAACATGCATACTACATATATACTACATGCTACATACATACTACATATATACTAC
Source organism: Dendrobates tinctorius (assembly GCF_039654945.1). Taxonomy (NCBI): domain Eukaryota; kingdom Metazoa; phylum Chordata; class Amphibia; order Anura; family Dendrobatidae; genus Dendrobates; species Dendrobates tinctorius. The sequence goes on from NW_027361688.1 coordinate 7,690,158, forward strand.
ATGCATGCTACATACATACTACATATATACTACATGCATGCTACATACATACTGCATGCTACATACATACCACATATATACTACATACATACTACATGCATGCTACATGCTACATACATACCACATACATACTACATACATACTACATGCATGCTACATGCATGCTACATGCTACATACATAACACATATATACTACATGCATGCTACATACATACTACATGCTACATACATACCACATGCATAATACATACATACTACATACATACTACATGCATGCTACATACATACTACATGCTACATAAATACTACATATATACTACATGCATGCTACATACATACTACATGCTACATACATACCACATACATACTACATACATACTACATGCATGCTACATACATACTACATGCTACATACATACTACATATATACTACATGCATGCTACATACATACTGCATGCTACATGCATGCTACATACATACTACATACATACTACATGCTACATACATACCACATATATACTACATACATACTACATACATGCTACATACAATACATTCATACAATACATACATAGACATACAGTACATATAACATAGAGTAACATACTTACCAATACTTGTCACATTGTTCCCCGAAGCCATTGTCTTTTACGGAATAAATAGTAACATAACAAACCACAAAAATACTCACCCACGATCCGAAGCAGTCCACGAGTGTGTCCCACGACGATCTTGGGTAGAGAACGGCAGCATCAGCTGATGCTGCCATTCTCTACGGGCTGCAGGAATCCAATGACGGAAGGTAGGTATCCTTCCACACTGTATTCCTCCGCCACTTAAAAAAAAAAAGTCCCTAGTCTCACTTTATGCCATTGCTGTGTGGGAATTTCCGCATGCATGTAGTATGTATGTAGTATATATGTGGTATGTATGTAGCATGTAGTATGTATGTAGTATGTATGTAGCATGCATGTAGTATGTATGTAGTATGTATGTAGTATGTATGTAGCATGCAGTATGTATGTAGCATGCATGTAGTATATATGTAGTATGTATGTAGCATGTAGTATGTATGTAGCATGCATGTAGTATGTATGTAGTATATATGTGGTATGTATGTAGCATGTAGTATGTATGTAGCATGCAGTATGTATGTAGCATGCATGTAGTATATATGTAGTATGTATGTAGCATGCATGTAGTATATATGTAGTATGTATGTAGCATATGTAGCATGCATGTAGTATATATGTGGTATGTATGTAGCATGTAGTATGTATGTAGCATGCATGTAGTATGTATGTAGTATGTATGTAGTATTTTTTTTTTTTTTTTACATTTAACACATTAGCCGGATGATGGGACTACTACTGTCCCATCATTGGCTAATGTGTCAATCACTGTCATGGTAGCAGGCATCGCCAGATGGGACTTGTAGTCCCATCGGACGATGCTTGCACAGACCCCCGGACATCAGCACAGCCCCCCGGCAGGCCGGCACAGCCCCGCGGCAGGCCGGTACAGACCCCCACAGGGGGCACAGACCACCGGCAGGCCGGCACAGCCCCCCGGCAGGCCGGCAGAGACCCCCGGAAGGCCCGAAATGACGGCGCATCATGATGCGCACACACCGCGCATCATGATGACGTCATTTCGGCTGTCAATCAACTTTGAACTTCCGATTCCGATGCCGACTTCCGATATTGAAAAAATATCGGAAGTCAGTATCGGAATTCCGATACAGCAAGTATCGGCCGATACCCGATACTTGCGGTATCGGAATGCTCAACACTAATCATGACCCAATGTTTGTCTATTGATTCATGTCTGTGTTTCTTCGGACTTTTTAATTGTTTTTAAACAAATGTGTGTTAATGTTGCTCATTGTAATAAAGAAACTTGTTAATCCTGATTATACGGCTTGGTGGTGATCCCTGTACTTTGGTGCATATACTTTCCTTTTGTGTGGCTCAATGTTTATTTGTATGCATCAGGTGATTCCACTCTAAATCATTAATTATATTTAGGATGGTGCCCGTTCACTTCACTTTTTGCTAACTCTACAAAAAATGCTGTAAGGAGCGATCAAAATGTCACATCTATCCCAAAGTGGTATCAAGAAAAACACTGTGTTACTCTGCAAAAAATAATCCCTCACTCCGCTCCATCAACCGAAAAATGACAACATGATGGCTCTCAGAAAATGGCGACATAATAAGAATTTAACATTTTTTATTTTTTTAGCATTAAAATAATAAAAAGCTGCACAAGTTTGGTATCGCCGTAATCATACTGATGAGGAGAATCGTATTGCAGGTCATTTTTTTACCATAAAATGTACAACGTAAAAACAATTCCCAAAAAACAATGCCAGAATTGCATTTTATTTCACAATTTCACCACACTTGGAATTTTTTCCCCATGTTCATTACACTAAATGGTAAAATGAATGGTGTACAACTCATCCCGCAGAAAACAAGCCCCCATACATCTATGGGGACAGAAAGAAAATGAAAATGGTATGGTTGTTTGAAGAAGGGGAGGAAAAAAAAACAAAAAGGGAAATTGGCCATATCAGGAAGGGGTTAAAAATCTTGTGGCCAAAGGTCTCAGTAATTACATACCCCTACTATAGATATCATCACCTGTCACTGACACTCATGCTTTCTTTATTGTCAAACAACCATTACATACACATAATGCAGCATGAAGGGGCTCGGAGAAGGTGGCAGTGAAGGTGTGTAAGTGTCTGATGGGGTCACACAGCTCATAAAAGGACAACTGCCCGACCTCATAATCCAGACAGATCCTGACTCTATCACTGGAGATCTTGTCAGGTAACTGGATCTCATTCCTGTCATGTCTCACTGAATACCGACCGTTATATCTGTACAAACTCCAGGACTTGTTATTATATCCAATCTCTGACCGATCTCCCCTCCTGTCTATACTGGGGTAACACATCCCCACCATCCACCTCCCTGATCTTCTGCTCTCCACATCCCAGTAATGTCGTCCTGAGGTAAATCCCCTCCTGCTCATCACCTGATAATACTGGAATCTCTCTGCTGTATCTGGACGATTCTGCTTCTCTCGTGTCCCGGTCGCAGTTTTTCGGTCGTCTGATATAAGGAGATTATTAGCAGCTGTGGATACATCCAGTAATATGTCTGCAGGACCCTCCACATAGATCCCGCTCCTTATACCTGATATTACCTCACATAATGTGTGTAATGTGTGTGAGATCACAGCCACATCCAGGTCATCTCCATTATGGCGCCGTTTATCATGTCCCCATGTGTCCTCATCACCTCCGTCCTCCTCAGGATCACACAAGTCACCGATGTCTGGTTCCTGTAGGACAGTCAGTGGATCCGTCATGTTACACAGCTCCTCAATGTGTCTCATCTTCCTGGACAGCTCGTCCTTCCTTATTTCCAGCTGATGGATCAGAGCAGACAGTGGCAGTGACTCTTCCTTTTCCTGCCTGGAGATGTCACTCAGGACCTTCTTCTCCAGGTCGTCCACCCGTCTCCTGATGTCTGTACACAGGGCAGTGACTCTCTCGGCTTCTCCAGCTGCTTTTTCTTCAGCTTTTCTCCAGCGCTCCTCCAGACTCTGGACTCTTTCCTCAGTCTCTTTTCTCTTTGTGGTCAGTTTCTGAAGAACATTTCTCAGTTTTTTCTTTTTCTTCTCAGAGGGCTCATCCAGCATCTCCACCCAATGTCCCCGATGTTCTCCAGCTAAGGTGCAGGACACACAGATGCAGATGGAATCCTGAGTACAATAATACTTTAAAAGTTCCTTATGGACAGAACATTTCCTTTTCTCCAGAGAAGTGCTGGGATCAGATAAGACGTGTACTGGTGATTTGCTGTGAGCTCTCAGGTGTTTATCACACAGAGAAGCCTCACAGTGTAGACAGGATCTAGCAGCAGGTACCGGAGAGTCCACACAGTAAGTGCAGAAGATCCCATTTTCCATATGTGGTGGTTGAGTAAACAGGAATTTCTCCGTTACTTTACACAAAGCAAAGTCCCTGATCAGTGTAGGCCGCACCTGAAATTCTTCTCTGCATTCCGGACAGGAATAAACTCCAGACCCGTCCTGTGTATCCAGCACACGATCAATACAGACCTGGCAGAAGTTGTGTCCACATCTCAGCATTACAGGATCTGTATAAGTGCTCAGACAGATGGAGCAGCCCAGCTCTTCTCTCAGATCAGCAGAAGCCATGGTGGACAGAGGAAGAGAGAAAGGAAACTACAATTCTCACACACCCAGAAACCAAAGGTCGGGTTTAATCATTTATGTGATGATGAAAGAAGTTGACAACTTTAGTAGATATGAAGCTTGAAGAGGTTTAAAAACCCGGAAATGATCTTATGTTATGATGTGTTCACTATTGCAGTGGAATCAGGTTGGAAGACATCTTAAGGGTATATGCACATGTTGCGGATTTGCCTGTGGCATTTTCTGTGCAGATTCTACCTCTCTTGGCAGAAAACCCCGGCTAAAAACATTTTTGATGCGGATTTTCATGTGTTTTTTAATGCGAATTTGTATGCGTTTTTGTAAGCTAAAAAAAGATATGTTATTTAACAAAAAAAGAATTGTGATGTCATTTGTTTGTCCAACCTCTTCTTTTACATTCTCCATTGAACACCATAATATCATCACATACCATGTTCTAAAGTAATGCTTACACACATAACAAATATAAGTGAATATCTATAGATAGATATATTGCGTCGATCTGTAGCGTTTCTCACACTCACATCCGCAGATCTTTTTACAGAGACGAAACGCGCGTTGGGGCGATCGGGGACGCCACACTCCAGTCCTCTACTCATGTAAGTGCTATTTACCTAACTATATTAGAGTCTGACTACTATAGACACAATCTGTACCTGTGATAGGACATAGTAGGGGCTATAGTACAAGGTGTTACAAGGGCACTATCTTCATGAGCTTTATGGGTTATCTGTGTTGGTTTGTTTCCCTATTATTGGATGGCAGTGGCCTTATTAATTATGTATGATTCTATTTTCTGATGAATTTTTGAACAACTTTTTAACAAGTTTAACTAAAGATATCATGATTGGCACTATATACTGTATCTTTTTTGTGATACATCTAAAGGCTGCAGTGGTCGGTGACATCAGTAATGTGACTGCTCACCACGGACACAGGAACACACTGAGAATAGCGTGTGAATCCAACCACTGTGACGAGGGGTGACATCAGTAAGGTTATCGCAGTTCACAGCCAATGAACTACGGTAACCTTACTGACGTCATCACTCGCAGTGTGGGAACTGGCAGTAATCTCTCACGCTGTGAGTGGTGACGTCAGTAACATTACCGCAGTTCATTGGCTATGATCTGTAACAACCTTACTGATGTCAGCGCTTGTCGCAGCAGCCAGATTTTAAATAATGAGTAAAATGCTAAGCAGACAGCTGTGCGCTGTTATTAATAGGCTGGGAAGCTTGTTCCTGTAGCAGTTTTGCCTAGGAAAGCTCGGTGGAAACCACTTTAGAAAACGTACCTTTACTCCTCTATCATTTCCCATAACTGTTTTTTTTTTCCTTGCATTTTTTGATGTTTTGAAGCTTTTTTTTCATGATATTGTTTTTTTTTTGCAGCACTTTGATTTGACAGTACTTAGACTGGAGAGTATTCAGTGAGGTTCCGTTATAAGTAAGTGACATGACACCACTTTTATTTTGTGGAGATGGTTTTCAAAAGCTCATCAGGAAAAAGCGCTCAAGATATTTCAAAATACTATATTTCAGTAGTATATCTACGGGGGGTGCAGAAGGGGAGGTTGTTCTGAGCCTCAGACTCAGAGGTGCCCACCCAGATCAACTGCCACCCTATACTGTATCGGTGACCGCAGCATAGTCTCCCCGCACCACCGCCCTCCATTCTGTACAGCGTAGGTGGCTTTTCTGTGAACTGCAGAAGAGCGAGGTGATGGTCTCATCCAGGGCTGTGGAGTCAGTAAGCCAAACCTCCAACTCCTCAATTTCCCTGACTCCCGACTCCACAGCACTGGTCACTTACATAATACTGAGCATATACATAAAGTGCAGCACAGATTCATTTCAGCTAAAAGATCCTGAGATCAGGAACAGAACAGACATTTATGGACATTTCATAGCTTTCCCAAATTATTCTGAAAACATTTACAGCACATCCTGCATTGTACTACTGCACCCAATTTATTATATATTTTAGGAGTCAGAGTTGGTCAATTTTATACCGACTCCACCAAAATGGACATCAACTCCATGACTCTGACTCCACAGCCTTAGTGTCAAGACTCTGATGTCCTGTGTGTGTCTGTAGACATCTCTGCATCCGTCTGCCCTTGCCATGTCGCTGGGCTGTCAAAGGTTAGGTGAGTATACAGTATGATATTTTTTATTTTAATAATGTGTAGGGGTCAAACATACAGTATGGTGGCTACTTAAGAGGAGCCACCATACAGTATGGGGGCCATCATACAGCGTGAGGGCTAGTAAGAGGTCCATCATACAGTGTGAGGGCTACTAAAGGGGGCCATCATATAGTGTGGGGTCACTAATGGGGGAATCATTGGCTAAATTCTGGTAAAAAGTTCAGATGTTTATTTCACAAAATTAAAAACAGATTGTCCAGACAATTTAAAAAGTAGTGTCTATTCTTTTTAATTTGTCTGAACAATCCTTTGTAATTATGTGAAATAAAAGATCTGAACTTTTTACCAGAATTCAGCCAATGGATCCTTTTTCTCCTTTTTTCCTGTGAATTTTCCGATGGTCAATAGAATTCAATATTTTTTTTCATCTTATAATTTTTTTATATTTACATTTCAGGAGAGTATGGCACGAAGCCCACAACTCACCACCTCCTGTCACCCTCGTATGGCTAGGAAAGACTGGAGGAGGTAATATCGGATGCCGGGCACTCTTACAGCACCCACTATATATTATTTATTGTGTCCCATATTCCCCATCCCCGGGAGACGCAGAGCAAAGCTTGACATCTTTATTTATACAAGTGACTTTTCACCTTTTCTTCCTGAGAATCTCTTTGGCTCCTGTGTATGCCAGGCCCTGAGACCTCGGAGTGAAGCATGGTGGTAGCCATCTACACCCATAGCTGGGGCTTCTCAGGTCCTGGGTGCCACGGTGTCCTCATTTATGCTTAATTGAGACACAAGTCATGTGAACCCATTATTGGAGGCTACAGCCATATGGCAATTATAGTAAAAATATTGAAATTTTGGAGAAAATTTTGAAAAATTTGCAATTTTCAAACTTTCAATCTTTACATCCTTAAACCAGTTAATCATGCTGTACAAAAGAATTAATTAATACCATTTCCGATATGTCTACATTACATCTGCATCATTTTTCAAACATTTTATTTTTTGGGGATGTTGGAAGGGTCAAAAGTTTAGCAGCAATTTCTTATTTTTTTCAAGAAACTAATAAAACCTGTTAAGGACCTGTTCAGACTTAAATGGACTGTGCGGCGTCCTATATATTGGAATCTCCCCAAAGTGATTCCGTTTTATAAACTGAACCCCTCAAATAACTCAAAACTGCTGTCAGGAAATGTTTTAATCCCTTCAGGATTAGACGACTTTATTCTTCGGGTCGGTGCGATTACAGCGATACCAGATTTATATCCGGGTTTTATGTTTGCCTGCTGTCACACACTAAATGACGCTTTTATTGCAAAAACGCATCTCTATATTTTGAGAGCTATGATTTATCCATTTTTTGGCTGACGGAGTCATATGAGGGCTTGTTTTTTTGCGGGACGATTGGACGTATACATTGATGCCTTTTTCGGGCTCATCACATTTTTTGATCACTTTTTATATTGATTTTTGTGTGGCAGAATTAACAAAAACCAGCCATTCAGGAATTGTTTTTTTTTTGGGGGGTGAGGGGGTTTATACCGCTCCGCGTGTGGTAAAATTGATAAGGCAGCTTTATTCTTCAGCTCAGTGCGATTACAGAGATACCACATTTATATTTTTTTATGTTTTGGTGGTTTTTACACAATAAAAACAATTTTATAGAAAAAATAATTATTTTTGTATCGCTTTATTCTGAGAGTTATAACTTTTTTATTTTTCCACTGATGGAGCTGTATGGAGCTTGCTTTTTGTAGAAGAAAAAGACGTTTTCAGAGATGCCATATTTATTTACATTTGTCTTTTTGATTGCGTTTTACTGCCTTTTTTTTCGTCGGTATGATGATAAATCATATTCTTTAGCTAATTTTTTATTTATTTCTTTTACGGTATTCACTAATGGGGTTAACTAGTGGGGCAGTTTTATAGGTTGGGTCGTTCCGGACACAGCGATACCAAATATGTGTACACTTTTTTTGTTATTTATTTTTTTCATAAAAATATTTATTAAGGCCGGTTTCACATTCGCGCTTTTAAGCGCAGCGACGGCCTGTGCACGGCCGCCGCTAAGCCCCGCCCCCTGCCCCGCCTCCACCGGTATCTCCGCCTCCGGGCGCATGACGTTGCGTGCGTCGTGCGTCCCCTATCTTCATCACAGAGGGCGCAAGCCGTGCGCAGTCTGCGCACAGTCTGCATTTGGCGGCGCATGCGTCCTTTTGACGGTGCGCCGAGCACAACCAAAATGCAACAGGTTGCGTTTGACGCTGCTCGGCGCACCGTCAAAAGGACGCATGCGCCGCCAAACGCAGACTGAGCGCAGACTGCGCACGGCCTGCGCCCTCTGTGATGAAGATAGGGGACGCACGACGCATGCAACGTCATGCGCCCGGAGGCGGAGATACCGGTGGAGGCGGGGCAGGGGGCGGGGCTTAGCGGCGGCCGTGCACAGGCCGTCGCTGCGCTTAAAAGCGCGAATGTGAAACCGGCCTTATGGGTACAATGTATATATACATATTTTTATTATTTTGTGATATTTTGTTATTGTGAGACTCTGAGCATGGTGTAAAGTTTGGTAGCTCTGGTGACCCGGATGTCATCATTCTACCTATATAATTCAGACATGCAATGCACATACAATACACAGATATTCACATCTACATATTTGAAGACAAATTTCCAAAAATACATAAATATATACAGTCATACACACTGTTATAGACAGATATGCACATCACACAGGCATACACAGACATACAGACAGATACAAGCCTCACTCACCTCCCCCCAGGCTCATCGGCCATCAGGCATCTCTGGCATGTGGCTACAGAGGGCGCGCTGCTTGATGGCCATCACTTAAACCTCCCATCCTTTGAAGAAGGAAACGAGGGACGAAGCTTGCACATTTTAGGCCACGCCCTGACCACACCCAATTCACCACTAGCCACACCCATATCCAAGCCCTAACCACACCCATGTCACAACTAGTCACACCCATATCCACACCCCAACTACACCATTTAGCACTGCTGATCACACTGTTTCATAACCAATAATTATAAACAGAAAAAAATAATTTATTTACAATTAATGAATTAAAGTATTAATGCAAACTTGGTAATAATATTTCTTTTAAATTAGAATGTAAAAGCTGCACAATACATAACAGATCCACTATATTAGCTAAAATATCTTTAACAATATTGTGCTTTTGGTTAAGGGAGGAATTACAGAATAGCTGACTTATTGTTTTGCATATCTGCTGAAATCATGAGAAGCATTACCCTCACCTCTCTCAGCAGTGAGGTCAAATTAAGCAGAATAACCGGCAGGAGCGTCTGTGACCACAAATCGGCACCGGGCAGAACAGGCAGGTAGCTAACTACAATACTTGCCATACTATTTTCGGCAAATGTCAGTTGCTCCATCGGGACCTTCTGTCTGTAGCCCTAAGAAATAGGATTTTATCACAACCTGTGAAGGGGCTTATTAAGGCAGACAGAGTCACTTTGTGCTTTATTATTATATTATTACAAAATTATATAAATTATGAAATTATATAAAGTTATTTGCATTTTGAAGTGGGAAATAAGCATTTGATCCCCTACCAACCATTAGGAGTTCTGGCTCCTACAGACCAGTTAGACACTCCTAATCAACTTGCTACCTGCATTATGGACAGCATAGTCATATTTATAAAAGACTCCTGTCCACAGACTCAATTAATCAGTCAGACTCTAACCTCTACAACACGGGCAAGACCAAAGAGCTTTCTAAGGATGTCAGGGACAAGATCCTACACCTGCACAAGGCGGGAATGAGCTACAAAACCATAAGTAAGACGCTGGGTGAGATGGAGACAACTGCTGGTGCAATAGTAAGGAAACGGAAGAAATACAAAATGAGTGTCAATCCACATCGATCTGAAGCTCCGTGCAAAATCTCACCTCATGGGGTATCCAGGAGCCTAAAACTGCATGGGGGAACTTGTTAATGATCTCAAGGTAGCTGGGACCACAGTCACCAAGAAAACCATTGGTAACACATTATGCTGTAATAGATTAAAATCCTGCAGTGCTTGCAAAGTCCCAACACTCAAGAAGGTGACTCTGAGAGTGGGAGAAGGTGCTGTGGTGAGATGAGACAAAAATTGAGCGCTTTGGCATTAACTCAACTCGCCTTGTTTGGAGGAAGAGAAGTGCTGCTGCCTATGAATCAAAGAACACCGTCCCCACTGTCAAGCATGGAGGTGGAAACATTATGTTTTGGGGTGTTTCTCTGCTAAGGTCACAGGACTACTTCACCGCATCAATGGGAGAATGGATGGAACCATGTACCGCAAAATCCTGAGTGACAACCTAATTTCCTCCGCCATGACATTAAAAATGGGTTGTGACTGGGTCTTCCAGCACAACAATGACCCAAAACATACAGCCAAGGCAACAAAGGAGTGGCTTAAAAAGAAGCACATTAAGGTCATGGAGTGGCCTAGCCAGTCTGCAGACCTTAATCCCATAGAAAACTTATGGAGGGAGTTGAAGCTCCGAGTTGCCAAGCGACAGCCTCAAAATCTTAATGATTTAGAGATGATCTGCAAAGAGGAGTGGACCAAAATTCCTCCTGACATGTGCACAAACCTCATCATCAACGACACAAAACGTCTGACTACTGTGCTTGCCAACAAGGGTTTTGCCACCAAGTATTAAGTCTTGTTTGTCAGAGGGATCAAATATTTATTTCTGTCTTAAAATGCAATTAAATTTATATAATTTATACAATGTGATTTTCTGGATTTTATTTTTGATTTTCTATCTCTCAATCTTAAAATTACCCCCCCCCCCTTAAAATTATAGGCTGTTCATGTCTTTGTCAGTGGGAAAACTTTACAAAATCAGCAAGGGATCAAATAATTATTTGTTTCACTGTACATCGATGTGAGTGCACCCTTAAAGGGGTTGTCCACTACTCAGATAGCCTCTTCTCAATTAATATATTTCACCTTGTCGGCATTGTTTCATCACTATTGGTGCCAGGTCTCACGTGATATTATCTCACATGAGCCGTGCATCCAATCAACAGGAGCTTCACTCTCACTTCCTTTAAACATAACTTACATCCAGAAAGAGTTGGAGAGCAGCAGCAGTTCTTTTTAAATTCGTTTATTAAACCATAGACAGGGTATACAACATACAAACTGGCAAATGATGACAATTACTATACAAAGTGTATATGTTTCATATAGCATTAATTTCAAGCAAAATGTGTATACCGGTTGCTTACAGAATAAAACATAATACCAATAATACCAATTAACGTACATTGGTCTGCACAGTATTATTCAGATGATACAGCCTGTCAAACTTCTAAACCATTGCTATAACTACAAAAAACAACAACTATTTGCAGCTTGAGTTCACATAGTTAGTTTTCTATTGTGCGATGTCTCCATCCTACAGAGTAAGATGAGAGGAATTCCACCTCTCCCATATCTTCTCAAATTTACCTGGACACCCTCTGTTTTGGTACAGCGTACGCTCGTATTGTATAATTGAGTTCACCAATTCAATCCAGACCCTAAGGGAGGGACCTGAGCTTCCCATCCACCGCAGCGCCATAAATAACGTCTCCCGTAAAAAAAATCCCCACATAGCGATCCCATGTCCCATCGTCCCACACCCCAAACAGACAAACCAATGGCTCAAGGGGAACAGGAATTTGTATCAGGGAAGTTAATAATGATGTCACCTCCTTCCAATAGTGTGCAGTAATGGGACACTGCCAGATCATGTGGATAAAGTCTGCATCTAATGAGTGACATCTCAGACATTCCGATGATTGGAATCGGCCCATCTTAAAAAGTTGAGTCGGTGTCAAATATGATTGGTTTATAATGTATAGTGGTATCATTCTGTTGTTAATGGACAGAGACACCCTGATTGGTGACTCCAGGATTTCCTCCCACTCCTCTCTCAGTGTATCAGGGATGAGCCTTTCCCACTTCCCTCTAACCGAGCTTATGGTAGATTCCGTCCCTACTGACAGCATGTATGTATATAAAGAGGAGACAAGACCCTGGGGACCCTGCGATTTGAGAATTCCTATCAAGGGTAGAGACGAGATAGCATTATTACCCGCACATCTCATGTGTGATTGAAAGTCTGACCTCAGTTGCAAATATCGGAAGAATTGGGATCTTGGGACATCGTATTTAGCCTGTAGTTGTTCAAAAGATAGTAAGGTATCGTGATCATGCAAATCACTTATCATGGAGACCTTGTAGTGAGTCCAGAATTTGGCGGACGAGTGGTCAAGCAGTACCGGAAGATAACCATTATTCCACAAGGGCATCTCAGCTATAATGTCTCTAAAATCCAATCACCCTCTTAATCTGTTTCCACACTAATCTTGCCAGATGAAGCATGGGCAACAGACGTGGAACATTTATTTTCTCCAATTCCAAAAAACCCAATGGGCAATCAGTACGTGCGGCATGAAGCATATGATTTTCAGAGTTAGGGAGATGATTACTGGGCATCCATCTACTTATAGCCCTGGCCTGTCCAGCCAGATAGTACAGAAAAAAGTCCGGCAGTGCTGCCCCACCCCCCTTTTTAGGCCGTTGTAGGGTGGACAGCTTGAGTTTAGGCCTGGTTTTCCCCCATATAAAAGACGTGATTTGGGAGTTCAAGTTTGTAAAGAATGATCTGGGCACCACCACAGCACTATGTTGGAGGAAGTAGCTGAGCTTAGGGAGTAGTATCATTTTGATTAAGTTAATGCGCCCGGCTACGGACAGCGGGAGTTTGCTCCAGATCGTAAATTTGGCTTTAACCATCTCTAGCAATGGATGTATATTAAGTTGTAGATCAAACGTGCTGCTTTGAGAAATATGAACACCCAGATATTTAACCCCTTCATGACCCAGCCTATTTTGACCTTAATGACCTGGCCATTTTTTGCAATTCTGACCAGTGTCCCTTTATGAGGTAATAACTCTGGAACGCTTCAACGCATCCTAGCGATTCTGAGAATGTTTTTTCGTGACATACTGGGCTTCATGTTAGTGGTAAATTTAGGTCGATAATTTTTGCTTTTATTTGTGAAAAAATCAGAAATTTGGTGAAAATTTTGAAAATCTCGCAATTTTCAAATTTTGAATTTTTATTCTGTTAAACTAGAGAGTTACGTGACACAAAATAGTTACTAACTAACATTTCCCACATGTCTACTTTACATCAGCACAATTTTGGAAGCAAAATATTTTTTTGTTAGGAAGTTATAAGGGTTAAAAGTTGACCAGCGATTTCTCATTTTTACAACAAAATTTACAAAACCATTTTTTTTAGGGACCACCTCACATTTGAAGTCACTTTGAGGTGTCTATATGGCAGAAAATACCCAAAAGTGACACCATTCTAAAAACTGAACCCCTCAAGCTACTCAAAACCACATTCAAGAAGATAACCCTTCAGGTGTTTCACAGCAGCTAAAGCAATGTGGAAGGAAAAAATGGACATTTTAATTTTTCCAACACAAATTTTCTTTCAGCATCAATTTTTTCATTTTCACATGGGCAACAGGATAAAATGGATCCTAAAATTTGTTGGGCAATTTCCCCTGAGTACACCGATACCTCATATGTGGTCATAAACCACTGTTTGGGCGCATGGCAGGGCTCAGAAGAGAAAGAGTGCCATTTGACTTTTTGAATGGAAAATATGCTGGAATATTTAGCGCTTGCCATGTCACGTTTGGAGTCGCTGTGTGCCTAAACAATGGAGCTCCCCCACAAGTGACCCCATTTTGGAAACTAGACCCCCCAAGAAACTTAGAATCATAGAATCATAGAATCGTAGAGTTGGAAGGGACCTCCTGGGCCATCTGGTCCAACCCCCTGCTCAAAGCAGGATTCGCTAAATCATCCCAGTTAGATGTCTGTCCAGCCTCTGTTTGAAGACTTCCATTGAAGGAGAACTCACCACTTCTCGTGGCAGCCTGTTCCACTCATTGATCACTCTAACTGTCAAAAAGTTTTTTCTAATATCTAATCTGTGTCTCCTCCCATTCAGCTTCATCCCATTGCTTCTAGTCTTTCCTTGTGCAAATGAGAATAAAGTTGATCCTTCTACAATGTGACAGCCCTTTAGATATTTGTAGACAGCTATTAAGTCTCCTCTCAGTCTTCTCTTTTGCAAACTAAACATTCCCAAATCCTGCAACCTTTCCTCATAAGACAGGGTTTGCAGACCGGTCACCATTCTGGTCGCTCTTTTCTGAACTTGCTCCAGTTTGTTGATGTCTTTTTTAAAATGTGGTGCCCAAAATTGGACACAATATTCCAGATGAGGTCTGACCAAAGAGGAGTAGAGGGAAATAATTACTTCACGTGATCTAGACTGTATGCTTCTGTTAATACATCCTAGAATTGCATTTGCCTTTTTTGCTGCTGCATCACACTGTTGACTCATATTCAGTCTGTGATCTATTAGTATACCCAAGTCTTTTTCACATGTGCTGTCACTTAGCCCTATTCCTCCCATTCTATATATGCTTTTTCCATTTTTATTGCCCAGATGTAGTACTTTGCATTTCTCCCTGTTAAAAACCATTCTGTTAGTTGCTGCCCACTTCTCCAGTTTATTTAAATCTTTTTGAATCCTCTCTCTCTCTTCTCTAGTATTAGCTATCCCTCCTAGCTTTGTGTCATCAGCAAATTTAATCAGTTTACCCTCAATTCCTTCATCTAAATCGTTGATAAAGATGTTGAACAATACAGGGCCCAGGACAGAGCCCTGTGGTACCCCACTTGAGACATTCTTCCAACTGGATGTGCAGCCATTTACGACCACTCTTTGGGTCCGATCACTAAGCCAGTTATGAATCCACCTAACAGTTGCCTTGTCCATTCCATACTTAGTCATTTTTTCAATAAGGATTGTATGAGAGACTTTGTCAAATGCTTTGCTGAAGTCAAGATATACTATATCTACAGCATTTCCTTGATCCACCCAATCAGTAATACCATCATAGAAGGAAATTAAATTAGTCTGACATGACTTATTAGTTACAAACCCATGCTGACTCTGTTTAATTACTTCATTCTTATCCAGGTATTGACATACATGTTGTTTAATAATTTGTTCAAAGATCTTTCCTGGTATAGAAGTCAGACTCACCGGCCTATAGTTGCCTGGGTCCACCTTCTTCCCCTTTTTGAAGATAGGAACAACATTTGCTCTTCTCCAGTCTTCTGGCACTTCTCCTGTTCTCCAAGAATTTTCAAAGATTATGGAGAGGGGTTCAAAAATTTCTTCTGCTATCTCCTTCAGTACTCTGGGGTGTAATTCATCTGGACCTGGAGACTTGAATACATTTAGGCTAGCTAAGTGTTTCCTCACTATCTTTCTGTTTATAGATATCCTGGATTCTTCTATTCCCTTAATAGGACAGTGAATAACAGTTGATGTTACATTTCCTTTCTGAGAGAAAACAGATGCAAAATAGGAATTTAAAAGTTCAGCCTTCTCAACATCCTGTCTTACCATTTCATCATTTTCATCCTGTAAAAATCCTATAGCATCTTTGACTTTTCTTTTACTTTTGACATATCCCCAAAATCCTTTATTATTGCTTTTGACATCTCTTGCAAGCCTCAATTCATTTTCAGCTTTAGCTAATCTGATTTGTGCCTTGCAGGTTCTGCAGACAGCATTATATTCTTCTTTAGATATGCCTCCTTCTTTCCATTTTATAAACATTTTTTGCTTCCTTTTTAGCATGTGCTTAAGTTCTGTGTTCATCCATCCTGGTTTCCTTAAATGCTTCCTATTCTTCCCTCTTTTCGGAATTGTTAACAACTGTGCTTTGAGAATTTCATTTTTCAAGATTTCCCATCCTTCCTGGACATTTTTGTCTTTAAGGATATCCAGCCATTGGATCCCTCCAATTCTCTTTCTGAATCCCTTAAAATCTGCCTTTCTGAAATCTAACCTTGACGTCTGAGTCTTCACAGGTCTTCCGCCTCTAGTTATCCAAAATTCTAAAATAGCATGGTCGCTACCTCCTAGGGTCCCAGCCACTTTTACCTCCTCAACCATTTCCTCCCTGTTTATAAGGATTAGATCCAAGGTAGCAGTTCCCCTTGTTTTCTCCTTTACCTTTTGGAAGATAAAGTTGTCAGCAAGAGAGGATAAGAATTTCCTTGACCTGTTAGTTTTGCCTGAGAGAGATTCCCAACAAATGTCTGGATAGTTGAAATCTCCCATGACAACTATGTCATATTTTTTGGAGAACTTGGCCATTTGATGCATAAAGAGTTCATCCATATCTTCAGCTTGCACAGGCGGCCTGTAGTAAATGCCTACAATGGTGTCCTTTCCATTGTTCTGTCCTTGTATTCTTACCCAAACAGTTTCCACAGAACTCCCAGTCTCTGAAGCTTCAATCTCTGTGCAGATATACGCATTTCTAACATACAATGCGACACCCCCTCCTCGTTTATCAAGTCTGTTTCTTGCAAATAAGTTGTATCCTTCTAGTCTTGTATTCCAATCATGTGTATTGTCCCACCAAGTTTCAGTGATTCCAATGACATCATATTTCTTTTCCTGTGTTAGTAGTTCCAATTCTCCTTGTTTGTTGCCCATGCTTTGTGCATTAGTATAGAAACATTTTAGTTTGTGATTGGTTTCTCTTTCTCCAATATTTTTTTTAATTAGATTCTTTCGTCTTTGTTCTTCCTTTCCACTTCTAATAGCAGAGTTCTCAGTAGCATTTGTCAGGTGTATGGCTTTTTATATAGATGCATAGTGATCACTTTAAACCCCCAGGTGCTTCTCAAATTGATCCGTAAAAAAAAAATACTTTTTTTTCACAAAAATTATCTTTTAGCCTCAGTTTTTTCATTTTCACATGGGCAACAGGATAAAATGGATCCTAAAATTTGTTGGGCAATTTCTTCTGAATACATCAATACCTCATATGTGGTCATAAACCACTGTTTGGGTGCACGGCAGGGCTCGGAATGGAAGGAGCGCCATTTGACTTTTTGAATGGAAAATTAGCTCCAATCGTTATCGGACACCATGTCGCGTTTGGAGAGCCCCTGTGTGCCTAAACATTGGAGCTCCCCCACAAGTGACACCATTTTGGAAACTAGACCCCTTAAGGAACTTATCTAGATGTGTAGTGAGCACTTTGAACCCCCAAGTGCTTCGCAAAAGTTTATAACATAGAGCAGTGAAAATAAAAAATCATTTTTTTTCCTCAAAAATAATTTTTTAGCACGCTATTTTTTATTTTCACAAGGGTAACAGGAGAAATTGGACCACAAAAGTTGTTGTCCAGATTGTCCTGAGTACGCTGGTACCCCATATGTGGGGGGGGCACTGTTTGGGTGCACGGCAGGGCGCAGAAGGGAATGAGCGCCATTTGACTTTTTGAAATGAAAATTAGCTCCAATCGTTAGCGGACACCATGTCGTGTTTGGAGATCCCCTGTGTGCCTAAACTTTGGAGCTCCCCCACAAATTACCCCATTTTGGAAACTAGACCCCCTAAGAAACTTAGCTAGATGCATAGTGAGCACTTTGAACCCCCAGGTGATTTACAGAAGTTTATAATGCAGAGCAGTGAAAATAAAAAATCTTTTTTTTTCCTAAAAAAAATTTTTTTTGTCGGCAATTTTTTATTTTCACAAGGGTACCAGGATACATTGGACCCCAAAAGTTATTGTCCAGTTTGTCCTGAGTACGCTTGTACCCCATATGTGGGGGGGGACCACTGTTTGGGCACACGTTGGGGCTCAGCAGGGAAGTAGTGACATTTTGAAATGCTGACTTTGATGGAATGGTCTGCGGGCATCATGTTACATTTGCTGAGCCCCTGTGTGCCTAAGCAGTAGAAACCCCCCACAAGTTACCCCATTTTGGAAACTAGAGCACCTTGAACCCCCAAGTGCTTCACAGAAGTTTATAACACAGAGCCGTGAAAATAAAAAATCATTTTTTTTCCCTCAAAAAAAAAAGATTTTTAGCCCACAATTTTTTTTTTACAAGGGTAACAGGATAAAATGGACCCCAAAAGTTGTTGTCCAGTTTGTCCTGAGAATGCTGGTATCCCATATGTGTGGGGGAACCATTGTTTGGGCACACGTCAGGGCTCGAATGGAAGTAGTGACGTTTTGAAATGCAGACTTTGATGGAATAGTCTGCGGTCGTCATTACGTTTGCAGAGCCCCTGATGTGCCTAAACAGTAGAAACCCCCCACAAGTGACCCCATTTTGGAAACTAGACCATCCAAGGAACTTATGTAGATGTATGGTGAGCACTTTCAACCCCCAAGTGCTTCACAGAAGTTTATAATGCAGAGACGTGAAAATGAAAAAAACATTTTTTTTCCACAAAAATAATATTTTAGCCCTCAATTTTTTATTTTCCCAAGGGTAACAGGAGAAATTAGTCCCCAAAAGTTGTTGTGCAATTTTTCCTGAGTACGCTGATACCCCATATGTGGGGGTAAACCACTGTTTGGGCACACGTCGGGGCTTGGAAGGGAGGGAGCACCGTTTGACTTTTTGAACGCAAAATTGGCTGGAATCAATGGTTGCACCATATCGCGTTTGGAGACCCCCTGATGTGCCTAAACAGTGGAAACCCCATAATTCTAACTCCAACCCTAACCCCAACACACCCCTAACCACAACCCTAACCCCAACACATCCCTAACCCTAATCCCAACCCTAACCATAACCCTAACCCCAACACACCCCTAACCCTATCCGTAACTCTAATTCCAACCCTAACCCTAATTCCAACCCTAACCATAACCCTAACCCCAACACACCCCTAACCCCAACACTAACCATAACACTAACCACAAGCCTAACCCTAATTCTAACCCTAACTCTAATTCTAACCCTAATTCCAACCCTAACCCTAATTCCAACCCTAACCCTCTTTCCAACCCTAACCCTCTTTCCAACCCTAACCCTAACCCTCTTTCCAACCCTAACCCTAACCCTCTTTCCAACCCTAACTCTAACCCTAATGGAAAAATAAAAATTAAAATATATTCTTTATTTTATTAGTTATGCCTACCTATGGGGGTGATAATTGGGGGGTTCATTTACTTTTTATTTCATTTTGATCACTGTGAGAGTGATCAAAATGAAATAATGGAATCTGCAGCCGGCAGATTCGGGCGGGCGCACTGCGCATGGGCCCGCCATTTTCCAAGATGGCGGCGCCCATGAACCGGACCCGCCGGACACCGGGAGCGACAGGGGGACATAGAAGGTGCTGGGGGCGGTGAGAGTGGGTGAGGGGGTTATCGGAAGCTGGCGGGGAGCGGAGGGAATGGGAGGGGGGGCAGATGATGACAGCGGCGGCAGATCGCCGCTGTCATTCAGTGGCGGGGGGCGATCGCCGGTTGGGGGGGTCGAATCGGTGTTTCCAGCCATGTCCGATGCTACTGCAGCATCGGCCATGGCTGGATTGTAATATTTCATCAATTTTCATTGATGAAATATTACTATCGCTCTGATTGGCTGTTTCACTTTTAACAGCCAATCAGAGCGATCGTAGCCACGTGGGGGCGAAGCCACGCCCCCTGTGGTGAATTACAAAGCCCCCTGTATCTGCGGGTCATGTGACCTTTCATTGACCCCGGTCACCCGACCCGCAGGGGGGCTTTGAATTCATGACACAGGGTATGCGTCATAGGTCGGATTGGCACCGACTTTCATGACGCATACGCTGTGTCACAGGTCGGGAACCGGTTAAAGTGCGGTACAATAGGCAGCAAGGCGAGAGTCTCAAGTCGTGGCATCGGGGTATGAGAAAGAGGCATCAGAGCAGATTTCTTCCAATTTATATACAATCCGGAATATTTACTGAACTTGTTTATAGTAGTGATCACTCCTGCCAGTGTCTCTTCCGCTCTATCCATAAATATCACCATGTCGTCAGCATATAGGCCTATGGTGTCTACCCGATCTGCTATTTCTATGCCCATAATATTAGGGGAAGATCTTATGCGAATTGCCAATGCCTCTATCGTAAGAGCAAGGAGGGCCAGGGAAAGGGGACACCCCTGACGGGTCCCCCTGTGTAGAGAAAAGGGCTCAGATATGGAACTATTTACGATGACATGGGCTTTAGGTTTCATATATAATATATTAACTCATTTTAGGAATCTATCTCCAAATCCATATTTCTGTAAACATGCATGGAGGAAGGGCCACTCAAGGGAATCGAAGGCCTTAGCTGCATCCAGCGATGCCAATGCCCATTTATTGTCCGGCACCAGGGAGCTGTATTGGACCATCGATTGGACTTGTCTAATATTAATGGAAGTGCTTTTTCCAGGCATAAAGCCAGTTTGATCTGGGTGTATAAGTTCCAAAATGATTGAATTCAGCCTGGTGGCCAAGAGTTTCGTAAAAATCTTATAATCCACATTTACTAGAGATATGGGGCGATAAGATCCACAATCTAAAGGGTCCTTCCCCTCCTTCTTAAGCACTATTATATTAGCTTCGTAAAAGGACTCCGGCATGGCCCCACCCTCCCAGATCCCCCAAAACACCAACAACAAGAGTGGCGCCAATATCTCCCGGTATTTCCTGTATAGCTCAATGGGAAACCCATCCAGTCCAGGGGCCTTCCCAGAGGCCTCGAAAGTGAATTCAGCGTCCATAAAGGCCCGCTGGGAATTATTTAATGTGGGGAATGTTATATCCGACAGGTAGTCTAGACACCCCTCGCTATCAACGTAATTTTTAGAGTTGTACTATGAACTATAATAATCATGAAAGCAACCCATTATTTCTTCTGTGGAGGATACCAATGTACCGTTTGAATTGCGGATCTGTAGTATTGTATTGGTTGCATTGTGCTGACGCACCAAATAGGCCAAAAATTTAATAGATTGATTCCCTAATTCAAAATAGGATTGGCGAGTAAAAAGTAGTTTACGTTTGGATTTAGTGTCTATGTGTTGAGTATATAATCTTTGGGCAGTCAGCCACTCCACTCTATTGCCACTAGTTTGATCAGATATATAAGCGGCCTCTGAATCTTTTAAACGTTGCTCCATCTCGTCATCCTCCCTCGATGTCACCCGTTTAATGTAAGAAATCGTAGAGGATAAACAACCCCTCAGGTATGCCTTAAGGGTGTCCCAGAATAAGTTGACATTTCAAGGCTCGGGGTGGGAGGAGATGAAGCTATGTAACTGGTCAATTGTTCTATCGGGTGACCACCAATTTCAGCCAGAAAGGGTTCAATTTCCATGTTATCTTGTTATTTGGCGGTCCATATTTAAGTTTAAGAATGACTGGACTGTTGTCTGAAAATCCCCTACTACCATGCTCAATGTTATCGACCCACATTGCCAGACCGCTGGAAGCAAAGATGTAATCTATGCGAGATAAGGAACGCTTAGTGGACGAATGGCAAGTATATTCCCTCATCTCAGGGTGACGCGTTAGCAGCAGCAGTTCTTGTTACTTCTGGCTGTCTGTTTCACCCAAAATAAGTGAAAGTGAAGTGATCCATGAAGTAATCCCTGGTGTGTTCCCCCTGTGCACTCTGTCTCTAACCCTTTTGTGCTGTCTTCTCCTCCTGTGCGCTGTCATCCCTCTTTGCGCTGTCCCCCATCCCTATGCTGTCTTCTCCTGTGCGCTGTCCCCCCTCCCTGCACTGTCTACTCTTCCTGTGCGCTGTCCCCCTCCTTGCACTCTTTTCCTGTGTGCTGTTCCCCCTCCCTTCGATGTCCCGCCTCCCTGAGCTGTCTTCCCCTATGCACTGTCCCCCCTCCCTGCGATGATTTCTCCTGTACGCTGTCCTCCCCCTGGCTCTCTTCTCATCCTGTGCGCTGTCCCCCCTCCCTGCACTGTCTTCTCCTCCTGCATGCTGTTCCCCCTTCCTGCGCCGTCTTCTACTCCTGCGTGCTGTCCCCCCTCCCTGCACTTTCTTCTCCTCTTGGGCACGTCTTTTCCTCTTGTGTGCTGTCTTCTCCTCCTGTGCACTGTCCCCCCTCCATGCGCTGTCTTCTCCTCCTGTGCACTGTCCCCCCTCCATGTGCTGTCTTCTCCTCCTGTGCACTGTCTCCCTTCCCTGCAGTCTGATCCTCCTATGCGCTGTCACCTCCTCCTTGGCGCTGTCCCTCCTCCCTGGCTGTCTTCTCCTGTGCGCTGTCCCTCCTCCTGTGCGCTGTCTTCTCCTCCTGTGCGCTGTCCCTCCTCCCTGGCTGTCTTCTCCTGTGCGCTGTCCCTCCTCCTGTGCGCTGTCTTCTCCTCCTGTGCGCTGTCCCTCCTCCCTGGCTGTCTTCTCCTGCAGGCTGTTCCCCCTTCCTGAGCTGTCTTCTCCTCCTACACGCTGTCCCCCCTCCCTAAGCTGTCTTCATCTTGTGCGCTGTCTTTTCCTCTTGTGCGCCATCTTCTCCTGTGCGACGTCTCACGCTGTCCCCCCTCCCTAAGCTGTCCTCATCTTGTGCGCTGTCTTTTCCTCTTGTGCGCCATCTTCTCCTGTGCGACGTCTTCTCCTCCTTGACGCTGTCCCCCTCCCTGGCTGTCTTCCTCTCCTGTGCACTGTCCCCCCTCCATGCGCTGTCTCCCTTCCCTGCAGTCTGCTCCTCCTGTGCGCTGTCCCCCCTCCCCCCTCCCTGCACTGTGTTCTCCTCCTGTGTGCTGTCTCTCTTTCCTGCAGTCCGCTCCTCCTGTGCACCATCTCCCCTCCCTGGCTGTCTTCTCTTGTGCACCGTCCCCCCTCCGTAGCTCTCTTCTTCTCCTGTGTGCTGTCCCCTCCTCCTGTGCGCTGTCCATCCTCCTGTGCGCTGTCTTCTCCTCCTGTGCGCTGTCTTCTCCTCCTGTGCGCTGTCTCCCTTCCCTGCAGTCTTCTCCTCCTGTGCGCTGTCCCTCCTCCTGTGCGCTGTCTTCTCCTCCTGTGCGCTGTCTCCCTTCCCTGCAGTCTTCTCCTCCTGTACGCTGTCCCTCCTCCTTGGATGTCTTCTCCTGTGCAGTGCCTTCTCCCTGCGTGAGCTGTGCTTTAATAAGTGGGCATGAGGGACATGCAGCAGTGATGAGCCTTCTGATCCCATCACCCATCTTATCTGCTCAGCCGATCCTTCTTCATGTTCCCGCCGGCATTTGGGTCATCTCACGTCACTGCTATGCACCTTGCTGACGTCAGCTCTCAGCAAATAGCAGTGATTTTTAATGGCTACAGTGCTGACCAATCACAGGCTGCTAGCTTATGTGCACATCATTTGATAGGTTGGGGGGTCATTAAATGTCAATGTTATGCACCGGTGGGTCGGGGTACTTGTTACTGGGCCGGTGTCAGGGGGATGTGTCCCAGCAGCGGTGACCCGGTCAGTGGCCCTGGGTGCCCAAGTAATGGAGGGGAATGTAGTGGTTTGAATGTAGTTAGATGAATAGTTCGTGACACCACCTGTGGTGCTCGGCAAGTGAGGTGTTAGGCCGACGCTGCATGCAGATCCTCTGGGACAGATGGTGTGGTGCAGCAATGGTGTTATAGCCCTCCACAGGCAGGGCTGTTGTCCCAGGGCAGAGTAGGTGAAGTGACACTTAGATGGTGTAGTGTCCGGCGCAGGGGATGTAGCAGTGCCAGGCAGGCGGACGCAGGAAGGAATGGAGGATACCAGGGCATGTAGTTCCAAAGCTTTACTCACAGTCTGTAGTGCCCGCTTCCGTACCGTGTCCTCCAGGCAAGATGGAATGCTCCCTTCCACGCTCCGCCAACTTATGTGCCTTTTCTGAACGTCTCCTCTATAGCGCCTTTAAGTGTGAAGATCTCCTAGTACTGAGTTACACTGGTGTTCCTCCTGACAGATGTTCCCAAGAACTCTACTTGTACGGCAGACAGCTGTAGCCTGCTTCGGGGACTCTCTACTCCTGAGTCCCAGCTCTCTATCCGTGTTGCTGTTGTGCCCCCAAGTCTTAGATGGGAGTAGTGCATTTACAGCCCACTACTCCACCGGTGTCTGCTGCAGAACCATCAGTGTTCATACAACCTCGGGGACCGGGCTCCGGCCTTGCGCTTAGAATTTCTAGGCAGGGTTCTCTCCTAACCCACGTCCTCTCTGTTCTCTTTACTCCTTCATTCCGTACTAATCTCTCTCTCTCTTATGGAACTTCAGGTTACAGTTCAATGTCTTTCTCCTTCTTTCCTTTCCTGTGCCAGATGGCTCAGGTCACTGAGGCAGCTGCAGCACTCCTTCCTCCTTCCCTTCTTCCAGGGATCTCCACTCCTCTCCGAGTGGCTTCCTTACTCACTGACCTCCTGTCAGACTCTCCTACTGACTGACCTGCTGACTGACCTGTAATCCTAAACCTTCTCACTCTTTTATATGTATTCTCAACTCCACCTACCTCCCAGCACGTTTAGTGTTCCAAGCAGGGAACCACCAAAGGTGCTCTGCCTCTCTCTAGGCAAGGAGCCTCAATGTGGTTATGCTGAACTACTCTGTTGTGTGGGGTGCGAGTGTTGGAGCGTGGAAAAGAGTTCCCACCTTACCTGGATGGTGGGGCACTACAACTTAGGAGAAGGTGCAGTACCTCTGTGGCGACTGAGCCTCAGGGGCACCACACCGGGAGCTGACATCAGCGTGATGCATAGCAATAACGTCTGATGGCCCAAATGCTGGCGGCCCTCTTAATACCTGTGTGGCTGCGGTTTCTGATAGGCCCGTGGTCAGATATAGGGTGGGCCCAAGGTTACTAGGGAGCCATGTCTATGTCCAGCATGTGGGCCCACGAGGATCTGTGGCCCACCGGGGGATTATCCGATGTCCCGGCAGGCCACTCCAACCCTATCCCCATGTGTCACCTTCTTCTCCCATATATTTTCATCCTGCCCCCATTTGTCTGTCCCCATATTGCGGCTTGTAGTACAAAAAAAAAAAAAAGAGTTCCTCCTCACCCAGTGTCGTCCTCTGCCTTCCTCCTCACCCGGACGTGATCCAGCGTCGTCGTCCTCCTTCCTCCTCACCTGGCCGCAGTCCAGCATTGTCCTCATTCTTCCTCCTCACCCGGCCACTGTCCAGCGTCATCCTCCTCCTTCCTCCTCACCCAGCCGCAGTCCAGCAGCGTCCTCCTCACCCGGCCGCGATGCAGCATTGTCCTCCTCCTTCTTGCTCTCCCGGCCGCGGTCCAGCGTCGTGCTCCTCCTTCCTCCTCACATGGCTGTGGTCCAACGTCGTCCTCCTCCTTCCTCTTCACCCGGCCGCGGTCCATAGTTATCCTCCTCACCCGGCCATGGTCCAGCGTCATCCTCCTCACCTGGCCGCGATCCAGCGTCATCCTCCTCCTTCCTGCTCACCCGGCCACGGTCTAGCATCGTCCTCCTCCTCACCCGGCCGCAGTCCAGCGTCGTCCTCCTTCCTCACCCGGCCGCGGTCCAGCGTTGTCCTCTTCCTTCGGCTGGAGTCACACTTCTATGTGACTCGCATCCCATCACCAGGCACAATTACCCGCTCTCGTGGACAGGAGCATGTTAGCTGCATGTATTTTGCAGCTCAAGCTCTTGTCAAGAGAGTGGGCGGTCGTCATAGGCAGCGCATGACTAACGTTATACGCTGGCGACCCACGCAATCACGTCAGCAGCCAGTCTCTGATTGGCTGACTGCTATTATCTATTCCAGGGCTAGCAGGAAACAATGCTTTTCAGCTGAACGCGGGTCCTCACGTTCAGATGAATACATAACCTGCTGAATCTTGTCCCTGGGGGCCCCATGAGCAGGGGCAAAAAAGAGGGGCCATTCCAGGATCACAGAGCCCCATACACCACCCT
Organism: Dendrobates tinctorius; assembly: GCF_039654945.1. Classification (NCBI taxonomy): domain Eukaryota; kingdom Metazoa; phylum Chordata; class Amphibia; order Anura; family Dendrobatidae; genus Dendrobates; species Dendrobates tinctorius. Next base: position 7,716,385 of record NW_027361688.1, read on the forward strand.
GCCTGCAGGCACAGGGTCTGCCCTGAGACTGCCACTCTCTGCCCTGAGACTGCAGTGATTGCCCTGAGACTGCAGTGACTCACTGACCTGAGAGACTGCCCTGACACTGCCCTGAGAGACTGCTCCTGACTGCACTGTGAGACTGCCCCGGCACTGTCAGGGCCCGCAATCAACCTCCATTGCTCTCCTCTCCTGCAGAACCTAGTTGCTGCTGGGCCAAATTATTACCTCAGGTTGCAGGGGAAGTTTTTGCTGTGGCGATGTGGAAATGAGCTGGGGTCACATGTGAGGATTCTTCCCAGGTAGCAGAGGCAGGCAAAGGGGGCGTGGCCATAACAAAGAGGGGGCTTGGCCTGCAGCAGAGAGGCTATTGAAGGCATCTTGAGCATGTATGGCCAGCATCAATGTGGAGTGGCCAGTATAGTGGGGGTGTGGCCTCCACTGAGCGAGAACATGTAAGTGTGCATAGGGGGTGTGGCCAGCATGAAGTGGGGGTGGAGCCGGTAAAAGAGGGGGGGCGTGGCCGGCATCCAGAGCTACATGGATGCATCGAGGGGGGGTGGCGGCTGATTCTCAGTGCCACAGGTGTATCTAGGCTTTCTGGCACCCGGGGCAAAAATTCAGTTTGACGCGCCTCCCATGTACATATGCGATATGCACACTTAGTCATGTACCTGTTCTGTCCCCACTTAATGGCGATTAAAGGTATGCAGACATGTAAGTGAGAGAATTTCCTACCTTTGTGTATCCAATAAGCGAGGCAGACATGACCCTTAGCAGCTTCTCAGATAAGCATACACGCGTTGTGATGAAGAACAATGTTGGTTTATTCCGTAGATAACGATTCAAACATTACACTGAGTCTCTTGCATGGAGCTTGTCTCTGGAGTCGCTACTTGCGGGTCAAAAGACTTTGCTTCCTCAGCTCATGAGGGAGAACAGTTCTCTCAGGTAAGATGTCTGCCGATGACTGAGCAAACAGGAAGAGAAAAGGCTGAAGAGAAGCCCCTCCCCATAGGCTGAACAAGGAAAGACCGAGGAACTAAATGGTCTGGCCAGTAGATGGCAGCAGAGACAAGCGAAAAAACATAAATACATTTCTTTAACTAGAAACATGCATGGAACAGCACACTCCCCGTCTGGAATTCACTATGGGGATTCCACTATTGTCCATAATAATAATAAACCTAAAAGAAAGGGCATGTTAAATGCAACAATTAAAGTTCAAAAAATCAGAAAAACGGCCAAACTTCGGGTGCAGAACGCTCATCCCGTAGTGGCGCTCTCGATAGGCAGTAAGAGGACGAGTTCATGGATTGGCCTCGCAAAGATCTTCGTCTCACCCTTCCTAAAGACCCTCAGCTCCACCTTCCGCACGTTGCCGTCCTGGCTAGGCAGTGTCCTGGTAACAAGTCCCAGAGGCCAGTCAGTCCTTTCATGATGATGACGGATCAGTAAGACTGTAACGTGGTGTTTGTTGGGAATGATGAGAGGATTTTGCTCTGCGACACCGAAACGAGCCTGGCTTAAACGACCGCCAACCCTCAGTAAGCCGAAGCTGTCCATTACTGGGTTTAAATTGGCGAGGGGGCTTCTTAATGGAATCTGCTGTTTGTTATTTAAGCACTTCCATTCGGTGGCGAATTCGCTCTGTTGGAGGTGGCGTATAATGAGGGACTCACTACGGGAGATATCCTCAGCAGAAAGAGGTCTGTGGCATACATGCCAGCGATGACAGTCCTTGTCTTTAAAGTCTGCACGATAACATCTGGCGATGTGCACTAACCTGGCAACAGTCCTGACGAGTCTTAACCAGCTGGAGAAACGTTCAAAACGTTGGCAGCCGAGGTTGGATGTTTTCTCAGCACTGGTGGTCAGGGTATGGACCTCAGTTCGGACATCTGGATCGTTGTCTGGATCTAGGATGCTGAAGTCTTCCTGGACACCTTCTTCTGACTGTCTCAGCAGGAACTCTGGACCTGTAAGCCAAGAAGAGTTAACGAAAGAAGATATAGACATGGGTCTGGTTGCAAGATCTGCTGGATTCAGCTCCGATGGTACGTAACGCCATTGTTCCGGTTTGGAGGATCTCCTGATCCTTTCGATGCGGTTACTGACATACACGTAGAATCGTCTCAATGTATTGTAGATGTAACCCAAAACGACCTTGCTGTCGGTGTAGAATTGGACCTCATCTATTTCGATACACAGTTCTTGTAGTATGAAGTCAGCAATTTCCACTGCCAAGACGGCTCCACAGAGTTCGAGTCTGGGAATGGTGTGGTCGGGCTTCGGGGCTAGCTTCGCCTTGCCGAACACCAATCCGACGTAGCTTTGCCCGCTGGCGTCCATCACCTTCAGGTATGCAACCGCCGCTATGGCTTCTGTGGAGGCGTCTGAAAAGACGTGGAGTTCTTTCCTTCCGCTAGAGGCAAGGGAGATTTTGGTGTAGCATCTCGGGATGTGAATATTGTTCAATCCGCACAACGACTGTTTCCAAGTTTCCCATTTTTTCTCTTTGTCGGAGGGGAGCGGGGTATCCCAATCCTTGACAGTTTCAGATAGTTGTCTCAACAAGGATTTGCCTTGTATGGTGATGGGCGCCACGAACCCCAGCGGGTCAAATAAGCTGTTCACTATGGAGAGGACACCACGTTTTGTGAACGGTTTGTCCGAGCAATTCACTTGAAACCCGAAGGAGTCGGCTGCGAGATCCCATCTGATGCCTAGGCTCCTCTGCACGGGTGGGCTGTCTAGCCCCAAGTCAATGTCCTTGAATCCAGGGGCGTGATCACCCGAATCAAAGGCTCTCATTACGGTCGGGCTGTTTGAAGCGATTTTATGAAGCCTGAGCCTTGCCTGGGCCAGCATACCTTGGGTCCTCTTGAGCAAATCAATGGCTGCTTCTTCAGTGGGCAGTGATTTGAGCCCGTCGTCTACATAGAAGTCTCTTTCAACGAAGTCTCTTGCGTCTGTGCCATACTCAGACTCTCCCTCTGATGCGGTCCTTCGGAGACCGTAGGTTGCTACTGCGGGTGAAGGGCTGTTCCCGAAGACATGGACTCTCATTCGGTATTCCACCATCTCTTTGTTGGTGTCGTTGTCCTTGAACCACAGGAATCTGAGGAAGTTCCGGTGGTCCTCCCTGACTAGGAAACAGTGGAACATCTGTTCGATATCGGCAGTGATGGCGACGAGTTCTTTCCTGAACCTCAGCAACACTCCTACTAAGTTGTTCGTCAGGTTGGGACCTGTGAGGAGGACATCGTTGAGTGATACGCCTCCATGTTTGGCGCTGGAGTCAAAGACAACCCTGATTTGGTTCGGTTTCCATGGGTGGTAGACACCAAATGAAGGCAGATACCAGCACTCTTCGTTCTTCTTCACGGGAGGAGCGGGTTCCGCGTGGTTGTTGCGAAATATTCTGTCCATAAAGGCGACAATATGCTCCCTCATTTCAGGTTTGTGGTTCATTGAACGTTGAAGAGAGTTGAATCTGTTCTGAGCTTGGTCTCGGTTGTTTGGCAGTCTTACCCTGGTGGATCGGAAGGGTAATGGAGAGACCCAGTGGTCGGTTTTGTCCTTAGAGAACTCACGGTCCATTATGTCGATTAATTCTCTGTCCTCCACTGACAAGGCTACTTTATCGTCGTCCTTGGTGATGTGAAAGACTGATCTTCCTAAGTTGTCGGTACGCAGAGAAGAAGCGATGTCAGGCAGCTGTATTGAGTCTGGGGGCTTCTCTTTCACTTCATAGTGATGAGGACATGGCCTTAGGCAGGTTGTGCGTCCGTCTCCATGGACGTAGGTCCTGAAGGAGTCGATTTCTGATCGATCAACGCACACGTTTCCTATGACTACCCATCCGAGGTCCAGTCTCTGGGCGTATGGTGCGTAGTCAGGTCCGTTGCACTGTTGTCGCACCTTGTGTACCCTCAGGTTGTCTCTGCCGAGCAGGAGTAGAATCTCCGCGTTGTTGTCCATAGGTGGGATGACGCTTGCGAGGTGCTTCAGGTGCGGCTGATGAAGTACAGCTTCTGGGGTAGGAATTTCACTCCTATGGCTGGGTATTTGGTCACATTCAACTAGCGTTGGCAGAGGTATTTCAGTCTTCCCGTTGATAGGAGAAGCGATGAATCCCTGGGCTCTTCTGCCGCTAGTCTCTATGCGGCCTGAGCAGGTGTTCAAGGTGTAGGGCTCTGATGGTCCACTAATTCCGAAGGCTTCAAAGAATTTGGCTCCTGCCAGGGACCGGTTGCTTTGGTCGTCTATGATGGCATACACCTTCATTGCCTTTTCTGCATGTCCTTCGGGGTAAACCTTGATGAGGCATATTCGGGCGCAACATTTCTCCATGCGGCCCTCTCCACATACTTCTGAGCATGAGCAGGAGACAGTTGTGGCGGTGTCGGTCTGATTCTGTGGCTCCCCGCCATGACTTGGAGCGGGAGCAGTGGCGACTGCAGCCGGTGTGTCTCTAGCTATTCGGGTTGAGTGCATGGCTGAAACATGCTTTTCGCTGTGGCACTCCCCACACTTGACTGTGGATTTGCAGTCCTTGGCCATGTGCTCAAGTGATGCGCAGCATTTGAAGCAAACCCCGAGCTCTGTGAGGATCTCCTTGCGCTCCTGTAGGGTTTTGGATCTAAACCCTTTGCACTTGGTCAACGAGTGTGGCTTCTTGTGGATGGGACATTCACGATTAAAGGATTTATCTCGTGATGAGACGATGTTCTGTTCGTCTGTGGGCGTTGCAGGTGACGGTAGCTCGGTCTTCCTAACACTCACAGCTCTCTTAGTGTCTCTGCGTTTGTATGTGGTGTTTTCATACCTTGGCGCAGGAGTTGGTGCGGCTGTCGAAGCGTTGGACTCTAGGAAGTCAAGGCTGGGGTCATTCCTCATCTGGGCCTGTTCATCGATGAACCTGCAGAAGTGGATGAATGGAGGGAAGGTAACGTCGTTCACTCCTTTGTATCTTGATACTGACATTGCCCACTTTTCCTGCAGGCTGTATGGCAGCTTCACCACGATCGGGTTTACTCCATGGGCTGAATCCAGATAGCACAGCCCAGACAGACGAGGGTCTCTTTTGGCGAGCTCCAGCTCCATTAGCAGGTCACTTAGGTCTTGCAGCTTGTGGACGTCTTTAAGGTTGATCTTTTGGAAATCCTGCAGTCTCTTGAATAGGGCTTTCTCTATTGCCTCTGCGCTGCCAAAGGTGCGTTCCAACCTTTGCCATGCGGCAGCGAGACCTGCTTCTGCTTGTCCCACGTGGACCGCTCTGAGGCTCCTGACGCGGGTTGAAGAGCTTGGACCTAACCACTTTATCAGGAGGTCAAGTTCCTGTTCTTCAGTTAGGTTGAGATTGGCGATGGCTGCCTTAAAGGTTGCTTTCCAGGCCCTGTAGCTCTCTGCACGATCATCAAACTTCGTAAGACTGGTGTTGATTAGCTCTCTGCTCACCATGAACCTGGCGAACTCGGACATATCCGACTTCTCACCACTCGTTGCCACGACGACTCGTGATGCCCCTGGGGCGTATGGGCCGCCTGGTGTGAATGGATGAGCTGTTCCCGGATAGAATGATGTTGCTGCAGGGTTGAGCTGTGGTTTAGCCCTTGAAGAATCTGACGAATACCGCTTGAGTTGTAAAGGTGGGTCAGGAAACACTTGGTTGCCATCTTGTGGTGACTGTGTTTGAGAAGGTATCTCTGGGAGTACGTTGGAGGTTTTGTTGTCGTCGACTTGGACGGTACTGTAGACCGGGGTTGCTACAGGTAGCTGGTTTAGTACATAGTCTTTCGTGCGATTGACTGGATCGTCTGATTCCAGTGGTGGCAAGTTAGCTGCATCAGGACCTTGGATCAACGCCTGCTCAAGTAGTCTCACTTTAGCTAATGCGACCTCCTCTTCCATCTGTGACCGAAGAATCTTCAGCTGAGCCTCCGCTTCTGCTTCTGCTCTCTTGGCTTCCACTTCTGCCCTTTTTGCTTCCACTTCTGCTCTCTTGGCTTCCACTTCTGCCCTTTTTGCTTCCATGTCTGCTTCTGCCCTTTTTGCCTCTGCCTTAGCTTCTCTCTCAGTGAAAGAACGTCTCACTCTGGATTCCTCTGCCTTTATGCGGGCCTCTAGTATCCTGTCGCTCATGGTTGAACTTCTTGAGGACGATGCCCTGGATGACCGAGAGGAACGTTTAGATGAAGTCGATCGGTGTGACCTGGTTTCTTGCAGGTGAGAGATACGGTGTTCAGCCTTGTTTATGGCATGTTGGACCTTGGCGTCTCTCTCCTTGTCCGTCTCTAGCGCCTCACTGAGGTCTGGAAGAGCTTCATCAGAATTAAAATCTTTTAGAAGAGCGATGTACTTTGCTGATAGTCTCTTGTACCTTTCATGGGCGGTGTTCAGCCGCTCCATGACGGATTGCAAGCTTGCGGCGTTGCCTGATGAGGATTCGAGTCTTGACATATAAGAGGTGACGCATTCCCACTGTTCTTCCAGGTGATCACATAGCTCATCTTTCATATTGTGATAGTTTTCAAGCACCTTTATAGTTGGTTTGGCAGAACGTTTTGGTCGGGTGACTTGGTCTGCTTGAGATGTAGGGTCTGCCTCCTGGGCTTCATCGTGGACGGTATCAGGTTGTATTTGCACTGTTTCAGCAGTAGGGACCTGTCCGAGGTCTTTTTCGGCCATTTTGAATAAAGGTGTACTGTCTCTTTAAAAAATTCAACTTTTGAATCGGGGTCCGAAAATCGCTGTGCGGCTCTGCGGGAGGTCCCGGATGAGATTCCCAGAGTGGCTTTGGCGAACTTGGGGGTTCGCGGATCGCTAATGCGCGGTAATGAGGTATGGAGTACTGCAGGCCTTTAGGAGCGATGTGGCCAGAAGGAAACAGCAGGTGCATAGACAGTCCTCATTAACAGTACGAGCAGAGTTATTGCAAGATGTGGCAGGTGGTGGAGCTACTTCTAGGCTTGTCCAGACGTGCACTGCTGCAGGCAGACTGGTGTGCGAGGCTTGTTGCTGGGCAGATTACACATAGGGAGACGGGGCAGATGGAGATCTGTAGCTGGGGTGCTGGGCTATAAGGAGGTTTTCTAGCTGCTTATGAGCTTTAAAAGTAGTCTTCTGACTTGTATGGGCCGGCAAGCTAGTCTTTTGACTGTTCTGTCCCCACTTAATGGCGATTAAAGGTATGCAGACATGTAAGTGAGAGAAGTTCCTACCTTTGTGTATCCAATAAGCGAGGCAGACATGACCCTTAGCAGCTTCTCAGATAAGCATACACGCGTTGTGATGAAGAACAATGTTGGTTTATTCCGTAGATAACGATTCAAACATTACACTGAGTCTCTTGCATGGAGCTTGTCTCTGGAGTCGCTACTTGCGGGTCAAAAGACTTTGCTTCCTCAGCTCATGAGGGAGAACAGTTCTCTCAGGTAAGATGTCTGCCGATGACTGAGCAAACAGGAAGAGAAAAGGCTGAAGAGAAGCCCCTCCCCATAGGCTGAACAAGGAAAGACCGAGGAACTAAATGGTCTGGCCAGTAGATGGCAGCAGAGACAAGCGAAAAAACATAAATACATTTCTTTAACTAGAAACATGCATGGAACAGCACAGTACCGACGAGCTGCTCCTCCAATGCTCTCAATGATCAGTGAAAAACTGAGAGAAGCAGGAAGAGAAGCTCGTTGTCACAGGACCATAAGTATGAAAGTCGCTTATGAATGAAGTGTCCATGTGATGACTACTGGAACCTGCAGAGCTGAATCCTGACAGTGCAGGTTTCTGAATTCTCACAATGAATGCACTGCACACTTTTAGGATTCTCCCTTGCCGGTGGACGGTCATGTCAGCACAAGTATGTGATATGTATACTTCTGGCCACATTCCGACTAGACGTGCCTGGCACCGCTACATTCATTTACATTGAGTGAGGCCACACGTCTAGTCAGTATGTGACCACATGTATGTAAATCACCAGCACGAGAGAATCCTGACAGCGTGCAGTGAGCACTGTGAGAATTTTGAAGTCTGCAGTAACATAGAATGACTGTAGTCTCATTTTCTCTGGGGTCTCGGCTGCCGGGGGTTAGGGAAAAATAATAAAATAAAGAAAATATATTTATTTCCATTTTCCCATTAGGGTTAGAGTTAGGCTAAAGTTAGTTGGGCTAAAGTTTTAGGGTTAGGGTTAGGCTAAAGTGAGTTGGGCTAAAGTTTTAGGGTTAGGGATAGGCTAAAGTGAGTTGCACTAAAGTTTTAGGGTTAGGGTTAATGCTGGGATTAGAGTTGGGATTAGGTTTGGGATTAGCATTAGGGATGTGTAAGGGTTAGGTTTGTGGTTAGTTATGGTTAGGGTTGGGATTAGGGTTGGGATTAGAGTTAGGGGTGTGTTGGGGTTAGGGATGGAGTTAGAATTGGGGGGTTTCCACTGTTTAGGTACAGCAGAGGGTCTCCAAATGCGACATGGTGCCACCATTGATTCTAGCCAATTTTAAGTTCAAAAAGTCAAACGGTGCTCCCTCCCTTCTGAGCTCTACCGTGCACCCAAACAGTGGTTTAACCCCACATATGGGGTATTAGCGTACTCGGGACAAATTTCACAACAACTTTTGGGGTCCAAATTCTCCTGTTACCCTTGTGAAATTTTGGGGTGGAAAATATTTTTTTTATTTTCACGGCTCTGCGTTATAAACTTCTGTGAAGCACTTGGGGGCTCAAAGTGCTCACCACACATCTAGATAATTTCCCTAAGGGGTCTTGGGTCGCCCTCCCAGGGCTGTGGGGTACTCGGTACCGGGCCGGTGTCAGTGGGACGTGTCACAACAGCGGTGACCCGGTCCGTGGCCCTGGGCGCCCAATTAATAGGGGAAGTTTGAATGGCGGAATGTAGTTAATGGAATAGTTTGTGACGCCACCTGTGGTGTTCGGCAAGTGAGATGTTAAGCCGACGCTGGATGCAGATCCACTGGGACGGATAGTATGGTGCAGCAAAGATGTAAAAGCTCCCCACAGGTGAAGCTGTAGTCCCAGGGCAGTGTAGATGTGGTTGGCACGGGGATGTAGCCATGCCGGAGGTGTAGGAAGCAGACAAAGACACAGCAGGGTGCAATTTCTGTACCTTTACTTGATAAATGCAGTCCAGGGTCCTGATTACAGATGGTACCGGAGCAGGCTGGCCTGGAAGCAGCTCAGGATTCTCTCTCAGCAGATGGGCTGTGCAGTCTCCTTCCCTAGCGCTTATTTGAGTGAAGTACTCCTAGTACTCAGTTACACTGAAGTTCCTCCTAATTCTCTTCTACTAGCACTCCTCGTATGGCAGACAGCAATAGCCGCTATTCCTCTCTTGGCTCCCTCCGTGCTGTTGTGCCTCCGAGTCTTAGATGGGGGTAGGGCATTTACAGCCTCCTACTCCTCTGGTGTCTGTTGCAGGACCATTAGCATCCGTACAACCGTGGAGACCAGGCTCCAGTTCATGCACTCTCACTGGGAGGGAGCTCTCTTTCCTCAGTTCAACCTCCATCTTCTCTCCACACGTCTGCACACTTCACCCTCCTCCCACTAACTAACCACTCCTTCCTCTTGGCCCTCAGAGAGCACTCCTCCCTTCAATTCCGGTTCAGAGTCCCCCCTGCTGGCCTGGAGTGGAACTGTGTTGCATGTATAGGTTAACTGCGAGAGAGACCCTTCACTGCTTCCAAGCCTGGCATTACCCTCCATGGAGGAAGGCAAAGCCACTGTGGCGGCCATACTCCTGGGGGCGCCACAGTCTAGTGTTGTGAGTTCATTCTCCCCTTCACCTTTGATGTCTGATGAACTTTCTCTGCTGGTGAAGAGAGGTAGTGAAATTGATTGGGATGGGAAGAACCTGTCATCTGAACAGGCGGAGTGTGATTGGACATCTGGAATTTCTGAGTGGATATAAGGCAGCCGACGCCCTGCAGGGCTGCTGGTGATCCTTTCTGCTCTGAGCTCTTGCATCCAGCTTAGTTCCTGTCTACTAAAAGCTAAGTTTTTGCCCTGCTATTATTCCATGAGATTTTGTCTGGTTTCCTTAGTGTTTGTATTCAGCCAGTCCTGGTTGGGACTGGCTGAATTCCATTTTTGTCGCTGATCAGTTGATCTCTTTGCTCTGTTTTCAGAATATACCTGAGTGCTGATATAGTGATTTTGAAGTCTAGCGACTTCAGGGCCTTTTTCCCTATCAGACGGTTGGGACATTTTTGGTAGGGTTTTTTGCGGATTGCAGCCAGCATCTTTTCTGTCCTGTCCTATCTAGTTAGTTGGGCCCCATCGTTTGCTCAGCCTGTCTTTCTGTCTGTGTTTGTGTTTTCATCTGTTTTTCACCGACAATACATGTTGGGGGCTGTCTATTGCTTTGGGGTCTGCTCTGGGGCAGTTTAGATTTCCCCTTTCCTTCTTTAGGCTTATGTAGTTCTCCGGCTGTGACGAGGGGTCTAGGGCACCGTCGGAACCCCCCACGGCTACTATTAGTTGTGGTGTATAGGATCAGGGGTCTGCAATCCGATAGCTACCAACCTCTCCAGTTTTCTGGACTTAGCTTCTATTTTTGTTTTCTCCTCCTCCGGTGACTCATTCATAACAGTCTAGTTTCCAAAATGGTGTCACTTGTGGGGGTTTCCACTGTTTAAGCACATCAGGGTCTCTCCAAATGCGACATGGTGTCCAATCTCAATTCCAGCCAATTCTTAATTGAAAAAGTCAAATGGCGCTCCTTCCCTTCCAAGCTATGCTGTGCGTCCAAACAGTGGTTTATCCCCACATACGGGGTATCGGCGTATTCAGGAGAAATTGCACAACAAATTTTGTGGTTCATTTTCTCTTTTAACACTTGCAAAAATAAGAAAAATTGGTTCTGAAGTAAAATGTTAGTAAAATAAAATAAAATTTTACCACTAACATAAAGTACAATATGTCACGAAAAAAAAATATCAGAATCAGCGGGATCCGTTAAAGTGTTCCAGAGTTATAACCTCATAAAGTGGCAGTGGGCAGAATGGTAAAAATTGGCCCAGTCATTAAGCTGCATATTGGCTCTGTTACTAAGGGGTTAATGCTTCTAACAAATAAAAACATGACAATTAGTATCACAAAAAACATTTACTTTCAGGTACCTTATAGATGGCGTCGTCTATGGAGTCGTACTCCTTTTCTTCATCTTGTCCAGACCCCATAATGAGTTTTCTCATCCACAGCTCGTCTCTGCAGCCTTCCATCTTCTCCGGTTTTCTGCAGCACATCCCCACAGGATGCCCTTAACCCCTGAGGGTGGTTTGCATGTTAATGACCAGGCCAATTTTTACAGTTCTGGCCACTGTCCCTTTATGAGGTTATAACTCTGGAACGCTTCCATGGATCCTGGTGATTCTGACATTGTTTTCTCGTGACATATTGTACTTCATGATAGTGGTACAATTTCTTTGATATAACTTGTGTTTATATGTGAAAAAAACCCCTGAAATTTGGCAAAAATTTTGCAATGTTCCAACTTTGAATTTTAATGCCCTTAAATGACACAGATATGTCACACAAAATACTTAAGAAGTAACATTTCCCACATGTTTATTATTTTTTTTGTTAGGAAGTTAAAAGGGTTAAAATTTGACCAGCGATTCCTCATTTTTACAACATCATTTTTTTTAGGGACCACATCACATTTGAAGTCAATTTGAAGGCTCTATATGAAAGAAAATACCCAAAAGTGACACCATTCATTCTAAAAACTGCGCCCCTCAAGGTACTCAAAACCACATTCAAGAAGTTTATTAACCTTTCAGGTGCATCACAGGAATGTTTTGAATGTTTAAAAAAATGAACATTTCACTTTTTTTCACAAAAAAATTACTTCAGGTACAATGTTTTTTATTTTCCCAAGGGTAATGGGACAAATTGCACAATAATGTTTGGGGTCCAATTTCTCCTGAGTACACCGATACCCCATATGTGGGGGTAAACCATTGTTTGGGCGCATGGCAGAGCACGGAAGGGAAGGAGCACCATTTGACTTTTTCAATGCATTTTGGAAACTAGACCCCCCCAAGGAACTTGTCTAGATGTGTGGTGAGAACTTTGCACCCCCAGGTGTTTCACTAAAGCTTATAACGCCCGAGCGTGAAAATGAAAAAAACATTTTTTCCACAAACATGATCTTTTAGTCCCCAATTTTTATTTTCCCAAGAGTAACAGGAGTAATTGGACCCCAAAAGATGTTGTCTAATTTTTCCTGAGTACGCCGATAACCCATATTTGGGAGAAAACTACTGTATTGGCACACGTTGGGGCTCGGAAGGGAAGTAGTGACGTTTTGGAATACAGACTTTGATAGAATGGTCTGCGGGTGTCATGTCGCATTTGGAGAGCCCCTGATGTGCCTAAACAGTGGAAACCCCCCACAAGTGACCCCATTTTGGAAACTAGACCCACCTCAGGGAACTTATCTAGATGTGTGGTGAGCACTTTGAATCCCTGAGTGCTTTACAGAAGTTTATAATGCCCTGATGTGAAAATAAAAAAATCATTTTTTCCACAAACATGATCTTTTAGTCCCCAATTTTTATTTTCCAAAGGGTAACAGGAGAAATTTGACCCCAAAAGTTGTTGTCCAATTTGTCCTGAGTATGCTGATACCCCATATGTGGGGGTAAACCACTGTTTGGGCGCATGGCAGAGCTCGGAAGGGAAGGAGCACCGTTTGACAATTTCAACACAGAACGTTTGGATAGCCCCTGATGTGCCTAAACTATGGAAACCCCCCAATTCTAACTCCAACCCTAACCCCAACACACTCCTCACCCTAACCACAAACCTAACCCTAACTTTAGCACCAACCCTAATGCAAGCCTAGCCCTAACCCTAACTTTAGTCCCAACCCAAACCCTAACTTTAGCCCTAACCCTAATGGGAAATGGAAATAAATACATTTTTTTATTATTTTCCCTAACTAAGGGGTTGATAAAGGGGGGTTTGATTTACTCTTTATAACGGGTTTCTATGTTTGGAAGCTGTCACACGCTAAAAGACGCTTTTTATTGCAAAATATAGTTTTTGCATCACCACATTTTGAGAGTCCATATTTTGACCCACAGAGTCATATGAGGTCTTATTTTTTGCAGGACAAGTTGACGTTTTTATTGGTACAATTTTCGGGCACATCTTTTGATCACTTTTTCTTACGATTTTTGGGAGGTAGAATGAACGAAAACCAGCAATTCATGAATTTCTTTTGGGGGTGCGTTTACACCATTCCGCGTTTGGCAAAATGATAAAGCATTTTTATTCTTCGGGTCAGTACGATTACAGCGATACCTCATATCACTTTTAATGTTTTGGTGCTTTTATACAATAAAAACAATTTTATATTAAAAATAATTTTCTTTGGATCGCTTTATTCTGCGAGCTATAACTTTTTTATTTTTTCACTGATGACACTGTATGGTTACTCGTTTTTTGCGGGACAAGATGACGTTTTCAGCGGTACCATGTTTATTTATATTCATCTTTTGGACAGCGTGTTATTCCACTTTTTGTTCGGCGGTATGATGATAAAGCATTTTATTTTTTTGCCTTTTTTTAAGAGATTCACTAAAGGGGTTAACTAGTGGGATGTTTTATAAGGCGGGTCGTTAGAGACGCGGTGATACCAAATATGTGTAATTTTATTTATTTTTTTCTTTATTTATGAAATAAGAATGTATTTTTTGGAACAATATTTTTTTTTTCATTATTTAGGATTTTTAAAAAAAATATTTTACACGTTAATTTTTTTTTTTATTTCTTTGTCCCAGGATGGGACATTACTATATAGTGCAGATCGCTGATCTGACATTTTGCACTGCACTGTGTCAGATCAGCGATCTGACAGGCAGTAAAGGAAGCTTGCTTTCAACAGGCACTGACAAGCCACCTCCCTGCAGGACCTGGGAGGACCCCACGGCCATCTTGGATTTGGGTGCCTGCAGGGAGGAGGCCCTCAGAACAATGCGATCACATTTCATTGTCCTGAGGGTCTCAGGGAAGCACGCAGGGAGCCCCCTCCCTGCGTAATGCTTCCCTATGCCACCGTAACGCTGTAATCATGTTTGATCACAGTGTGCCGGGGGTTAAAGTGTCGAGAGCGGTCCGTAACCGCTCCTGTCACTTATTGCCAGGTGTCAGCTGGGAGAATCAGCTGATACCCGGCCGCGCTTACCCCGTGAGCGTGGCCGATCGCCCATGACGTACTATCCCATCCATGGGAATTAAGTCCCAGGGCACATGGACGGGATAGTACGTTAGATGGTAGAATGGGGTTAAAGATAGCAGTGTCATTATAATGCTCCTGAATAAAAATATCTGCCCTACACTGAACCCCTCAATAAATAATTGCCCTCACTATATTGTCTACACAAAATATGACCCCACACTGTCCCTTTTATGGTACACTGACTTCTCCTTTCCATACTGGAACCCTTTTCACACTGTCCTCTCACACTGTGTCCTCCCTATAGGGCCCAGTCTCTATATTGTTCTCTCTCATCACACTCCCCCTCCTTGGTATACTGTCCCCTTACACTGTCCCCCCATGCTACGTCCCCACTACTCAGTCTCTATTCTGTGCCCACTCACTTATTCCCCCCATACCGTTTCCTCGTCCATTCCCCCATACTGTTTCCTCATACAGGCCCTGCATCTCCCTCTTTGCTCCTTATTTTGTGTCATCAAATCCCCACACATTAAATCCTCCATTTACACACCAAATCTCCCCCCTTACATTAAGTACCCCATCCCCACATTAAATGCCCTCATCCCCACTCCAAGTCTCCCCACACTCATTAAATGCCCCCATCCCCACTCCAAATCTCCCCACACACATTAAATGCCCCCATCCTCACATGCATTAAATACCCCCATCCTGACACACATTACATGCCCCCATCCCCACTCCAAATATCTCCACACGCATTATATGCCCCATCCCCACTCTAAATCTCCCCCCTCCTCCTATGCACTTAATGTTTGGTGTCTTCAGCTCCACTGGAGCACTTACCACCCATCTGTGTCTCTGCGGTGCCGGCGAGTGACATCAGCAGCATGATCACATGACCTGATCACGCTGCTGGCGTTGTTCTGTTCCAGCGGTCACAGCTTCAATTGTACTCGCGTCTGTAAGATGCGAGTACAATTGATCACTGGGAGCCGGCGCACTGCAGCTTCTCTGTGCTGGCTGTCAAAACGGCCGACTCGCAGTCCGGGGAATGCAGAATGTGCCGCTCCCTATTTGTCCACGGACCCCGCACTTGCCCACCGGGTGCTAAAGCCAGCCCTGTATATGATACATAACATACAGAAAGTAAAGAGTTCATGGTAAAATGAATTACGGGACCAGAATGACAGAGCTGAGAAATCTATCATCAATTTATTGATACAGATTTATTTCTAATCAACATACAATGGGTTAATAGAAGGAACAGATCTTTAACATGTAGGAGGTAAAGTACAATCAATATGACACCAAGAACATAAATATGCTATATGAAAAGAACTTAAAAAGATGGAACCTTCTTCACAGCGTCAGCATGGGGGCTCGTCATTGTATGCACCCATCGGAACCCCCATGACGCCATCGCAGGGCGCCGATGGCTTACTATGAGATCCAAGGGTCGACTGAAGACCTCCTGTCGGTCATCACTGAGGTCCTGTGAAACCCTTCTTGTGGCCGGGCTGTAAAGTAGACTATGAATTCTACAATATGCAGTAATACTGTGGTATTTCTGTATACAGCATAAGCAATCAGATGATCACAGGTTCAAGACCCATAAGGGAACTAATAAAAATAGGAAAAACATTAAAAAAAATAAGGTTATGAAAAAATAAAAGAAGAAAATCTTGAAATTCAATCACCCTTCTTTTCCCATTAAAAATAAAGATAATAAAAATATTTAAAACACACATATGTGATATAGCCACATCCATAAAAGTCCAATCTATCAAAAGATAAAAATAAACCAATTGGTAAACGCAATAAACAGAAAAAAATTAAAAATGCCAAAATTGCACCTTTTTTTGGTTGCTGCAACACCGTAAAATAATGCTGTAAGAAATGATCAAAATGTCATATCTATCCCAAAATGTACAGCATAAATACAATGCCAGAATTGCCGTTTTTTTCACAACTTCACCACACTTGGATTTTTTTTTTCCATTTTTCATTACACTATGTGTTAAAATGAATGGTGTAATTCAAAAGTACAACTCGTCCTGCAAAAAACAAGCCCCCCATATATCTATGTGGACAGAAAAAAAATGAAAATGTTATTAGAAGAAGGGGAGAAAAAAACAAAAGAAACAGAAATTGGCCATATCAGGAAGGGGTTAGAAACTTGTGGCCAAAGGTCTCAGTAATTACATACCCGACTATAGATATCATCACCGTCACTGACACTCATGTTTTTGTTATTGTCAAACAACCATTATATACACATAATGCAGCATGAAGGGGCTCGGAGAAGGCGGCAGTGAACGTGTGTAAGTGTCTGATGGGGTCACACAGCTCATAAAAGGACAACTGCCCGGCCCCATAATCCAGACGTATCCTGACTCTATCACTGGGGATCTTGTCAGTTAATCGGATCACTTTACTGTCATGTATCACTGAGTACTGATTATAATATCTCCTCAAACTCCAGGACTTGTTATCATTTCCAATGTATGATCGACCTCCCCTCCTGTCCATACTGGGGTAACACATCCCCAAACTCCACCTCCCTGATCTACTCTCCACATCCCAGTGATGTCGTCCTGAGGTAAATCCCCTCCTGCTGATCACCTGATAATACTGGAATCTCTCTGCTGTTTCTGGACGTTTCTGCTTCACTTCTGTCCAGGTCGCAGTTTTCAGATCCTTTGATATATGGAGATTATTAGCAGCTGTGGTTACATCCAGTAATATGTCTGCAGGACCCCCCACATAGATCCCGCTCCTTATACCTGTTATTAGGTCACATAATGTGTGTGAGATCACAGCCACATCCAGGTCATCTCCATCATGGGGCTGTTTATCACGTCCCCCTGTGTCCTCATCACCTCCCTCCTCCTCAGGATCACACAAGTCACTGGTGTCTGGTTCCTGTAGGACAGTCAGTGGATCCGTCATGTTACACAGCTCCTCAATGTGTCTCATCTTCCTGGACAGCTCGTCCTTCTTTATTTCCAGCTGATGGATCAGAGCAGACAGTGACAGTGACTCTTCCTTTTCCTGCCTGGAGATCTCACTCAGGTACTTCTTCTCCAGGTGGTCCACCCGTCTCCTCATGTCTGTACACAGGGCAGTGACTCTCTCGGCTTCTCCAGCTGCTTTTTCTTGAGCTTTTCTCCTGCTCTCCTCCAGAGTCTGGACTCTTTCCTCAGTCTCCTCTCTCTTTGTGATTAGTTTATGGAGAACATTTCTCAGTTTCTCCTTCTTCTTCTCAGAGGCCTCATCCACCATCTCCACCCAATGTCCCCGATGTTCTCCGGCCAAACTGCAGGACACACAGATACAAGAAGCGTCCTCAGTGCAGTAATATTCCAGGATCTTCTTGTGGACAGAACATTTCCTCTTCTCCAGAGAAGTCCCGGGATCAGATAAGACGTGTTCTGCTGATTTGCTGTGAGCTCTCAGGTGTTTATCACACAGAGAAGCCTCACAGTGTAGACAGGATCTAACAGCAGGTACCGGAGAGTCCACACAGTAAGTGCAGCAGATCCCGGTGATCTTCTCCTGATGTTGCCCAGTTTGCCCGAAATTCTTCACAATCTTACAAAGAGCAAAGCCCCTCATCAGTGCCGGCCGCTGCTGAAATTCTTCTCCGCATTCAGGACAGGAATAAACTCCAGACCCTTCCTGTGTATCCAGCACACGATCAATACAGACCCGGCAGAAGTTGTGTCCACATCTCAGCATTACAGGATCTGTATAAGTGCTCAGACAGATGGAGCAGCCCAGCTCTTCTCTCAGATCAGCAGAAGCCATGGTGGACAGATGAAGAAAGAAACGAAACTACAATTGTCCCGCTCAAAAGGGTGGGCTTTATATCGTGTACACAGGGGAGGGCTGAGGAGCAGAAGGTCACTTACTATTAACCTGTTAATGGACACTTGTGAAAATCACATCTTATATCTGCTGTAAATTTCGTGTCTACATTATGGTTCTATGTAAGGAGTGAATGTATTGAAAGCCAACATGGACAATATCGATAATTACATGTAATATGAATAACTGAGCTCACAATTTGATCCCCAAACACTGGATAGTACTAAAGGTTATCAAAGAAATAGAACATGTGCTGTGGGGGGTCATAAAAGGCAGGAAGACCATTGTGTGTCCTGTGGTGTGGGGCCTTTTGTTCTTATCCCCAGCCTAAATGGAATGTGAACCTGTCCTCAGGCCGTTTTGACACAAAGACCTTTCAGCTATATACAGTGGCTGGCAAATTTATTCACCCCTTTGGCATTTTTCAAGTTTTGCTCCCTCACAACCATGAATTTGACTGTTTTTTTGAAGGTTTGCATTAGCTCATATAAATAACATGCCTACAACTGTGGACATTTGTTTTTTTTTTATTGTGAAGCAAACAAGAAATCGGAAAAAATAACTGAAAACTTCAGTGTGCATTACTATTCACCCTCTAAAGTTAGCATTTTGTAGAGGGACAGATGGAGCAGTCCAACTTGTCTCTCAGATCAGCAGACGCCATGGCTGACAGACGAAGAGAGAAAGGAAACTACAATGGTAGCACAAAATTTTTAGTAACCATGAATAAATAAATGACCTTAAATAAGACTTTTAAAAAATACTTAAATTAAACACAACTCCATCAACTTTAGATTACCATATACCATAACCGGAATCCCCCCAAGCACGTTGGGGGATTTTCCCAACCGGACTAGCATAGAATATGCTGGGCCCCCACCCCAAAATGCCACAGCCATTTTTCCAAAATATTTTGAAAAACCCAAATTAAAAATGTCTAAACCGGCATCCGATACATACAGGCCACGCAAAAAACCTTTGAGGTCCACGTGCTGGTATGAACCATCTCCCACATTCTTCATAAACCTTTCTAATGCCTTATTGACCCTTCTGATTTTTTAGATAAATTTTAGAGTCCCAGTTTTCCAAATAAGTCTCGGAACAATCTCCGAAAATACAATACAATAGTTAGGAAAAAAGGATTTAAAATTTTTTATATCCCTATGCATAAACCATACCAGGTCAAGGGTCTTAATTTTGCCTAAATCATTGCCCCCTAGATGAATTATGAGTAAATTAGGAGAAGGTTAAAGCATAGAAAGTTTCTTAACAATAGGAACCAAAGCCTCCCATCTCATTCCACACAAAAGAGCCTCTGAGTAAACTCGTCGGGCAGCTCTCTTCTGGGCTCAATGTACGAATGAGTGTCCCAAAATCCAAATACTCCTCTGGCCTAAAGAACATCAAAAAGAAGTTAAACACTTAACAGGTTAGGTCTTATATAAAGCCGCACACATTCAGACTTCCACCTCCCTAAGTCCTGAATTTTCTGGATGCTCAAGCCCAACTCGGCTGCGACTGTCGCACCCCAATACGAAAGGAGTGAGAAGTGATCCTTCCAGAATCTAAATTCAAATGGGTTAAACACCATTTTAACACCGACTTAGTCTGGTTTCACATTCGCGCTTTTTAAGCGCACGCACGGCCGGGGGTAGCTCCGCCCCCGAGCCGGCTCTCTGCCCGGCATGCCCGCCCCTTCCTTGTAGCGCCGCCTCCTAGCGCACAGCGGCGCCTGCGATCGGCGCACCCTATCTTTAGCATAGGGTGCGCAGATCGTGCGCAGGCCGTGCGCTAGTTGCGCTTTGACCTGCGCTGCGCACTTTTAACGGTGCGCCGTGCGCACCAAAATCCGAAAAGTTTGATTTTGGCGTGCACGGCGCACCGTCAAAAGTGCGCAGCGCAGGTCAAAGCGCAACTAGCGCACGGCCTGCGCACGATCTGCGCACCCTATGCTAAAGATAGGGTGCGCCGATCGCAGGCGCCGCTGTGCGCTAGGAGGCGGCGCTACAAGGAAGGGGCGGGCACGCCGGGCAGAGAGCCGGCTCGGGGGCGGAGCTACCCCCGGCCGTGCGTGCGCTTAAAAAGCGCGAATGTGAAACCAGCCTTAAACTGAAAACCGGTAGCAGGAATAACATCTTGGAGTATGAAAAGGGGGCCCGGACCAGAAGGTCCTACTAAGAACCATCACCTGATGTTCGCTACTGGACAAAGACAAGATCCGTCAATGGTACCCAATCGAATCAAGGTCTCCTTGCCCAATTGATCCGTCTTGGAGCGAGAAATTCAAAGTAAGACTGAGTTTTTGCAAAAAGAGGCATCATTCCTAAACAAGCCAGAAATATGCTGCCTGCTGTAAGAAAGAAGTTCCCTGACTTGCAAAGCCGCAAAAAATACAAGAACGAACGCTGATTTGAACAAATAGGCTTTAAGTTTATTCTTACAAACAAGCTCAAGGGCAACCCATAACTTGAAAAGCAGTGTGATGGAAATAGGCCGTCGTACATCCGGCTTAAAGGTAGCTTTCTTAAGTCCCTTAAAAAGTTGTTTAATGGGGAAAAAATCAGTCAATTAACCGTACAGTTTGAGAAAAAATGAAATTCCAGCCATGGCTTTGGCCAAAGAGGCATGGCTTGCTCCCTTAGCAACCGACCACTCCACAAAAAGTAGCACCACCCTTAAATTACCACTAATAAAATTAACCCCTTAAGCCCCAAGAGTGGTTTGCACGTTCATGACTGGGCCAATTTTTACAATTCTGACCACTGTCCCTTTATGAGGTAATAACTGTCATGGTCCAGTCCGGAGTTTATCTTCTGCTGTCTTCACTCCGGACTGGTCATGCGGGGGTTAATCTCCTCAGCCTCGTTCTGGAGCTAGCTGGGCTATTTCAATCCCTCACAGCCTGCCGACCAGTGTTAGTGATAGCTCAAGCTTGCAGTTTAGAGCCGCTGACCCTGGTACCCTGGTGATCCTCCTGCCTTTGACTGATATTCACGTGTATGACCCGGACTGATTTCTGACCCCGTCTCTTGGTATTCGTCTCTGCTGTTACGTTCCCTCTCTGGCATCTGACTCCCTGGCTTGTACCCCGACCACGTATTTCGTCTCATGTTTTGGACCCTGTGCTCATGTTCTGGCTTTCTGACTCTCGGCTTTGGTATTTTGACTACGTGTATTGCTGCTCCTTCTGGTATGTCTGCTCCTGTTAGTTTCTGACTCGGTTCGTCTGACTATTCTCTCTCGTTACCTGTGGCACCTGTGCTGTTGCTGAGGGTTGCTGCTCTTAGTGTATAACCTCTCTTCCCTCACCAGCTCCCCCTGGTGGAGGTTTCACTACAATAACTCTGAAACACTTCCATGGATCCCGGTGATTCTGACATTGTTTTCTTGTGACATATTGTACTTCATGTTAGTGGTAAAATTTCATTCATATAACTTGCGTTTATTTGTGAAAAAAACGGAAATTTGCCGAAAATTTTGAATATTTCGCAATTTTCCAAATTTGAATTTTTCTGCCCTTAAATCACAGAGATATGGCACACAAAAAAACTTAATAACATTTCCCACATGTTTACTTTACATCAGCACAATTTTGGAACCAAAATTGTTTTTTTGTTAGGAAGTTATAAGGGTTAAAAATTGACCAGCGATTTCTCATTTTTGCAACACCATTTTATTTTTACGGACCACATCACATTTGAAGCCACTTTGAGGGGTCTATATGATAGAAAATACCCAAAAGTGACACCATTCTAAAAACTGCACCCCTTAAGGTGCTCAAAACTACATTCAAGAAGTTTATTAACCCTTTAGGTGCGTCACAGGAATTTTTTGAATATTTTAAAAAAAATGAACATTTAACTTTTTTTCACAAAAAAACCTTCAGGTTCAATTTTTTTATTTTACCAAGGGTAACAGGAGAAATTGGACTGCAAATGTTATTGTGCAAATTGTCCTGAGTACGCTGATACCTGATATGTGGGGGGAACCACTGTTTCGGCGCATGGCAGACCTCAGAAGGGAAGGAGCGCCGTTTGACTTTTTCAATGCAAAATTGGCTGGAATTCAGATCGGACGCCATGTCGCGTTTGGAGAGCCCCTGATGTACCTAAACAGTGGAAACCCCCCACAAGTGACCCCTTTTTGGAAACTAGACCCCCAAGGAACTTATCTAGATATGTGGTGAGAACTTTGAACCCACAAGGGCTTCACAGAAGTTTATAACGTACAGCGGTACAATTAAAAAATCATATTTTTTCCACAAAAATGATCTTTTCACCCTCAATTCTTATTTTTCCAAGGGTAACAGGACCCTAAAAGATATTGTGCATTTTGTCCTGAGCGCGCTGATACCCCACATGTGGGGGTAAACCACTATTTGTGCGCATGGCAGAGCTCGGAAGGGAAGCAGCGCCATTTGACGTTTTTGGCTGGAATTGAGATCGGACACCATGTCGCGTTTGGAAAGCCCCTGACATACCAAAACAGTAGAAACCCCCCACAAATGACACCATTTTGGAAACTAGACCCCCAAGGAACTTATGTAGATGTGTGGTGAGCACTTTGACCCCCCCAGTGCTTCACAGAAGTTTATAACGCCCGGGCGTGAAAATAAAAAAATCGTATTTTTTCCACAAACATGATCTTTTAGTCACCAATTTTTTTTTATTTTCCCAAGGGTACAAGGAGAAATTGAACCCCAAAAGTTGTTGTCCAATTTGTCCTGAGTACGCTGACACCTCATATGTGGGAGAAAACTACTGTATGGGCACACGTCGGGGCTCGGAAGGGAAGTAGTGACATTTTGGAATGCAGACTTTGATGGAATGGTCTGCAGGTGTCATGTTGCCTTTGGAGAGCCCTTAATGTACCTAAACAGTGGAAACCCCCCACAAATGACCCCATTTTGGAAACTAGACCCCCTAAGGAACTTATCTAGATGTGTGGTGAGCACTGTGAACCCCCAAGGGCTTCACAGAAGTTTATAATGCCCAGGCATGAAAACAAAAAAAATCGTATTTTTTCCACAAACATGATCAATTAGTCTCC
This sequence comes from Dendrobates tinctorius, assembly GCF_039654945.1. Lineage (NCBI taxonomy): Eukaryota > Metazoa > Chordata > Amphibia > Anura > Dendrobatidae > Dendrobates > Dendrobates tinctorius. The sequence goes on from NW_027361688.1 coordinate 7,739,507, forward strand.
AATTTTTTATTTTCCCAATGGTAACAGGAGAAATTTGACCCCAAAAGTTGTTGTCCAATTTGTCCTGAGTACCCTGATACCTCATATGTGGGAGAAAACTACTGTATGGGCACACGTCGGGGCTCGGAAGGAAAGTAGTGACGTTTTGGAATGCAGACTTTGATGGATTGGTCTGCGGGTGTCATGTGCGTTTGGAAAGCCCCTGATGTACCTAAACTATTGAAACTCCCCACAAGTGACCCCATTTTGGAAACTAGACCCCCCATGGAACTTATCTAGATGTGTGGTGAGCACTTTGAACCCCAAGTGCTTCACAGAAGTTTCGCCTGGGCGCGAAAATAAAAAAATCATTTTTTTCCACAAAAATTATATTTTTGCCCCCAATTTTTTATTTTCCTAAGGGTAACATGAGATATTGGACCCCAAAAGTTGTTTTGCAATTTGTCCTGAGTATGCTGATACCCCATATGTGGGGGTAAAACACTGTTTGGGCGCATGGCAGAGCTTGGAAGGGAAGGAGCACCATTTGACATTTTCAACGCAGAATTGGCTGGAATTGAGATCAGACGCCATGTTGCATTTGGAGAGCACCTGATGTGCTCAAACAGTGGAACCCCCCAATTATAACTCCAACCCTAACCCCAACACACCCCTAACCCTAATCTCAGCCCTACCCCTAGCTCTAACCCTAGCCGTAACCCTAATGGGAAAATGGTAGTAAATACATTTTTTTAATTTAATTATTTTTCCCTAACTAAGGGGGTGATAACGGGGGGTTTGATTTACTATTTATGGCGGTTTTTATATTTGGCGGCTGTCGCACGCTAAAAGACGCTTTTTATTGTAAAAATAGTTTTTGCATCACCACATACTGAGAGCTATAATTTTTCTGTATTTTGACCCATTGAGTCATGTGAGGTCTTATTTTTTGCGGGACGAGTTGACGTTTTTATTGGTACCATTTTCGGGCACGTGACTTTTTTTATCTCTTTTTATTCCGATTTTTGGGACGCAGAATGAACAAAAACCAGCGTTTCATGAATTTCTTTTGGGGGGGTGCGTTTACACCGTTCCGCGTGCGGTAAAATTGATAAAGCGGTTTTATTCTTCGGGTCAGTACGGTTACAGCGATACCTCATTTAGGTCATTTTTTTATGTTTTGTCGGTTTTATGCAATGAAAACTATTTTATATAAAAAATAATTATTTTTGCATCGCTTTATTCTGCGAGCTATAACTTTTTTATTTTTTGCAGATGATGCTGTATTGCGGCTCGATTTTTGCGGAACAAGCTGACGTTTTCAGCAGTACCATGGATATTTATATTTGTCTTTTTGATCACGCGTTATTGCACTTTTTGTTCGGTGGTATGGTAATAAATCATTATTTTTTGCTTCGTTTTTTATTTTTATTTTTTAAGGGGTTCGCTAAAGGGGTTAACTAATGGGACAGTTTTATAGGGCGGGTCGCTACGGACGCGGCAATACCAAATATGTGTACTTTTATTGTTTGTTTGTTTTTTATTTTCAAAAAATGAATTTATTGGGGAATATATATTTTTTTTTTACTAATTTATTTAGCGATTTTTTAAAAATTATTTTTACACTTTTTTTAACTTTATTACATTGTCCCAGGTGGGACACCACTGTCCTGTGACAGATCGCTGATCTGTCACAGGCACTGCTGCAGACTTCCTCATGCCTGCGCTTTGCAGGCAGTGAGGAAGTCAGCTCCCTACAGGCCCCCGAAGGTCCCCGTCGCCATCTTGGATCCGGGGGCCTGTAGGGAAAGAGCACCCCGCAGCAGCGCTGCACATTGCGCTGCCGTGGGGGGCTCAGGGAAGCACGGAGGGAGCCCCCTCCCTGCTGATGCTTCCCTTTAACCCCTGGTACACCGCGATCGTGTTTGATCGCGGTGTACAAGGGGTTAACGTGTCATGGGCGGTCCGTGACCACCCCTGACACATTGTGCCGGGTGTCAGCTGTGATAATCAGCTGACACCCGGCCGCGATCAGCTGCGCTCATCACGTGGGCGCCGCTGATCTCTATGATGTACTATCCCGTCCCTGGGATTTAAGTGCCAGGGCACATGGACGGGATAGTTCGTCTCATGGCAGAAAGGGGTTAAAGCTTCTCGCCCTACAAAACTTCATCCAAGCGGCCTAGGCTGAAGCATATACTGCCCAAGTAGACGGAGCCAAGGAACTCTTAATAAGCCTTTTTACTATTCCCCCATTACCTCCCACAGGTGTGGTGGGCAAGGGGAGCCTTCTGGATCTGCTTCTGGGTGCAAGCGGTGAAACTCCTGCACCTGGTGGTGAAAAAGGCTATCAGCTAATAGATTACATTTGCCGGGAATATGCCACGCCCTCAGACAAATGTTGCAGTGCAAACAGACAGGGACCAATTTCCTGAGCAGATCAGTGACCTGTGAGCATTTAGAAGATAAAACATTGTAGTGCGAATATAAAAATGGCTATTTTGAGTCTATATTGAAATATACAGAATGCATTCAGACCTGCATTTCTGGTGTAACACTTACAGACAGACAGATAATGCTCACAGTGACACAATCTTGTAAGTGAAGATGGCTTTAAGGTGCAATAATACACTGCGCTGCTGTAGGTATAATTCAAGGAACTTTATTGGTGCTTACGCGTTTCCTGAGCTGTCCCAGCTCACTTCATCGGGGCATAATACAAGCATGCAATGCAGGAGTTTATATACAATCCAAAGTGGAAAAAAAAAAAAAGGTGGCAGGACAAGCAACTGCCACATCAGCAAGGCAATGGTATAAAACACATTAAAATAATTGTATTTTAATAGAATATATTAAAACCGCATACAATAAGAATACATACTCAAGAACAATAAAAAAGAAAATATATATATTTCTTTTGAAATAGACACGGGGATCACATAAAAAAGTAGTTAAAACCATTCTCAAGGAGTCTAGAACACAGTTCCAAAGTTGAGAGTGTATGGTGTTTTAATCCACATGACCATAACGACTAGTGAGGAATGGGGTATGACTTTTCAGATCAATGTTAAGATCAGTCTATTTTCTTCCAGAATAAAGAGTAAATCCAAAGAGATGCACCCTGAATAACGGGAAAAAAAATGATTAAGGGCACTTATATAAAAAAAATTTAAAAAATACCGATTGTAAAAAAGAAATTTTTTTTTTAAATAAAGTGCAGTAGTGTTTTAATATTAAATATATTAAATCATAAAAACAATGTAACAATGTAAAAAGGGGGCTGTAGTATTATAAAGAGACACTAGATGGCGCTAACACGAGCTTCAAGGAAGTGTCAGAAGCTTGAAGAGAATACTACAGTTAAAAGAGAGAGCTTTCTGTGTGAAACCAATGTGTGGAATGGAAGGATAAAACAAGATGGTCAGGCTCAATATCCCAATGGAGGGTTCAGTATGCATGGGAGGCAGGGACAAAAATCTCCAAAAAACAAAAAGGACTTTTAATAAAAGACATCAAAAACAATATTTAGTCCAAAGGGTTCCAGGGATTTTAATTTGTAAATCCAGTACACCTCTTTCCTATTAAGTGTCTGGATTCGGTTTGGTGTATTGTCTGGTATCTGTTCAATGGGGTAAATAGTCAGTTTCTTCATGTCACGACCATGTATAAGGTCAAAGTGACGTGACAGACCATGCTTCTGAAAGCCAATTTTAATATTATTTCTTTTTCACAATCGGTATTTTTATATATATATATATATATATATGTGCCCTTAATCATTTTTTTGTTTTATCCATTATTCAGGGTACATCTCTTTGGATCTACTCTTTATTCTGGAAGAGAATAGATTGATCTTAACATTGATCCGAAAAATCGTACCCCATTCCTCACTAGTCACCATGGTCATGTGGATTAAAACACCATACACTCTCAACTTTGGAACTGTGTTCTAGACTCCTTGAGGATGGTTTTAACTACTTTTTTATGTGATCCCCCGTGTCTATTTCAAAAGAAATATATATATTTTCTTTTTTATTGTTCTTGAGTATGTATTCTTATTATATGTGGTTTTAATATATTCTATTAAAATACAATTATTTTAATGTGTTTTATACCATTGCCTCGCTGATGTGGCAGTTACTTGTCCTGCCCCCCTTTTTTTTTTCCCCACTTTGTATTGTATATAAACTCCTGCATTGCATGCTTGTATCATGCCCTGATGAAGTGAGCTGGGACAGCTCAGGAAATGCGTAGTCCGCCCCCCCCCCGCTGGATATCACTGATCGTGCTCAAATGTCCTAGGCCATTTTTTGATCGTTGTCGTCCCGCTGGCCGGCATGCATCGCTGTGATTGACGCTAACGAGCTACCTCATTAACTCATGGACGTAGGCGTGAGTCGCCAGAATAGCTGCTGTGTGACAAGGTACCAACGACCGCCGAGGTCGTTATACGGATCGCCGCATCGTTGCTGCGTCGTTGAGTAGATCTGTCTGTTTGACAGCTTACTAGTGATCATGTAGCGATGCACCAGCGATCCTTACCAGGTCGTATCGTTGTCGGGATCGCTGGAGCGTCGCTTAATGTAACGGTACCCTAAGGGTTTACGACCCATTATCTGATGATTCCATGATATCTTAGTTTCATCCAACCTTGAAAGCCGGCCACTTGAAGGGTGGGATGAAGCTAGAGTTACACATAAGTGTAAATTGCTATTTTAGACCAGAGAAACATGACTTAGACAGAAGCAAAACTGGATACCTGTATCTTTGATACCTGCAAAATTGGGGACGCCCGTGCAGTGTTGTGAATCTTCCAGACGGATGATGTTTAAAAGCCGCTTGGTGATTGATGATGTGAGTATACTGTATATAGTTCATCTTCATATATACTTAATCATTATATGTATTCAATCTTTGTATGTACTTAACCTTTGTATCTTAAAATATACAATAGTGTACGCAATCATACTATTCAATCATACTATTTCTTTAATTTTGTACTTTGAAATAAAATTGCGTTATATCGCAAGCAGTAGCCTTCTTTAAAGCCGTATCCGAACCTTAGTGTTAAAGACTTGGTAATACAAACATTCACTCCAAAAACCACCCCCATATTATCTGAAAAAAGGATTAACCTCCTGTTCACCAACACCTTACCCCACAGTGTCAAAGCCACCAGAATCGGAAACAATTCCAGTAGAACTATATATATATTTTTAATTTGTTTATTAAACCATAAGCAGGGTACACAACAGGCCCGGATTGGCAATATAACCAACCGGGCATTTTCCCGCTGGGCCGCTGTCACGTGGGCCGCGAGCGGCAGCGCCCGATCATCTGGCCGCTTGCCAGCTGCTGTGGCCACTGTTGCTCCTGCCGCCGGCCCTCTGCGGCACGGCTGTGATAGTTTCAAGTTCCTCCCGCACTGCAGGGAGATAAGCCGCCACGCCCCCCCCACGTACCCCATCCTCGCCTTAGCATGAGACCCCCTCCCCCCCGCAGCCACTCACAGCGTCGCTTGCCTGCTCGCTCTGTTCGCAGGACCTGTGATGAGGTCACAGGAGGGGAGGAGTCAGGGGGTCACATGATGAGGAGCCTTTGTCCAGACCCCCGATCATGTCACCCCTGACTCCGCCCCTCCTGTGACCTCATCACAGGTCCTGTGCGCTCAGCCTTGCCTCTACCGTCTGCAAGACTCTGCTTTGCTGTTGTCATGGTGCTGGTTGAGGTAAGTATGTGTGGGGTCAGGATTTACAGTGTGTATGTAGCAGAGCTGTGTGTGTATGAGGTGTACGGAGCGGAGCCGTGTGTGTATGAGGTGTACGGAGCGGAGCCGTGTGTGTACGAGGTGTACGGAGCGGAGCCGTGTGTACGGAGTGGAGCCGTGTGTACGAGGTGTACGGAGCGGAGCAGTGTGTACGAGGTGTACGGAGCGGAGCAGTGTGTACGAGGTGTACGGAGCGGAGCCGCGTGTGTACGAGGTGTACGGAGCGGAGCCGTGTGTACGAGGTGTACGGAGCGGAGCAGTGTGTATGAGGTGTACGGAGCGGAGCAGTGTGTACGAGGTGTATGGAGCGGAGCCGCGCGTGTACGAGGTGTACGGAGAGGAGCCGCGCGTGTACGAGGTGTACGGAGAGGAGCCGCGCGTGTACAGAGCGGAGCCGCGCGTGTACGAGGTGTACGGAGCGGAGCCGCGCGTGTGCGAGGTGTACGGAGCGGAGCCGCGCGTGTACGAGGTGTACTGAGAGGAGCCGCGCGTGTACGAGGTGTACGGAGAGGAGCCGCGCGTGTACGAGTTGTACGGAGAGGAGCCGCGCGTGTACGAGGTGTACGGAGAGGAGCCGCGCGTGTACGAGGTGGATGGAGTGGAGCCGTGTGTGTATGGAGTGGAGCCATATGTGTACGGGATGTACGGAGCGGAGCCAAGTGTGTACAAAGCATACAAAGCAGGCTTTTCCCACGGACACAGGAGTACACGGCGGAGCCCCGAGGAGCATTTTAAAACACACACATGACGTTCCACCTGAAGTGATGTGCTGTAAGCTGACCGGAAATGAGATAATTTCTTGAGGAGATTGTAACAGAACCAGGAATGCTTCAGATCCATCACCGTGTCCTCCTCCGACAACGCAGACAGCAGGATCGCCTTGGAATCGGGGATGCCGGCCATGTGAGCGGATCATGATAGGTCCTGCACCGGGAGGCTCAGGTGGGCACTACAATGGGAGCCGGGCTGCTATAGTATCTTTGTAGAATCTTTCTTTATTTCTTTCTCTCTTTTTCTTTCTTTCTCTGTTCTTTCATTCTCTGTTCTGTCTTTCGCTCATTTTCTTTCTCTGTTCTTTCTTTCTCTCTCTGTTCTTTCTTTCTCTCTCTAATCTTTTTTTCTCTCTCTGTTCTTTCTTCCCCTCTTTCTTTCTTTTTCTTTCCTCTCTTTCTCTCTGTTCTTTCTTTCTTTTCTTTACTTCTTTCTTTCTCTCTCTGTTCTTTCTCTGTCTCTCTCTGTTCTTTCTTTCTCTCTCTGTTCTTTCTCTCTCTGTTCTTTCTCTGTCTCTCACTGTTCTTTCTTTGTCTCTCACTGTTCTTTCTTTCTTTCCCCTTTCTTTCTCGCTGTCTCTGTTTTCTTTTTTCTCTCTCTCTGTTTTCTCTCTTCCTTAGTGCCAGTCAGTGTGCCCATAATGCCAGCCACTGTGCCCTAAGTACAAGTCAGTGTGATCAGCAGTGCTAAATGGGTGCGATTAGGTGTGGACATGGGTGTGACTAGTTGTGAAATGGGTGTGGCTGGGCGTGGTCAAAATTTGCAACAGCGCGCTGCGCGCGCCGCAGTCTTTGTCCATCTTTCCCTTCTTCAAAAGTTGGGAGGTATGATAGGGGCGGCTATGACCAGGGGGTCTGGATGCCCAATAGAGAGCAGTTCTGCCAGGAATTCTGTAATCATGCATACAAAAGGGGACAGAGATTTGGGAGGAGTACTGTACCTAAAAGCAATAAATAGGACTGAGCTGAAATACTGGGCACAGCTATGACTACATGTTATATAGTCGTGTTAATCTCCTCTTACTTCTTGTAAACTACAAGTGTACAAAGATATTATATAGTCACCATGTGACTAGTGGGCCTGTGTAACTTCAAATGCCAGGGCTGAATTTTAGTCCCAGTCCGGCCCTGGTACACAATATACATACTTGTACATGGTATATAAAATAATGTACAGAATATACACGTTCCGTTATGACATAAAATATAGAACATACTTATGCATACCAGTCGTATTACAGAATATAGCAATGTCAATTAAAGTACACTGGTCTTTGTATTATTGCTCAAATGGTAATACATATCTAACTTCTAAACTAAACCTATATCTACAAGAACAACTACTATTTCGCAGCCTAGTTCCCACATTTATCCATCTGTTATGCGACACCTCCAATCTACACGTTGAGATGAGAGGAGTTCCATCTCTCCCAAATCTTCTCGAATTTACCCAGGCATCCTCTATTTTGATACAGCGTGCGCTCATATGGGACGATAGAGTTCACTAAATTGATCCAGAACCCAAGAGAGGGGGATGAGCCTCCCATCCACCGCAGTGCCAGTACCTTTCGTGCCATAAACAGCATCTGCCATAAGAAAATCCTGGTATAGTGGTCCCATGTCTCCTTATCCCATACTCCAAACTAACAAACCAGTGACTCAAGGGGAACAGGGACTTGCACCAGAGATGTTAATAATGAAGTCACCTCCCTCCAATATTGTTTTATAATGGGACACTGCCAGATCATGTGAATGAAATCTGCATCCAAAGAATGGCATCTCAAACATTCCGATGATTGGTATCGGCCCATCTTAAAGAGTCGAGTCGGAGTCAAATATGATTGGTTAATAATATATAATTGTATCATCCTGTTATTAACAGACGGAGATACCTTGATTGTAGACTCCAAGATTTCCTCCCACTCCTCTCCCTGTACATCAGGGATGAGCCTTTCCCATTTCCCCTTAACCAAATCTATGGCGACTCTGACCCCACTGATAGCATGTATGTATACAGAGAGGAGATAAGACCCTGGGGACCCTGTGATTTAAGAATTCCTATCAAGGGCAGAGATGAGATAGCATTGTCTACACCTACTGATCTCATATGTGACTGAAAGGCTGACCTTAACTGTAAATAACGAAAGAACTGGGATCTCGGAACATTGCATTTAACCTGTAGTTGTTCAAAAGATATCAGAGATCCATTGTCATGTAAATCACTTGTCGTATAAACATTGCATTCTATCCAGAATTCGTTAGATGACGTGTTCAAGTAATGCCGGAAAATAGCCATTATTCCACAGGGGCATCTCAGCTATGAGGTCTCAAAATCCAATCACCTTTTTAATCTATTTCCATACTGTTCGCGCCAGGCGAAGTAGAGGTAACAAACGAGGGACATTTATTTTCTCCAATTCCAAAAAACCCAGCGGACAATCCGCCCGTGCAGCATAAATCAAATGATGTTCAGAATTAGGAAGGTGACCCCGGGCATCTATTTACTTATAGTTCTGGCCTGCCCAGCCAGATAATACAGAAAAAAATCCGGTAACGCTGCCCCCCCTCTTCTTAGGCCTCTGCAGAGTGGACAGCCTGAGCTTGGGTCTGGTCTTCCCCCATATAAAAGATGTAATTTGGGAATTTAGGTTCGCAAAAAAGGACCTGGGCACCACCACAGCACTATGTTGAAGAGAATAACTGAGTTTAGGGAGTAGTATCATTTTAATTAAGTTAATACGTCCGGCTACAGACAGCGGGAGTTTATCCCAAATTGTAAACTTGGCTTTAACCATCTCCAGTAGTGGGTGTATGTTAGGTTGCAAATCAAGTGTACTGCCCTGAGAAATATGGACACCTAGACACTTAAAACTGGATACAATGGGCAAGGAGGAGAGGGTCTCAAGTCGTGGCATTGGGGCATTGGAGAGAGGCATCAGGGCAGATTTCTCCCAATTTATCTACAAGCCAGAATATTTACTGAGCTTATTTATAGTGGTGATCACTCTTGCCAGCGTTTCTTCCGCTCTGTCCATAAATATCACCATGTCATCAGCATATAGACCTATGGCATCTATCCTATCCGCTATTTCTATACCCACAATATTAGGGGAGGATCTTATGCGGATTGCCAGTGCTTCGATCGCAAGAGCAAAAAGGGCCGGGGACAGGGGACACCCCTGACGAGTTCCCCTGTGTAGTGAAAAGGGCTCAGATATGGAGCTATTTACGATGACCCGGGCTCTGGGCTTCATATACAGTATAGTATACTAATCCATTTTAAAAATCTATCCCTGAAGCCATATTTCTGTAAGCATGCATGAAGGAAGGGCCACTCAAGGGAGTCAAAAGCCTTGGCTGCATCCAACGATGCCAATGCCCATTTATTGTCTGGCACCAGGGAACTATTGATATGGGCCGATAAGATCCGCAGTCTAAAGGGTCCTTCCCCTAGTTTTTAAGCACTATTATATTAGCTTTGTAGAAGGACTCCGGCATAGATCCCCCCTCCCAAATCCCCCGAAACACTGACAATAGAATTGGCGCTAATATCTCTTGATATTTCCTGTATAGTTCAATAGGTAACCCATCCAGACCAGGGGCCTTCCCAGAGGCCATATCCTTCATAGCATCTTCTATCTCCTCTAAGGTGAACTCAGCATCCATAAAGGCCCGCTGGGAGGAACTTAAGGGCATGTCACACTAAGCGATATCGCTAGCAATATCGCTATTACTTGTGACGTTATAGCGATATTGCTAGCGATATCGCTGTGTGTGATACTTACCAACGACCTGCTCCCCCACTGGTTATCGCTGATCGTGCGAGAACGTCCTGGACTGTTTCTCGTCGTCAGCTTCCTGCGGCGCTTCCTGCTGTGACGACGAGCGACGTGTGGAGCCGGGCGGGAGGACGCAGGATCGCCTAGTGTGACAGGTAAGTAGCGACCCCCGACCCCAAGCGATGTCGCTGGTGAGATCTGCCTGTGTGGCAGCTCACTAGCGACCACTTAGCGATCTACCAGCGATCCTGACCGCGTCATATCGCTGGTCGGGATCGCTGGTACATCGCTAAGTGTGACAGTACCATTAGTGTGGGGAACGCTATATCAGACAGGTAGTCTAGACACCCTTAGTTATCAACCTCAGTAGAGTTGTACAATGAATTATAATAGTCGCGAAAACAGCTCAATATTTCTTCAGCTGAGGATACTAAGGTGCCATCCGAGTTACGGATTTGTAATATTGTATTAGTTGTATTGTGCTGACATACCAAATAGGCTAGAAATTTACTCGCCTGATTTCCCAGCTCAAAGTAGGGTTGTCGGGCAAAAAATAATTTACGTTTGGATTTGGTGTCAATGTGCTGGGTGTATAACCTTTGGGCGGTCAACCATTCCACCCTATTACCACTTGTCTGATCAGATATGTAAGCAGCCTCTGTATCTTTCAAACGTTGCTCCATCTCATCATCCTCTTTTGATGTCACTCGCTTAATATAAGAAATTGTAGATGACAAACATCCCCTGAGATATGCCTTAAGGGTATCCCAAAATAAATTAATATTCTGGGGTTCAGAGTGGGATGAGATGAAGCAATGCAACTGACCGATCATTCTATCGCGCGATTTTACCAGTTTCAACCAAAAAGGGTTAAATTTCCATGTTATTCTGTTGTTTAACGGTCCGTATTTAAGTATAAGAATAACTGGACTATGGTGTTGTGAGTTCATTTTCCCCTTCACCGTCGATGTCTGATGAACTCCCTCTTCTGGTGGAGGAAGATAGTGAGGCTGATTACCAAACACCTGATCTGGTAGATGATGACTGGGTAACAGGAAATTCTGACTGGATATAAGGCAGCCGACGCCCTTCTGAGTCGCTGGTGATTTCTCTGCTGGATTCTTGGAGACCAGTCTGATTCCTGCTTCCTAAAGATAAGTTGTTGCTCTGCTATTGAACATATTAGTTTTGTTTTGTTTACCTTGTTTTTTGGAGTTCAGCCATCCCCGGTCGGGGGTGTGCGGAGTTCCATTTTTGTCTCTGATCAGTTTGTCTCTTTGCTCTGTCTTCAGAATTTACCTGAGTGCTGATATAGTCTTTTTGAAGTCCTAGCGACTTCAGGGCCTGTTTTTCCTATCAGACGGTTGGGACATTTTTTGGTAGGGTTTTTTTACGGATTGCAGACAGCAGCTTTTCTATCCTGTCCTTTTCAGTTAGCTTGGGCCCCATCGTTTGCTCAACCTATCTTTCTATCTGTGTTAGTGTTTTCATCTTGCTTCACCGTCATTATATGTTGGGGGCTGCCTATTGCTTTGGGGTCTGCTCTGGGGCAGTTTAGATTTCCCCTTTCTTTCTTTAGGCCTATTTAGTTCTCCGGCTGTGATCGAGGGGTCTAGGGCATCGTACGAACCCCCCACGGCTACTGTTAGTTGTTGTGGATAGGATCAGGGGTCTGCAATCCGATAGCTACCAACCTCTCCGGTTTTCTGGACTTAGCTTGTATTTTTGTCTTTTCCTCCTTCGGTGACTCATTCATAACAGAATCACCAGCCATACCGCAGATCCTAGAGTACTTAATAGCAGGAAAGAATTGTAAAAAAAAAAAAAGAGTTTGTCAGAATTTTTTTGTTTTTGTGTATATTTTTTCCTCTATGTCTCTGAGGCCGTAGGGGTATTTTTTTTTTTTCTTTGTCAATGGAGATGAAGCAATTGTCTGATCGTGTGGAGCAGCTCACTGCTGAAGTGCGGGGAATTTCCGCCTATCTTGCTCATTAACATGCTGCTGAACCAAAGATCCCTACTCCTGATGTGTTTTTTGGGGATGGGTCTAAATTTTTGAATTTTAAGAATAATTGTAAATTATTTTTTGCATTGAAGCCTAACTCGCCGGGGAGCTCTGCGCAGCAGGTTAAAATTGTCATCTCTTTGCTGTGCGGCGATCCCCAGGATTGGGCGTTTTCTTTGAAACCTGATGATCCTATTCTTACTAATGTGAACGCATTTTTTCAAGCCTTGGGGTTGTTGTATGATGAACCTAATGCTATTGATCAGGCTGAAAAGGCCCTGTTGGCATTGAGCCAGGGTCGGGATTCTGCAGAGTTGTACTGTCAAAAATTCCAAAAGTGGGCGGTCCTTACTACCTGGAATGATGGTGCCTTGGCAACTCTCTTTCGGAAGGGTTTGTGAGAAACCGTAAAATAGAAGATACTATGGTGGGATTTCCTGTCCCCTCTGGTTTTGACGATTCTATGTCATTAGCCATTCAGGTTGATCGGCGTTTGCGTGAATGCAAAACCGCACGAGAGGTGTTGCCACCTGTTGAACAAATGTCTGAACCTATGCAATGTGATAGAGTTTTGTCTAGGGCGCAACGTCAGGAGTTCAGAAGGCGTAATAAGCTGTGATTCTTCTGTGGTGATGCCTCGCATATTTGCCCTAAACGAGAGAAACGGTTTGCACACACATTTGCTGTGGGTGGTGTTCAACCTAAGTTTCTTCTGGCAATTACTCTGATCTGCTCCCTGTCCACATTTTTCGCTAAGGCTTTTGTGGATTCGGGAGCAGCTCTGAACCTGATGACTTGCACTTTGCTAAACGTTGTGGATTTCCTATGACACCTCTGCGGACGCCTATCCCTTTGAGGGGTATTGATGCTACTCCTTTGGCGAAGAATAAACCTCAGTTTTGGACCCAGGTGGTAATGCGGGTCGCCCCAGACCATCAAGAGAATTGCAGATTTTTGGTGTTGCATAATTTGCATGATACCATTGTTCTGGGGTTTCCCTGGTTGCAAATCCATAATCCAGTTTTGGATTGGAAATCTGTGTCTGTGGTGAGTTGGGGTTGTCGGTGTGCCCTTAGTGATGCTCCTGTTTTCTCCACCTCTCCCCAGTCGCATGATGTTCCTGACTATTTGGCTGATTTTTATGATGTATTTAGTGAGAATGAGTCTGCGTCTTTGCCTCCTCATAGGAGTTATGACTGTGCAATTGAGCTGAGCCCTGGGTGTAAATTTCCCAAGGGTCGACTTTTCAATTTATCTGTACCTGAGCACGAGGCTATGCGATCCTATATTAAGGAGTCGTTGGAGAAGGGTCATATTAGACCATCCTCTTCACCCTTAGGTGCTGGGTTTTTTTTCGTGGCTACGAAAGATGGGTCATTAAATCCTTGTATTGACTATCGTTCCCTCAACAAAATTACTGTTAAATATCAGTATCCGTTACCCCTGATTTCTGATCTATTCTCCAGAGTTAAAGGTGCTTGCTGGTTTACAAAGCTTGACCTCAGGGGGGCATATAATCTTATTCGCATTAAGCATGGGGATGAATGGAAGACGGCGTTTAATACTCCGGAGGGACATTTTGAGTACATGGTGATGCCTTTTGGGCTCACTAATGCCCCTTCTGTCTTCCAGTGCTTCATGTATGATATTTTCCGAGACTTGGTGGATAAATTATTGAACATCTATCTGGATGATATTTTGATCTTTTCCAAGGATTGGGACACTCATGTGGAACATGTTCGGACTGTGTTCTGGATTTTGAGAGAGAATTCCCTGTATGTCAAGGGATCAAAATGCCTTTTTGGTGTACAGAGGATTTCATTTTTGGGATTTATTTTGTCTCCGTCAACTATTGAAATGGACCCGGCCAAGGTACAGGCCATTTATGATTGGGTTCAGCCCACTTCTTTGAAGGCCCTCCAGAAGTTTTTGGGTTTTGCTAATTTTTATCGTAAATTTATAGCTAATTTTTCTGGTATTGCCAAACCATTGACTGATTTGACTAAGAAGGGTGCTGATGTGCTGAATTGGTCTCCGGAGGCTGTTTCTTCCTTTCAGGAGCTGAAGCGAAGGTTCACTTCTGCTCCGGTTTTGCGGCAACCTGATGTCTCACTCCCGTTTCAGGTAGAGGTGGATGCTTCTGAGATTGGTGCAGGAGCTGTTTTGTCCCAAAAAGATCCTGTAACATCTAAAATGAATCCCTGTGCTTTCTTTTCCCGAAAGTTCTCCCCATCCGAACGTAACTATGATGTGGGGAATCGGGAAGTGTTAGCCATGAAATGGGCATTTGAGGAGTGGAGACATTGGTTGGAGGGAGCTAAACATCAAGTCGTGGTCCTTACTGACCACAAGAATTTGATTTACCTGGAGTCGGCCAAACGCTTGAATCCTAGACAGGCTAGGTGGGCCTTGTTTTTCACATGTTTTGATTTTGTGGTCTCTTTTCTTCCGGGCACTAAGAACGTCAAGGCAGACGCCCTCTCTAGGAGTTTCTTTGCTGATTCTCCTGTTGTGACCAAGCCTGCTACCATCCTAGGTGAGGGGGTAGTTCTTTCTGCCATCTCGCCCGATTTGAGACGTGCTCTGGAAGAGTTTCAGGAGGACAAACCTGAGCATTGTCCCATTGGAAAATTGTATGTTCCTGACCAGTGGAGGAAGAGAGTGATGTCTGAAGTTCATTGCTCTGCATTGGCTGGTCATCCAGGTATTTTTGGTACTAGAGATTTGGTGAGTCGGTCTTTTTGGTGGCCCGCCTTGTCTCGTGATGTCAGGAATTTTGTGTGCAGTCCCGTGGGACTTGCTCTCGGTCTAAACCTTGTTCTCGCTCTAGTGGGTTGTTGATGCCTTTGCCGGTGCCCAGGAGGCCATGGACCCATATTTCAATGGATTTTATCTCTGATATGCCTGTCTCTCAGAGAATGACTGTTATTTGGATGATTTGTGATAGATTCTCCAAGATGGTCCATCTTGTACCACTCCCTAAGTTGCCGTCTTCCTCAGAGTTGGTGCCCTTGTTTTTGCAACAGGTGGTTCGCTTGAACGGGATTCTTGAGAACATTATATCTGACAGAGGAGTTCAGTTTGTGTCTAGATTTTGGAGGACTTTCTGTTCCAAGCTGGGAATTCAGTTGTCCTTCTCCTCTGCGTTTCACCCTCAGACCAATGGGCAGACGGAGAGAACAAACCAGACTTTGGAGTCGTATTTGAGATGTTTTATTTCTGCTGATCAGGATGATTGGGTTTCATTTTTGCCCTTGGCCGAATTTGCTTTAAATAATCGAGCTAGCTCTGCCACTTTCATGTCACCTTTTTTTTGTATCTTTGGGTTTCATCCTCAATTCTCTTCAGGGCAGGTGAAGCCTTCTGCCTGCCCAGGTGTTGACACTGTGGTGGAGAGAATGCACCAGATCTGGGACCAAGTGGTGGATAAGTTGTCTCTCTCCCAGAAAAAGGCCCAGCGGTTTTCCAACCGGCATAGGACCTTTGGTCCGCAGTTTAAGGTGGGTGATATGGTTTGGTTGTTATCAAAGAATATTGCTATGAAGGTGGCTTCTCCAAAGTTTAACCCCTTCACCCCCAAGGGTGGTTTGCACGTTCATGACCGGGCCAATTTTTACAATTCTGACCACTGTCCCTTTATGAGGTTATAACTCTGGAACGCTTCCATGGATCCCGGTGATTCTGACATTGTTTACTCGTGACATATTGTACTTCATGTTAGTGGTAAAATTTCATTCAAATAACTTGCGTTTATTTGTGAAAAAAACGGAAATTTGGCAAAAATTTTGAAAATTTTGCAATTTTCCAACTTTGAATTTTTATGCCCTTAAATCACAGAGATACGGCACACAAAAAACTTGATAACTAACATTTCCCACATGCTTACTTTACATCAGCACAATTTTGGAACCAAAATTTTTTTGTTAGGAAGTTATAAGGGTTAAAAGTTGACCAGCGATTTCTCATTTTTACAACACCATTTTATTTTTAGGACCACATCACACTTGAAGCCACTTTGAGGGGTCTATATGATAGAAAATACCCAAAAGTGACACCATTCTAAAAACTGCACCCCTTAAGGTGCTAAAAACCCTTTAGGTGCGTCACAGGAATTTTTTTGAATATTTAAAAAAAAATGAACATCTAACTTTTTTTCACAAAAAAAATACTTCAGGTTCAATTTTTTTTATTTTACCAAGGGTAACGGGAGAAATTGGACTGCAAAAGTTATTGTGCAATTTGTCCTGAGTACGCTGATACCTGA
The DNA here is from genome assembly GCF_039654945.1 of Dendrobates tinctorius. NCBI lineage: Eukaryota > Metazoa > Chordata > Amphibia > Anura > Dendrobatidae > Dendrobates > Dendrobates tinctorius. The sequence goes on from NW_027361688.1 coordinate 7,756,071, forward strand.
TTTGTGGGGGGGAACGACTGTTTCGGCGCATGGCAGAGCTCAGAATGGAAGGAGCGCCGTTTGACTTTTTCAATGCAAAATTGGCTGGAATTCAGATCGGACGCCATGTCACGTTTGGAGAGTCCCTGATGTACCTAAACAGTGGAAACCCCCTACAAGTGACCCCATTTTGGAAACTAGACCCCCCAAGGAACTTATCTAGATATGTGGTGAGAACTTTGAACCCACAAGGGCTTTACAGAAGTTTATAACGTACAGCGGTACAATTAAAAAATCATATGTTTTCCACAAAAATGATCTTTTCACCCCAATTTTTATTTTCCCAAGGGTAACAGCACCCTAAAAGTTATTGTGCAATTTGTCCTGAGTACGCTGATACCCCACATGTGGGGGTAAACCACTATTTGGGCGCATGGCAGAGCTCGGAAGGGAAGCAACGCCATTTGACGTTTTTGGCTGGAATTGAGATCGGACACCATGTCGCGATTGGAAAACCCCTGATGTACCTAAACAGTGGAAACCCCCCACAAATGACACCATTTTGGAAACTAGACCCCCTAAGGAACTTATCTAGATATGTGGTGAGAACTTTGAACCCACAAGGGCTTTACAGAAGTTTATAACGTACAGCGGTACAATTAAAAAATCATATTTTTTCCACAAAAATGATCTTTTCACCCCAATTTTTATTTTCCCAAGGGTAACAGCACCCTAAAAGTTATTGTGCAATTTGTCCTGAGTACGCTGATACCCCACATGTGGGGGTAAACCACTATTTGGGCGCATGGCAGAGCTCGGAAGGGAAGCAACGCCATTTGACGTTTTTGGCTGGAATTGAGATCGGACACCATGTCGCGATTGGAAAACCCCTGATGTACCTAAACAGTGGAAACCCCCCACAAATGACACCATTTTGGAAACTAGACCCCCTAAGGAACTTATCTAGATGTGTGGTGAGAACTTTGAACCCCCAAGGGCTTCACAGAAGTTTATAACATAAAGCCGTACAATTAAAAAATCATATTTTTTCCACAAAAATGATCTTTTCACCCTCAATTCTTATTTTTCCAAGGGTAACAGCACCCTAAAAGTTATTGTGCAATTTGTCCTGAGTACGCTGATACCCCACATGTGGGGGTAAACCACTATTTGGGCGCATGGCAGAGCTCGGAAGGGAAGCAGCTCCATTTGACCTTTTTGGCTGGAATTGAGATCGGACACCATGTCGCGATTGGAAAACCCCTGATGTACCTAAACAGTGGAAACCCCCCACAAATGACACCATTTTGGAAACTAGACCCCCCAAGGAACTTATCTAGATGTGTGGTGAGCACTTTGAACCCCCCAGTGCTTCACAGAAGTTTATAACGCCCGGGCGTGAAAATAAAAAATTCGTATTTTTTCCACAAACATGATCTTTTAGTCACCATTTTTTTTATTTTCCCAAGGGTAATAGGAGAAATTGGACACCAAAAGTTGTTGTCCAATTTGTCCTGAGTATGCTGATACCCCATATGTGGGAGAAAACTACTGTATGGGAACACGTCGGGGCTCGGAAGGGAAGTAGTGACGTTTTGGAATGCAGACATTGATGGAATGGTCTGCGGGTGTCATGTTGCCTTTGGAGAGCCCCTAATGTACCTAAACAGTGGAAACCCCCCACAAATGACCCCATTTTGAAAACTAGACCCCCTAAGGAACTTATCTAGATGTGAGGTGAGCACTTTGAACCCCCAAGGGCTTCACAGAAGTTTATAATGCCAGGGCATGAAAATAAAAAAATCGTATTTTTTCCACAAACATGATCAATTAGTCCCCAATTTTTTTATTTTCCCAAGGGTAACAGGAGAAATTGAACCCCAAAAGTTGTTGTCCAATTTGTCCTGAGTACGCTGACACTCCATATGTGGGAGAAAACTACTGTATGGACACACGTCAGGGCTCGGAAGGGAAGTAGTGACGTTTTGGAATGCAGACTTTGATGGAATGGTCTGCGGGTGTCATGTTGCCTTTGGAGAGCCCCTAATGTACCTAAACAGTGGAAACACCCACAAATGACCCCATTTTGGAAACGAGAACCCCTAAGGAACTTATCTAGATGTGTGGTGAGCACTTTGAACCCCCAAGGGCTTCACAGAAGTTTATAATGCCCGGGCATGAAAATAAAAAAATCTTATTTTTTCCACAAACATGATCAATTAGTCCCCAATTTTTTCATTTTCCCAAGGGTAACAGGAGAAATTGGACCGCAAAAGTTGTTGTCCAATTTGTCCTGAGTATGCTGACACCCCATATGTGGGAGAAAACTACTGTATGGACACACGTCAGGGCTCGGAAGGGAAGTAGTGACGTTTTGGAATGCAGACTTTGATGGAATGGTCTGCGGGTGTCATGTTGCCTTTGGAGAGCCCCTAATGTACCTAAACAGTGGAAACACCCACAAATGACCCCATTTTGGAAACGAGAACCCCTAAGGAACTTATCTAGATGTGTGGTGAGCACTTTGAACCCCCAAGGGCTTCACAGAAGTTTATAATGCCCGGGCATGAAAATAAAAAAATCTTATTTTTTCCACAAACATGATCAATTAGTCCCCAATTTTTTCATTTTCCCAAGGGTAACAGGAGAAATTGGACCGCAAAAGTTGTTGTCCAATTTGTCCTGAGTATGCTGACACCCCATATGTGGGAGAAAACTACTGTATGGACACACGTCAGGGCTCGGAAGGGAAGTAGTGACGTTTTGGAATGCAGACTTTGATGGAATGGTCTGCGGGTGTCATGTTGCCTTTGGAGAGCCCCTAATGTACCTAAACAGTGGAAACACCCACAAATGACCCCATTTTGGAAACGAGAACCCCTAAGGAACTTATCTAGATGTGTGGTGAGCACTTTGAACCCCCAAGGGCTTCACAGAAGTTTATAATGCCCGGGCATGAAAATAAAAAAATCTTATTTTTTCCACAAACATGATCAATTAGTCCCCAATTTTTTCATTTTCCCAAGGGTAACAGGAGAAATTGGACCGCAAAAGTTGTTGTCCAATTTGTCCTGAGTATGCTGACACCCCATATGTGGGAGAAAACTACTGTATGGACACACGTCGGGGCTCGGAAGGGAAGCAGTGCCATTTTGGAATGCAGACTTTGATGGAATGGTCTGCGGGTGTCATGTGCGTTTGGAGAGCCCCTGATGTACCTAAACTATTGAAACTCCCAACAAGTGACCCCATTTTGGACACTAGACCCCCCCACGGAACTTATCTAGATGTGTGGTGAGCACTTTGAACCCCCAAGTGCTTCACAGAAGTTTATAACGCTCGGACGTGAAAATAAAAAAATCATTTTTTTCCACAAAAATGATATTTTTGTCCCCAATTTTTTATTTCCCTAAGGGTAACAGGAGAAATTGGACCCCAAAAATTGTTTTGCAATTTGTCCTGAGTAGGCTGATACCCTACATGTGGGGGTAAAACACTGTTTGGGCGCATGGCACAGACTTACCAGTGGAAAAGCCAAACTTCACATGCCACAAATGCAAGCTTGTGTCCCTGTTGGAGGAAAAGTTGCAAAATCTCGAAGAGAGGTTGGCTACGTTGAAGATCATTAAGGAAGGTGAAGAGTTCTTGGACAGAACAGAATTATCTCTTCATGTTACAGAAAGAGAAGAAATTCGAAGTGCACCTGAAGAAACAGAGGAATGGAGACATGTGACCCAGAGAAGCAGGAGGATCAGGAGGCAGTCAGCACCCATACTGCTCAGAAACCAGTACCAGGCTCTCACGCAGGAAAATGATGAAGAAATACATCAGGATAAGACTTTGCCCACAAACAGCAACCTTGTACGCCTTCAGAGTCCTCCTGGATGGAGAAAGAAAAATGTTGTGAAGAAGAAACGGAGAGTGGTGGTCATGGGGGATTCCCTGCTGAGAGGAACAGAGGCCGCTATCTGCAGACCAGATATAACTTCAAGAGAAATGTGCTGTCTTCCAGGTGCAAAAATTAAAGATGTGTCTGACAGGATATCAGGACTCTTCAGACCTACAGATGACTACCCATTCCTGCTACTACATGTGGGGACAAATGACACCGCAAGAAACGACCTGGAAACCATCTGCAGAGACTTTGAAGACTTAGGCAAGAAAGTGAAAGAACTGGGAGCGCAGGTGGTCTTCTCTTCCATACTCCCAGTGGATGGCCATGGAACAAGGAGGTGGAATAAGATTCTGCAGGTGAACAACTGGCTACGTCGATGGTGCCGTCAGCAACGATTTGGATTTCTGGATCACGGAGTGAACTACTTATACGATGGACTACTTGCTAGAGATGGGGTGCACCTTACGAAGACTGGAAAGCATGTATTTGGAAGTCGCCTTGCTACACTTGTAAGGAGAGCTTTAAACTAGAACAACATGGGAAGGGAAGCAAAAGACCAGAAAAAGCCATACACCTGACAAATGCTATTGAGAACTCTGCTAATAGAAGTGGAAAGGAAGAACAAAGACGAAAGAATCTAATTAATAAAAATATTGGAGAAAGAGAAACCAATCACAAACTAAAATGTTTCTATACTAATGCACAAAGCATGGGCAACAAACAAGGAGAATTGGAACTACTAACACAGGAAAAGAAATATGATGTCATTGGAATCACTGAAACTTGGTGGGACGATACACAAGATTGGAATACAAGACTAGAAGGATACAACTTATTTGCAAGAAACAGACTTGATAAACGAGGAGGGGGTGTTGCATTGTATGTTAGAAACACGTATATCTGCACAGAGATTGAAGCTTCAGAGACTGGGAGTTCTGTGGAAACTGTTTGGATAAGAATACAAGGACAGAACAATGGAAAGGACACCATTGTAGGCATTTACTACAGGCCGCCTGTGCAAGCTGAAGATATGGATGAACTCTTTATGCATCAAATGGCCAAGTTCTCCAAAAAATATGACATAGTTGTCATGGGAGATTTCAACTATCCAGACATTTGTTGGGAATCTCTCTCAGGCAAAACTAACAGGTCAAGGAAATTCTTATCCTCTCTTGCTGACAACTTTATCTTCCAAAAGGTAGGGGAGAAAACAAGGGGAACTGCTACCTTGGATCTAATCCTTATAAACAGGGAGGAAATGGTTGAGGAGGTAAAAGTGGCTGGAACCCTAGGAGGTAGCGACCATGCTATTTTAGAATTTTGGATAACTAGAGGCGGAAGACCTGTGAAGACTCAGACGTCAAGGTTAGATTTCAGAAAGGCAGATTTTAAGGGATTCAGAAAGATAATTGGAGGGATCCAATGGCTGGATATCCTTAAAGACAAAAATGTCCAGGAAGGATGGGAAATCTTGAAAAATGAAATTCTCATAGCACAGTTGTTAACAATTCCGAAAAGAGGGAAGAATAGGAAGCATTTAAGGAAACCAGGATGGATGAACACAGAACTTAAGCACATGCTAAAAAGGAAGAAAAAAATGTTTATAAAATGGAAAGAGGGAGGCATATCTAAAGAAGAATATAATGCTGTCTGCAGAATCTGCAGGGCACAAATCAGATTAGCTAAAGCTGAAAATGAATTGAGGCTTGCAAGAGATGTCAAAAGCAATAATAAAGGATTTTGGGGATATGTCAAAAGTAAAAGAAAAGTCAAAGATGCTATAGGATTTTTACAGGATGAAAATGATGAAATGGTAAGACAGGATGTTGAGAAGGCTGAACTTTTAAATTCCTATTTTGTATCTGTTTTCTCTCAGAAAGGAAATGTAACACCAACTGTTATTCACTGTCCTATTAAGGGAATAGAAGAATCCAGGATATCTATAAACAGAAAGATAGTGAGGAAACACTTAGCTAACCTAAATGAATTCAAGTCTCCAGGTCCAGATGAATTACACCCCAGAGTACTGAAGGAGATAGCAGAAGAAATTTCTGAACCACTGTCCATAATCTTTGAAAATTCTTGGAGAACAGGAGAAGTGCCAGAAGACTGGAGAAGAGCAAATGTTGTTCCTATCTTCAAAAAGGGAAAGAAGGTGGACCCAGGCAACTATAGGCCGGTGAGTCTGACTTCTATACCAGGAAAGATCTTTGAACAAATTATTAAACAACATGTAAGTCAATACCTGGATAAGAATGAAGTGATCAAACAGAGTCAGCATGGGTTTGTAACTAATAAGTCATGTCAGACTAACTTAATTTCCTTCTATGACGGTATCACTGATTGGGTGGATCAAGGAAATGCTGTAGATATAGTATATCTTGACTTCAGCAAAGCATTTGACAAAGTCTCTCATACTATCCTTATTGAAAAAATGACTAAGTATGGAATGGACAAGGCAACTGTTAGGTGGATTCATAGCTGGCTTAGTGATCGGACCCAAAGAGTGGTCGTAAATGGCTGCACATCCAGTTGGAAGAATGTCTCAAGTGGGGTACCACAGGGCTCTGTCCTGGGCCCTGTATTGTTCAACATCTTTATCAACGATTTAGATGAAGGAATTGAGGGTAAACTGATTAAATTTGCTGATGACACAAAGCTAGGAGGGATAGCTAATACTAGAGAAGAGAGAGAGAGGATTCAAAAAGATTTAAATAAACTGGAGAAGTGGGCAGTAACTAACAGAATGGTTTTTAACAGGGAGAAATGCAAAGTACTACATCTGGGCAATAAAAATGAAAAAAGCATATATAGAATGGGAGGAATAGGGCTAAGTGACAGCACATGTGAAAAAGACTTGGGTATACTAATAGATCACAGACTGAATATGAGTCAACAGTGTGATGCAGCAGCAAAAAAGGCAAATGCAGTTCTAGGAAGTATTAACAGAAGCATACAGTCTAGATCACGTGAAGTCATTATTTCCCTCTACTCCTCTTTGGTCAGACCTCATCTGGAATATTGTGTCCAGTTTTGGGCACCACATTTTAAAAAAGACATTAACAAACTGGAGCAAGTTCAGAAAAGAGCGACCAGAATGGTGACCGGTCTGCAAACCCTGTCTTATGAGGAAAGGTTGCAGGATTTGGGAATGTTTAGTTTGCAAAAGAGAAGACTGAGAGGAGACTTAATTGCTGTCTACAAATATCTAAAGGGCTGTCACATTGTAGAAGGATCAACTTTATTCTCATTTGCACAAGGAAAGACTAGAAGCAATGGGATGAAACTGAATGGGAGGAGACACAGATTAGATATTAGAAAAAACTTTTTGACAGTTAGAGTGATCAATGAGTGGAACAGGCTGCCACGAGAAGTGGTGAGTTCTCCTTCAATGGAAGTCTTCAAACAGAGGCTGGACAGACATCTGACTGGGATGATTTAGCGAATCCTGCTTTGAGCAGGGGGTTGGACCAGATGGCCCAGGAGGTCCCTTCCAACTCTACGATTCTATGATTCTATGGCAGAGCTTGGAAGGGAAGGAGCACCATATGACTTTTTCAACTCAGAATTGGCTGGAATTGAGATCAGACGCAATGTTGCATTTGGAGAGCCCCTGATGTGCCCAAACAGTGGAAACCCCCAATTCTAACTCCAACCCGAACCCCAACACACCCCTAACCCTAATCTCAGCCCTAACCCAAGCCCTAACCCTAGCCCTAACCCTAATCCTAACCCTAACCCTAGCCCTAACCCTAACCCTAGCCCTAACCCTAGCCCTAATGGAAAAATGGAAATAAATACATTTTTTTAATTTTATTATTTTTCCCTAACTAAGGGGGTGATAACGAGGGGTTTGATTTACTATTTATGGCGGTTTTTATTTTTGGCAGCAGTCGCACGCTAAAAGACGCTTTTTATTGTAAAAATAGTTTTTGCATCACCACATATTGAGAGCTATAATTTTTCCGTATTTTGACCCACCGAGTCATGTGAGGTCTTATTTTTTGCGGGACGAGTTGACGTTTTTATTGGTACCATTTTCGGGCACGTGACATTTTTTGATTGCTTTTTATTCCGATTTTTGTGACGCAGAATGAACAAAAAACAGCGTTTCATGAATTTCTTTTGGGGGAGTGCGTTTACACCGTTCCGCGTGCGGTAAAATTGATAAAGCGGTTTTATTCTTCGGGTCAGTACGGTTACAGCGATACCTCATTTAGGTCGTTTTTTTATGTTTTGTCGGTTTTATGCAATGAAAACTATTTTATATAAAAAATAATTATTTTTGCATCGCTTTATTCTGCGAGCTATAACTTTTTTATTTTTTCGCTGATGATGCTGTGTGGCGGCTCGGTTTTTTGCGGGACAAGATGACGTTTTCAGCGGTACCATGGATATTTATATGCGTCTTTTTGATCGCGCGTTATTACACTTTTTGTTTGGCGGTATGATAATAAATCATTATTTTTTGCTTCGTTTTTTATTTTTATTTTTTAAGGGGTTCGCTAAAGGGGTTAACTAATAGGACAGTTTTATAGGGCGGGTCGTTACGGACGCGGCGATACCTAATATGTGTACTTTTATTGTTTTGGGTTTTTTTTATTTTCAAAAAATGAATTTATTGGGGAATATTTTTTTTTTTTTACTAATTTATTTGGCGATTTTTTTAAAATTATTTTTACACTTTTTTTAATTTTTTTTTACTTTATTACATAGTCCCAGGTGAGACATCACTGTCCTGTGACAGATCGCTGCCCCCTCCCTGCCGATGCTTCCCTTTAACTCCCGGTACACCGCGATCATGTTTGATCGCGGTGTGCAAGGGGTTAACGTGTCGGGGGCGGTCCGTGACCGCCCCTGACACATAGTGCCGGGTGTCAACTGTGATAATCAGCTGACACCCGGCCGCGATTAGCGGCGCTCACCACGTGGGCGCCGCTGATCGCGCTAGACGTACTATCCCGTCCATGGGCATAGGGGCCCGGGTCCCATGGACGGGATAGTACGTCTGATGTCAGGAAGGGGTTAAACCTAGATTTATTGGACCTTACAAGATTTTGGAGATTCTTAATCCAGTCTCTTTTCGATTGGCTCTTCCTGTTACATTTAAGATCCATAACGTGTTTCAGAAGTCTCTATTAAAGAGGTTTGTTGAGCCAGTAGTTCCTGTGGTGGCACCTCCTGACCCGGTATTGGTTGAAGGTAATGTGGAATATGAGGTTGAGAAGATACTGGATTCTCGCCTGGCTAGACGGAGACTCCAGTATTTGGTTAAATGGAAGGGTTATGGCCAGGAGGATAAATATTGGGTCCCTGCATCCGATATTCATGCCGAAAGATTTGTTTGTGCCTTTCATCGGGCCCATCCTGATCGCCCTGGTGGCGTGGATGAGGGTTCGGTGACCCCTCCTCAAGAGGGAGGTACTGTTGTGAGTTCATTTTCCCCTTCACCGTCGATGTCAGATGAACTCCCTCTTCTGGTGAAGGAAGGTAGTGAGGCTGATTACCAAACACCTGATCTGGTAGATGATGACTGGGTAACAGGAAATTCTGACTGGATATAAGGCAGCCGACGCCCTTCTGAGTCGCTGGTGATTTCTCTGCTGGATTCTTGGAGACCAGTCTGATTCCTGCTTCCCAAAGATAAGTTTTTGCTCTGCTATTGAACATATTAGTTTTGTTTTGTTTACCTTGTTTTTTGGAGTTCAGCCATCCCCGGTCGGGGGTGTGCTGAGTTCCATTTTTGTCTCTGATCAGTTTGTCTCTTTGCTCTGTCTTCAGAATTTACCTGAGTGCTGATATAGTCTTTTTGAAGTCCTAGGGACTTCAGGGCCTGTTTTTCCTATCAGACGGTTGGGACATTTTTTGGTAGGGTTTTTTACGGATTGCAGACACCATCTTTTCTATCCTGTCCTTTTTAGTTAGCTTGGGCCCCATCGTTTGCTCAACCTATCTTTCTATCTGTGTTAGTGTTTTCATCTTGCTTCACCGTCATTATATGTTGGGGGCTGCCTATTGCTTTGGGGTCTGCTCTGGGGCAGTTTAGATTTCCCCTTTCTTTCTTTAGGCCTATTTAGTACTCCGGCGGTGATCGAGGGGTCTAGGGCATAGTATGAACCCCCCACGGCTACTGTTAGTTGTTTTGGATAGGATCAGGGATCTGCAATCCGATAGCTACCAACCTCTCCGGTTTTCTGGACTTAGCTTGTATTTTTTTTTTTTCCTCCTTCGGTGACTCATTCATAACACTATGGTCTGAAATCCCCCTACTGCCATGCTCAATGCTATCCACCCACATCGCCAGACTGCTGGATCCAAAGATATAATCTATGCGAGACAAGGAACGCTTAGTGGATGAATGACAAGTATAGTCTCTCCTCTCGGGGTGACGCATTCTCCATAGATCCAGCCACTCACTACCTTCCATAAATTGTGACAACTGGGATGTAGCCGGCGGCGGGGCCCCACTCTGCATACCATCGCCCAGTCTTAATTTATCTAGACGGTTATTCATGACCAAGTTAAAGTCGCCCATGCAAATGACATCAGCATCTGGATAATTCAGGGCAAAACTCAATGCTTTTTGGGGTTATAAATACACAGAATAACATATTTCCTAGAGTTGATCAGTGCATATACAAACACGAAACGCCCCTCAGGATCTTTCCGGGCCTCCCTGGTTTCCCATCTAACATCCTTATGTATTAGTAATGAAACCCCACTTGAATAGCTGGTATGAAATGTGTGAATAGACCATTGTACTCACGGCTTTTGAACACACTGAACTGTATCTCTGGTCAGGTGCGTCTCAACCAAAGCTACAATGTGAGGACGATGTTGCCTAATTTGTGAGAGCACCTTAATTCTCTTCTGGGGGGGTCTTTATGCCTCTCACATTCCAGGTCATACATATTAATTCAGACCCCATTCTCACCCATTTAGAAATAGTGCATGTTAGTGTTCAAGCAAGATTTAGAGCTATCACACAGATAATAGAACTGCAATTGGCTGTGACTTTTACCTAGGTAACAACAAGAACTAAAACTTTTGAAAAATGAAAACCAAAGAAGAAAAAGAAAAAACAGAATAAAAACCTAACAGTATAGGAGCAGAGTCCCACGCTCCCATCAAAAACTAAACATGGGGATACCATCACTGAGCTCAGTGTCCGGTATTGTTGGTAACTGGATACCCACCAAGAAGGCTACAATTAGATCTTTAATAGAAGGATACGGATTAACAGTAAATACATTAGGATTCCTTTGCAGGGGATCCCTTATGGGACCGCAGCCACTCAGTCGCCTCCGCCGGATCCGTGAAAAACACGGAGGAGCCCCCGTGGACAACCCGAAGTCGGGCCAGATAGATTATCGAATACATGATGTTTCTCTCACTGAGTCGCTTCTTGATTTCGATGAATTGTGCCCGCTGTTTCTGGAGTTCCATGGAGAAGCCCGGGAAAATCGAGATCACAGCATTGTCGAACTTGATGGGACTTTTTTGCCATGCGAGACGCAGAATGGTGTCTCTGTCCTTACAGTTAAGGAAGCATGCCAGGAAAGGTCTGGGTGGGGCTCCAGGAGGAAGTGGTTTTGTAGGAACCCTGTGAGCTCTCTCAATGGCGAATACTGGAGAAAATTCATCTCCCAACAGGTTTTGAGCCAGCTCTCCAGAAATTGTTCAGGGTGCGGACCTTCTGAGCATTCTGGTAGACCGATGATACGGATATTGTTCCGATGCATTCTGTTCTCCAGATCATCCGCCTTCTTCCTCCAGGCGTTCCCAGAGCCTGCCACCTTGGTTAATTTGGCCTCCATAGGCGTAATGGTGTCTTCCACCTGGGACACTCTTGTCTCCACTTCAGTAATGCATCCTCTCATGGCTTGCAAATCTTGCCGAAGTTGCGCCACCTCAGTGTAGACATCCTCTATTTTTCCAGTCAGGGATGTTCTGGTCAGGGAAATGGCCTGCATTAGTTGTTCAGACGCCTGTTTGAGAGTCAGTTCTTCCTGCTTGCTCTCTTCTTCACCTCCAGGGGAACGGTTTTTGCGCTGAGCTTGTGGAGGATTATTTCTAAGAGACCGGAAAGATGTAAATCTTTGTACCGTGTTAGCCAGTAGATAGAAAAATATTCAGAACTGAGCGTCCTCAGTGGTTGATACCTTTTAATGGCTAACTGAAAAGATGGTAACACATTGCAAGCTTTCGAGACTACTCAGGTCTCTTCATCAGGCTAGACTAATACAAAATCTGAAGAGTCACATATTTATGCACAATACAACACAGAAAAAATGCAATAGATGAGACAAGTGACGTGAAGCAGAACTATCAATATGGGAGATGGAGAAACATAAATATTGGACCAGTACATAGATAAGGAGTCCGGATGTTTTATAGTCCTCTGATTGGGGTCTCCTAATGTGTTGTGATGCCTCCACAAGGTCTTGGAAGCAAATTCCTTAATTGATGTAAAAAGACATTAATCCATGCGACACATTCATTCCAGCACTGAAAGTGTCAAAGGTCGTCATAAATTTATACTCACAAACTCTTCTCTCTCTCTGAGACTTGAAGTTACCTTTCAATACCAGTAATTTCATATCCATGTTGCTGTGATCAGGGATACAGAAATGTTTTGCCACAGGTAGATCCATTCTTTTTTCTCTTATTGTGTGACGATGAGCATTCATCCTTGTTCTAAGCTTTTGCCTTGTTTACCCCACATACAGACCCCCAGTTGGATATTTAGTACAAATAAGTACACCACATTAGATGTAATGCAGCTGAAAATACCTGGGATCTTGTAGTCCTGATGTGAGTTGGGGATCTTTATCTTGTCCGTGGTCATTATAGATGGACAGGTTTTACACTTTTTCTGGTTGCAAGGAAAGGTTCCTGCAGCTGTTGGAGAGGACAGGGAGCTTCTGACAATGATGCTTCTTAAATTTGGGGGCTGCCTAAAACACAGCAGTGGGGGGTCTGGAAAAATGGATTGTAATCGGGCATCTTTTTGTAGTAAAGGTTGTAATTTCCATGCAGCTCCCCTTAGCACTTCCAGATTTGGGTTGTAGGTGACTACTAGAGGCACCCGGTTAGTTTCTTCTTTAGCTTTGTAATGTAGCAGGTGATTCCTTGACATTCTGGTGGCTCTTGTAATTTGGTTTTCAATTGTTCTTGGATGGTAGCCCTGATTCAAAAAGGTCACAGACAAGCAGAACTCAACAGCAGAGACTGATGTAGCAGTACTGGAACCACAGGAGAGCAGAGCTAAATAGCAGAGACTCATGGGGCAGGACTGGACTCACAGGAGAGCAGAACTGAACAGCAGAACTGATGTAGCAGTACTGGAACCACAGGAGAGCAGAGCGGAACAGCAGAGACTGATGTAGCAGTACTGGAACCACAGGAGAGCAGAACTGAACAGCAGAACTGATGTAGCAGTACTGGAACCACAGGAGAGCAGAGCGGAACAGCAGAGACTGATGTAGCAGTACTGGAACTACCGGAGAGCAGAGCTCAACAGCAGAGACTGATGTAGCAGTACTGGAACCACAGACGAGCAGAACTGAACAGCAGAGACTGATGTAGCAGTACTGGAACCACAGGAGAGCAGAGCTAAACAGCAGAGACTCATGTGGCAGGACTGGAACCACAGGAGAGCAGAGCTGAACAGCGGAGACTGATGTAGCAGTACTGGAACCACAGGAGAGCAGAGCTGAATAGCAGAGACTGATGTAGCAGTACTGGAACTACCGGAGAGCAGAGCTCAACAGCAGAGACTGATGTAGCAGTACTGGAACCACAGGAGAGCAGAGCTGAACAGCAGAGACTGATGTAGCAGTACTGGAACCACAGACGAGCAGAAATGAACAGCAAAGACTGATGTAGCAGTACTGGAACCACAGGAGAGCAGAGCTAAACAGCAGAGACTCATGTGGCAGGACTGGAACCACAGGAGAGCAGAGCTGAACAGCAGAGACTGATGTAGCAGTACTGGAACTACAGGAGAGCAGAGCTGAACAGCAGAGACTGATGTAGCAGTACTGGAACCACAGGAGAGTAGAGCTGAACAGCAGAGACTGATGTAGCAGTACTGGAACCACAGACGAGCAGAAATGAACAGCAAAGACTGATGTAGCAGTACTGGAACCACAGGAGAGCAGAGCTAAACAGCAGAGACTCATGTGGCAGGACTGGAACCACAGGAGAGCAGAGCTGAACAGCAGAGACTGATGTAGCAGTACTGGAACTACAGGAGACCAGAGCTGAACAGCAGAGACTGATGTAGCAGTACTGGAACCACAGGAGAGCAGAGCTCAACAGCAGAGACTGATGTAGCAGTACTGAAACCACAGGAGAGCAGAGCTGAACAGCAGAGACTGATGTAGCAGTACTGGAACCACTAAAACTGAGGCAGAGATGGTTCCCAGCACAATATACAGGCAGGTATCCTGCCTCCTGAATAGACACACAGGAAAGTGATGTTGCCCGATGCTAAAAAAAATCTGAAATCTTGGCGACAGAATACAGAGCACCCGGCACTGGAACCAGTGGTAAGTGAATAACAGGAAGGCTGAGCGGTTTGAAAATTGTCTGTAATATATCGGAAATCATTTTTTAACATCCTTTATGATTCAACAGCTGTTTGCTGACAGAGTAAATTTATTTTCTTTTTTTTTTAGATCTTTCCTCTCTTTATTGCGGATATATCGGCAATCGAAAAATTAATAATGTAATAGGGTCTATATAGGAAACACTCTCAGACCCATCTTTGTAAGGTTCAGAGAACATTATAAATCTGTCTCCTCAGGTCGGAGGCGTAGCTAGGGGTTCATCTCAGGGGGGGGGGGATCTGAATGGGCTCCTAACCGGTAACCCTAATTACAACTCAGGTGGCGCACCCAGTGGCAGTAGCTCTGAGTGGGCCCCCACAGAGCAAGGGGCCAGGGGCGACCGCACCCTCTGCCCCCTGGTAGCTACGCTGCTACCTCAGGGGAAGGATCAATGCGTGTCACTGGGCAGATACACGATGTGTGTAATGAGCTCAGCACACAGAGCATGGAGGAAGGAGACCCCCATCCTCCCTCCATGCGGCTGCTGGGGTGCAGTCAGTACATGGGGGTAGTCAGACACAATGCCCCAGTTGTCAGGAGCCAGACAGAGCCCTTTGTGTCTCCATGACAGGCAGCTCTGGGCACAACAGCTGTTCTGGCCCTTCCCGGAAGTGACGTCACCTGTGGAAGGCGTCTACCTCTCCCCACACACTCGGGGAGATAGAGCGGTTTCACAGGCGCGTCGCCCCGCCCCCTCACTTCCGGCGCCCGGTGCTGCTGCTGACGGCTCTCAGCGGGATGGCCGGGCGCACGGACCGGGCTCCGCTCCTGGACTGGGCCGAGGCGCCGGGGGTCAGTCCTGTCCCGGAGGGAGAGCAGGAGGGGAAGTGGCCGCGGGGATACGGGGCGAGCTGGAGCCGCACTCCGCCCGGGGAGCTGTGCCCCCTGCCCCAGCTGGAGGATGACCACATCGTGGCGGTGTTCGTGGTCACATTCGATCCCCGGAGCGGTGAGTGCGGCGGAGGGACGGCTGCGACCCCTGGGGGCGGTGACTGTATATAGGGGGATGACTATGTAAGTGACTGTATATAGGGGAGGGTGACTGTATATAAGGGGGTATAAGTCAGGATTGTATGTAGTGACTATATAGGGGGATGGTGACTGTACAGTAAGGCCATGTGCACACGTTTGGAATTCCGTGCCGCGGGAAATACACAAGAAATCCACATTTTTAATTCCCATGAAAAAATAGCGATTTCCAAGTGATCTGGAGCATCTCTTGGGGAACTGAGTGACAGGTTGGTCTCACTCGTCACACATAGTGTTTAGTGTGACCAACTTCTTACTATTGAGGCCGCCTGTGCAGCATCAGTAGTAAAAAGATCTAAGGTTAAAAATAATAAAAAAATAATAAAACATTGTGCTATTCTCACCTTCCGGCGTCCCGCGCAGCGTTCCTGGTCCTCAGCGATGCTCCCGGCAGCTCCCGTTCCCAGCGATGCCTTGTGATAATGACCTGTGATGACGTAGCATCACGCGAGACCGCGACGTCATCACAGGTTATTGTCGCAAGGCATCGCTGGGAACGGGAGCTGCCGGGAGCATCGCTGAGGCCTGGGGACCGCAGGAAGGTGAGAATAGAACGATTTTTCATTTTAATTCATTTTTTTTTTTTTACAGGGATATGGTACCCAGAGCCCGGAGGACAGTCTCCTCTCCTCCGGACCGTGGGTACCATCCGCAAATGTTCTGCTTACTTTTCCCATGGTGGGCACAGCCACATGCAGGAAGTAAGTGGAACAATGCATTCCTATGTGGGCGGAATTCCCGCAATTCCACATAAATAATGAGCCTGCTGCGTATTTTACTGCGATGCGATTCCGCCGCAGAAAAATCCACAGCATTAGCACAGCATGAGCGGAATGCCATAGGAATGCATGGGATGCTGTTTTTTTTTTTGCGTTTTTGCAGCAATTTTGCTCGTTAAAAGAAAAAGCTACGTGTGAACACAGCCTCACTCACTGTGTAAGGTGGCTGATGACTATGGAAGGTGATCATTACTGAATATACGGGGATTGACTGTATATAGTGACTGTATATAAGGGGATGATGACGGTGTACAGTAGCTGTATATAAGGGGGATGATGACTGTACATAGTGACTATATGTGCAGTGACCTGTGTGTGTGTGTGTGTGTATATATATATATATATATATATAGCAGGGGGTGCGGCCGGCGCTGCTGTGCGCACTGGTTTTGTGGGCGCTCTTGTGCATAGTTGCCGTTACACTATGGCCATTGCTGGTTTGGGAGGTGCGGCCGTTACGTGTTGGCTTTGCCGCCGCGCCTTCCCCCTACTGTGTAATGGGTACCCCCCCCCGGCCATACATTGCGCTGCAGCCCGTCGGTGCCAGTACTCGGACCCCCGCCCGTTGATGAGATTATCTATGAGACCCCAAATGTGTTGCCGCTTGTGACTGGCGCTGAGGGGACATTTGTGTGAACACGTTTCGGCTCGTCGCTTAACATTGGGATGGTGGCGTCCGGTTGCGACAGCGCACCGAATGGTTGCTCATGCTGTCGCAGGTTCCAGCGATCGCTTTGTGGGTGTCGCGGGCGGATGGGGTCACGTTGTGAGGCGCACGGTACCGCGACCAGAGGGCCACAGTCGCTGTGCAACCCCAGCCCAATAGGGGCCCCATTCGCTTCCATGGCCACCCCAAAATGGCGACCTGATACTGTCTAGGGCAGAATCCCCCAGTCTGGATTTACTATTTTATGTGAATCCCTGATTTTACAAGGCACGACGGTAGAAGAAAATGATGCGTCTAACTTGGTGTTTTTGCCAAAATTGGGAATTCTTTTATTATTATTGTAGTATATTTTTCTTTTCAAAAAAATATTTATATATATATATATATATCACAAAAATATAAAATGTATAATTGTTTTAATAAATATATATATATATATATTTATGGAATACATGAAGGAAATAAAAATATATTTAAAAAAATCTAATGAGATTTCTTCTATAATTTTTTATTTATCATATATATATATTCCATTTTAAATATATGGTAAGAAATATACATTTTGTATATAATATGTTTTATATTTTTGTGTGTATATAATTATAAAAAATCTAAAATATGTGTAAAAAAAAAAATAAAAATATATATAATTATAAAAAATCTAAGATGTGTAAAAAAAAATAATATATATATATTTCACATTTCCTAAGGGACATGAACTTTGCTGGCTTGTGATATATACCACAACACATCAGTATCACGGTATACAATGACATTAATACCGTAAATCTCCCTTGGAAATCAGTAAGTGGACCAAGCTGGTGGCGACTGTTGCCGTGAAGGTCTCCGATCTGCACTTAAAGGGGAACAATTGGCGCTTAGGAGGCGCCACTCTGGGATCTGGCCACTAAAACGTAACTATTAGATTGAAGCAATATTTAAGGGGTTAAACAGCAGCGATCGGATGTTGCCGACCGTATAACACCGTTCCTGAGCCTGCGTCGTACTGACGTCGGGAAGGGCTTAAAGATTACAAACACATAGCTGCTTTCTAGCAAAAATGGCGCCGCTACATTCCGTGGTCGGTATTGCAACTCGGCTCCGTTGACGTGAATGGGGCAGAATTACGATACTAAACACAACCTGTGGACGGGGGGTGGCGCTGTTGCAATGCAGTTAGGGTTTTTCCTTTAATCCAGTGTACACCTGCCTCTGCTGGTAATGAAACTGCTGAAAACACAAAAGGGCAGCAAGTATGAGGCTAAAAACCCCAGTGATTAGTTGGAAAATTGCAAAATTCTTATTTTTTATTTATTTTTTAATACAGATTGTGGTATGGAAAAAAAAATGCCTTTTTTATTTCATTTTTTAAATATGTTAACACCAAAATCTGGTTCAAAGAATAGGTAATGTTCTGAGGACACTTTCCCATTAATGACGTCCCTAAGCTCCGAATGGCTGACTGGTAATTCCGTAATTGGCAGCTGCGTCCTGCCATGGAGGATGGGTACCTGCCTGGGTGTGCCAGACACGTGGCCCTATTGTCACCTGTCCTCTTGGGACTCCGGCTTTACCTGCGTCCCTGTGATCTTATCTGGCACCTGTTCCTTGCGGAGGGGGAAGGGTTCTCCGGGCAGGAGGCTGCGCCACTTCATGGTTCCCTCTGCCAGCCCCAGGATTATCCCAACTCCTGACTCTGCTGCACAGGATAGACAGCGCGGATGAGAACGAAAAAAAATAATGTACCTAAAATATATATATATATATATATATATATATATATATATATATATATATGTGTATGTATGTATGTATCATCATACGAATGTCATTTTCTTGTAATTTCCTCGTTGGCAGTCCGCCGAGTAATCTACCGTCTTTTCGTCACACGTCCTCGTTTCGTCTTTGTGTCTGTGTAGTTTTACTTCTAAGTTGTATCCAGTAAAAGTTCTCATCGTCTTCGTGGTTTCTTCCTCTTTCTGTGAATTTTGCTCTTCAGACCATTACTTTCCAGTAGTCACAGGGATCCGCTTCTCTAGAGAAAGCTGAGCGACGAAGGAATCTACATGGCATTCCCAGAAATATAAGGGAGAAATAATGTAATACATCCTATATTATACCCCAGAGCTGCACTCACTATTCTTCTGGGGCAGTCACTGTGTACATACATTACATTACTGATCCTGAGTTACATCCTGTATTATATTCCAGAGCTGCACTCACTATTCTGCTGGTGCAGTCACTGTGTACATACATTACATTACATTATAAAAATATCAAAAACACAATACATAAGACAGACAAAAACAACATTCCAGAAATCAAAAACCACGATACATGAACTAAAATAAACCACACCGACATACTAAAACTTGTGCAAATATGCTAGCTTACGACAGTCCATCTCTGAAGAACATAGTGCTGTGTCTCCATGCTTTGCAGCCTGAGGGACCCCCAGCAGGAACCTCCTAACAAAGAAAAACAAAAAAAAAACAAAGAAAACAAACAAAAATCCATTCCTCCACATTCAACCCCATTCACACCTTCACTCATGCTCCCATTCATTCCTATATACTGGATTTAAAACAGGAAAGTAAACACTTTTTCTGGCCCACTGCCTTAAACAGAAAAAACAGCCATCTTGGCAGACCCTCAACTACTTCCCCTCAACACAGCAAGAAACCCCCCCTTTTTTCCTTTTTTTTTTTAATATATTTTTTAATTTTTATTTATTTATTTTTTTTATTTTATTTTTTTTATTTTGCATTTATTTATTTATTTTTCCCACCACCCACACCACAGGTCCACAAGTTCGTAGCCTTTTCCACACCTAGGTCCATGAAAGTTTATGGCCTCAGAAAAAAACCCAGCACCTTATATATTTCACATGGTCCTTGGTGTAGTTCCCAGGCCATCTTCCTTCTGATATTCGGCCCTTGATTTCTCAGGGTCCATTCCAGGGTCCAAACTTCCCCCCCCTCCCCCCCGCAAGAAACCCCCACCCAACCTGACTGTACCCCTTCCCCCTTTCCTAACTATAATAAATACATTTTTTTTAAATGCACCATCCTAACGACATACATACAATACTGCATACATGTACAGATACACAAAAAGCACATACTACACTTGTTATACACCTAAGAAACGACCTGCTATAACCAGCGATATTACCCAAACAATAAGTATTAACCACATTTCCAAAAACCTTGCCACAGGCCCAAGTTTGGTGCCTGCAAGCCCAATATCCATTAAATTTCATGCTTCCAAAACAAAAAACTAAAGTGACATGCACCAGCCCAACACCAGGAAAGGAGTTCTGAAGGCCCCATCCCTCACTAACACATTCACCCTGTCCCTCAACAACTAAGACTGTCCCTACTTCTGTCCCTAAAGAAACTGTCCCTATCTGTCCCTACCTGCCCCTACTCTACCTAACTTATCATAACTAACTCTCTATCTGTCCCTCAGTGCCTGTCCCTATCTGCCCCTAATTCTGTCCCTAACACCCAGTGAAACTTATGCTATCCCTACCCTCATTCACACGGAGCTAGCTCTCCCTTGAGTGCGTTTCTAAAAGGAGAGGCCCCTCCAAAGCCAAGAGGCCTTCCTCACACCCAACCTTTGAAACTCCAAAGAACGGACCTTCACCAGGTCACCCAAGATGTTTCCTACCACCTCATCCCTTTGGAGGGTGTTTTTCCGCGTCGAAACTAGGCACCGTGCATTCCAAGTGTAGAACCTAACCACTACACTGACTTGGAATAAAGTGCACGGGTCCCGGCCACCCAGGGATCTGAACGCTCCATAGGCCCACTCAGCGTAGGAGAGGGACGCCAGCCGCGACCAACGTATGGAAGCACCCACCCTTTTGTAAACCTCTGCATTAAAGGGACAATGAAGCAGGAAGTGCTCCATGCTTTCCAGCACGTCACCACACTCCTCACGGGGACAACCCCGATCATCGGATTTCCTGCACTTCAAGTTATCCTTTACATACAGCCTCCCGTGGAAGCAACGCCAGGTCAAGTCCCAAAACTTCATGGGGATCCGCTTAGAATTTAAAAGCCCCAGCCCGACCTCCAGATCCCGGCCTGGGCAATCCTTAAGGGCCAGGGGCTTCTGGAAATGGGTCAACAGGACCCTCCTGTCAAGGCATTGCCTCGACATGGTCCTGATTTCCCACATTCCCAGACCCCACCGGCGGATCACTTTCAGAACCGGGGTAGCGTAAGCCGGGAGATGCCCATGAGGTGTGCGTAGGTCCTTCACCTGCCCTCCTGTCTCCCATTCCTGGAAGAAAGGCCAAAGCCAACCCTTGCAGGAGACTACCCACGGAGGAGCCCTCTCTAGCCAGAGGTTGGAGATGTTAGTCTTAAGAAAGGTGTTTACTAGAAACACCACCGGGTTGACCATATCCAACCCGCCTAGTCTCCTCGTACGGTATGTAACCTCCCTCTTGATTAGGTTAAGCCTATTCCCCCATAACAATTGGAAGAACAGGCTATAGACCCGTGTCCAGAGAGGTTCCGGCAAGATGCACACACTGCCCAGGTATATTAATAAAGGTAGCAGAAAGCCTTTAGCCAGGGCAACCCTTTCCCTCAGGGTTAAAGACCAACCCTTCCATTGGTCCACCTTTTGGGCGGCGATCTTAAGTCTGCCCTCCCAATTTTGCTGGGGGTAATCCCCGGGGCCAAAATCGATGCCTAGAATTTTGGCGGTGGCCTGGGGCCCTGGAAGGGTGTCCGGGAGATCAAACCTGGGATCTCCCCCTCCCAGCCAGAGACTTTCACACTTATCCCGGTTGATCATGGACCCGGATGCCTCCGAGTAGCGCACTACCTCCGACATGACCCAATCCGCCTCCCCTCTCGAGGACACGAAAAGGGAAACATCATCGGCGTACACCACCACCCTCAGAGAGGACCCAGAGCCCGCCTGGTCCATCCCGACTCCTGCCAACGGTCCACGATCTACCCTCCTTAGGAAGGGATCGATTGCGAACGCATATAAAAGCGGGCTCAGCGGACAGCCCTGACGGACCCCAGAACCCACCTCAAAAGGGCGACCTGACCAACCGTTCACCAGCGGATAAGTCTCAGCCCCTTGGTACAAGATCTCTAACCATTTTACAAACCTCCCAGGCAGGCCATACCTCAAAAGGACAGACCAGAGGTACTCGTGGTTGACACGGTCAAAGGCCTTCGCTTGATCTAATGACAGCAAGTACCCCTTCCAGTGACCTGCCCTACCCTGCTCCACTGCCTCTCGGACACCGAGCACAGCACTAAAAGTACTGCGGCCTGGAACAGAGCAATGCTGGGCCCCTGAAAGGAGCCGGGGTGCAAACTTCACCAGCCGATTAAACAGCACCTTGGCCAGAACCTTCCGGTCCGTATCGAGGAGCGCTATGGGACGCCAATTCTCGATACGGGACGGATCCTTACCCTTTGACAGAATGAGGGCTGACTTCCTCATTGAGTCGGGAAGAGTGCCCGAGGAGAGACACTCATTAAATACCCCTGTCAAGAGGGGGACCAAGGAGTCCCTAAAAGTCTTATAGAACTCGGATGTTAAGCCATCCGGACCTGGCGATTTCTTGGGCCGAAGCCCATCAATGGCCAGTCTCACTTCCTCTTCCCTGATTTCTTCTGCCAAAACACCAAGAGAGGGATCACCCCCTGGCTCAGGGACGGTTTCAGCCAGGAAAGCCGACATCCTGTCCAGATCCTTCTTTTCCAAGAGGTGTGAGTAGAAGGATCTGACCACCTCCAGGATCCCTGATTTGGATCTGTTCAGGGACCCCGTACTGTCGATCAGTCCTGTTACCATCTTACAATTCACTGACATCTTACAGTTTCTGTAAGGGTCGGGCGAGCGGTACTTCCCGAAGTCCCTCTCAAAAACCAAAGATGTGTGCCTATCATACTGACACCTCTTGAGTAAAGATTTCACTCTGGAGATTTCCTCACGGTCACCTCCAGTCGAGACAAGCTGCTCGAGTTTCCTCCCCAGAGCCTGATACAAGCGGTGCCTGTTCAGACTTCTGAGGTTCGAGAGCTGACGGAAGAACCCCGCCACCCGCTTTTTGAAGATCTCCCACCACTCTGACTTACTACTACAGAGATCCAACAGCGGTACCTGGCTCTGAAGAAAATCCTCGAAGGATTGTCTCACCTCCGCTTCCTCCAGCAGGGACGAATTGAGCTTCCACAGCCCTCTTCCCATCCGAGGAGTCTCTGCAACATTCAGAGAAAAGAAAATTAAACAGTGGTCGGAGAACTCCACCTCAACGGCGGACACAGCAGAAAAGATGGCGTCCTCCTTTAAAAAAAACCTGTCTATTCTAGACCTGCTGCTACCCCTATGATAGGTGAAACCCCCGTGACCTGGGGTGTGCCGGATGTGGACATCCACCAGGCGAGCTTCACTGGCTATACTATTTAACGCGACGCTTTCATAAGCCAGGCGATCTCCGGGACCCCCCTGGTCACGGGACCTCGTAATGGTGTTGAAGTCCCCACCGAAGACCACCTGTCGGCTCGTAAAAAGAAAGGGCTTGATCCTCAGGAAGAGACACTTACGGTCCCACTTTGACTGTGGGCCATAGATGTTTATGAGCCGAAGCTCTTGTCCCCTCATGAAGACATCCAGGATCAGGCACCTCCCCATTTCCAACTCGGTAACCCGTCTGCATTCCACATCTGCGGTTTTAAAAAGGACCGCTATACGTCTCGGCCGCAAGAGACCAGTATGAGGGCCCGCACCTCCACTCCCTTCGTGCTTTATGGATGGCCCCCATGTCCGTTAGTCTGGTCTCCTGCAAAAATAAAATTTCTGCCTCAATTCGGGAGAAAAAATCAAAGGCCGTGAAGTGAGCCGCATCTGACTTTATGCTGGCAACATTAATAGATGCCAGCGTCAACGGGGCGAGTTCCGCCATCATGGGTGATCAAGTTGGATGGCCAACTTCTTACCACTGCTATCACCTCCACCTGAGGAGGGGTCGGACACCTTCCTTTTCAGGGAAGCTCCCGTTGTGTCCTCGCCCCCGGGTTCCAGGTCTGTCCCCCCCCCAGGAGGAACACTGCCCCCTGAGGGACGGACCCCACCATCCCCCGAAGGACCCTCCGGTGGTACCCCCGGCCCAGCATCCTCGTCTTGCGGCCCATCATCCGAGCCTCCGAGGACGCTGAACCGGTTGGAGAGATCAATCAGAGGGGGGTCAGCGGGCCCTTCTGTGCGCACCCTGGTGGTCGGGGGCGGGGGAGATTTTGAAGGCTTACCAGCCTTCTTCCCCCCGATTTGTTACGATTGGCACGTTTGCTTTTGCCACCCGCTGCTGTAGGCTGCTCCTGGACCTCCTCATCAACACTTTCATACTGTGAGGACCCGTCCGAGTCAGCCGCTTTATCCTCCCTCTCCATCCTCCTGATCTCCTCTCTCACCACACTCTCCCTCAGGACCTCAGAGGCTTTTGCCACGGGCCTGGAGGGAGGAGCAGGCATCGACC
This sequence comes from Dendrobates tinctorius, assembly GCF_039654945.1. Classification (NCBI taxonomy): domain Eukaryota; kingdom Metazoa; phylum Chordata; class Amphibia; order Anura; family Dendrobatidae; genus Dendrobates; species Dendrobates tinctorius. The sequence goes on from NW_027361688.1 coordinate 7,780,549, forward strand.
CGGTTGCCCGAGACTTCACCTGCCCCCCACCCCCATGGAGTTTTTCTTGCCTCCGCACGTACGCGGGGCCCCTCACCTTGGCATTGCCCTTCCTCACCGGTCCCTCAGCCCCTTCCCCTCCGCCACCACCTGCCACAGCTGCAGGAGCGCCGCCAGAGGTTTCTCCCTCACGGACTCCTCCCGCCGGGCCTGCAGCGGCATTAGAAAAGGAGCGAGGGCAGCGGCTGAGAGGGTGACCTAGGTCACCACACAGGTGACACCGAATGTCTTTACACGAGGCGGCCAGATGACCTACACCACCACACAAGGCACATTTCTGTACCTTGCAGCTAGCGCTGAAGTGAGTGGGGTCGCCGCACTTGTGGCAGACCTTCGGCTGCCCCCGGTAGAAGACCAGGATCCTGTCCCTTCCCAGGAACGCCGAGGAAGGGATGTGGGTGACCGTGCCGCCGGAAACCTTCAATTTAACCATGAAGGTCCAGCCCCCCGACCAGATGCCGAATTCGTCCCTGTTCTTTTTGGGGACCTCGGTGACTTCCCCGTAACGGGAAAGCCACGTCCTAATGTCCACGCCGGCAAGTGACTCGTTACAAGTGACCACGGTCACTCGCTTGACGGAATTTTGGCGAGACACCGCTTGCGCAACGAAGTCTCGCCATCCGGGCTCTTCCCGCACCAGCTCATAGTTAGACCAGAAGATCTCAAGCCCCTCTGGCCGCACAAAGCTGACGTCGAAGAAGCGGGACGCCGAAGGATGTATCAGGGCAAAGATGTCATTCGCCCCGAAGCCCATCTTAAGGAGGAGCTCCACCACCTTGCTCCTAGGTGGACAAGCTTCACTGCCCCCCCACCTAAGACGGACCACATTCCTTCTTGGTGGCCCCTGCCCGGCTGTGGGGAGAGACCAAACAGTCCCTCCCTCCCTTTGATTTTGGAAGGCAGCAAGGCCGTGTCTCTCTATCCAGAAAGACAAGTCCACCGTCCTCCCCTCTACCACTATTGATCTATCTCCCCTTTTGAGAGCCTCCAGGAAACGGCGGTGCGAAACGCCGTCCCTGGAGCCCGGAGGCGAGGAGACCCCCCCCCCCAGGACCACCCCGACCCCCAGCCGCGGCCCCCGCATAATTGCGTTGGGGTCTCGCGGCCGGAGGGGCAGATGGGCCAGCCCTCCCACCACTACCACCACTTGTGCCAGCACCCTCATTCGTCCTCCCAGTCACTCTCCCATTCACTCTTTAATTATTTGCATTCACCCCAGCATTCACACTCACCCACATTCACAGTAGCACTCACTCCCTCATCCATGTCACTCATATCACCATTCACTTCAGCAAACATCTCCTCAAATATGTCCACTCCGCTTTCGTACTCACTCTCACTTGCACAATTGGTGTACATAGCAACATTATTTACATTATTTACATTTCCTGAACTAGTGCAGTTCCTCTCTTTGCCTGCTGGGGGCCCTGAGCTCTCTTGCTGGGAGCTACTCCAGCTCCTGTCCAGGAGCGGCGCTGCCCCTTTAAATGCCTCGGTGCTGATGACATCATGCACTCTGCCCTGGCTGGGCCTAGGAGCAACAGCAGCTCCTGGTTTCAGCTCCATTTTTTTTCTTTTGCCGAGTTTTCCTTGCTCTGGGCAGGGACGGCCACTGGCACCACTCCCTGCCCTGCACTTTTCTTCACCCCCACCGCCGGCTTGCCAGGGAGCGCCAGAGTCCCCTGCACCCTCAGATGAAGGTAGGCGGGCTGGGGACCCCGACAACTCCCCGCCATCTTTTGGGGGCAGCACATCATTACTTGGAAGGGTGGGACAGAGGGCAGTGGGCCCGCCGTGGCCACGCCCCCCCACCGGTCGCAGCCACCCCAGGCAGAGCCGCGGCCCCTTGCGAACACAGCGGGCGGAGCCGCGACTGCCGAGGCCACGCCCCCCCGCCAGTCACAGCCACCACGGGCAGAGCAGCGACCCCTTGCGAGGCCACGCCCCCCGGGTGACGCAGACGCAGCGGGTGGGACGACGGCCGAGGAGGACATGTCCCCCCCGCACGCCGCAGCCTTTGCAGGCCGGGCAACACTCGGGGAGGCCACGCCCCCCTCACGGACCACCGCCGCCACCCTATGCCCACCACTGGAGACAGGCAAGGCCGGCCACTCCCCCTCGTCGCCCAGCGGCGGCAGAGCCCCCTGCACGGACCCCTTTTTGGGTCGACGTGCCGGAGACCCCACTCTCACCACAGGCGCCGACATGGGAGCGACCAGCACTTTGCACCGCCTCAGCTGCTGCTTGATGTTCTGTTCGCCCTTCCTAGGCTTCTGGACCCCCACTAGCGATCCAGACTTAGCGGATCCGTACGTGGGGGGGGTCCAGAAGCCCCAGCACTCGCCGCCGGAGGTGCGGCCATGGCTGTACCAACTTTACCTGGTGCCAGGCCAGCCCCCCCTGCCACCGAGGGCTGAGCCCAGACACCACCACCACAACCAGCACCGACCTCCATGTCGCTGCCCTGGTCTGAACTGTCACCAGATGCGACAGTCAGGTCACAACAGTCATCTCTCTCCCCGCTCCCTCGCTGCAGACCCACCACAGGGCCCGAGCCGGGGTGGGTAGCGGGTTCCACACAGCGGGACAGAGGGGCCCCGGGAAGAGGAGCAAAAACCAGTTGTTCCTCCACGCCTTCAGAGGCCTTACTCCTGCGCCTTCTGTTTCTCCTCTTCCCGGTTGCCTCATCCTCTGGGCAGACTTCATACCCAAACAACAGCGTGCCAAACTGTGCTGGGGATTCCGTCTGCCGTACTTGTTTAAGGATGAGGCAGCCCCCCTCAGAACTACTCCCGCTCCCTCCATCCTCCCCCTCGCTCCCGCTTTCCTCCGCGTTACTGGAGTCCAGCGGGAGAGCCACCTGCTCGGGGGCTATCCCACTGTATGTTACCTGGCTCACGCTGGTGTCCGCCAGGTCTTCAGGTGGAGGTGGCCCGGGTGTGGTGTGGGCGCCATCTTGCTCTTCCTCCTCCTCGCTTTCCTCCACCTGGATGGGGACTCCTGACCCCCCAGGAGACCCACCGGCCATGGCCCTGAACCGATCCTCGTTTTGAAGCTTTTCCTGGAAGGGGCCGCTGCCGGCCATGATGGTACTTCGCCGGTCCTCCAGGGCCCGAATCTCCCCTTTCAGCCGCTTGACCGTGGCGGTGAACTCGTCTCTCTTTGAGGCAGGGAGCCTGTTTTTACTGATGACCCGGGCTCCCTCCAGCTCCCCCCGGAGTCTCCTGAGCTGCTTGCCGGCCTCCTCGTACTCGGAGAGGTGGGCATGAATGCGGGAGGCGTAGGTGGTAGCTGGCTCTCCCGCAACCTTGGAGCCCCAGATGTTAAGGGGGAGCCCCGCCTCACCTCTGCCGGCTGCTGCACCTCTGGGGGAAGGGCCCGCCACAGCCTAAACTTCGGGGGTCCCGGACCCTGGAGCCTTGCGGCCCCCTGTGGTCCGCTTTTTCCCCATCCCTGGGACTGGCTGGCTGTGCCTTGGGCCTCCTGGTGGTGGATGAGGTCCCCCCACCCCCAGCTGGCTTGCCGGAGGGTGGGAGCCAGGGGCACAGCCTCGGCGCTCAGTCCCAGGGAGAGTCCTCTTTCCTGGGAAGGGGGCAGATGGCAAGTCCTTGCGGGAAAAAAAGCCTCCCTTCCCAGGAGCTTAGCAAAACCCCAGCCTGCAGATGCTCAGCTGCGACGCTCCTCCTCTTCCAGGGTGTGTCCAGAGCTGCACTCAGTATGCTGCTGGTGCAGTCACTGTGGACATACATTACTGATCCTGAGTTACATCCTCTATTATACTCCAGAGCTGCACTCACTATTCTGCTAGTGCAGTCACTGTGTACATACATTAGTGATCCTGAGTTACATCCTGTATTATACTCCAGAGCTGCAATCACTATTCTGCTGGTGCAGTCACTGTGTACATACATTAGTGATCCTGAGTTACATCCTGTATTATATTCCAGAGCTGCACTCACTATTCTGCTGGGGCAGTCACTGTGTACATACATTACATTACTGATCCTGAGTTACATCCTGTATTATACTCCAGAGCTGCACTCACTATTCTGCTGGGGCAGTCACTGTGTACATACATTACATTACTGATCCTGAGTTACATCCTGTATTATATTCCAGAGCTGCACTCACTATTCTGCTGGTGCAGTCACTGTGTACATACATTACATTACTGATCCTGAGTTACATTCTGTATTATATTCCAGAGCTGCACTCACTATTCTGCTGGTGCAGTCACTGTGTACATAAATTACTGATCCTGAGTTAAATCCTGTATTATACTCCAGAGCTGCACTCACTTTTCTGCTGGTGCAGTCACTGTGTACATACATTACATTACTTATCCTGATTTACATCCTGTATTATTCTCCAGAGCTGCACTCACTATTCTGCTGGTGCAGTCACTGTGTACATACATTACATTACTGATCCTGAGTTACATCCTGTATTAAACCCCAAAGCTGCGCTCACTATTCTGCTGGTGCAGTCATTGTGTACATACATGATATTACTGTATTATACTCCAGAGCTGCACTCACTATTCTGCAGGTGCAGTCACTGTGTACATACATTACATTGCTGATCCTGAGTTACATCCTGTATTATACCCCAGAGCTGCGCTCACTATTCTGCTGGTGCAGTCACTGTGTACATACATTACATTACTGATCCTGAGTTACATCCTGTATTATACCCCAGAGCTGCGCTCGCTATTCTGCTGATGCAGTCACTGTGTACATACATTACTGATCCTGAGTTACATCCTGTATTATACCCCAGAGCTGCGCTCACTATTCTGCTGGTGCAGTCACTGTGTACATACATTACATTATTGATCCTAAGTTACATCCTGTATTATACCCCAGAGCTGCACTCACTTTTCTGCTGGTGCAGTCACTGTGTACATACATTACTTTACTTATCCTGATTTGCATCCTGTATTATTCTCCAGAGCTGCACTCACTATTCTGCTGGTGCAGTCACTGTATTCATACATTACATTACTGATCCTGAGTTACATCCTGTGTTATACCCCAGAGCTGCACTCACTATTCTGCTGATGCAGTCACTGTGTACATACATTACATTACAGATCCTGAGTTACATCCTGTGTTATACCCCAGAGCTGCACTCACTATTCTGCTGATGCAGTCACTGTGTACATACATTACATTACAGATCCTGAGTTGCATCCTGTATTATTCTCCAGAGCTGCACTCACTATTCTGCTGGTGCAGTCACTGTGTACATACATTACATTACTGATCCTGAGTTACATGCTGTATTATACTCCAGAGCTGCACTCACTATTCTGCTGGAGCAGTCACTGTGTACATACATTACATTACTGATCAAGAGTTACATCCTGTATTAGAACCCAGAGCTGCGCTAACTATTCTGTTGGTGCAGTCACTGTGTACATACATTACATTACTAATCCTGAGTTACATCCTGTATTATACCCCAGAGCTGCTCTCACTATTCTGCTGGTGCAGTCATTGTGTACATACATTACATTACTGATCCTGAGTTACATCCTGTATTAAACCCCAGAGCTACGCACACTATTCTGCTGGTGCAGTGACTGTGTACATACATTACATTACTGATCCTGAGTTACATCCTGTATTATACCCCAGAGCTGCACTCACTATTCTGCTGGTGCAGTCACTGTGTACATACATTACATTACTGATCCTGAGTTACATCCTGTATTAAACCCCAGAGCTGCGCACACTATTCTGCTGGTGCAGTGATTGTGTACATACATGACATTACTGTATTATACTCCAGAGCTGCGCTCACTATTCTGCTGGTGCAGTCACTGTGTACATACATTACTGATCCTGAGTTACATCCTGTATTATATTCCAGAGCTGCACTCACTATTCTGCTGGGGCAGTCACTGTGTACATACATTACTGATTCTGAGTTACATCCTGTTTTTTACTCCAGAGCTGCACTCAATATTCTGCTGGTGCAGTCACTGTGTACATACATTACATTACTGATCCTGCGTTACATCCTGTATTATACTCCAGAGCTGCACTCACTATTCTGCTGGGGCAGTCACTGTGTACATACATTACATTACTGATCCTGAGTTACATCCTGTATTAGATTCCAGAGCTGCACTCCCTATTCTGCTGGTGCAGTCACTGTGTACATACATTACATTACTGATCCTGAATTACATCCTGTATTATACCTCAGAGCTGCACTCACTATTCTGCTGGTGTAGTCACTGTGTACATATATTACATTACTGATCCTGAGTTACATCCTGTATTATACCCCAGAGCTGCTCTCACTATTCTGCTGGTGCAGTCATTGTGTACATACATTACATTACTGTATTATACTCCAGAGCTGCACTCACTATTCTGCAGGTGCAGTCACTGTGTACATAAATTACTGATCCTGAGTTACATCCTGTATTATACCCCAGAGCTGCTCTCACTATTCTGCTGCTGCAGTCACTGTGTACATACATTACATTACTTATCCTGTTTTACATCCTGTATTATTCTCCAGAGCTGCGCTCACTATTCTGCTGGTGTAGTCACTGTGTACATATATTACATTACTGATCCTGATTTGCATCCTGTATTATACCCCAGAGCTGCGCTCGCTATTCTGCTGGTGCAGTCACTGTGTACATACATTACTGATCCTGAGTTACATCCTGTATTATACCCCAGAGCTGCACTCACTATTCTGCTGGTGCAGTCACTGTGTACATACATTACATTACTGATCCTGAGTTACATCCTGTATTAAACCCCAGAGCTGCGCACACTATTCTGCTGGTGCAGTGATTGTGTACATACATGACATTACTGTATTATACTCCAGAGCTGCGCTCACTATTCTGCTGGTGCAGTCACTGTGTACATACATTACTGATCCTGAGTTACATCCTGTATTATATTCCAGAGCTGCACTCACTATTCTGCTGGGGCAGTCACTGTGTACATACATTACTGATTCTGAGTTACATCCTGTTTTTTACTCCAGAGCTGCACTCAATATTCTGCTGGTGCAGTCACTGTGTACATACATTACATTACTGATCCTGCGTTACATCCTGTATTATACTCCAGAGCTGCACTCACTATTCTGCTGGGGCAGTCACTGTGTACATACATTACATTACTGATCCTGAGTTACATCCTGTATTAGATTCCAGAGCTGCACTCCCTATTCTGCTGGTGCAGTCACTGTGTACATACATTACATTACTGATCCTGAATTACATCCTGTATTATACCTCAGAGCTGCACTCACTATTCTGCTGGTGTAGTCACTGTGTACATATATTACATTACTGATCCTGAGTTACATCCTGTATTATACCCCAGAGCTGCTCTCACTATTCTGCTGGTGCAGTCATTGTGTACATACATTACATTACTGTATTATACTCCAGAGCTGCACTCACTATTCTGCAGGTGCAGTCACTGTGTACATACATTACTGATCCTGAGTTACATCCTGTATTATACCCCAGAGCTGCTCTCACTATTCTGCTGCTGCAGTCACTGTGTACATACATTACATTACTTATCCTGTTTTACATCCTGTATTATTCTCCAGAGCTGCGCTCACTATTCTGCTGGTGTAGTCACTGTGTACATATATTACATTACTGATCCTGATTTGCATCCTGTATTATACCCCAGAGCTGCGCTCGCTATTCTGCTGGTGCAGTCACTGTGTACATACATTACTGATCCTGAGTTACATCCTGTATTATACCCCAGAGCTGCGCTCACTATTCTGCTGGTGCAGTCGCTGTGTACATACATTACACTACTGATCCTAAGTTACATCCTGTATTATACCCCAGAGCTGCACTCGCTTTTCTGCTGGTGCAGTCACTGTGTACATACATTACATTACTTATCCTGATTTGCATCCTGTATTATTCTCCAGAGCTGCACTCACTATTCTGCTGGTGCAGTCACTGTATTCATACATTACATTACTGATCCAGAGTTACATCCTGTGTTATACCCCAGAGCTGCACTCTCTATTCTGCTGATGCAGTCACTGTGTACATACATTACATTACAGATACTGAGTTACATCCTGTGTTATACCCCAGAGCTGCACTCTCTTTTCTGCTGATGCAGTCACTGTGTACATACATTACATTACATTACTGATCCTGAGTTACATGCTGTATTATACTCCAGAGCTGCACTCACTATTCTGCTGGAGCAGTCACTGTGTACATACATTACATTACATTACTGATCCTGAGTTACATCCTGTATTATACCCCAGAGCTGCTCTCACTATTCTGCTGGTGCAGTCATTGTGTACATACATTACATTACTGATCCTGAGATACATCCTGTATTAAACCCCAGAGATGCGCACACTATTCTGCTGGTTCAGTGACTGTGTACATACATTACTGATCCTGAGTTACATCCTGTATTATACCCCAGAGCTGCACTCACTATTCTGCTGGTGCAGTCACTGTGTACATACATTACTGATCCTGAGTTACATCCTGTATTAAACCCCAGAGCTGCGCACACTATTCTGCTGGTGCAGTGATTGTGTACATACATGACATTACTGTATTATACTCCAGAGCTGCGCTCACTATTCTGCTGGGGCAGTCACTGTGTACATACATTACATTACTGATCCTGCGTTACATCCTGTATTATACTCCAGAGCTGCACTCACTATTCTGCTGGGGCAGTCACTGTGTACATACATTACATTACTGATCCTGAGTTACATCCTGTATTATATTCCAGAGCTGCACTCACTATTCTGCTGGTGCAGTCACTGTGTACATACATTACATTACTGATCCTGAATTACATCCTGTATTATACCTCAGAGCTGCACTCACTATTCTGCTGGTGCAGTCACTGTGTACATATATTACATTACTGATCCTGAGTTACATCCTGTATTATATTCCAGAGCTGCACTCACTATTCTGCTGGTGCAGTCACTGTGTACATACATTACTGATCCTGAGTTACATCCTATATTATACCCCAGTGCTGCACTCACTATTCTGCTGGGGCATTCACTGTGTACATACATTACATTACTGATCCTGAGTTGCATCCTGTATTATACTCCAGAGCTGCACTCACTATTCTGCTGGTGCAGTCACTGTGTACATACATTAGTGATCCTGATTTACATCCTGTATTATACCCCAGAGCTGCACTCACTATTCTGCTGGGGCAGTCACTGTGTACATACATTACATTACTGATCCTGAGTTACATCCTGTATTATACTCCAGAGCTGCACTCACTATTCTGCTGGGGCAGTCACTGTGTACATAGATTACATTACTGATCCTGAGTTACATCCTGTATTATATTCCAGAGCTGCACTCACTATTCTGCTGGTGCAGTCACTGTGTACATACATTACATTACTGTTCCTGAATTACAGCCTGTATTATACCCCAGAGCTGAACTCACTATTCTGCTGGTGCAGTCACTGTGTACATACATTACTGATCCTGAGTTAAATCCTGTATTATACTCCAGAGCTGCACTCACTATTCTGCTGGTGCAGTCACTGTGTACATACATTACATTACTGATCCTGAGTTACATCCTATATTATACTCCAGAGCTGCACTCACTTTTCTGCTGATGCAGTCACTGTGTACATACATTACATTACTGATCCTGAGTTACCGCCTGTATTATACTCCAGAGCTGCACTCACTTTTCTGCTGGTGCAGTCACTGTGTACATACATTACAGCTCCTGAGTTACATCCTGTATTATACACCAGAGCTGCGCTCACTATTCTGCTGGTGCAGTCACTGTGTACATACATTACATTACTGATCCTAAGTTACATCCTGTATTATACCCCAGAGCTGCGCTCACTATTCTGCTGGTGCAGTCACTGTGTACATTCATTACATTACTGATCCTGAGTTACCGCCTGTATTATACTCCAGAGCTGCACTCACTTTTCTGCTGGTGCAGTCACTGTGTACATACATTACATTACTTATGCTGATTTGCATCCTGTATTATTCTCCAGAGCTGCACTCACTATTCTGCTGGTGCAGTCACTGTATACATATATTACATTACTGATCCTGAGTTACATCCTGTGTTATACCCCAGAGCTGCACTCACTATTCTGCTGATGCAGTCACTGTGTACATACATTACATTACAGATCCTGAGTTACATCCTGTGTTATACCCCAGAGCTGCACTCTCTTTTCTGCTGATGCAGTCACTGTGTACATACATTACATTACTGATCCTGAGTTACATGCTGTATTATACTCCAGAGCTGCACTCACTATTCTGCTGGAGCAGTCACTGTGTACATACATTACATTACATTACTGATCCTGAGTTACATCCTGTATTAAACCCCAGAGCTGCGCACACTATTCTGCTGGTGCAGTGACTGTGTACATACATTACTGATCCTGAGTTACATCCTGTATTATACTCCAGAGCTGCTCTCACTATTCTGCTGGTGCAGTCACTGTGTACATACATTACATTACTGATCCTGAGTTACATCCTGTATTAAACCCCAGAGCTGCGCACACTATTCTGCTGGTGCAGTCAATGTGTACATACATTACTCATCCTGAGTAACATCCTGTATTATACCCCAGAGCTGCGCTCACTATTCTGCTGGTGCAGTCACTGTGTACATTCATTACATTACTGATCCTGAGTTACCGCCTGTATTATACTCCAGAGCTGCACTCACTTTTCTGCTGGTGCAGTCACTGTGTACATACATTACATTACTTATCCTGATTTGCATCCTGTATTATTCTCCAGAGCTGCACTCACTTTTCTGCTGGTGCAGTCACTGTGTGCATACATTACATTACTGATCCTGAGTTACATCCTGTATTAAACCCCAGAGCTGCGCACACTATTCTGCTGGTGCAGTCACTGTGTACATACATTACTCATCCTGAGTAACATCCTGTATTATACCCCAGAGCTGCGCTCACTATTCTGCTGATGCAGTCACTGTGTACATACATTACATTACAGATCCTGAGTTACATCCTGTGTTATACCCCAGAGCTGCACTCTTTTCTGCTGATGCAGTCACTGTGTACATACATTACATTACTGATCCTGAGTTACATGCTGTATTATACTCCAGAGCTGCACTCACTATTCTGCTGGAGCAGTCACTGTGTACATACATTACATTACATTACTGATCCTGAGTTACATCCTGTATTAAACCCCAGAGCTGTGCACACTATTCTGCTGGTGCAGTGACTGTGTACATACATTACATTACTGATCCTCAGTTACATCCTGTATTATACTCCAGAGCTGCTCTCACTATTCTGCTTGTGCAGTCACTGTGTACATACATTACATTACTGATCCTGAGTTACATGCTGTATTATACTCCAGAGCTGCACTCACTATTCTGCTGGAGCAGTCACTGTGTACATACATTACATTACATTACTGATCCTGAGTTACATCCTGTATTAAACCCCAGAGCTGCGCACACTATTCTGCTGGTGCAGTGACTGTGTACATACATTACATTACTGATCCTCAGTTACATCCTGTATTATACTCCAGAGCTGCTCTCACTATTCTGCTGGTGCAGTCACTGTGTACATACATTACATTACTGATCCTCAGTTACATCCTGTATTATACTCCAGAGCTGCTCTCACTATTCTGCTGGTGAAGTCACTGTGTACATACATTACATTACTGATCCTGAGTTACATCCTGTATTAAACCCCAGAGCTGCGCACACTATTCTGCTGGTGCAGTGATTGTGTACATACATGACATTACTGTATTATATTCCAGAGCTGCGCTCACTATTCTGCTGGTGCAGTCACTGTGTACATACAATACTGATCCTGAGTTACATCCTGTATTGTACTCCAGAGCTGCACTCACTTTTCTGCTGGTGCAGTCACTGTGTACATACATTACATTACTGATCCTGAGTTACATGCTGTATTATACTCCAGAGCTGCACTCACTATTCTGCTGGTGCAGTCACTGTGTACATACATTACATTACTGATCCTGAGTTACCTCCTGTATTATACCCCAGAGCTGCACTCACTATTCTGCTGGTGCAGTCACTGTGTACATACATTACATTACTGATCCTGAGTTACATGCTGTATTATACTCCAGAGCTGTACTCACTATTCTGCTGGTGCAGTCCCTGTGTACATACATTACATTACTGATCCTGAGTTACCTCCTGTATTATACCCCAGAGCTGCACTCACTATTCTGCTGGTGCAGTCACTGTGTACATACATTACATTACTGATCCTGAGTTACATGCTGTATTAAACCCCAGAGCTGCGCACACTATTCTGCTGGTGCAGTGACTGTGTACATACATTACATTACTGATCCTCAGTTACATCCTGTATTATACTCCAGAGCTGCTCTCACTATTCTGCTGGTGCAGTCACTGTGTACATACATTACATTACTGATCCTGAGTTACATCCTGTATTAAACCCCAGAGCTGCGCACACTATTCTGCTGGTGCAGTGATTGTGTACATACATGACATTACTGTATTATATTCCAGAGCTGCGCTCACTATTCTGCTGGTGCAGTCACTGTGTACATACAATACTGATCCTGAGTTACATCCTGTATTGTACTCCAGAGCTGCACTCACTTTTCTGCTGGTGCAGTCACTGTGTACATACATTACATTACTGATCCTGAGTTACATGCTGTATTATACTCCAGAGCTGCACTCACTATTCTGCTGGTGCAGTCACTGTGTACATACATTACATTACTGATCCTGAGTTACCTCCTGTATTATACCCCAGAGCTGCACTCACTATTCTGCTGGTGCAGTCACTGTGTACATACATTACATTACTGATCCTGAGTTACATGCTGTATTATACTCCAGAGCTGCACTCACTATTCTGCTGGAGCAGTCACTGTGTACATACATTACATTACATTACATTACTGATCCTGAGTTACATCCTGTATTAAACCCCAGAGCTGCACTCACTATTCTGCTGGTGCAGTCACTGTGTACATACATTACATTACTGATCCTGAGTTACCTCCTGTATTATACCCCAGAGCTGCACTCACTATTCTGCTGGTGCAGTCACTGTGTACATACATTACATTACTGATCCTGAGTTACATGCTGTATTATACTCCAGAGCTGCACTCACTATTCTGCTGGTGCAGTCACTGTGTACATACATTACATTACTGATCCTGAGTTACATCCTGTATTAAACCCCAGAGCTGCGCACACTATTCTGCTGGTGCAGTGATTGTGTACATACATGACATTACTGTATTATATTCCAGAGCTGCGCTCACTATTCTGCTGGTGCAGTCACTGTGTACATACAATACTGATCCTGAGTTACATCCTGTATTGTACTCCAGAGCTGCACTCACTTTTCTGCTGGTGCAGTCACTGTGTACATACATTACATTACTGATCCTGAGTTACATGCTGTATTATACTCCAGAGCTGCACTCACTATTCTGCTGGTGCAGTCACTGTGTACATACATTACATTACTGATCCTGAGTTACCTCCTGTATTATACCCCAGAGCTGCACTCACTATTCTGCTGGTGCAGTCACTGTGTACATACATTACATTACTGATCCTGAGTTACCTCCTGTATTATACCCCAGAGCTGCACTCACTATTCTGCTGGTGCAGTCACTGTGTTCATACTTTATGATGACTCTCCTCTGCAGGTAATATGGTGGAGTGGTGTTTGCCCCAAGACATCGATTTGGAAGGAGTGGAATTTAAATCTATGGCGAGCGGGTCACACCGGGTGCAGTCTGACTTCATGTGAGTATCCGGACAGTGCCGGCGCGGTGAGCCGTTATCTTATGACTTATAGTGGGGTATGGGGGAGGCGTTACTTGTGATATCACATTACTCCGTGTATATCGAGGCTTTTTCCTTTTCCCGCCGGCCGTGACCTTGTTTCCTCGGCTGACGGTTTCAGTCATTGTGGAAAATCATAAAATATTTATTTCCAAAAATACAAATATTTGTCTTGTTTCCTCCGCCAGCGCCTGGATATTGGTTCCCATACATTATTCACGTGCGCTGTCCGACTCGCGGGTCTTTGTTGTGAAAAATATGTAATAATAAATTCTGAGCTTAGAATAATAAAAAGTAACTTGTTCCTTTCTGACTTCTTCCTAGATACTTCCGTAAAGGCGGCTTCTTCGGGCTGGCGTGCTTCGCCAACATGCCGGTGGAGAGCGAGCTGGAGAGAGGAGCGCGGATGAAGTCCGTGGGTATCCTGTCACCGTCATACACCCTACTGTACCGCTACATGCACTTTCTGGAGAACCAGGTCCGGTAAGTGATGGGTTCCAGTGGGGCCCCAAGGAGCCACAAGTGTGTTCCACTGGCTCCATAAAGATGCTAGATTATAGAATTGTATATACAGTTGTGTGCAAAAGTGTTCACTCCCTTCCTGATTTCCTATTCTTTTGCATGTTTGTCAGTTAAATGTTTTCGATCACCAAACTGTGTATGTATGTATAATATTATATAGAACTGTTTATGATATTTTTTTTTTTTTCAAATTTAGCACTAGCTGAAGAGCCCGGCATTGCCCGGGCATAGTAACTGTGGTTAGTTATAACAAATCTATAATGATTATCCTCCATCCCATAGGCCCGTGCCCATATACCCATCACACATATCCTGCATCCCATAGTCCAGTGCCCATATACCTATCATACATATCCGGCATCCAATAGTCCAGTGCCCATGTACCCATCATACATATCCTCCATCCCATAGTCCTATACCCATGTACCCATCATACATATCCAGGATCCAATAGCCCCGTGCCCATATACCCATCATACACATCCTCCATCCCATAGTCCAGTGCCCATATACCTATCTCAGTCTCGTGCCCATATACCCATCACACATATCCTCCATCCCATAGTCCTGTGCCCATATACCCATCATACATATCCTCCATCCCATAGTCCTATGCCCATGTACCCATCATACATATCCGGCATCCAATAGTCCCGTGCCCATATACCCATCATACACATCCTCCATCCCATAGTCCAGTGCCCATATACCCATCTCAGTCTCGTGCCCATATACCCATCACACATATCCTCCATCCCATAGTCCCGTGCCCATATACCCATCATACATATCCTCCATCCCATAGTCCTGTGCCCATATACCCATCATACACATCCTCCATCCCATAGTCCTGTGCCCATATACCCATCATACATATCCTCCATCCCATAGTCCTGTGCCCATATACCCATCATACACATCTCCATCCCATAGTCCCGTGCCCATATACCCATCATACATATCCTCCATCCCATAGTCCTGTGCCCATATACCCATCATACACATCCTCCATCCCATAGTCCTGTGCCCATATACCCATCATACATATCCTCCATCCCATAGTCCTGTGCCCATATACCCATCATACACATCCTCCATCCCATAGTCCTGTGCCCATATACCCATCATACATATCCTCCATCCCATAGTCCTGTGCCCATATACCCAGTCCAGTGCCGCATATATTTATACATTGTAATAAGATCACCCCTAAGCCTTCGATTCTCCTAACTAAATAACCCCAAGTGTAATAATCTGCCTTAGTATTGCAGACCCCCTAGTTCCCTAATAACCTTGGTCGCTCTTCTCTGCACCCGCTCCAGTTCAGCTATGTCTTTCTTATACACCGGAGACCAGAACTGTACACTGTATTCTAAGTGTGGTCGAACTAGTGACTTATATAGAGGTAAAATTATGTTCTCATTATGAGCATCTATGCCTCTTTTGATGCATCCCATTATTTTATTTGCCTTTGCAGCAGCTGCCTGACACTGGCCACTAAATGTGAGTTTGTCGTCCACCCATACACCCAGGTCTTTTTCAGTGACAGTTTTGCCCAGTGTTTTACAATTAAGCACATAATTATACATGTTGTTCGTTCTACCCAAGTGCATGACCTTAAATTTATCCCCATTAAAGCTCATTTGCCATTTATCAGCCCAAGCTTCTAGTTTACATAAATCTTCCTGTAATATAAAATTGTCCTCCTCTGTATTGATTACCCTGCAGAGTTTAGTGTCATCTGCAAATATTGAAATTCTACTCTCTATGCCCCCTACAAGGTCATTAATAAATGTTAAAAAGCGGGCCCAAAACTGACCCCTGTGGTACCCAATACTGACCCCTGTGGTACTCCACTGCTAACCGTGACCCAGTCTGAGTGTGCTCCATTAATAACCACCCTTTGTTTCTTATCCCTGAGCCAGCTCTTAACCCACCTACACATATTTACCCCTATACCCATTGTTCTCATTTTACGTATCAACCTTTTGTGTGGCACCGTATCAAAAGCTTTTGAAAAGTCCATGTACACCACGTCCACTGCATTCCCTTGGTCCAGTCCGGAACTTACCTCTTCATAAAAGCTTATCAGATTAGTCTGACAGGAACGGTCCCTCGTAAACCCATGTTGATATTGGGTCATGAGGTTATTCTTCTCCAGATACTCCAGTATAGTATCTCTTAGAAAACCCTCCAGGATTTTACGCACAGTTGAGGTTAAACTTACTGGCCTATAATTTAGTTCTTTTAGTTTGTTTTCTTTTGCTTTCCTTCCGTTATACTTTTTACTTTTTTTAAGGATTTTTTTATTTTAGGGCTGTATACTGTGTTTTTCTATAGGTTTACTTTATATTTTTGTTTTGCATATTTTAGAGACTTTTGTATTTTTTTCTTTTACTTAGATTTTTCTATTGATTTTTTTTTTTTTTTCCTTTTATTTTTTTTCTTTTCATTTACTTTTACTTTTGTTTTGTTTTCATTTCTTTTTCTTTTCTTTACTCTTATCCACACCACAGACAGGTACATAATATCTCCTCTTGGAGACTGTTCTTTGGACTTTTGAAGGTCAAACTTCAAGCTCCTCTTGTGCCCGGCGTGTAATATTGATCGAGGCGGACGATAAATTTATCCTTTGGGGCTCCAATTTTAGCCTTTCCGTTCTTGTACCGGTGACAGGTTTCCAATCTTCTGCAACCTGGTTTTTGGTCAGTTTTTTTTCATCAAAGTTGTTAAAGCTTTGTTCCCTCTTTTTCAGCCTCCCCGCTTGCTGTCAGTTAATGAGAGTCTTGCTCTCTAGTCTAGACAGTCCATTTTCCAAAGCCGTCGCCTGTCTTGCGTTTTACTGGTTTCCATGTCATACATTGCAGGCACCAGCTGGAGCTGCCCGGCCATTACACGCCTCTGGAGGCCTTTTACGAAGACAAGAAGGGGGTCTTACCTGCTGGCGTCAGCCCCCAGTCATGCCAACCCAGTGTGCACTGGCTGTCATCTATACACAAGCACCTGTACCCAGAGATGAAGGTCAGAACCCCCCCATCCTAATTTTTCCTTTCTACTTTTTCCCTATAGATCACTCTGTAAAAAGTAAGTGCACCCCCAGGTACGAACACCCTTAAAACATAACTGCATTCTTAAGGGATGAGGGCAGGGTGCAATGCTTTACTTTGGGATTTCAATGGAACCATTAATTTTAATGGACCGTGGCGTCAAGTGCAGAGCAATGGATTGAGCGGACGTCTTCGTGATCAACGACACAACGAGGCTGTTCATGTGTAAGAAGGGTTCACGTGACTGGACATCAATGCAATGGCGTGATCCGTGATAATTGTGCAGTAATGAATGAGGAGTTTGTCATTGGCATCAGGAGCTGCTGGCTGTTGTGTATGGCGTCGCACATACTCCTCATTCTGACCGCACAGGTATTGGTGCTGCACCCATCCCTGTGCCCACACAGCCGCATACCTGCTGTAAAACTCCGACCTCTGCTGTGTAGCCTGAATACTTTACTCTTTATCTATCTGTAATTCCCTCACCCTTTGTTTCAGCTGCTGAAAAACATCCCCAAAGCACAATACTGCCTCCACCATGTTTCACTGTTGGGTTTGTGATTTTTCTGGTGATGAGTAGTTTTAGTTTTGCTCCTTTTGGAATTATGGGCAAAAAGTTAGACCCTGGTCTTATCAGACATAACCTGTTTTCCCACCTGCTTTTGTTAAACTTATTGTAGATTTTTGGCAAAACATAGCCACGCTTGGGTGTTTTACTTTAAGAAAAGGCTTCCGTCTTGCCTCCCTACTCCACAGGCTGGACTTAAAAAGAATACGGGAGATTTGTTCTCTTGTGCAATACACAACTAGTACTTGTCAGAAATTCCTGCAGCTCCTTTAATGTTTTTCTCCTTTCTTTTCATCAATTTTTGAAGGATGCTCAGTTTTAGGTAATGTCACTGTTGTGCCAATTTTAAGCCACTTCTTGATGTTCCCTTGTATATCTAATGCCTTAGTAAATTTGTTTGTACTCTTCTCCTGGCTGATAATTTTCAGCAGTGAGAAGCCTTTGCTGTGTGGTCAGCTGTTTACAGACCGTGGATTTTACTGTAAAATTCAGTTAAGAAAATGTCAGAAAAATCCTCCTCTGCGTATGGGGCTAATCAGTATCACTGTAAATTATGGCAGCAATGTGCTGACTACTGTGTAACGTCAGTGTTAATGTGATTGGGTAATTCTGATCACAACATAAGAGGGTGTCCAAATTTAGGCAACCACGTTATTTTAGTTTTATTATCTGTTCCTCCCTGCTCGGAAGCACATTTAATGCATTCACATACGTACTGTTTGTCGTTTCTCCTGTAGATCACCCACCCGGCCGGCTGTATGTCGCAGTTCATTAAGTTTTTCGGGGAGCAGATCTTTGTTCTCTGGAAGTTTGCCTTACTAAGGAAGCGCATCCTTATATTTTCACCGCCTCCTGTCGGCGTCGTCTGCTACAGAGGTAATCTTTACATTCTTATTCTAATGGCGTCGAAGAGCAGCGCCACTCGTGATCACAGGATGTGCCGTGTATTGCGGCTCAGCTGCTTTCACTTCAGTAGGATCTGAGCTGCAATCCCTAAGAATGGCCACTAGATTGTGTACAGTGCTGGTGTCAACAATCAGCTGAGTGGCTTCTGACCCCCACCCATCTGATATTGGTGACCTCCTCTAAGCAGTGGACATCCCCCTTAACGCTGTAAAGCGCTGCGGAATATGTTGGCGCTATATAAATAAAGATTATTATTACATATAACTTTTTTTATTGTTTTCGTTTTCCCCTCCCGCTTAGTTTACTGCTGTTGCTGTCTCGCCAACGTCACTTTGCCCGGTATCGGAGTTACCGCTCCGGAGTCGAAGCCTTTCTTCTACGTCAATGTCGCTGATATCGGAACCCTTGATGATGAGGTGTCCTACGTGGCCTGTGAGTCCTTAATTCTTGTACCCTGAAGACATAATAATTATACATTGTTTGCTTCCTTTGAATTAAAGGGGTCCCATTGCAATCCCTTCTTTAAATGAGGAGCTTCTAACGATTTGCTGACAGTTGGGTTCTGACTGGAATCATCTGGCGATCACTTATCACCAGTGAGAGCTGGACCTTTCTCCTGCAGTGGCCACTACTGGAGAGATGGAGCATTACATGGGTCACATTGAAATGAGTCCTCCAGCAGTTTTCCCATGCTGTAGACCCTTCCCTGAAGGAATTTGTACCGGTCTACTGTCTAACCCTCTCCCCACTTATATCGCATCTACCAAGGTACAACAGAGAAGATCTTCGAGCACAAGCAGGATCTCTACGATGTTTACGTCGATAACCAGAATGTGAAGACTCACCTGGATCATCTCCAGCCCTTACTGAGGGTCAACAGCGCGGACAAAGAGAAATACCGACGGCTCAACGATCAGCGGTGACCGTTTCTTTTGTTTTTCTGAGCTTCAGATGGGATACTGGGGGGGGGGAATTCTTTAAAGGGGATCTGTCACATTAGATTTGCAGTATGTTATAGGGCAGGAGGAGCTGAGCAGATTGATATATCATTTTGTCGGAAAAGATATAGTAGAAGATGTAATATAATTAGTTTATTTCCTAATTATGTTGGATGTAGGAGTCCAGTGGGCGGAGCATAGTGACTGGTAAGACCATTTGCCTCCTAAGCTACAGCTTCAGTCTCCTACTGGTTTATGTCTACAGCTCCTTTGCAAACCTATCTGTCTCCATGGATACACACTACTAAGGCTGTGTGCCCACGTTGTGGTTTTTATGCGTTTTTGCTGCAGCGGAAATGATTAAAAAACGCATCCCCATGCAGTCCTATGGGATTCTGCAGTTGCTGTGCCCATGCTGTGGATTTTCCCGCTGCGGAATCGCATAGCTGTAAAATCCGCAGAATGTCCAATATTTCTATGGAGCGCGGCGATTCCGCCGCCATAGGATTGCATTGAAACGTTCACTTTCCGCATGTGGCTATGCCCACCATGCGTGAAGTGAGCGCTTCATGTGCGGATGGTACCCAGGGTCTGAAGGAAAGGAGACTGTCCTCCATGCCCTGGGTACCATATTCCTGTTATGGTACCCAGGGCATGGAGGACAGTCTCCTCTCCTTCAGACCCTGGGTACCATCCGCACATGAAGCGCTCACTTCACGCATGGTGGGCATAGCCACATGCGGAAAGTGAACGTTTCAATGCAATCCTATGGCGGCGGAATCGCCGCGCTCCATAGAAATATTGGACATGCTGCGGATTTTACAGCTATGCGATTCCGCAGCGGGATAATAGAAAATAGAATTAAAATAAAAAATCGGGATATACTTACCCTCTGTCGGCCCCCGGAGTCCTCCCGCCTCTCAGCCACGCTGCCAGCATCTTCCGTTCCCAGGGATGCATTGCGCGAATCGCCCCAGGTGACATCGCAGTCTCGTGTGATGCTACATCATCAGAGGTCATTGTCGCAAGGCATCCCTGGGAACGGAAGATGCTGGCTGAGAGGCGAGAGGACTCCGGGGGCCGACAGAGGGTAAGTATATCCCGATTTTTTTTTTTTTTCTTTTTATTTTTTTTTCATTTTAACATTCTATCTTTACTATTGATGCTGCCTAGGCTAGGCAGCATCAATAGTAAAAAGATGGTAACACTTATCAGGCACTATGCTTGTGTGACCAACATGTCAATCACTTTTTCAAGCGAAGCTTCAAATCGCATGGAAAAGCGCAAGCTAAAAACGCTTGTGTTTTGCGGGAAAAAGCATGCGAATTGCGCATGTGTTTTAGCCGCGGCAGGGAGTTGTGGAAATGCTACAGACATTTCCGCAGCATTTCTGCAACGTGGGCACTTAGCCTAACTGTTTAGTTTGACCCTCCCCTCCTTCTGCTCCATCTATATGCTGTATAGTCTGACCCTCCCTCCATACTCTGTATAGTCTGACCCTCCCTCCTTCTGATCCCTCTATACGCTGTATAGTCTGACCCTCCATCTGCTCCATCTATACGCTGTATAGTCTGACCCTCCCTCCTTCTGCTCCCTCTGTACGCTGTATAGTCTGACCCTCCCCTCCTGCTCCCTCTATACGCTGTATAGTCTGACCCTCCCTCTATACGCTGTATAGTCTTACCCTTCCCTCCTTCTGCTCCCTCTGTACGCTGTATAGTCTGACTCTCCCTCCATCTTCTCCCTCTATACGCTGTATAGTCTGACCCTCCCTCCATCTGCTCCATCTATACGCTGTATAGTCTGACCCTCCCTCTATACGCTGTATAGTCTGACCCTCCCCTCCTTCTGCTCCCTCCATACGCTGTATAGTCTGACCCTCCCTCTATACGCTGTATAATCTGACCCTCCCCTCCTTCTGCTCTCTCTATACGCTGTATAGTCTGACCCTCCCTCCATCTGCTCCCTCTATACGCTGTATAGTCTGACCCTCCCTCCATCTGCTCCATCTATACACTGTATAGTCTGACCCTCCCTCCTTCTGCTCCCTCTATACGCTGTATAGTCTGACCCTCCCCTCCTTCTGCTCCCTCCATACGCTGTATAGTCTGACCCTCCCTCTATACGCTGTATAATCTGACCCTCCCCTCCTTCTGCTCTCTCTATACGCTGTATAGTCTGACCCTCCCTCCATCTGCTCCCTCTATATGCTGTATAGTCTGACCCTCCCTCCTTCTGCTCCCTCTATACGCTGTATAATCTGACCCTCCCCTCCTTCTGCTCTCTCTATACGCTGTATAGTCTGACCCTCCCTCCATCTGCTCCATCTATACGCTGTATAGTCTGACCCTCCCTCTATACGCTGTATAGTCTGACCCTTCCCTCCTTCTGCTCCCTCTGTACGCTGTATAGTCTGACCCTCCCTCCATCTTCTCCCTCTATACGCTGTATAGTCTGACCCTCCCTCCATCTGCTCCATCTATATGCTGTATAGTCTGACCCTCCCCTCCTTCTGCTCTCTATACGCTGTAGAGTCTGACCCTTCCCTCCTCCTGCTCCCTCCATACGCTGTATAGTCTGACCCTCCCTCTATACGCTGTATAGTCTGACCCTCCCCTCCATCTGCTCCCTCTATGCGCTGTATAGTCTGACCCTCCCCTCCATCTCCTCCCTCTATACGCTGTATAGTCTGACCCTCCCCTCCATCTCCTCCCTCTATACGCTGTATAGTCTGACCCTCCCCTCCATCTCCTCCCTCTATACGCTGTATAGTCTGACCCTCCCTCCATCTCCTCCCTCTATACGCTGTATAGTCTGACCCTCCCCTCCTTCTGCTCCCTCTATACGCTATATAGTCTGACCCTCCCTCTTTCTGCTCCCTCTATACGCTGTATAGTCTGACCCTCCCTCTTTCTGCTCCCTCTATACGCTGTATAGTCTGACCCTCCCTCTTTCTGCTGCCTCTATACGCTGTATAGTCTGACCCTCCCCTCCTTCTGCTCCCTCTGTACGCTGTATAGTCTGACCCTCCCTCCATCTCCTCCCTCCATACGCTGTATAGTCTGACCCTCCCTCTCCTCTTTCTATACGCTGTATAGTCTGACCCTCCCCTCCTTCTGCTCCCTCTATACGCTATATAGTCTGACCCTCCCTCTTTCTGCTCCCTCTATACGCTGTATAGTCTGACCCTCCCTCCATCTCCTCCCTCTGCGCTGTATAGTCTGACCCTCCCCTCCTTCTGCTCCCTCTATACGCTATATAGTCTGACCCTCCCTCTTTCTGCTCCCTCTATACGCTGTATAGTCTGACCCTCCCTCTTTCTGCTCCCTCTATACGCTGTATAGTCTGACCCTCCCTCCATCTCCTCCCTCTATACGCTGTATAGTCTGACCCTCCCCTCCTTCTGCTCCCTCTATACGCTGTATAGTCTGACCCTCCCTCCATCTCCTCCCTCCATACGCTGTATAGTCTGACCCTCCCTCCATCTCCTCCCTCTGTACGCTGTATAGTCTGACCCTCCCTCCATCTCCTCCCTCTGTACGCTGTATAGTCTGACCCTCCCTCTGCTCCATCTATACGCTGTATAGTCTGACCCTCCCTCCTTCTTTTCCCTCTATACGCTGTATAGTCTGACCCTCCCTCCATCTCCTCCCTCTGTACGCTGTATAGTCTGACCCTCCCTCCATACGCTGTATAGTCTGACCCTCCCCTCCACTGCTCCCTTTTCACACTTTATTTTTAAAATTTGTAACCATGGAAACGCATTGGTTTGCACTGGAGCTGTATACACAAAGGAGAAATTTTTTTTTTTTGTAAATGAAGATAATTTGCCTTTCTAGTTTTTAATTTTGATCCTTCAGAGCAATAAACAATGGTTTCCAAAAGTATACATGCCCCTTATCTCCTACGCTATAGGCATACTCTGGCCCCCGGTGAGTTGCGCTCATTGCTGTGTCTCCGTACAGGCAGCTGCTGCTGTACACGCAGGAGGTGGACGGCGACTGCTCATCCTGCGAGGAGGATCTCTTCATTCTGTAAGTGCAGCCCTATGTCATGGCGGGATGCTGTGCCCTGGGGGGCGGTATCTGGCTGTTTCTGCATGGCTTTCTCTCCTTGTCCTGCAGCTTCTTCATGGAGCAGAATAACAGGATCTTCCAGATCCTCCTGGAGGTGGCGGCGAGCCAAGATAAGACGCTGACGGCCGATCACGCCCGCAGCATGGGCCTGGACCCGCAGGGCGACCGCAGCTTCCTCATGGACCTTCTGGAAGTGTACGGCTTCGATCTGATGCTCGTCATCGACAACCCGTGTTGTCCCTGACACTGTCTGACCTTCCCGGCCACTTGGCTCCTGTAAATATTCCACCTCCCCCCCCCCCCCCCCCCTGTAGACTGACTGCAGAGGGGGCTGCGACCCTCCCCCAATACCGGACCCGGCTGTCACAAGTAAGACACGCAATAATGACACTGCAGGAGGTCAAAGCGTCCGGAGAAGAGAAACGGAGGACTAGATATCGGCACCACCGTTTTATGAGTGGTATCAAGGAGCCACGGTGCCTCCCAACCCTCTGTGACCTCAGTGGTCCAGGGAGGATCTGTGGCCTAAATGGATAAAATGGCTTCATGACCTATAGGTGACTGATCATATTTAACGTGCATGCCCAACAGCTACATACAAAGTAATTACTGATCCCAGGTTACATCCTGTATTATACTCCAGAGCAGCACTCACTATTCTGCTGGTGCAGACACTGTGTACATTCACTACATTACTGATCCTGAGTTACATCCTGTATTATACCCCAGAGCTGCACTCACTATTCTGCTGGTGCAGTCACTGTGTACATACATTACATTACTGATCCTGAGTTACATCCTGTTTAATACCCCAGAGCTGCACTCACTATTCTTCTGGTGCAGTCACTGTGTGCATACATTGCATTACTGATCCTGCGTTACATCCTGTATTATACCCCAGAGCTGCACTCACTATTCTGCTGGTGAAGTCATTATAATACAGGATGTAACTCAGGATCAGTAATGTATGTACACAGTGACTGCACTAGCAGAATAGTGAGTGCAGCTCTGGGGTATAATACAGGATGTAACTCAGGATTAGTAATGTCATGTATGTACACAGTGACTGCACCAGCAGAATAGTGAGTGCAGCTCTGGAGTATAATACAGGATGTAACTCAGGATCAGTAATGTATGTACACAGTGACTGCACCAGCAGAATAGTGAGTGCAGCTCTGGGGTATAATACAGGAGGTAACTCAGGATCAGTAATGTAATGTATGTACACAGTGACTGCACCAGCAGAATAGTGAGTGCAGCTCTGGAGTATAATACAGGAGGTAACTCAGGATCAGTAATGTAATGTATGTACACAGTGACTGCACCAGCAGAATAGTGAGTGCAGCTCTGGGGTATAATACAGGCTATAATGCAGGGTCAGTACAGTAATCATTTTTCAGAATGCCTGAACCTCTTATGTAGTCTGTTTCCGTACATCCACTGTACCGTGACGGTCAGATGTGGACTTGCCCTTTAAATATGTGACAGTGATTATATAATATCAGGAGTTCTATAACCAAATCTACCGGTGAGCACTTTGCACAGTAACGCTCGGGTTCAGCCCTTTCTATGAATCAGGTTTTGTTAAAGAAGTTGTCGAGGAGATAAAAGTAAAACTGTTTTGTTCTTCTGTATGAACAGCGCCTCCCCTCTCCACAGTCTGTATCTGGTATTGCATCTCTCACACACAGACCACAAGTATATGATTGGGGCATTAAGTTCAATTCCAAAAATGGTCCATGGACAGATGGGGGTGCTCTACTTCTGTTAAAATATAGGTTTCCAATTCTGGACAACCCCTTTAAAAATCAGTTCACAGTGATTACAGGGAAGCAACACTCCATACATAGAATTAGTAAGTCTCTTCTATTTCACACTATCAAGAATACTGTAAAACAGCGCCACCTCTGCCCACAGGTTGTTTCTGGTATTACAGCTCAGCTCCATTGCAGTACGTGGGATTGACCTTGCAGGCAGTGGAGGCGCTATTTTTGTTTTATCTTGACCAAATTTAACAGATTTAGTTTTTTATTCTAATTACATTTTAAATCGTGCGCTGATTACATTTTTTTAATATATCTTTTCAGTACATTACTACGTTTTCTGATAGAGATCCAAATCCCCTACAAATATATGGAGGTAAATAATTAAAATTGTGTCCGCCCGCAGCCACCACTAGAAGGAGCTCAGGAGCTTCTTGCATATACTGAGCTACTTAACAGCTTGCAGTGAGCTCCCTTTAGTGGTGGCTGCAGACAATGGGAATGTAACTATGGAGGGGGATGGAGCTAGTTTAATGGGGTTTTGATCTATAAGTGCCCCCTAAAGATCTCTGATATGGTAGTCTGTGGCACTACACAGCTTTCCTGCAATCCTGAGTGGCACATATGCCTAGTCCTGCCACAATATGGAATATTGGCACATAACTAGGTGGAACTGACATTTTGGAGGTCAGGGAAAATGGCTGGCCTACGTCACAGTGGCCATAGAGCTACAGTATTTGACCACTTGACTCCATCTCATGCAGTGATAACAACTTAAAGGGTATGTCCACCTGAGAAGCCGGTTTTTATTGCTTCAGTGAATAAGAAAAATTAAGCAAACTTCAAAATCCACCTTAGTGGTTACACAGGTATGGGGCGGCATCAAGCTTGGTGGTTACACAGTTTTGTGGTGGCGCCGAGCTTGGTGGTTATACAGATTTATGGTGGCGCCGAGCTTGGTGGTTACACAAATCTGCAGCAGTGCCGAGCTTGGTGGTTGCACAATTATGTATAGGAACCAAGCTTAGTGGTTGAATATTATTATGTATTGCCACTGAACTTGGTGGTTACAGACTGGAGTGTAACAGTTGCGGCAATTTACAGGAACATCTTAGTTTAGCGGGTACTGTGCTCCTTAGAGGCTTGGCAGTTACACCATCATGTAGCAGCACTCAGCTTGGAGGTTACATAATTCTATGATGCCACCGGACTTGGTGATTACAGTTACGTGGTGGCACTAAGCTTGGAGGTTACATAATTTTGTGATGCCGCCGGACTTGGTGGTTACAGTTACATGGCAGCACTGAGCTTTGTCGTTACACAGTTACTTGGAATCACTGAGCTTGTTGGTTACGCGGTTAGGTAGCAGCGTCGAGCTTGGTGGTTACACAGTGACTTGACAGCACTGAGCTTGGTGGTTACACAGTGACTTGACAGCACTGAGCTTGGTGGTTACGCAGTGACTTGACAGCACTGAGCTTGGTGGTTACGCAGTGACTTGACAGCACTGAGCTTGGTGGTTACGCAGTGACTTGACAGCACTGAGCTTGGTGGTTACGCAGTGACTTGACAGCACTGAGCTTGGTGGTTACGCAGTGACTTGACAGCACTGAGCTTGGTGGTTACGCAGTGACTTGACAGCACTGAGCTTGGTGGTTACGCAGTGACTTGACAGCACTGAGCTTGGTGGTTACGCAGTGACTTGACAGCACTGAGCTTGGTGGTTACGCAGTGACTTGACAGCACTGAGCTTGGTGGTTGCGCAGTGACTTGACAGCACTGAGCTTGGTGGTTGCACAGTGACTTGACAGCACTGAGCTTGGTGGTTTCAGTTGTGTAGCGGCATTGAGCTTGGTGGTTGCATAACCACTACGCCCCATTATCACAATCTA
This sequence comes from Dendrobates tinctorius, assembly GCF_039654945.1. Lineage (NCBI taxonomy): Eukaryota > Metazoa > Chordata > Amphibia > Anura > Dendrobatidae > Dendrobates > Dendrobates tinctorius. The sequence continues at coordinate 7,808,189 of NW_027361688.1, forward strand.
CAGGAACCATTACTTAGCGGTTACAGTACTACGCAGAGGCTTGTAGCTTGGTGGTTTCATTTCTCTGCAGAGGCCCCAGAAGAGCTTGTTATAGGCCACAGTTCCGCAATGTGTCGCAGGCCACGATAACTTTTTTTAAAATTTTAGCTGCATTGGAACACTAAATACTGGTTTCGAAAGGCTACATACCCTATAAACCGTTTGGTATGCAAGTTGCACCTTTCTATGTACATTCCTGTAGTGACCTCTCCGATTATGACCTGTATGTATATATTGACCCTGTGTCTAGGCCGTGTATATATTTAGTGAGTCAAATGGAAAATTTATTATATAATATGGGGGGATTTATTGGTCAGAGACCTCTGCCCGGTCTGGAGGGACCACAAGCCTCCAGTCTCCGATTTATCACTACAGACTAATTACCGAAGCTACGTCTTTGGACACTGAGTCCAGCCACGGACCACCAGAATCTAGACCGGACCACCAGAATCTAGACTGTGTTTTATAAATGTGTGTTATCTAAAGGAAATTTAAATATTAAGGAAAAGTGTGAGACGAATGTAATTAATGTCATGAAGGGGAATCTATCATTACAACCCTGCACCATGTACCTGTAGCCGGGGGTGAGGTATTTTCTGCACACAGGGGTGTAAAACGAAGTTGACCGCTCTCCTGATCTGTATAGAAAATACTTCATTACCCAGGAGAGAATAATGGAGCCTCTGAGAAACACTGTGCCGTCCCTGTAATTCCTCATGTCAATATATGGGTACACTGACAACTGGGTGCATCTGTACACTACTTAAATGTCCAACGAGGGTAGACAGTGTTAGACTGTGTAAGGGGAAAGGCAGCGTCAGCCCAGCTGTCAGTCCAGTCATATTTCCAGGGGAAATAAGAGCAATAACACAATTCAGATACCGCCCCCCTATGTACGAGAATACAACTACCATAGTACTGCCCCCTATGTACGAGAATACAGCTGCTATAATACTGCTCCCTAGGTACAAGAATACAACTACTATAATACTGCTCCCTATGTACAAGAATATAACTACTATAATACTGCCCTTATGTACAAGAATATAACTACTATAATACTGCTCCTATGTACAAGAATATAACTACTATAATACTGCTCCCTATGTACAAGAATGCAACTACTATAATACTGCTCCCTATGTACAAGAATGCAACTACTATAATACCGCCCCCTATGTACGAGAATACAGCTACTATAATACCGCTCCCTATGTACAAGAATATAACTACTATAATACTGCACCCTATGTACGAGAATACAACTACTATAATACTGCTCCTATGTACAAGAATGCAACTACTATAATACCGCCCCCTATGTACAGTCATGGCCAAAAGTTTAGAGAATGACACAAATATTAATTTTTACAAAGTCTACTGCTTCATTTTTTCTAATGGCAATTTGCATATACTCCAGAATGTTATAAAGCGTGATCAGCTTAACAGCAATTACTTGCAAAGTCAATATTTGCCTAGAAAATGAACTTTATCCCACAAAACACATTTCAACATCATTGCAGCCCTGCCTTAAAAGGACCAGCTAACATCGTTTCAGTGATTGCTCCATTAACACAGGTGTGGGTGTTGATGAAGACAGGGCTGGAGATCAATCTGTCATGATTAAGTAAGAATGACACCACTGGACACTTTAAAAGGAGGCTGGTGCTTGGCATCATTGTTTCTCTTCTGTTAACCATGGTTATCTCTAAAGAAACACGTGCAGTCATCATTGCACTGCACAAAAATGGCCTAACAGGGAAGAGTATCGCAGCTAGAAAGATTGCACCTCAGTCAACAATCTATCGCATCATCAAGAACTTCAAGGAGAGAGGTTCCCTTGTTGCCAAAAAGGCTCCAGGGCGCCCAAGAAAGACCAGCAAGCGCCAGGACCGTCTCTTAAAAGTGTTTCAGCTGCGGGATCGGGCTACCAGCAGTGCAGAGCTTGCTCAGGAATGGCAGCAGGCAGGTGTGAGTGCATCTGCACGCACTGTGAGGCGGAGACTCTTGGAGCAAGGCCTGGTCTCAAGGAGGGCAGCAAAGAAGCCACTTCTCTCCTGAAAAAACATGGACAGACTGATATTCTGCAAGAGGTACAGGGAGTGGACTGCTGAGGACTGGGGTAAAGTCATTTTCTCTGATGAATCCCCTTTTCCATTGTTTGGGACATCTGGAAAACGGCTTATTCTGAGAAGACCAGGTGAGCGCTACCACCAGCCTTGTCTCATGCCAACTGTCAAGCATCCTGAAACCATTCATGTGTGGGGTTGCTTCTCAGCCAAGGGAATGGGCTCTCTCTCAGTCTTGCCTAAAAACACAGCCATGAATAAAGAATGGTACCAGAATGTCCTCCAAGAGCAACTTCTCCAACCGTGCAAGAGCAGTTTGGCGATCAACAATGCCTTTTTCAACATGATGGAGCACCTTGCCATAAAGCAAAGGTGATAACTAAATGGCTCAGGGAACAAAACATAAAGATTTTGGGACCATGGCCTGGAAACTCCCCAGATCTTAATCCCATTGAGAACTTGTGGTCAATCATCAAGAGACGGGTGGACAAACAAAAACCGTCAAATTCAGACAAAATAAAAGCATTGATTTTGCAAGAATGGACTGCTATCAGTCAGGATTTGATCCAGAAGTTGATTGAGAGCATGCCAGGGAGAATTGCTGAGGTCCTGAAGAAGAAGGGTCAACACTGCAAATATTGACTTGCTGCATTAACTCATTCTAACTGTCAATATAACCTTTTGTTACTCATAATATGATTGCAATTATATTTCTGTATGTGATAAAAACATCTGACAAACACACATAAAAACCAGAAGGCAGCAGATCATGTGAAAATATAATATTTGTGTCATTCTCTAAACTTTTGGCCATGACTGTACAAGAATATAACTACTATAATACTGCCCCTATATACAAAAATAGAACTGCTATAATACTGCCCCCTATATACAATAGAACTACTATAATACTGCCCCCTATGTACAAGAATATAACTACTATAATACTGCCCCTATATACAGGAATAGAACTACTATAATACTGCCCCCTATATACAAGAATAGAACTGCTATAATACTGCCCCTATATACAAAAATAGAACTGCTATAATACTGCCCTGTGTATGAGAATAGAACTGCTATAATACTGCCCCCTGTGTAAGAGAATAGAACTGCTATAATACTGCCCCCTGTGTAAGAGAATAGAACTGCTATAATACATACTGCCCCGTGTACGAGAATACAACTACTATAATACTGCCCCCTGTGTAAGAGAATAAAACTACTATAATACTGCCCCCTGTGTAAGAGAATACAACTACTATAATACTGCCCCCTGTGTACAAGAATACAACTACCATAAAACCGCCCCCTGTGTAAGAGAATACAACTGCTATAATACCGCCCCCTGTGTAAGAGAATACAACTACTATAATACCGCCCCCTGTGTAAGAGAATACAACTACTATAATACCGCCCGTGTACGAGAATACAGCTACTATAATACCGCCCCGTGTACTTGAATACAGCTACTATAATACCGCCCCCTCTGTACGAGAATACAGCTACTATAATACCGCCCCCTCTGTACGAGAATACAGCTACTATAATACCTCCCCCGTGTACGAGAATACAGCTACTATAATACCGCCCCCGTGTACGAGAATACAGCTACTATAATACCGCCCCCTCTGTACGAGAATACAGCTACAATACCGCCCCCCCGTGTACGAGAATACAGCTACTATAATACCGCCCCCGTGTACGAGAATACAACTACTATAATACCGCCCCCTGTGTACGAGAATACAACTACTATAATACTGCCCCCTATGTACAAGAATATAACTATAATACTGCCCCTATGTACAAGAATATAACTACTATAATACCGCCCCCTGTGTACGAGAATACAACTACTATCATACCGCTTCTTATGTGTAGATATGAGGCGATTGGTCAGGTCTGTACAGGCTGTTAATGATAGATTTCCTTTTTTCCTGTGTTGCTCGGTCGTATCATTTCTCGTTTACTAGACCCTGTGCGGTTTTCCGCGGTGATTGCATCAGGCGGTTTGTAGAATGTCATCTTGTCGGATATTGCAGAATGTCGCCATCTGTATGAAAGGCACATCTATGTAATTATTCTTTCTTGTTTTGGGAGTGCTCTGCTGCTGCTGTGATCGGATGACGGAGCCCCTCCGCATTACACTGGTTACCGCCATTTCATGCTTTATACCGCTGTTTGTGGGAAATGTAATGTTTATATATGGAAACATATCGTTTTCTCAGAATTCCAGGCTTCGGTTTCTTCTACTTTCAACTCTGTATGTGACTGCTGACATTGGTACATATAATTAGGGAGTGTCTACAAGCCCAGCGCTGCCTGTGAAGGGGGCTGGCTGACCGGCATTTCAATAGCTAAGCTGCTCCCATTTGCGCATTCCACCAAATTTTATAGGTGATGGGGTATGGCTTAGCATGTCGTTTGTTGGCACAGGACAAGCCTTCTGTGGAAAGGGGGCTGGCTAAAGACACAATTTATTGTTTACCCAAATCTATAGATGGGGCTGGTGTAGTGCTACGTGTACATTTTTTATTTTATAAATAGTCCAGCCCCCTTCTGGGTCACAACACATATACAATGAAGGGGTTAGCTTGGGTTTTCTGGTGTTGGCATGTCATCTAAGCCAGCCCCCTTGTCTGCCACAACAAATCTAAAGACAGAAGGGGGCTGGCTTAGCGTTCCCTTCATCAGCGTGACTGCTTATTTCAATAACTAACCCAGACCCTTCTGTGTTTTAAAGATCTGTTGTGGTGAAGGGGGCTGGCTTATTTATTAAAGTGACAGTAACGGATGATGTGTCAATACCAGAAACCCTAAACTGACCCCTTCATTGTCTGTACATCTGTTGCGACCCAGAAGGGGGCTGGCTTAGTAACGGAAATAAGCAGTCAGCCAGACCCAAACTGGAAATGATGTCTCATGTCAAGCTTTCCATCGGACATTTGGGGGGGGCGGGGTGACCGGCTTATGATGGGTCTATAGGTTGGTATTCATGTCAGTATGGAAGAATAGCGGTCATATGGTATAGAGGGACCATCGGTCGCAGATACAGGAGTCACTAGGACATAGAGACTTCATAATGTACAGATGAATTTAGAAATGTTTATTCTATTTTCCACCCCAGCTATAGCGCCACCCTTGTACATAGGCTGTGGCTGGTATTGCAGCTTCATTTCTGCTTCCATTCCAAACTCTTGATGACTACTGATGATTTTTTCTTTCTTTTCATGGATCCAGAACATTGTTAAAGGGGAGTTGTCCACATTGGACAATCCTCTTTAAATTAGCCACATTATGATGTCCTATATCACTCTCCTGTGGTTAAAAAAAAAAAAAAAATGTATTAAATGTGAAATTTTCTCTAAATGATATATTTGTATGATAAACTTTAGCTGCAGAACAGCCCTTGAAGGGTTAATGTCCTGAGATTTCACTGTATGTGCTGCATCTTAGTGCAGCAGCAGTGCCACCTGGTGGTGAAATAATGGAAGTGGTGATGATTTTCACAGTATACAAAGTACCTGTACCGATAGCAGGGGGTGGCCGCAGACCTGCGCAGGTTTGGTACCGTATTCTACGTATAAGGTGTGACCACTTGGCGATAGGAGAAATAATCTGCTGTGTAAACAATAAACCCACACTGAGTCCAATGGGGTGTCTTGTCATCTGTTATTTTGCGTCCTTTTAACCGCCTAGCAACCTATAGACAATGTTTATGGTGTATCTGAAATGTACGTCTGATGAAGTCACCAAGGTAGGTCAGATCCGAGGGGTTAGGACTCTCCGACGACCGTAAGAATGGGGGTCCTGAAGTCGCTTTGTATGAAATAAGTCCCAATGAGCATGAGTGGCCACTCACTCTCCGTGTACAGTCTATAGGAGTTAAGGGGGCAGTGGTCAATAATGCTTCTTTCACGTAAGGAACTTTGCGACCCTGTGCTCTGTATCAGGGGAAGCCTTAGCACCCAGACCCTCAACAATCATACATTTATAAGGTTGAACAGGAGAGAAATTGGAACTACAGTATATACTCGAGTATAAGCTGAGGCACATAATTTGGCCACGGAAAACTTATTGAGTCGAGTATAAGCTGGGTATGCCTCGTCTTCTCATCCCTATCCTTGAATGCATGGCCCCCCCCATGAGAAAGGCATAAAAAAAACAAAAACAAAACCCCTCCTACTTACCTTCCCTGCGCTCCCTCGCAGCATCCTGTTCCGGATTCCAGCAGCTTCTGTGGCCGAGCGATCGCATGTCCCCGCTCATTAAGGTAATGAATATTCACCTCTCTCCACTCACTGGGGACTCATGATTGCTCGGCTGCAGGAGCTGCTGGAAGCCGGACCAGGAGGCTTCGAGGGCGTGCAGGGAAGGTTTTTTTTTTTTTTTGTTTTTTTTTACAGCTGCTGGAAGCTGCAGCTGTAACTGTTTGCTCTATATTCATTTCTCTGTAGCAGCGGGCGCAGTTACAGCCAGGCCCCTGGTTCCTGCCTCTCCCCCCACCCCTGCTGGCTTCTGGGACAAGGACTTGTGTATAAGCAGAGGGAGGGGGGCATCTTCAGCACAAAAAAGACTGAAAAACTCAGCTTAGGCCACTTTCACACTTGCGTTTATGGCCGCAGTGACGGCCTGCGCACGTCTGCCGCTAAGCCCTGCCCCCTGCCGCGTCTCCTCCGGTAGCTCCGTCTACCGGCGCATGACGCTGCTTGCGTCCTGTGTCCCCTATCTTTAGCACTGGCGACGCAGGCCGTGCACAGTATGTGTTTGGCGGTGCATGCGTCCTTTTGACGGTGCGCTTAGCGCAACCAAATTGCTACAGGTTGTTTGGCGCTGGTCGGCACACCGTCAAAAGGACGCATGCGCCGCCAAACGTATACCTGCGCACGGCCTGCGTCCCCAGTGCTAAAGATAGGGGATGCATGCAGCGTCATGCGCTGATAGGCGGAGCTCCCGGAGGAGGTGTGGCAGGGGCGGGGCTTAAACAGTCCTACAAAGCATTGCATCATTAGAACAACAGGTTCTATCAGAGTTTGAGTCTGTATTTATTCAGGTTGTGATCAATATTCTTAAGATCTCCCCTACCATCACTTTCATACATAGAAGGTGAGGTGTTTCAGGGGTTATACTGAAGAATTGATGACGTTATAACATCAGGGGCCAGATACGTCAAGGGTGAGTCGCACCACTTTTCCTAAATCCTGTGAAACTTTTGGGGGTAGCTTCTATATTTTTGTATGGAATCACATCATTCACTAACTTCTTCCACTGCCGAATTGTAGGAGATGCCCCCCCCCCCCATTCATCCCAATGCTATCGTCTTTCTGGCCATAAAGAGAACTTCCCGGCGAAATATTCTATCGTAAGGAGTCCATCTTTCCTCGTCCACTACACCCAAAATACAGAGTTCTGGGCGACATTCAATCGGTGTTCCAAAGTGGATATCCCCTCATTCCAATATCTTTTTATAATTCTGCCGTTCCAGATAAGATGCCAGAAGTCTGCACCTGCATCTATGACATTCATCAGTTGCTCTTCTGCCAAATTTATATAGTCTACTTGGGCTTAAATAGGATTGATGAAGAATATACAATTGAATTAACTTGTTGCTCGCAGCTGGAGACACCTCCATCTGCGCCTCCAATGCCTCGCCCCATTGATCGTCTGTAATAGAGGGGATCAAGTGCTTCCACTTACCCCCTACAGCTCACTGAGTGGACGCAATCCTGGAACTTAACAGGAAAGTATATAGAGAGGATATCACACACACAATATTCCTATCGATGGGTATTTAGAAATTTGCCTTCTAGGGAGTGGGAATTGTTACTGTATGGCATGTCTCAGCTGCAGGCATCTATAAAAATCCTCATGGGGAATCTCAAACTTCACGCGAAAACTGTTCGAATGATAATAAGGTTTGGTTTTCAAAAATTTGATGAAGCAACACTACTCCATATTGCTTCCAGAAGTTTGGATCTTGCAACCTCTGAAAACTCAGGATTATCCCATATTCGAGTCTCCCCCACTTGGTCAGTAAACTGTATAATACGCTTCCTCTCTCGCCAGACCTGTATTGCTAGATTAGGTGCAAACAGCAAGCCCCGGGATGGTCTGTAGGAACCTTCTAGTATCACCCATGGCGTATGTCCCTCCAAAAAGTACATAAGATGAGATTCCGCATTATTAAGTTTTCCACTTCCACCTGATGAAGACGGATCCTCCGTCGATACGCGTTGTGGTTTAACCCCATCTCTTGTCTGAGTCTCTTTCCTGCGCTCCTAAGACCGTTTCCAATTTCTCATTGCTCCTATCCTCCATTGGAGGTTTTCGGTTGGAGCTGCGGTGGAGACCTGACATCCTTGTCTGCCCCTGGGTTGCTTCCTAAGCGCTCCTGTATGACCGCTTATCACCGACTCTTATTCACCAGAATATTAGCTCTCGGTTACGATAAAGCTATTCAATCCGTCCACTAAACTTATCAGTGAAATCAAACCTTAGGAGTACCCGTTGCAAGAATCTCCACTCCAGTGAGCCAAAGGCCTCTGCCGTATCTAAAGAGGCTATCTCCCAGGGCTTTTCATATTTATGGCCTATCTGTGTGTCAGAACCTGGACTCTTCTGATATTAGAGGAGGAGGATCTTCCCGGCATGAAGACGGATTGGCTCAGGTATGATACTCAATATTACCGTTTTGAGTCTATTGGCTATTAATTTTGTGAGAATTTTATAATCGGAGTGAAGTAAGGATATAGGACGATAAGAACCACACTCCTCAGCAGGCTTTGGGATAACCACAATAGTGGCATCATAGGATTAAGGAAGCGAGCGTTTGTCAAGTGCCTCCAAAAAAGTGTTCATCAGAATTGGCCCAATTTGGTCTAGGTATCTTTTATATAGTTCTATGGGTATACCATCAGGTCCCAGAGTTTTCCCATTAGAGACAGACATGACCGCCTCCTGAATTTCCTCTAGAGTGATCTCCCCATCTAGGAGTGCCTGTCCTTCATGAGAAAGTCTAGGGAACGCCATCTGACCCAAATACTCACCAATTTCTTCTGTAGTATAATTTAGTTGGGAGGTGTATGGTGCCCCAAAATACTCTTCAAATCTGTTTGCAATTTGGTCTGATCTGAGCACCGGGGTTCCCTCACTTGTATTGATGGATAATATAGATGGGGACATTTGATTTTGTTGGACAATGTATGCTAAAAATTTACTTGCTGGTTACCCAACTCAAAATAGGTTTGTTTAGTGAAAAAGTCTCCTCTGGACTTTTTCCTGCACATGTATCAGGTACACCCTCCCCTTCTCGAGTCATCTGTGTGTAAGGCACCATCGGATGGGCTAATAATATACTCAGCTTCCAGGCAATTACACTCATCCGCTAGTCTCTGTTCTCTGACATGGGATTCTCTCTTAATATATGAAATCGTAGACTTAACACATCCCCTTAAATATGCCTTAAGTGTGTCCCACATCACCAGTTTATCCGGGAAATCAGTATGATCTGTTATGAATACATCCAATTGGTCTGTTATTCTATCTTGTTCCCCTATAAGGGATAACCAAAATGGGTGTATGTGAAATCTCTCGGGGCCACCTAGATGAAAGCACGTCACCAGTGGGACATGATCTGATATTGCCCTGGGAAGGTATTCCATCATACGCAGGTCTGATAGTGCACTATTATTCCCAAATGTATGATCTAGCCTGAACAGACAAGGAACAGCTGGGGATGTACCCCCTTCTTTAGCTTTAGGATGGGTGGGAGTGTAAACTATACTCATAGGGACTTTAGTAGTAGGCCAAAAACTTGCAACTCCTTCATGGGTCTGATGTTGACCAAACATTTCCTGACCCTGAGTGTGACCGCTATATACATTTCTATGGGTCTTCCAGAGGGACAATGACCCCAAACATACATCAAGAAGCCCCCCCAGAAATGGAAGCAAAGCGCTGGAGATTTCAAAAGTGGCAACAATGAGTCCACATTTAAATCCTATTGATCACCTATGGAGAGATCTTAAAATTGCGGTTGGGTGAAGACGCCTTCACATATGACAGACCTGGAGCAGTTTATAAAAGTCCAGCTGAGAGGTGTAAGAAGCTTGTGGATGGTTATAGGAAACGATTGAGTCCAGTTATTTGTTCCAACCAGATATTAAAGTTGAGGGTGCCAACAATTATGTCCAGCCTGCTTTTGGGGGTTTTGTATGAAATTATGTAGCATAAGGGAACTGACATCATTATCAGGTAAGCACTGCAGCCACCACGACATTGAGAATCTGTTGGGCAATATAGTATTGAAGAAGCTGGATCCACACGTCGGTTCTTTATTCCTGTGTATGATGAACCTGTACATAGTTACAGGGAGAGCTGTGATAATCAGCCGGATGCCAATAAGGGGTCCTTATCCTTCAAATTGGGCTCAGGGTAAACCTTCAGAACACCCAGAGCAATTGGCACTTGGCTTTCATGTTATCAAAGAAGTTAATGAAGCATGTTGTAGATGTGGTTTGGTGAGAATATAGCAAAAATCCCCCCTAAAATCTGTTGTTCAGCCGTCCAGGAGAGGATTAGAAGCCCCAGAAGAAGCTCTTCAGCGAAACAACCTGTCACCTTGTACTGAAACCTGTGTCAACAGTGCAAAGGTTAAAAGGTGGAGGCAGGGGTAGGATAATTGCCATTTGGACTTCCAGCAGCTCCTGGGATGGGCCAGTAGGATTATGTACCCACTTGTAGACTCCGAGTAAACTTTTCTTTTTGGGATGGATGACAGATGAAGCGCAACTTCCGTGGCAGAAGCGTCACCTCCACAGACATGGCGTCATACTCCTCAGAGTCGATGCTGAAATGTCCCTCTGTGCCCTATGGGGGAAAAAAAAGTAATGATGACACCGCCGTGATGTAATTGCATTTTTCACAATTCTGGTCTCCTCTCACGCACCAGGGCCCGCGGTACAATGGCCGCTCTAGGGCAGCACATGGTAAGTTTAGGCTTAGTGCTCACCTCTGGTAGCTGGACATTGCAGCGGCTGACGTGTAAGATCTGGGCGTCTTTCGGGCAGAGCCGGGGATCGATCGTTTTCTCCACTCTGAAACGTTTTACAAAAAGATTCAAAGGCGCTGAAATCCTCTGAGCTGCACAGATGGGACACCATTTAGAGAATATGACTCACCCCAGACTAATGAAATCAGATTTGCTGATGGAGTCCGGCTCAATGCAGACGCTCATGGAGTCCATTGTGCGCTGGTAACAGAAGTGCAAATATTAGCGACATTACAGAATACACAGCAGGTACTTGTGGGCCGGTTCCCACACGGGAAGATGAATCCTTGTGGGTGGGCCGGCTACAATGCAGAAAGAGGGAGAGGCAACTTCTTGTGGGTGGTACGACTTTAATGCGGGAAAAGGGGCAGGTGAATCCTCATGGGTGGGCTGGCACAGACACCGGAAGAGGAGGGAGCCAACGCCTCGTGGGTGTGCTGGCTCCACACAGGAAGAGGTTGAGGGAGTTGACTCCTCATGGGTGAGCCAGTTCGACACAGAGAGAAAGCAACTCCTTGTGGGTGGGCTGGCTTTACAAAGGAAGAGGAGGAGCCAACTCCTCATGGGCTGTATCTGCTCATAGGTGGGCCGCCTCCGACCCAGGTAAAAGGGGGCGATGCAACTTCTCATGGGCCGGCTCCTACAATGGGAAGAGGACATCACAAAGCCCAACCTACTTTCTCGTCTTACCGTCAGATCCGGTTGCTGGTTCTGTGTACTTATCGACAGTTCAACCGCAGAAAGCTTGGCTTCTTCCCAGGGCTCTGATGCCTCCTCCACTGGAACTTCTAGAAGAAAATTCATATACGGTAAATGTCAAATCACCGGGGGGAAATAAAATGCTATAACGTCCCTTATTATTTCTGGAAATGTACAGTTGTGCTCAAAAGTTTACATACCCCAGCAGAATTTTTGCTTTCTTGGCCTTTTTTTCTTTCAGAGAATATGAATGATAACACCAAACCTTTTTCTCCACTCATGGTTAGTGGTTGGGTGAAGCCATTTATTGTCAAACTACTGTGTTTTTTCTTTTTAAATCATAATGACAACCGAAACATCCAAATGACCCTGATCAAAAGTTTGCATCCCCTGGTGATTTTAGCCTGATAATATGCACAGAAGTTGACACAACTGGCTTTGAATGGCTACTAAAGGTAACATCCTCACCTGTGACCTGTTTGCTTGTAATCAGTGTGTGAATAAAAGCTGAGTGAGTTCCTGGGATCCAGACAGACTCTTACATCTTTCATCCAGCCACTGACGTTTATGGATTGTGAGTCATGGAGAAAGCAAAAGAATTGTCCACGGATCCCCGGGAAAAGGTAGTTGAACTGTATTAAACAGGAAAGGGATACAGAAAGATATCCAAGGAATTGGTAATGGCAGTCAGCAGCGTTCAAACTGTGATTAACAAAGGGAAAATCAGGGGCTCTGTAAAAAAAAACCACGGTCAGGTAGACCAACAAAAATGTCGTCCAAAACTGCCAGGAAAATTGTTAGGGATGAAAAGAAAAACCCACAAATAACATCTGCTGAAATACTGGACTTTCAGAAAACTAGCGGTGTGGCTGCTTCAAGATGCACAATAAGGAGGCACTTGAAGAAAAATGGGCTGCATGGTCGAGTCGCCAGAAGAAAGCCTTTACTGCGCAAATGCCACAAAGTATCTCGTCTACAAAACGGAAAACAGCACAGAGACCAGCCTCAAAACTTCTGGAACAAGGTAATTTGGAGTGATGAGACCAAAATTTAACTTTTTGGCCACAACCATAAACGTTACATTTAGAGAGAGGTCAACAATGCCTATGATGAAAAAACACCATTCCTACTGTAAAGCACGGAGGTGGATCGCTGATGTTTTGGGGATGTGTGAGCTAGAAAGGCACCGGAAACTTGGACAAAGTTGAAGGAAAGATGAATGCAGCAAGTTATCAGCAAATACTTGAGGCAAATTTGTAGTCATCAGCCCAGAAGCTGCGCATGGGACGTACGTGGACGTTCCAACATGACAACGATACAAAACACAAGGCCAAGTCGACCTGTCATTGGCTACAGCAGAACAAAATGAAGGTTCTGGAGTGGCCATCTCAGTCTCCTGACCTCAGTATCATTGAGCCACTCTGGGGAGATCTCAAGCGTACAGTTCATGCTAGACAGCCCAGGAATTTACAGGAACTGGAGGCTTTTTGCCAAGAAGAGTGGGCAGCTTTACCATCTGAGAAAATAAAGAACCTCATCCACAACTACCACAAAAGACTTCAAGCTGTCATTGATGTCAGAAGGGGCAACACCCGGTATTAAGAAATGGGGTATGTGAACTTTTGATCAGGGTCATTTGGATATTTTGGGTTGTCATTATGATTTAAAAAGAGAAACACAGTAGTTTGACAATAAATGGATTCATCCAACCACTAACCATGAGTGGAGAAAAAGGTTTGATGCCATCATTCATATTCTCTGACAAAAGGCTAAGAAAGCAAAAATTCTGATGGGGTATGTAAACTTTTGAATATAACTCGATTATACCACTCTCTTTTTCAACCTGCAGTAGTGCTACAGACGGACGCTGTCCAATAAGTGCCTACAATGTCAGACCCCCCCCATGAAAAGAGGAATGGTAAAATCTGGGTTTTCCCATATTTCCAGGAGGAACAACAGAGGAACCGTTCAATATAAAATGCTAATACACATTGTTCCAGAATTGTTATTTCATTGGGAATACAAGTTAATAATAATAATAATAATAATAATAATAAAAAAAAAACATAACAGGAAAGTCAACAAATCTTTCTGACAAATATGGAAAAAGCAGTTGTCGCCTCTCTTCCCCCACACGGAGAATCTATATAAGAAATCTTATAGTGTCACACTATTCACTCACCAACTTTTGGGGGTGACCAGTATTGGACCAGCCTGCGGTATATCCTGACATGCAGAGGAGGGCGGCCCAATGGCTCCTTGGCCTCCTCTTCAGGTGGTCGCTCAGTGGGTCCTAAGAAGAGGACAGAAGCCTCGTGTCTCTGCGGCCACTCCTGGAAAATAAGAGGTGAGCTCTGGAAGAAGGGTTCTGCCATAAACAGCACCAACCTGCATAATTACGACAGGCGCAGGTGACAGCGCCAAGGGACGGGCTCGCTGAGCGTCTTTATCGAGCCGTCGTATTGCTCTGCCATTTTCCGGCAATCTGTGCATCACACATGAATGGAGCCGAGAAAAGCTAAAACCTCACAAATTACCCCACAATACACCGCACTGAGCGCAAATAGCATGTTCTGTCTCCTGATCTGAGGCCGAATCAGTCAGCGCAGTGTGAAGACTCTGCGGCCCCGTCACCATCTACGAGAGCGCAGCGTTATAAATACCGCGACCGGCGCTCAGCTCCTGAATTATAGCCGGTGACTCAGATCTGGTAATAGTAACCCTGAAAAAGGCAAAATCCTCATATTCTACATAGCGGCAGTATTATAGTAGTTATATTCTTGTACATAGGGGCAGTATTATAGTAGTTATATTCCTGTACATAGGGGCAGTATTATAGTAGTTATATTCTTGTACATAGGGGGCAGTATTATAGTAGTTATATTCTTGTACATAGGGGGCAGTATTATAGTAGTTATATTCTTGTACATAGGAGCAGTATTATAGTAGATATATTCTTGTATATAGGGGGCAGTATTATAGTAGTTATATTCTTGTACATAGGGGCAGTATTATAGTAGTTATATTCTTGTATATAGGGGCAGTATTATAGTAGTTATATTCTTCTAAATAGGGGGCAGTATTATAGTAGTTATATTCTTCTAAATAGGAGCAGTATTATAGTAGTTATATTCCTGTACATAGGGGCAGTATTATAGTAGTTATATTCTTGTACATAGGAGCAGTATTATAGTAGATATATTCTTGTATATAGGGGCAGTATTATAGTAGTTATATTCTTGTACATAGGGGCAGTATTATAGTAGTTATATTCTTGTATATAGGGGGCAGTATTATAGTAGTTATATTCTTGTATATAGGGGCAGTATTATAGTAGTTATATTCTTGTATATAGGGGCAGTATTATAGTGGTTATATTCTTGTACATAGGGGGCAGTATTATAGTAGATATATTCTTGTACATAGGTGCAGTATTATAGTAGTTATATTCTGGTACATAGGAGCAGTATTATAGTAGTTATATTCTTGTACATAGGAGCAGTATTATAGTAGTTATATTCTTGTACATAGGGGCAGTATTATAGTAGTTATATTCTTGTACATAGGAGCAATATTATAGTAGTTATATTCTTGTACATAGGGGCAGTATTATAGTAGTTATATTCTTGTACATAGGGGCAGTATTATAGTAGTTATATTCTTGTACATAGGGGCAGTATTATAGTAGTTATATTCTTGTACATAGGGGCAGTATTATAGTAGTTATATTCTTGTACATAGGGGGCAGTATTATAGTAGTTATATTCTTGTACATAGGGGGCAGTATTATAGTAGTTATATTCTTGTACATAGGGGCAGTATTATAGTAGTTATATTCTTGTACATAGGGGCAGTATTATAGTAGTTATATTCTTGTACATAGGGGGCAGTATTATAGTAGTTATATTCTTGTACATAGGGGGCAGTATTATAGTAGTTATATTCTTGTACATAGGGGCAGTATTATAGTAGTTATATTCTTGTACATAGGAGCAGTATTATAGTAGTTATATTCTTGTAGAATCATAGAATGGTAGAGTTGGAAGGGACCTCCTGGGCCATCTGGTCCAACCCCCTGCTCAAAGCAGGATTCGCTAAATCATCCCAGTTAGATGTCTGTCCAGCCTCTGTTTGAAGACTTCCATTGAAGGAGAACTCACCACTTCTCGTGGCAGCCTGTTCCACTCATTGATCACTCTAACTGTCAAAAAGTTTTTTCTAATATCTAATCTGTGTCTCTTCCCATTCAGTTTCATCCCATTGCTTCTAGTCTTTCCTTGTGCAAATGAGAATAAAGTTGATCCTTCTACAATGTGACAGCCCTTTAGATATTTGTAGACAGCTATTAAGTCTCCTCTCAGTCTTCTCTTTTGCAAACTAAACATTCCCAAATCCTGCAACCTTTCCTCATAAGACAGGGTTTGCAGACCGGTCACCATTCTGGTCGCTCTTTTCTGAACTTGCTCCAGTTTGTTGATGTCTTTTTTAAAATGTGGTGCCCAAAATTGGACACAATATTCCAGATGAGGTCTGACCAAAGAGGAGTAGAGGGAAATAATTACTTCACGTGATCTAGACTGTATGCTTCTGTTAATACATCCTAGAATTGCATTTGCCTTTTTTGCTGCTGCATCACACTGTTGACTCATATTCAGTCTGTGATCTATTAGTATACCCAAGTCTTTTTCACATGTGCTGTCACTTAGCCCTATTCCTCCCATTCTATATATGCTTTTTTCATTTTTATTGCCCAGATGTAGTACCTTGCATTTCTCCCTGTTAAAAACCATTCTGTTAGTTGCTGCCCACTTCTCCAGTTTATTTAAATCTTTATGAATCCTCTCTCTTGTACATAGGGGCAGTATTATAGTAGTTATATTCTTGTACATAGGGGCAGTATTATAGTAGTTATATTCTTGTACATAGGGGGCAGTATTATAGTAGTTATATTCTTGTACATAGGAGCAGTATTATAGTAGTTATATTCTTGTACATAGGGGCAGTATTATAGTAGTTATAGTTATATTCTTGTACATAGGAGCAGTATTATTTTAGTTATATTCCTGTATATAGGGGCAGTATTATAGTAGTTATATTCTTCTACATAGGGGGCAGTATTATAGGGATGTTCTATATCACACTAACACCATATGAGAAAACAACATTTTCCTTCTGGAGTTGACCTCCCCTCACCATCAGGGGTTAACACTTCCCAGCATTTTGCCTGCCGGCTACTTTTTCCTGTATAGGACACCAGGGAACGGTGTCCTAGATAAACAGTCCAGGCCGTACCTTAAGTGTACTGAATAAATGAGCGGCTCTCGCCTTCAGTGGCCCCAAATACCAATATCTGTGAAGAGAAGGCGACAAGGAAGATTGTGACTGGCAATGAGGGAGCGATTACAGTCGAGCACAGGACAATGACATTAAATGGCGATAATACATTTACAAGGAAACAGGCGTTTCAGCGCTCAGCATCCTGCATTAGCGTAAAAGCTTTTCGGCAGAGTTTACGTCCTGTAATTGGGGTCTCGGGAGAAATAGAGTAAAATTATGATGCCGCAGAATAAGGGCTCAAGCAAATTTTTTTATACATACACACATACATACACATATATACACACACACACACACACACACACACACACATATATGATATACACACATACATATATATATTTGAGAAATTAAAGGGGTATTCCAACCTCCGAGATCGTATCCCAGTATGTAGTAGGGGTAATAATAATATTAGCCAATAGCTTCAATTAGAAATGTAGGATAGTTCTTTTGATTTGCTTCCACTTACCCCATGTGCAGGGCATTGTAGTAGCTTAGGTTTCCATGGTTATGACCATTCATATTGTGACAGTTGTCGTAACCATGGATACCCAAGCTACAGCAATGCCCTGCACAAGAGGTATGTGACCTCACTAATCAGAAAAACTATGCTACATTGCTAATTGGACATATTTAATATTATTATTATTATTAATAATAATTTTATTATTTTACATATCATATTAGGATAGGACCTTGGAGATGGGAATACTAATAAAAGTTTTTTTGTTTTTTTTATCAAATGATTTTTATTCCACAAAAATAACAATTGCAACTTATTCCAAATAGCTTACATTTAGGCATTTAGAAAATTTTGTTTTTCCCCACCCCCTAACATATCCCCCTACGTGACCAAGCCCTCTGATCTGTTCCCATGGTTTATATTATTCACCCAAGTTTTCACTCATCCACATGGTGGTATAGATCGTCATTTCAGAGATCTCTTTAATGTTTTTGATCTTGGACCATGTCTTCTGTACCAGATCCAGAGTGGGGAACCTCTTACCCAACCGCCCAAAACTCCCCATCCTCCAAGCCTTTGCACCCAAAGAGACCCTCCGAACCACATACTCCAGCATAGCCTGGCACTGAACTCCCCCCGATACCCAACCTCCAATACGTTGGCCTTGGGACGCCAGGAAGTATATCCAAGGATCGGGCAGATCAAGTCCCCCCTTCCTCCTTGGGTCTCGGCAAGATCTCTTAATTTTATCCTGGGCTGACCAAGTCTCGAAATATGGAATTCTGTCTCTGGAATAAACTCCACGAGATCCAGATCGGCAAAGTACATATAGGAGCTTCAGCATAAGTATCATTTTAGACAGGTTCGTCCTACCCACAACCGAGAGACGCAGTAAGTCTGGGCCTTATCTTTAAATTTAGCCAGGAGCGGTACCACATTCAATCTAAAATAATCCGTGATCGACGAGGCAATCTGTATTCCTAGATATTTAAACTGGTCAACTACTCTAAGTCTAGTACATCCAAATTCCTCCAACTCTCCCAACCTATCCCCATCTACCATCAAAAGATTCAACTTATCCCAATTTATCTTCAATCCAGACATTTCCCCAAACTGCTCGACAATAACTACCGCCTGACTCAAGGACTCCAGGGGATCCTGCAGAAACAAAAGATCATCATCCGCGCTGAGTGCAATCTTTTCCTCCACCGGGCCATACCTAAAAGCCTTTCACCTCAGCTGCTTTCTGAATATGAGCAGCAAGTGGCTCATTCGCGAGGGCGAACAATAACGGAGGGAGAGGACACCGGTGCCGAGTCCCCCTGGTAAGATCAAATCTATCAGATCTCTCACCGTTAACCCTTGTTCTAGCCATCGGGGAGGAATAGAGCAGCCTAAGTGTTCTTTTACCCTTCCCTGTGTTTATTGTGGCCCGTTTTTGCCACGATTTTCACGGTCTCCCGCAAAAACGGGCTTCAATAACCCTTCTCGGATCGCCGTTTTTCCCTGTTTTGACAAATTAGTGGCGAAAAATAAGGCATTCCGCAAACACGGTGTACCGCAAAAATAAGTTATCGTTTTTGTGGCATGATTTAACTTTATTGTGGCCGTGTCCATAAGCCATGAATAATATCGCGCAAGCTCGATATTTTTTCACGGCCGTACATACGGCCCTCACGGCCATACGGCGCTCCGATGAATTTTTGCAGGCTGTTTTGCGGCCCCTTAGAAATCTATTGGGGCCGCAAAAACACGGCAAGTGTAAAAGAACCCTTAACCAAGAAATGAATATTGGCCCAAAACCCATTTGCCCAAGCACCATCCCAGTGCACACTGTCAAACGTCTTACGGACATCCAAAGATGCCACCGCCCTGCATCCCCCGCAATATCCGCAGGCAGTCGAATATTCAAGAAGAGCCTCCTCAGATTGATGGCTGTTGATTAGGCATAAACCCAGACTGGTCCGGGTGAATCACACCAGTCGCCACCCTCGCCAGCCTGCCTGCCAGAACTTTAGCCAATAACTTGGCATCCACAGACAGAAGCGAGACGGCCCTATACGACTCCGGTCTCTGAGCATCTTTATCCTCCATGGGCAAAACCTCAATCGTTGCCTCCGTCATGGACTCCGGTAGCCGTCCCTCCCCCAGGGTCCCCTGAAATACCTCGCACAATCTAGGTAGCATCACATTCTTAACCTGCTTGCATATTTCATCTGGTAGGCCATGGACGCCAATGCCTCCTCCAGCTCTTCTACTGCTGAGGGTTTTTCCAAACTGTCCCTATCCTCCGCACTGATTTGCAACAGGCCCGACCCATCCAGAAAGCTTAAAATCTCTTCACTTGAAGCCGATAACTTAGAGAACTTCCCAAATACATTCAGAATGTCCTTTGTCTCCACTTCCAGCCAGTCTTCCTCATCATACAGACAATACGCATACGACGACTCCATCTGGGCAGCTGCCATCAACGACAAGAGACGGCCAACCTCTTCACCGTCCTCGTAGAATGACACCTTCTGGAACTCCTGCCTCTTTTTTGCGTTTTTTACTTTGGGTTCCTTTTAGGCGCCCCTGCGTCTCTGGGGTGGGCCGACTCACCGCTTCACTCTCTGCACTCCACAAGTCCGCCAACGCATGATGCTCCTCCGGCCTAGCTTCATTCTTCTGTCTGGAAATATCCCTAATGAACAGGCCTCTAAGAAAGGCCTTCATGGCGTCCCATACAGTTCCCTCAGGCACGCTCCCTTTATTGTCCTGAAAAAACAACTCCACCTTAATTTTCTCCAAGTCAATTGATTTTAACCAGGCTGGATGAACCTTCCACTCCCCTCTTTGTCCCGTACTTCCCCAGCCAATCTTGAATTACCACCTCTACCAGGTTTATGATCTGAGGCCACCCTAGGTAAATATTCCACCTTCCTAACCCCCACAACCATGTGTGTATCCAATGCCATATAAAATAAAAGTTGTGTAGCGAATATTAAAGGGAACCCCACACACACACAAAAAAAAAAAAAAAAATCTAAAAAGGGATTGACCGACAAACCATGTGTCCATAGGTTAGGTGATAAATGGTTATCATCACTGGAGTTCTCACTGCTGGGACCCCCCCACAGCTCAAAAGAAAGAAGTTACCACTGAGCATGTGCGACCTCTGCGAATGATGGTCGCACATGCTCAGTAGCACTTTGTGATCCAGAGAGTGAGGGGGGGGTCTAAAAAAGGTCCCCTGTGTGTGAATCTGCTCTCAGCAGGTGGTCCCCCATCAATAAGCCCACATTTCTCAAGAGCACTCACTCCCCATAGTTTTTGTATGGGATGAATAGTAGGGGGGATAGCATTGAAGTGAACCAGCCCCCTTCTCCCACTGTGAAAGGAGGAGGCGGTCACAGAGGAGAAGGAGTAATGGAAGAGGGGCCTGGGCAGAGTTTCATCCCGTTTTGAGCACCATGGTTGTCCTGACACAAGGGGAAGACCATCTACAGGTAAGTCCTGGACTGAAAGGAGTAATTCTCCGTGAACTTACTTGGTGGATTTTGCAGCGGCATCTCGATAACTGCCCCATCTCAGACCATTCAGTGCAAACACCGGCTGCTCCTGATCCCCCTGAGGAACGAGAGAGAGGAGTCAGAAGAGAAGATTCCTCTATGTTAATGATGGATGCCGGCCTTGGGTCCGGCGAGCAGCGAGATTAGTGCGGGCGGTCACATATCGTTTATTTTAGCTAATGAGACGTCATTATTATCCAGACAGGTTTTTGTTTTTTTTTTTACTCACCGTCCTCCAGGATCGATAAACGCGCCATTATATATATTGGATTAAAATTAGGATTGAGCGCGAAGCCAGGCTGGAAGGATAAACACGTTCATCTAGGCCAATTTACTGCCAGCGGGATGATCATGCATCTTCCTCCCTGCGAGACTGCTCAAGCGCCAAGAGGCGGCGCGGGAAAAGGCTTTAGGGATCTGTCGATCTCAGGACGCTCTACTCGACCCTTCTAAAAGGGGACTTCACCCCTCAGGCAACTGCCTCAACGTCCCCAAGTTTATTAATTGGGTAGTTTTAGTTCTGTATTATTGCAGTATTTGATACAATCGTCTGTGCTTTACACTGAAGCTTTGCTTTTTTCCCCCTGATTGTCTCCTGTGTTTCAGTACATGTGCAGGGAGGGGGGCGCCTTACCTTTATCTGCAGTACATCCAGTGGCATGGTCTCTCCTTGCAGGATGGAAATCGTAGCATCGGAGATGTGCCTGAAAGATACATGCGAAGAGAAGCTCCCTATACTAGATACAAGTCATTTTTAAAAAACAGTGCACCCTTTACTTCCCCCCTGCTGGCAGATAAAAATAAACTATAGAAATCAATGCACACTCTACTCTCTCCATTTTCAATCTCTATCCGGAGGAAAGAAAACAAAAAAAAAAAAAAAAAGATTGGGCCTATCAAAAGTTCAATATGTCTAATCTTTTTTCACACCAACATCAAGAAAGAGTTCTGACATCTCTCCATACACGTTATTCATATAACTCATGGAAAATGGTTTACTATAACATGAAAGGATGCCTTTATTAAAGGGGAGAGGTCTTAAAGGGAACCTGTCAGCACTCTTTTACATATGGAAGAAGTGGTATGGCTGTGTAGGTGCTTCTCTCCCAATCAAAATGATAACTTTTACGTAGAAATCTGACTTGCCAGCTATGAGTAATCAGGGTAGGTTTAATATGCAAATCAGGCAGGAAGTGGATTGCTTCTTTCAGCCCAATTTGCATATGAATAGTACACTAGATTTCTCCCATCTGGAACATCGGATTTCTACAAGAAAAGCATCATTTTTATTGAGAGACGAGCGCCTACACAGCCATGGCACTACTTCCATATGTATGAATATGCAGACAGATTCCCTTTAAGACACATACAGCTTAGCGCTCAAAGATAGTGCTCTCCCACACACACTAAAGTCACCCAAACCTAATAATTTTGATGAGACTTGATGCCCATCTTAATCTGCCTCTCGACCCTTCCCTGGCAGAAGATGTCTGATAAGAGTAGGAGTGGGCAGCTTGAATTCATATGCCCAATCCTTTGCTTTCAGGGAAAGCAACCGCCCTTTAGCCCTTTCCCACTTCATTTTTTGTACTTTTTAATATCATAGAAAAGTCCCAGACGATTGTTTTGACTGTGGAAACATACAGGAGACGGTGTCCGTATAGTTCAAGCAAGGACAGAGAGACGGGCGCCAATTAAAACTTTACAAGCGTGCCGATACTTGATGAATCTGTAAAGGGTAAGTCGTTCCGATGCGCAGCCCCTCATCTCCGCTGTGTATCGGCCGCATACGTCTGAGACATATTTATGAGCAATAAAATGCAAAAGATATTAAATTGACTCTGCCGGTAATCAGCAAAACGCGCCGGGTTGTCAGGACCAGGCTGATGCTGCGGGGAAAGACTGAAGTGGGTGCCGAGATTTTTCACTTCCAGGATGAGGATTTTACTCTCCGAATCCCATTTTTTTTTTTTAAGTTATAAAAGCTGGGTGACACTATACTGGCATCATTACCATAGACCTTGTGGATCTTCCATTTATACAGCTCCCACTGATTCTAAAACAGGACAAACGTTACCTGAATCAATAGTACAAGCGAATATAAGAAACCTTTGTAATAAATGTAGATCAGAGAAATCAGCTTCATTCTCCACTTATGAGCCACTTCTTTACAATCTCACAAAAAAATAAATAAATAAATAAAATCCATCTTAGTCAAAACAAAAACAGACCACCAGCTCACTGAGATCAAATTACAGCTGCCTATTAAAGTTTATAGAGAATAGAAAAGGGGGGGGGGGGGATAGACAGAGTGGAAGAACAGACAGACTGTTTATCTGCTTTCTATAAGTGCTGTATTTAGCTTTGGAGATTGATTCACAGCTACACTGCTCAGTACTGCTGTATAATGACCTCTATGCTGACGCTGCTTTTGCTAAATAAAGATAGGAGAGCAGGAATCCCTCATGTGTGTGTTTGTACTGTATGGGAGCTGGATTCACAGCTACACGGATGTATCATGCCCGCCATGCTGCTCGGTACTGCTGTATAATAACCTCCACGCTGCCACTGCTTTTGCTCAAGAAAGGAAAACGGGAATCCCTTATGTCTGTGTTTGTAGTGTATGGGAGCTGAATTCATAGCTACACTACTCAGTGCTGCGGATATCTAGATTCACAGTTACACTGCTCAGTATTGCTGTATAATGTCCTCCGTGCTGTTTTTCTAAATAGAGATAGGAGAGAAGGATTACCTTATATGTCTGTGTGTAGCATATGGGAGCTGGATTCACAAGTACACTGCTCAGTGCTGCTATGTAATGTTCTCCAGGCTACTGCTTCTGAACATCTGCTAGATTTAGACAAAAGGAATACCACATGTCTGTGTGTAGTGTATGAGAGCTAGATTCACAGCTACACTGCTCATTACTGCTGTATAATGTCCTCCATGCTGCTGCTAATGCTTCTAAACATCTGCTACATAAAAAAACAAAACAGAAAGAATCCCTCATATCTGTGTGGTGCAGTATAAGGGAGACATCAGTGGCAGAACTTATCATTAGAAAAAAATAAAGGATTAGAGTCACATAACGACCAGAAAAAGCAATATCATCTTGTAAAGCTTTTTTTTTTGAAAAGTCACCTGAACGCGGAGGCGGCTACAGGCGAGGAAAATCAGAGGATCTCACAGCACATCAATACTCAACCCTCCATATAAGAGATATTATAGCGGGCACTTACTGAACCTTGTCATCGGACTGGGGGTACAGGGTTTGGCTCAGGGTGTTGGTCGCGCCTAGTGGAATGAACCCAATTGGGATTTTACTGAAGGAAGCCTGCAAAACAGAAGATCACATCGATATACAAAAACCTCTACAACTCCCCAATTCGCCTTGCGTTTCATTTTCTCGCAAAGTTCAAGACTCCTGCTTCCAAACCAGGGGTTCGGTTAGGACAGTTTTGGTACAGTGTATCAGGGAAGGTAAGAACATAGAGCCTGGTGTCTGGGCTGAATTTACAGAGGGTTTTCTACAACTGATCCACTGTAACGAATTCCCACAATGCACCAGCAGAGGCCATTACCTGATCGTCCCTGCGGAGGAGTCCTGTGATAACCTGTAAGACACAAGGCCGTCATGTTACTTTGTGTTCCAGCTCATACTGTGCGGCATTCCGTCACCTCCAGAGCTGCAATCGAAATCCAGCTGTCGCAAATTGGCTGTATGCTACACATATTGTAAAATCTGATCCAGGGATCTAGTCTGCGTGATGTGTCCGGATCATGCTGACGGATCCCTTTGTTCTTACCTCTTGCAGGGTCCCATCTCCACCAGCAACGATTATTAGATCGGTACTTTCCAACAGCTCCAGCATCTTTTTGGCCTGACCTTCGTAGTCTGTCTGGAAGATTTAAAGGGAATGTATCACCTGTATTTTCTAGCCTGCTTTCATTTTCTGTACATGGTTAGGATTTACCTGTAGTCTGGAAATAATTCTCACTAGAAGTCAATGAGTCGAGTTTAGTGGGCATGCTCTGTGACCTGTGCAGAGACCATTATGCAGGGAGGGTGTGGAGGGGAACTGTGATCACCACTTATTGTCAATGCTTTGTTATCTACCATAGGCACATGCAGTCTGGAAATTGCTCATTAATTTCTAACGAGAAGTTAGTGGGCATGCTCTATGACCTGTGCAGAGATCATTGTGCAGGGAGGTAGAAAGAGGAGCATTTGGATCACCATTTATCAATGCTTTGCTACAAACCATAGTAACCTTGAAGCCCATCACCAGAAACGCGCGTCGGGGCTAAGGCACACAGGTCACATTACCTCTCTCCCACATGGTAAGCACTCTCTCTTTAACGCACTATCAGCGCCACTTTACATTTTAGTTAACACAGAAGCAAACCGGTTAGTTTATATGCCGTTGCTCCACAATTATTGGTTTATATTCCTGTGACCTGTTGTCTGGAGGTTTCATTGACTTCTACTGAAGAGTTTAGTAGGCATGCTCTTGCTCTGTGACCTGTACAGGGGTCATTGTGCAGGGCGAGAGGGCACTTGCTTCCACTGGAGAGCGTAATGGACATAGTCTATGACCTGTGCAGAGTTCATTGTGCAGAGAGGTGGAATAGGTGAGCTGTGACCATCACCTATTGTGAATAGTCGGAGCCTGTGCCATTTATCTCCAGCTTTTAGAGGGAAATTGCCTTTAAATCTGACTTACTTGAAGGTTCATAAAGGATATAAATGTCGCCATACTGTGGACATTTCTCGTCTATAAATCCTCGAGAATCTCTCTCCAATCTGTCACCGCTATTTATATATAAATCACAATCAACAATCTGCCGACTGAGAATAGCTGGATGGCAATTAGCGGTCGCGGTGTTAATCACTGCTCTTCTCACGGACCTGTCACAGCATTTCAGGAAGATGCTGGCACGCTGCCTAATGTGCGCGACACCTGCCACATGTAACGTAAGAGCGCGGGTAATAGACGGCCACCACCGGGCAAGCGACACCTGACTGGGACGGCTCAAAACTCCCCGCTAGGGGAGAAGAGGGCTAACGACGAGTCACACCGCTGGCTTTAAGCATCTGCTTATTATCTACCGGTTAGAGAACGCATCCTCAGCCGCAGAGAAAGAGCACGAAAATCCTAATGTTCTACTGCATAGAGACTATAGGGGGGAGGCTCCTGCTGCAGCCAGACACAGGAAAGAGTGGAGGTCTCTAAACTACAAAGCAGGATATCTCGGCCTAGAAGATATTCAAAAAACGGATCTCAGGGGCATGGCCATGCTCTGGTGCTGAACAGATTCGTGTAAGAAGAGCTCCTAGTATCCAGGACAGTAATGCTCCATTAAACCCTACATTCTGCAGTTTTAACTGCACTCTATTAGATGCAGAGGGAAAGAAATGGCAGCGGGGTGTTAGGAGGTTGCTCCTGATGCCCGGAGACCCCTGCCATACTTTCAGGAGGACCTAGGAAAGTGGCGCGCCATGAGGCAAGGGCAGCACTGATCCTCCTGGTGGTGTGAAGGGAAGCCAGACTGTGGGAAGGGCACACGGTAAGGCAATACTTACCCTCCGCGTGAAGGTGCTTCAGACCCCTGATGGGTCCTAAAGCCTACACTACCTAGCGCCAAGTCTGACTCTTGAAAATACAAGGTGGTGTAGACGGGGAGAAGTAGTCTCTGGTTGTCTGAGGTGGGTCCCGGGCTGAGGTGCTGCTATGACCCGTAGCATAAGGATGGGCCAAGAAGATGAAGGGCTACACACTGGGTCCCAAGAGGACAGAGTTGGTGAGCTGGATGGTGCTCTTCCCCCGATTCATAAGGACATTCAAAGTCATTCCCGGGCGGTGGCAGCTCTACTTGCTAAGGTTAACGACTTGGAAAACCATAAAAAAACAAAAGACGCAGTAACATCATACTGATCGGGGTACCAGAGAAAGTAGAAGGGACATCATACTGATCGGGGTACCGGAGAAAGTAGAAGGGAGTGACCCTGACAGTTTTGATTTTTTTTTTTTTTTTGAGAAATGGTTGAGGGACACTTTTGGAAAGGAGATCCTCACTTTTTTTTTTTTAGCAGTAGAGAGGGCAAACAGGGTCCTCGCCATGAGACCAGGACCGGTGGGTAGACCATCTAGGTCCATTTTGATCAAAATCCTACATTATAAAAGGATAGACATTAATCTGAGGAAGATATGTGAGAAACAAGACATTACTCTTGGTGGGCAAAAGATTTCTTTCTGGATTTTTTGGTGGAAGTCCAGCACAAGAGGATCATCTTAGATATCAAAAGAAGAATACATAGTCCGGGTCTGCAATACTCCATGATCTATCCCACCAAGTTCAGAGTGGTGGCTCTGGTATCTAACTACATTTTTTGAGAATTCGAAGGACGCTCTTATATGGCTGGACGCTCATGAGCGTCAGATCCATCAAGAAACGAGGGTTGGAAGATCTTAAATCTTAGACGCTTTAAGATCTTATATACCGTATATAAGCTGCTTCGCTTATATAAAATAAAGTACTGTGCCTCTGGGTTTAGTTTTAGTCCTTGGAGTTTTGAATTTTGGACTTTTTTTTTACACCTTTTTTATTTTTTGGAGGGGGAGGGGGTTCAATAACTAAGTGAGCTTTGATTTAGTAGAGGTCTCATTTTTAGTGTGTTCGCTGGTTGTCAACACTCGTCATGCGAGCATAATGGATGGCTAGGTGCCATTTTGAGCCCTGGTCCGTAAGGGTAGGTTTACGTCATTTGGGGGTGAGAGAATGTTCTGGGTTGGGATGGGAGGGTCTTCTCTAGGTGCCATTTTGAGCCCTGGGCCATAAGGGTAGGTTTACGTCATTTGGGGGTGACAAATGTTCTGGGTTGGGATGGGAGGGTCTTCTCTACGTGCCATTTTGAGTCTTGGTCCTTAAGGGTAGGTTTACGTCATTTGGGGGTGAGAGAATGTTCTGTGTTGGGATGGGAGGGTCTTCTCTAGGTGCCATTTTGAGCCCTGGGCCATAAGGGTAGGTTTACGTCATTTGGGGGTGACAAAATGTTCTGGGTTGGGATGAGAGGGTCTTCTCTAGGTGCCATTTTGAGCCCTGGTCCGTAAGGGTAGGTTTACGTCATTTGGGGGTGAGAGAATGTTCTGGGTTGGGATGGGAGGGTCTTCTCTAGGTGCCATTTTGAGCCCTGGGCCGTAAGGGTAGGTTTACGTCATTTGGGGGTGACAAAATGTTCTGGGTTGGGATGGGAGGATCTACTCTTGGTGTGCAAATGTAAAGATTTCTGGGTACCTTTCAGTATGACTGCCTGGTGTCATGATGGTTTGTTAACAAGATTTACTATTATTTTTTCTCCTACTACGTAGGTTTAACTGTTAAGTGGAAGTTTCTGGTGGAACATCCAGGAGAAGAGAGACCGTGTTAAGACCCGCCATTTTTGAACACATTAGGAAATCGTATTTGGTGTTTATTGGACTGCAGGAGAAACACATGATACGTAGGATCCAGGATGGGATTTACTCGAGGGGGGTTAGTCTTATGATCCATAAGAGAATTCCCTCTGAACGCATAGATTCAGAGATGAGGGCAGGTTCGTCAGTGTGCGTTGTAGTGTCCCACCTTGAATATATCATTGTTGGCCACTGTGGTGCTGGAGAAGGATGTGATTAATATCATGGCTGCCAAGAAGAACAAACAAATCCATTTTGGAACAAATCAAACAAGACATGTCCCTCGAAGCAAAAAGATCACCAAGCTACGACTTGCCTACTATGGACACATCGTATGAAGACAGCAATCACTGGAGAAGGACATCATGGTCGGAAGAGTAAAAGGAACAAAGCGAAGACGAAGACCAGCAACCCGATGGCTTGATACTATCAAGACCCTGGTGGACCTAACTAGGCTTGCACAAGATCGATCTTCCTACAGAGGATTCATCCAACAAGTCGCGATGGCTCGAGATCGGCTCAAAAAACGTTAAAATTAATAATAAATATTCCTCCTCCATATTCTAGCGCACTACTTTAAAAAAAATTCTCGTAAAAATCCCTGGTTGCCCAGATATCCCCTTAATTATAGGTGATACTGTAGAAAATAAGTTACCAGGAAGTAAAGACTGTACATCTCCATTTGGCCATCTTACAACGGAAGTGGACCCGATAGATATTTGGAAGAAGAGATTTCCCTCTGCAAGGGCTTAGACATGTCAGTCCCTTTCGAGAATAGGTATGGTGTAACATCTCTATGGTACCGATTTTGTTGAATACTGAATAGGATCCTGGATCCTTCTCGGATCAATCCCCTCTAATATTCCGGACGCAAGTAGATCCTAAGGATAAATGCTCCCTTGGCTGGAAACTTAATCTGAGAGATAGAGATGGGAACATCAGTAACCAAACTTCTAAATACTGTAGATTGTACATGGCTTCTAGGTCTCCAGGGTTAACACACGCAGGAGGAACTCTTGGAGAACTTGGCTGGGATAGGCTTCCCTACGTTGGGGGGACAATGATAAGGAATTTCTAGAAATTCCCTCTCTCATTGAAGGAAGTTCAACAGTCAGTGGGGAATTTCCTAAGTGACGCAATAATTGTGGTTATACCCAAAGAGGGGAAGGAGAAGGCGCTACCCGATTCACATATACCTATGTCATTATTCACATCAGAAGTAAAGATCCTGGAGACGCGGCTGGGCACATCCTCGGTAATACATTCAGATCAAGCGGGGTTTATGCCCTCAAAATCAACAGCCATTAATTTACAAAGGGTATTCCTAAATTTGCAAGAGGCACCAGCCAACCCAAGAAATACATTGATTGTTTCCTTCGATGCCGCCAAGGCCTTGGACAGTGGGGAATGGTGCTCATAAAAGAGATGGGGTTTCGCCCCAACTTCATCTAGGGGATGAGGTCATTATACAAGACCCTGACGGCTACATTTTAGGAGAGGACAGGGCTGCCCCTTTTCACCATTACTCTTTGCTCTTGCAATTGAACCGTATGTATAATTACAAGGGGGAAGAGATCACTCTACTTTATATGTTATTTGGAAATAATTCTACCTTCTCCCTTCCATCCAATTATAATGGATCCAATAGAAAGATTTGGGATCTTTTCGGGTTGAACTATAAATTGGTCAAAAGTCCGCTCTGCTTCCTTTAGATGATTCACTCTGGGACGATTTGTCAAAGATTCCAGCAGTTCAGAAACCTAAATACCATCTACATTACAAGAAAGGAACAGGATTACATCCTTTTAAAAATGGGGTATTCCCATCTCTAAAATCCTATCCCAAAATGTAGTAGGTATAATATTAGCAAATACCTCCAAATAGAAATGTTGTATAGTTCTTCTGATTGGCCATGTCGTTTACCTCATGTGCAGGGCATTGCAGTAGCTTAGGTATCTATGGTTACAACCACTCATATAGTGACAATTATTTATGTAGCAATTAATGCTCGTAGCCATGGATACCTAAGCTATGGCAATGCCCTGCACATAGGGTAAGTGACAAAGTGAATCAGAAGAACTATACTACATTTGCTAATCTTTTTAACCACACTACATGTGGCGATATAATCTTGGAGATGTGAATACTCCATTGAACCTATGTCCTCTGGTAATTAAGATAAGGACTAAAGCGAGCACTTGGGGGGGGGGGGGGGGGGAACTACTTGTCAGGTTTGGGTAGAACGAACCTTATTAACGAACATTACTCAGGAAACAGGGACGACAGTATTAAAACATTTGAGGCTAAAGAACAATTTACTATATTTCTTGGAATATCAAATTCAAGGGTAATTTGAGAGGTTACACCAGTCTCTTTTTGGTTCATAAAATTTGGTGGACATGTACAAAAAAAAAAAACAAATGTGGGAATGCAGGACTGCTCAAAGTACACCCCTCTTTGGGATAATCCTAATTTGAGGGAACTGTGACATCTGGAGGGATTTGGGGAATGGAGAAATCAGGGCTTGAAAAATTTTTTTTAAAAAAAGCGTTGGTCAGACCTAGATGGGAGAGGGACGTAGGCAACGTCTCCACTGAAAAGTGAGAGGAGGCGTTAGAAAGTCAACAGGACTGGTCTCCATTAATATGGCGGGAGGAGGTCCCCACTGCTTCTCAAAGACAGGGAAAGTATTAGTAGATTGGTGACGGAGGTTTATAACATTACAATTTATCTTAGAGCAAAACCCAGGGTTAGGTTTGGTGGTGGACGCTTCTTCCCAAGTACAGTTGTCCATTGCCGAAATATTCCATCAAAACAGAAAGCCTATTGCCAAGCAGTGGTTGGTAAATGGTCCTCCATCGGTAGAAGTGGTTCATGGCCTCAATGTCTCATTTACCCCGATCTGTCACTTGATTGCAGGGATATTCATGGGCTGGTAGAGATTTCTATCCCTATGTAACCATTGCTTGAAAAAGTAAGTGTCCACCCATAAATCCTACCCAGAAAGAGAGAACATGTTTGCTCCCCATATAAGCTTTATGCACCGCCATACTGTACATTAATGAACGCAGCATGTCCAAACATTGGACAGAGAAGAGTTAACCTCCCCCCTCGTGGTGGCTTTCCACAGACCTCTCTGCTTAACATTCACGGCAGTCGAATAAAGAGTCTTCTAATTTTGGAGCACGGAGGTTGCTCCAAACTGCACTAATTAATCCGCAACACTTGATTGCATTTCCAATTCCCCCTCCTCTCCCTTCTTTCCACATGCAATTTTCTTTGCTGACTTGAAAAGGTCCGCAGCCGGCTGATACCGTGACCTACAAAGCCAGCCGGCACATCCGAGGGCACAAACTTTACAAAAGGGAATAAGTACTGGTGTGCAGGTGACTTATCACAGAAAATGTCAGAGACTGCAAACGTCTATAATATTAGGAAATGGCAAACATAGAACTACTATAATACTGCCCCCTATGTACAAGAATAGAACTACTATAATACTGCCCCCTATGTACAAGAATATAACTACTATAATACTGTTCCTATGTACAAGAATATAACTACTATAATACTGCCCCTATGTACAAGAATATAACTACTATAATACTGCCCCTTATGTACAAGAATATAACTACTATAATACTGCCCCCTATGTACAAGAATATAACTACTATAATACTGTTCCTATGTACAAGAATATAACTACTATAATACTGTTCCTATGTACAAGAATATAACTACTATACTACTGCCCCTATGTACAAGAATATAACTACTATAATACTGCCCCTATGTACAAGAATATAACTACTATAATACTGTTCCTATGTACAAGAATATAACTACTATAATACTGCCCCTTATGTACAAGAATATAACTACTATAATACTGCCCCCTATGTACAAGAATATAACTACTATAATACTGCCCCCTATGTACAAGAATATAACTACTATAATACTGCCCCTATATACAAGAATATAACTACTATAATACTGCTCCTATGTACAAGAATATAACTACTATAATACTGTTCCTATGTACAAGAATATAGCTACTATAATACTGCCCCTATGTACAGGAATATAACTACTATAATACTGCCCCTATGTACAAGAATATAACTACTATAATACTGCTCCTATGTACTAGAATATATCTACTATAATAATAATAATAATAATAATAATAATAATAATAAATAATCTTTATTTTTATATAGCGCTAACATATTCCGCAGTGCTTTACAGTTTGCACACATTTTCATCACTGTCCCCGATGGGGCTCACAATCTAAATTCCCTATCAGTATGTCTTTGGAGTGAACACGGGGAGAACATACAAACTCCTTGCAGATGTTGTCCTTGGTGGGATTCGAACCCAGGACTCCAGCGCTGCAAGGCTGCAGCGCTAACCACTGAGCCACAGTGCTGCCACACTATAAGGGTATGTGCATACGGTGCGGATTTTGCTGCGCTTCTGCAGTGTTTGTGCACCTGCGGGTCCGCAGCAGATTCTGTTTGCGTTGTACAGTACCTTTATTTCCTATGGAAATTAAAAAAAAAGCTGTGCACATGCTGCGTTTTTTTCTGCGCGGTTTTGCTGCGGTTTAGAAAACGCAGCATGTCAATTGATTGGTGCAGAAACGCTGCAGTTTTAGACCTCATCCATTATAAGGCTATGTGCACACGGAGTTTTTTGGCTCTGCGGATTTTGCAGTAAAAACCGCAGATAAAGCCGAAGGACTAAAGTCCTGCGGTTTATCTGCGGTTTTGCCCTGCGGTTTTACACCTCATAATGGATGAGGTGTTAAACTGCAGCGTTTCTGCACTAAAGAATTGACATGCTGCGGATTGTAAACCGCGGAAAAATCTGCAGCATGTGGCAGCGTTTTCCAGTTTACCATTGAAAACAATGGTACAGTACAACGCACCTAAATCTGCTGCGGACCCGCAGCTGCAGAAACGCTGTGGATCCACAGCAGAATCCGCACCGTGTGCACATACCCTGAGGTGTAAAACCGCAGGCAAAACCGCAGATAAACCGCAGGACTTTTGTCCTGCGGTTTTCTCTGCAAAATCCGCACACCCAAAAGACTACGTGTGCACATAGCCTTATACTGCCCCTATATACAAGAATATAACTACTATAATACTGCTCCTATGTACAAGAATATAACTACTATAATACTGCTCCCTATGTACAAGAATATAACTACTATAATACTGCTCCCTATGTACAAGAATATAACTACTATAATACTGCCCCTATGTATAAGAATATAACTACTATAATACTGCTCCTATGTACAAGAATATAACTACTATAATACTGCTCCTATGTACAAGAATATAACTACTATAATACTGCTCCCTATGTATAAGAATATAACTACTATAATACTGCTCCCTATGTATAAGAATATAACTACTATAATACTGCTCCTATGTACAAGAATATAACTACTATAATACTGCTCCTATGTACAGGAATATAACTATTATAATACTGCTCCCTATGTACAAGAATATAACTATTATAATACTGCCCCCTATGTACAAGAATATAACTGTTATAATACTGCTCCCTATGTACAAGAATATAACTTATAATACTGCTCCCTATGTACAAGAATATAACTACTATTATACAGCCCCTATGTACAAGAATATAACTACTATAATACTGCCCTATGTACAAGAATATAACTACTATAATACTGCTCCTATGTACAAGAATATAACTACTATAATACTGCTCCCTATGTATAAGAATATAACTACTATAATACTGCTCCCTATGTATAAGAATATAACTACTATAATACTGCCCCTATGTACAAGAATATAACTACTATAATACTGCCCCCTATGTACAAGAATATAACTATTATAATACTGCTCCCTATGTACAAGAATATAACTACTATAATACTGCTCCCTATGTATAAGAATATAACTACTATAATACTGCCCCTATGTACAAGAATATAACTACTATAATACTGCCCCCTATGTACAAGAATATAACTATTATAATACTGCTCCCTATGTACAAGAATATAACTACTATAATACTGCCCCTATGTACAAGAATATAACTACTATAACACTGCCCCTATGTATAAGAATATAACTACTATAATACTGCTCCTATATACAAGAATATAACTACTATAATACTGCTCCCTATGTACAAGAATATAACTACTATAACACTGCCCCTATGTATAAGAACATAACTACTATAACACTGCCCCTATGTATAAGAACATAACTACTATAATACTGCTCCCTATGTACAAGAATATAACTACTATAATACTGCCCCTATGTATAAGAATATAACTACTATAATACTGCTCCCTATGTACAAGAATATAACTACTATAATACTGCTCCTATATACAAGAATAACAGGATTTTTGGGTTGCTTACTGTAAAATCTGTTTCTCGGCGCCTTCATTGGGGGACACAGAGACCATGGGTGTATGCTGCTGCCACTAGGAGGCTGACACTATGCACAAAAAAAGGTTAGCTCCTCCGCAGTATACACCCCACCAACCGGCAGGAATTTCCTCAGTTAGTGAGAAAGCAGTAGGAGAAGTAACAGAATAGATTGAAACAGAATAGACAACTCAACTGTACATAACCAACAACATAAGAACATGGGAGGGTGCTGTGTCCCCCAATGAAGGCTCCGAGAAACAGATTTTACGGTAAGCAACCCAAAAATCCTGTTTTCTCGTTCGCCTTATTGGGGGACACAGAGACCATGGGACATCCCAAAGCAGTCCCTGGGGTGGGAAACAAACTTCCATCAGGCCAGTGGACTCACCACCGCTGCCTGCAGGATCCTTCTACCTAGGCTGGCCTCCGCCGAAGCGTAGGTGTGGACCTTGTAGAATGTCACAAACGTGTGAACAGATGACCAGGTTGCAGCTTTGCAAAGTTGCAGCGCGTAAGCTCTGTGGCGCACTGCCCAGGAGGCACCCACTGCCCGGGTAGAGTGAGCTCTAATTCCCGGAGGGGCCACTCGATGCTTGATCCGGTAGGCCTCCAAAATTGCCGACCTGATCCAGCGAGCAATAGTAGCTTTGGAGGCCGGCTGACCTTTCCGCGCCCCATCTGGAATGAAGAAAAGAGAGTCTGACTTCCTCAAACGAGTCGTTCTAGCTAGGTAGACCTTCTTTGCCCTGACCAAGTCCAGCTTGTTCAAGGAGCGCTCCGGAGGGTGAGTTGGACCCGGACAAGAGGACGGGAGAACAATATCCTCATTCAGGTGGAAAGTGGACACCACTTTAGGAAGGAAAGAAGGCGGAGTCCGTAGAACTACCTTGTCCTGGTGGAGCTCCAAGAAAGGGGAACGACAAGAAATGGCCGCCAATTCCGACATGTGCCGGATGGAGGTGACGGCTACTAGGAAGGCTACTTTCCATGAAGGGAGAGCTAGGGAAACTTCCCTGAGAGGTTCAAAGGGAGGACCTTGCA
Organism: Dendrobates tinctorius; assembly: GCF_039654945.1. NCBI lineage: Eukaryota > Metazoa > Chordata > Amphibia > Anura > Dendrobatidae > Dendrobates > Dendrobates tinctorius. Next base: position 7,844,343 of record NW_027361688.1, read on the forward strand.
GAACCCCGAGAACCAGATTAAGATCCAATGGATGTACGGGCGCACGGTAGGAGGAGCCGCATGAGCCACTCCCTGAAAGAAGGTCTTGACCTGACGGGAGGCCAATGTCTTCTGGAACAAAATGGATAGCGCCGAGACTTGACCTTTTAAAGAGCTGAGGGCAAGGCCCACATCAAGGCCTGCCTGAAGAAACGCCAGGACAGAAGGGGGAGAAAATGACATGGGCGGAATGTTATTGGCCTCACACCAAGTGAAATAGGCTTTCTGGCCCGGATCATGGTATGAATAACCCGATCAGAAAAACCTGATCGTTTCAAAAACTTGGTCTCAATAGTCACGCCGTCAAATTGAGCGGCCGAGAATTGAGGCGGCAAATCGGGCCCTGAGACAGCAGCTCTGCCCTGTCTGGAAGCTTCCAGGAGGCGTCCGCGAGAAGGTTGACGATGTCCGCGAACCAAGACCTTCTGGGCCAATTCGGAGCGATGAGGATGACTGGACTTCCTTCTGCTTTGATTTTCTTCAACAGCTTGGGAAGAAGGGGAAGGGGAGGGAACAGAAAGGGGAGCTCGAACTAAGACCAAGGAATGGTCAGAGCGTCGGCGCCCATGACGAGAGGATCTCGAGCCCTGGATACAAACTGTGGGACTTTCCTGTAAAGGCGAGACGCCAGCAGGTCAACGTCCGGAGTTCCCCAACGACGGCAAAGCTGATGAAATACATCCGGATGTAAGGACCACTCTCCCGCCGCGGGACCCCCACGGCTGAGAAAATCGGCGGCCCAGTTGTCCATGCCGGGAATGTGCACCGCGGATATTGTTGGAACTGAAACCTCTGCCGCGTGAAGAATTTTGGACACTTCCGCTAGGGCTGAGGCACTCCGTGTTCCCCCCTGGTGGTTGATATCTGCCACCGCTGTGGCAGTCTGTCTGAATACGGATTGGCAGGCCCCTGAGAAGTCTCTCCCAGTGAACGAGAGACAGATAGATCGCCCGTATCTAGACGACGTTGATCGGCAGAGCTGTCTCTAGTCGACCACCGACCCTGAACAGTGTGATTGCGAAATACTGCCCCCCCAGCCGAGGAGGCTGGCATCCGTTGTCACAATCTGCCAGAGAATGAGAAGGAATGACCGTCCTAGGGCAATGAGAGGTGACGTCCGCCACCAAATGAGGGACTGCCTGACCTGGTATGAAAGGCGAATTGGACAATCCAGGGAAGGAACAGACCTGTTCCACCGAGACAGGATGGCCTGTTGGAGGGGTCTGGAGTGAAATTGAGCAAAGGGAATCGCTTCTGTCGACGCCACCATCCTTCCTAGAACTTTCATGGTTGTCCGGTCTGCAGTGATAGTTTCTCTGCAGCGAGATGTACGATCTTCTCCACTGGGAGAAAACCCCTCGATCGACGAGTGTCGAACAATAGGCCCAGAAACACCAGACGTTGTGTCGGACCAAGGCAGGACTTCTTTTTGTTGACAAGCCACCCAAAATTGGACAGGGTGTCGAGGACAATGGTAAGATTTTGGCGAGCCTGGTGAAAAGACGGAGCTTTGATCAGAATGTCGTAGAGGTACGGAAAAAGAACGAGACCTCTGATCCTCAACAAGGCCATCAACGCCGCCATGATCTTTGTAAAAACTCTGGGTGCGGTGGCGAGACCGAACGGCAGTGGAACGAGCCTGTAGTGGTCCTGGTGAATCGCAAAACGCAGGAATCTCTGATGCCCGGGAAAGATGGGAACATGTAGATAGGCATCTTGAATGTCTATTGAACACATGAACTCCTGCGCCTCCATGGAAGCGATTACCGACCGAAGAGACTCTATCCTGAAATGACGCAATCGGACCCTCTTGTTCAGTAACTTGAGATCCAGGATGGGACGAACTGCACCATCTTTTTTCGGCACTACAAACAGGTTTGAATAAAACCCTGTGAAACGTTCTGATTCGGGAGTGGGCAAAATCACCCCGGAACTGAGGAGAGAGGTGATGGATGCAAAGAAACCCGGACTAAGGCAGGGTCTTTTGGAGGTACTTGAAGAAACGATCCCGGGGACGAGAAACAAACTATCTTGTATCCTGGGGATACAACTTCCCTGACCCAAGCGTCATCTACTGAGGCAAGCCAGACGTCTCTGTAGAAAAGGAGTTGACCGCCCAGTTGGGAAGGACCCTTGGGACTTCCTTGATAGTCATGCTGATGTGGACCGACCAGATCTGGACCTGGAGGATCTGCCCTGGGATGAGTGAGATCGCCAGGAGGGAGTGGGTCTGAAGGAGACCTTCTTTCTATCCTGGCGTGCCTGCGGCCTCTGTTGGTAGACCGAAAGGGCCGAAACTGACGCCTTAGCGGAGGCCTACGAGGCTTGGACTGAGGGAGGAGGGAACTTGTGCCTCCAGTGGTGTCCCTAATAATCTGGTCCAGCTGGGATCCAAAGAGACGCGCTCCCTGAAAAGGCAGATTGGTAAGGGACTTTTTGAAGACAAATCCGCCTGCCAAGCCTTGAGCCAAATTGTACGCCGGATTGTCATCACGTTGCTGGACGCCTGAGCCGCGCAAGACGCGGCATCCAAGGAGGCAGAGAGCAGATAATCCCCTGCATGGGAGATCTGGTTAGCCAGTTCATCCAATTGCTCCGGTTGGGCTTTATCTAGGAAGCCCTTGCGGAGATCCTCCGCCCAAGTAGCTATGGTCTTTGCTACCCAAGATGAAGCGAAGGCTGGGCTTAGAGCCACCGCAGCCGCTTCGAATACTGACTTTGCTAGGGATTATATAATTCTGTCATTAGAATCCTTTAGCGACGCCACACCTGAAAATCGGGAGGACCGTGTTGTTAAGATAGTCTGGACACGGGAGCGTCTACAGAGGGGGGAGCCGACCAGTTGTCGGTGAGCTCTATTGAAAATGGATAGAGCACGCCGAGGCGCTTCCCTCTTTGAAAGCGTCTGGTCGGATTTTCTCTCTCCCTGGTAAGGATCTTGCCAAACTCAGAGTGGGAGGCAAAGACTCTGGAAGGTGTTTCGGCCCGTCTGAACGAAACCTCCTGATCTGAGAGTTTCGCAGGGGAGTCTGTATTTCGAAGGTGTGGTTAATCACAGCAATGAGGTTCTGTACCGTAACCTTCATGTCCGCGTCTTGGTCCAAATCCAGCTCTAAAATCTCTTCGGATGACGCGTCCGAGAACGCTTCACCTGACTCGGGTGAGGAGGCACGGTAAGGACTATGTGGAGAGACCAGGTCAGGAGAGGATTCCGGCCGGAGATCCTGCCTGGATCTTTTGCGGCTTCTGCTGGCTGGCTCAGATGGAACCCCTTGCGACCTGCTGGACCCTGCAGAAGTGTCCAGGGGCAACTTATCAAGAACGGCCACTAGGGACTGAGACATCCTGGTGAGGTCCGCCACTGATTGTGATAGAGAAGAGGCCTAGCCAGGAATGGGGGGTTTCACACTCACGTGGCGCAATAGATGGTTCCTGGACGGCATCGGGCTGAATGGGATTACTGCAGTCTAAGCTGAGGGGAGTGGGAAAGTTCTCTGTGCTGGTGGACGGGCACGTTCCGGTTTGGGGTTAGACATAATGAAAGAAAAGAAGAACCCCGAGGAGATGCCGGAAGGTTGAGGGAAAGAAGGCAGAGGAGGGTGTCAATCTGCAGTTGCAGAGCTACTCACAGTCCGGTGGCCCGAAAGGCGATATGCCCAGCTCGTCTGAGATGCAGGGCCGCAGTAAAGCATAACGAGGAACCCCTCTCCGCTGCCCGGTGTCTTCAAAGGCGTCCGGCTGACAGGCTGCAAAGATGGCGGCAGCCTGAGGTAAAAGGAGCACGCGGTTCAGGAGAGAAGAAGAAGGGCGGAGCTAGCCGCCTGACCCAAAGAGAAGACCGCCCGCTGCCCAGCTAGACTAGGAGGGTGGGTGGTCCTAGAACGGGCGGGAGAGCAGCCCGCCTATAACAGAGGGCGGGGGGCGTGGCCGCGACGGCCGAGTAGGCCCGAAATGAAGCCGGGGACTAAATTAGTATCGGCAGCCGCCTGTCAGCGCGGGGCGGCGCGGAAGTCCTGCAGCGCTGCTACGGCCACCCAAGAAGAAACCGCCGCCCGGAAAAAAACCCTCAGGATATGCCCGCATAAGAATGGGGGGGGGGGAACAAGGCCGGCACCGCAGCCGGGGCCTGGCATGTGGCGCAACAGAAAGTGCGGCAGCTGCCGGGAGACGCAGGCAGCTGAGGACCCTGCGGCACTGCCCTGTGCCGCTCCGAAGAATCCTCCAGTGGTGTCTTCAATAAAGGTAGCTTATAAATCCAACGCTGTCTGAGTCTATTTTCCCCCGTGTCCGCACCTCGTCTGACCGACAGGCTCTGGTAGGCGAGTGGGTGGGAGGCGGGGGGCAAGGACCATCCGTATAGCTGGCACGCACCTGTGCAAAGCTCCTGGTCCTGCTGCGGAGAGCTATGAGGATACGGGGTGGCAGTACACGCCGTACTCATAGTCTCTGTGTGGGAGTACAGTTGTGACTGATCACACTGTATCCCTCCGGAACCTGAAAGGGAACGACGCATACCGAGGTAGATATGGGTCTAATAAAAGACCTGTGTCCACCTCCTACTGACACTAAGCTAAACTGAGGAAATTCCTGCCGGTTGGTGGGGTGTATACTGTGGAGGAGGAGCTAACCTTTTTTTGTGCATAGTGTCAGCCTCCTAGTGGCAGCAGCATACACCCATGGTCTCTGTGTCCCCCAATAAGGCGAACGAGAAATAACTACTATAATACTGTTCCCTATGTACAAGAATATAACTACTATAATACTGTTCCCTATGTACAAGAATATAACTACTATAATACTGTTCCCTATGTACAAGAAAATAACTACTATAATACTGTTCCCTATGTACAAGAATATAACTACTATAATACTGTTCCCTATGTACAAGAATATAACTACTATAATACTGTTCCCTATGTACAAGAATATAACTACTATAATACTGTTCCCTATGTACAAGAATATAACTACTATAATACTGTTCCCTATGTACAAGAATATAACTACTATAATACTGTTCCCTATGTACAAGAATATAACTACTATAATACTGTTCCCTATGTACAAGAATATAACTACTATAATACTGTTCCCTATGTACAAGAATATAACTACTATAATACTGTTCCCTATGTACAAGAATATAACTACTATAATACTGCTCCTATGTACAAGAATATAACTACTATAATACTGCCCCTATGTACAAGAATATAACTACTATAATACTGTTCCCTATGTACAAGAATATAACTACTATAATACTGCCCCCTATGTACAAGAATATAACTACAATAATACTGTCCCTATGTACAAGAATATAACTACAATAATACTGTTCCCTATGTACAAGAATATAACTACTATAATACTGCCCCCTATGTACAAGAATATAACTACTATAATACTGCTCCTATGCACAAGAATATAACTACCGTATATACTCGTGTGTGTAAGCAGAGATTTTCAGCCCATTTTCAGCCCATTCTTCCCAGAATATTAACAACGGCCCTCAGCTTTCCCTCTGCTGGTTATTAAAATTACACGGGAGCCCATGCAATTTATTTTTTTCCATTTTATCTTTAAAATTAACAGTTGCTGTCTGGTTATAGCCTATGTATGTTTGTTCTGTTAATGCTCGTACATAGGCTGTTGACGTTTGTGTGTGCTTACTTATCGGCTTAGTAATGAGGGTGTCATTCATTACTTTTCATTACTAAGCCTAGAGCTAGGTGTCAATGACAACTGATGACACCAAGCCCTAATCCCAATACCCTGATGCTAGTGCATCAGCATGAAAAAGGTGGTGTTGAACCAACAAATTACATCACACAATTTTTTTTTAAATATCTTTATTTAGCTAAAAAAAAAGAAAAAGTCTTCATTGCTGTACAAAAACGAATGCAAAAAATGCACCAAAAACATGCAGTTTTTCCCGCCAAGAGATGCAGAAACCTTGCAAAAAATTTCTGCAAGCAAATACTCAATGTGCACACAAAGCCTAATACTGCCCCTTATATACAAGAATACAACATTTGCCTTCATTACTGCGGTTAGTGAATATCTGGTATAAACACCCCCTGTGGTGACATGTATAACATTGGAAGGATTAGCTATATGGCGGATGAGTTGGTAAGGAGGGTAACCGTTTACCAAGGGACCTACTGTACTTTAGTAAATTAGCAAGGTGTATTTTTTTCGCTAAGTTCTGCGGCCTCAGGGGGACATACATTAGTATGTGGCGTCCATCCCACATCATGAGGGGACGATTACATTGACAAACTGCTAAAGGCGCATTTTCCTTTTTGTAATGAGTGTTTTGTCCCGAGGAAGAGAGTCCTTGATTACAACCACAAGTGTTTCTACGTGGTGTAACAATCAATCCAAACGGGTGAAGGAAAACTTAGTGAAATGAGGCATTACGCCCAATCATAGCCACGGGGTGTCTGTGTAATGTAGGACAGGATGGGTCCTCCAGAGAGGAAGATTCTCATTGTGACTGTGCTCTACTGGGGCTAAAAGATGAAGATCTGACCTCAACACAGGACTCCCTCTGGCTGAACACTCTTTTTTTTAAATCAACATTTTTATTGCATTTTTATGGAGAAGGTGCGGCAAGAAGAAAAAGAATCGTGGCTTTCGATTTTTTTTCTTTATCATTATGGTATTTATCTGGCCTTGGGGTGGAAGTCTGCAGTCACTCTGCGTGACTACAGACTTGTGAATCCTTGCAGCATGCATAGCGCGCGCGGTCAGGATTCTCTAGTGCCGGGCTCGTGATTGCAAGTATCCAATTTGCATACATGTGGTCACATTCTAACTAGACGTGCACGAGGCCGAATTCTTCTAGTCGGAATGTGGTCTGGACTAAGCATATCACATATTTGCCTTCACATGAACGTGAGTCCCCAGCGCTGGCGAGTCCTGACAGTGCGCACTATGCACGGTGCGAGGATTCACACTGGAGCACCAAGGACAGACAGCTCATTTAAGGTACTGTCACACCAAGCGATATCGCTAGCAATATCGCTATAACTTGTGGCGTTATAGCGATATTGCTAGCGACATCGCTGTGTCTGATACTTACCAACGACCCGTTCCCCCGCTGGTTATCGCTGATCGTGCGAGAACGTTCAGGACCGCTTCTACTCGTCAGCTTCCTGTGGAGAGACGAGCGTGGAGCCGGGCGGGAGGACGCAGGATCGCCTAGTGTGACAGGTAAGTAGCGACCCACGTCCCCAGCGATGTCGCTGCTGAGATCTGCCTGTGTGGCAGCTCACTAGCGACCACTTAGCGATGTACCAGCGATCCTGACCGCATCATATCACTGGTCGGGATCGCTGGTACATCGCTAAGTGTGACAGTACCTTTAAACCAGTGATCGCTTATTCTACATAAGCAGTGCTTCAGTATTGCAGTGAGAAAACGAAGGTCTCTTATGAAGAACAGCCGACAGATAGGCTTCACATGAATGCAGTGGCGAGGGACTTTAGTGGGCTGCCTGCTGCCATGCCAACTTATTGCGTCGTGGTCGGCCTACTGGGTGCCCAGACAGACATTCCACCAAGGTCTGGCTACCTCAATGCTGCTGTATGAGACCAACAGCAAGATTTTGGTGGTTTGACAGCAGCGATCGGAGAAGCTGTTAGAGGCAGGTGCTAACTCTACAAAATAGCCCACCACTGCCCTGTGTGGAGCGGGTTCAGATCCTGCCCCATATACTGGCTGATATATCCGTCATACATTAGGGAGTTAGCATTGTAAACATTGCAAATTCTCCCATGAGATCCCAACATTCCGTAGACATTCCGCCGACATCCCAACATTCTGCCGACAACATCCCAATGTTGTACTAGCATACTGTATAAACTTCATATGCTACCTGTATAATCCACACTGAGGAAGCAGAACAGACCAGGTAAGCATGGTGGCTCTACGACCAACATTTGTACAGACCGTGCACAGATGTAGTGGAGACTAATCTGACGTCTGCGAGTCCCACGAGTCATTATATTCCAGCCATGAACCAAAATACAGAAAGTTCCCTTGATTTTAGTAGTTGCAATGCCTCGCTATTCCTGCAGAGGCGCTGCGTGAAAAACGAACGCAACATTTGTTCAAACCTGGTGGGGACATAGAACATATATCACGGGTTTTCTTAGATTTTTCCCTACTGAAATCAACGGAACCTACCTTCACCACATGGACATCGATGCCGGAAAGGTGAAGTATAGGGGCAGCGTTCTTCTCAAAGAGGGTCCTGGCTTTTCTAAAAGAATGAAATACATGACAATTGTTGTTTGGAGTAAAACCCAAAATTCATCACATACAGCTCCTCCTAAATACAGGTATTCTATTTTCTCCATATAGAAAGATGTTTTTGCATAAGAAGCAACTGCAAAAGCTGAGGAGAGCAGTGCAGCCTTCCTGATTCAGATAGTACTGCCTCCTTGTTTCTAATGTTGGCACAGGTAGTACTGCCTCCTTGTTTCTAATGTTGGCACAGGTAGTACTGCCTCCTTGTTTCTAATGGTGGCACAGGTAGTACTGTGCACACGGCAGGAAGTGAATACATGCACAGTCAGAACTAAACCTGTGTATAATAACGGCTTTTGTATTCTCTCTTTTTGAGACCATTCACTTTACCAATGTACTGGGGGAAAAAATACAAGTGCAGTAAAACTGCGGGGGCGAAAAAAAAATTTTTTTTGCCATTTTTGAGGGTTTTGTTTTTACATTGTTCGTCCAGTGGTAAAAAACGACAGTGAATTATAATCCCACAGGTCAGTCTGTGATCCCAATCTTGCACAGTTTTTTTTAATTGTTTTAAGCGTTAATTTTTTTTTTTGCCCTCATTAAGGCGTTTATCATTTGGATTCATTTGATATTTTGATAGATCCGACTTTATTGATGTGGTGATGAGAAATGTGTATAGTAGTTGATTTTTGATGGGGTGGGGGGGGGGGGGGAGCGATTGAGTTTTTTTTTTTACTTTATTTTTAGTCTCCATAGGGGGCTGGAGCAAAGAGGGGAACTTCTTCCCTGCCCCTGGGAACTACATTATGACGGGTAATGATTTTTACTTTTGCATATAGTTATTCATTTTTATCATCAGGCTTGTTTTGAGTATGCGGCCAACTATCTGGGTGGTTTATACTCTTTGTATTATACTCTTTCTGCATACAGACAGCTGATATAATTTATTGGCACATTTTCCGTCCTATATGTACTTCTACCATGGGTAGGGTATTTGTTACGATCTATGGTTTATAGGTCACTACATTGAGGATTGATTTTCAACCCTCTTTTATTTGTTCTGCTCATGTCTGATATTTAATGTTGCTTGTACTAATGTTTGTACATGTCAGCCTTTTTATGATTAAATAAAATTTGGTATTTTTGTATATTAGCTTAGACTCAATCTTTCTTATCTGTTCTATATTTATAGCTGAGCAGGAATTGCAGATGCCCTTTTATCGTGGACGTCTTTTTCAGGTTTTTCTCTCTCAGATAGGACATCTTCATACCCCAGACTGAAAGCTGAAGGTCAGGAAACCAGCGCCGACCTTTCTGGCTGTGATTACGGAGCAATCAATAATCAATGTGCCATAGTCCAATCCAGAACACCGCTAGCCGGCCGGCCCAGGGCTCATTACTTACAAGACAGAAGTGAACTATTAATGTAAAAGGTGATGTTGCCTTTTAATTAAACAGATCAATGGAAGCATGTGGAGCAATGTCTGACCCGGTGCTGCCCTTTCAAAAAGCTGTGAGGTCTCATTGTGCCGTGGTCTGATCGCTTCTCCCATGTCATGTAAAGCAACAGGAAAAAGGTTAGATGACCCATAGGGCGGCTTCGTTTTAGCCTCCCCTTCTTCGAAGACACAAGATTACTTTTTTTATACCTATATATATATAAAACTGAATGTATGTATGTATGTATGTATGTATGTATGTATGTATGTATCTCTTAAAGGGATCTCCGGTATGGAAGTTAGGACCGTTCCACTCAGCGTTCTGGTTCTGACCCCAGGCTGAGGGGATGATGTGGGATATTAGGGGTAGTAGTCCGGTGGCTCTGGCTGAGGGGATGATGTGGGATATTAGGGGTAGTAGTCCGGTGGCTCTGGCTGAGGGGATGATGTGGGATATTAGGGGTAGTAGTCCGGTGGCTCTGGCTGACGGGATGATGTGGGATATTAGGGGTAGTAGTCCGGTGTATCTGGCTGACGGGATGATGTGGGATATTAGGGGTAGTAGTCCGGTGTATCTGGCTGAGGGGATGATGTGGGATATTAGGGGTAGTAGTCCGGTGGCTCTGGCTGAGGGGATGATGTGGGATATTAGGGGTAGTAGTCCGGTGGCTCTGGCTGAGGGGATGATGTGGGATATTAGGGGTAGTAGTCCGGTGTATCTGGCTGACGGGATGATGTGGGATATTAGGGGGAGTAGTCCGGTGTATCTGGCTGACGGGATGATGTGGGATATTAGGGGTAGTAGTCCGGTGGCTCTGGCTGAGGGGATGATGTGGGATATTAGGGGGAGTAGTCCGGTGGCTCTGGCTGAGGGGATGATGTGGGATATTAGGGGTAGTAGTCCGGTGGCTCTGGCTGAGGGGATGATGTGGGATATTAGGGGTAGTAGTCCGGTGTATCTGGCTGACGGGATGATGTGGGATATTAGGGGTAGTAGTCCGGTGTATCTGGCTGACGGGATGATGTGGGATATTAGGGGTAGTAGTCCGGTGGCTCTGGCTGAGGGGATGATGTGGGATATTAGGGGGAGTAGTCCGGTGGCTCTGGCTGACGGGATGGGATATTAGGGGGGAGTAGTCTGGTGGCTCTGGTTGACGGGATGATGTGGGATATTAGGGGGAGTTGTCCGGTGGCTTTGACAGGATGATGTGGGATATTAGGGGGAGTAGTCCGGTGGCTTTGACAGGATGATGTGGGATATTAGGGGGAGTAGTCCGGCGGCCCTGGCTGACGGGATGATGTGGGATATTAGGGGGAGTAGTCAGGCGGCCCTGGCTGACGGGATGATGTGGGATATTAGGGGGAGTAGTCAGGTGGCCCTGGCTGACGGGATGATGTGGGATATTAGGGGTAGTAGTCCGGTAGCTCTGGCTGACGGGATGATGTGGGATATTAGGGTGAGTAGTCCGGTGGCTCTTGCTGACGGGATGATGTGGGATATTAGGGGTAGTAGTTCGGTGGCCCTGGCTGACGGGATGATGTGGGATATTAGGGGGAGTAGTCCGGTGGCTCTGGCTGATGGGATGATGTGGGATATTAGGGGGAGTAGTCCGGTGGCTCTGGCTGATGGGATGATGTGGGATATTAGGGGTAGTAGTCCGGTGGCTCTGGTTGACGGGACGATGCGGGATATTAAGGGTAGTAGTCCGGTAGCTCTAGCTGACGGAATGATGTGGGATATTAGGGGTGGTAGTCCGGTGGCTTTGACAGGATGATGTGGGATATTAGGGATAGTAGTCCAGTGGCTCTGGCTGACGGGATGATGTGGGATATTAGGGGTAGTAGTCCGGTGGCTCTGGCTGACGGGATGATGTGGGATATTAGGGGTGGTAGTCCGGTGGCTTTGACAGGATGATGTGGGATATTAGGGGTAGTAGTCCGGTGGCTCTGGCTGAGGGGATGATGTGGGATATTAGGCGTAGTAGTCCGGTGGCTCTGGCTGAGGGGATGATGTGGGATATTAGTGGTAGTAGTCCGGTGGCTCTGGCTGACGGGATGATGTGGGATATTAGGGGGAGTAGTCCGGTAGCTCTGGCTGACGGGATGATGTGGGATATTAGGGGGAGTAGTCCGGTGGCTCTGGCTGATGGGATGATGTGGGATATTAGGGGGAGTAGTCCGGTAGCTCTGGCTGACGGGATGATGTGGGATATTAGGGGGAGTAGTCCGGTGGCTCTGGCTGATGGGATGATGTGGGATATTAGGGGGAGTAGTCCGGTAGCTCTGGCTGACGGGATGATGTGGGATATTAGGGGGAGTAGTCCGGTAGCTCTGGCTGACGTGGGATATTAGGGGTAGTAGTCCGGTGGCTCTGGCTGACGGGATGATGTGGGATATTAGGGGTAGTAGTCCGGTGGCTCTGGCTGACGGGATGATGTAGGATATTAGGGGTAGTAGTCCGGTAGCTCTGGCTGACGGGATGATGTGGGATATTATAGTGAATGTGGCTATGCGTAGTGGGCGGGGCTGTACACTCAGCTTTATAAATATAGATATAATCATTATAATTTGTTAGAACTAACCATAGTTAGCACCGGGCTCTTCAGATACAGATATACTACTATCCCTAATATCCCACATCATCCTGTCAGCCTGGGGTCAGAACCAGAGCGCCGAGTGGAACGGTCCTAACTTCCATACTGGAGATCCTTAAGAGAAGCCCGGGGTCAGTACCAAAGCGCAGTGTGGATTTACCCTAACTTCCATACCAATGATCCCTTTAAGAGACCCTGGGGTCAGAACCACAGAGCTGAGTGGAACGGTCCTAACTTCCATACAGGGGATGCCTTTAAGAGAGGCCTGGGGTCAAAACCAAAGCGCTGGATGGATTTGCCCTGACTTCCATACTAATGATCCCTTTAAGAGGGAAGATGTGCCTATGGGATAGAGGATGTGTGATGGCGATATGGGAACGGGAGGGGGGATTCATTTCTGTCATGTGCACTCTGCTCCTTTCTGGGGGGCGGACAATGGCTGGGAGTTTATGTTCCCGGGGAGGCTAGATTTCTCCTACCATGTCAGTGTCTGCTGAGGTGTTGTCAAGTGGGAAAACTTGCTCATAGCAACCAATCACAGCTCAGCTTCTTTTGAATAGCTCTGGTGAAATGAAAGATGCTTCGTGATTGGTTGGTGATACACACATACAGAAATCAATCAGCCCGATCCTTTGCTTCCAGCTAACAGGGCGGACATTCAAGGTTACCTCTCATACACGAGATGACGAACTTGTCCTACTGACATGGAAGTGGAGGGGTTAATGCAATATGTATGGGCCACTGTATATGATCCACTGTGCAGTAAACAGGATTAGCGCCCCTTTAATAGGTTATACCCACGTTCTCCCAATCTCGCCCGTCCTCACCCGTTACAAGCGGCTGGATTTAGGAAAACCGTCGCCTTCTTCACTGCTGTATTGGGGTAAATGAGCTGGTGACCAAATACCTAAATAGGAAAGCACAGGAAAGTTATCAGTCATTGTACAGGAGGAGGAGGAGGTGAGCTGTGACGTCATCTATTGTGAATGGTGGATCCTGTGTTATCTACTGTATATAGAGGTGTTATCAGTCAGCGTACAGGAGGAGGAGGTGAGTTGTGAATGGTGAATCCTGTGATATCTACTGTAGATAGAGGTGTTATCAGTCATTGTAGAGGAGGAGAGCTGTGATATCACCTATTGTGAATGGTGGATCCTGTGTTATCTACTGTATATAGAGGTGTGATCACTCAATGTACAGGAGTAGGTGAGCTGTGACATCATCTACTGTGAATAGTGGATGCGGTGTTATCTATGGTATATAGAGGCATTTTCAGTCATTGTAATCCTGTCTGTGAGGATAATGAGACTGCTGAGAAGTGATCTGCACATAAGTAGAAGCCTACTGTGAGGTTAAGTGGACAAAAAACAAAAGGGCAAGATTTTAGGCTTCTTTAAAATATTGTTAAAAAAATTCAAACAAATTACCAGAAATATTCTTCTTTTTTTTTTTTTTTTTTTTTTTTTTTTTTTTAAAAGTGACATATATAATAAAACCTTGATGTAGAGAACAGATCATTTACTGATGTGACTTCGCCTTTACAAAGAAGCCAATGCCACGCATAAACCGGCAGAAGTCGCAAGGGGAGCTCTGTGCGGGACAAGCGGCAGAAGTCGCAGGGGGAGCTCTGTGCGGGACAACCGGCAGAAGTCGCAGGGGGAGCTCTGTGCGGGACAACCGGCAGAAGTCGCAGGGGGAGCTCTGTGCGGGACAACCGGCAGAAGTCGCAGGGGGAGCTCTGTGCGGGACGTACCTGTGCTTCCCGGCAGGCCGCCCTCCTCAGCAAATTATCACTGTGCAAGAAAGAGGCAGAAAATGAGACTTTATGGGGAAAGATGGCGATCAGCGGCTTTATACCGATGCGCGATAGAGGCCGCATAATACACAACAGGGGCAGCTCTATAACGTGCTAAGAATTAACATTCGTGCTACTGCTCAAATAGAAAAGTCCATGAGACCCCCCAGCTATATCCAATATGGGGGTCTTCTAACCCCCGTTTCAATGCTGCAGCCACTGCTCCATTCATCTACTCTATACCCATTAATCCCAGGCAGCCCCATAGAGAATGAATGGAGCCTTTGTACTGCCCCTCTATGGTCGGACGACCCCCGTTGATCTAACAGTTAGCAGTCTTGTGGTTTTGTGATCACTTCTTTATACCCCCCCCCCCTTAAGGATAAAAAAAAAAAAGTGCTATCATCTTCCCAGTTTCCTTCTCACTGGTCCCTTACCAGTATTTGCCGTACATCCAGTTGCTTCCGTACGCCAGCAGGCAGAAGCCCACCGTGCTTTTCTTCCAGTGGTTACGGAGAGTTTTGAAGATGCGGACGACTCTCGCCATGGCTGCAGGTCAGTCTGTAAATGATAGGAGGCAACACGTCAAGATCTCGCCGATATCAGAGCGATGGGGGACGGGCACACAACATCAGAAGCGCCAGCCGTATAACTTGTGTAGCGGCACCTCAGATCTACAGGAGGCGAGCTGTGATACCTGAGCTATTCCGGCTTCTTCCAACCACCATGGACCTGCGAATGAAGGGATTGCTCCACTAATCTGATATCGATCCCCAAGCATAGGCCATTAAGTACTGGACGATCCCTTTAAGAGCTTATCCCGAGACGATAAGCCTGATCCGTAATGGCATTGTATAAGGAGGATGGTCCGATAACTCAATGAGCCCTTTTCCCCCCCAAGAGAACCTCCATTGCAATCGCTGGAGGCAGAAGAATGATCTGCATCCAGATGACCATGGCATGAAAGGGTTAAGAGGTCTTTAATCCCAATTTTTTTTTTTTTTTTTTTAAATAAACCCCTGGATCAGATACACATTCAGTATCACGACCGGGGCGCTCCGGCATCGGTACGATAGGAGCTGGCGGATCCCCCCTGCGAGAGGACGGTGACGGGAGTATCAGGGGAAATCTGACCGCTGTCTTCTTAAAGGGGTAGTCAGCATTAAAGGGAAATGACTTAATAATTGGCGGGAGGCGGAGAGTCGCAACGATCACTTGTGAGACCACCGTATAGACGGGGCTGGCCGGACGGTCTCCTGACAGCACCGATCAGTGGGGAATCACCAGTTCCCATCGTACCACCCCTGGAACACCTCAAGGACACAGACAACTTCTGCGCTTTCTTTCCTTCCTCCCTTTCCTTATTCAGACGGCAACAGAAAAACAAACTCATTAAAAAAATATATATATATCCTGGTTTCCATTCACTGACAGTAATCAGAGGGAAGTGACAGAGAGTGAGCACCACGTGACAGGAGCAGCCACTGCTGTCACTCCCCAGGTCATGTCCGCCTCTCCTCCGTGATTACCGGTCACACGGCGGGAGGTGACTCCGGGGCTCACACTCCTGCTTCCCCCCGGTGCCGACCCTCACCTGCGTCCTCTCCGTCACGTGGTCCCAACACAGCTGTCTCTATGGGTGCACCGCCGTATGTCTCCTCACTGGAAACGGAAGGCTAAACTATTAGTTCCGGCTCCAATTGAAGGTTCACCTGTTACCAAGGCAACGGCTAGACGGAAGCGCTATGTGTCTGCAGGAAGTGGTCACTGGCGCTGCACTGACAGGACCTGCTGGGCGTTGTAGTGTCACAACAGATAGCACAGGATTAAATCACCCCATAAATGTACCTCACACATCACCCCATAAATATACCTCACGCATCACCCCATAAATATACCTCACACATCACCCCATAAATGTACCTCACACATCACCCCATAAATATACCTCACGCATCACCCCATAAATATACCTCACGCATCACCCCATAAATGTACCTCACACATCACCCCATAAATGTACCTCACGCATCACCCCATAAATATACCTCACGCATCACCCCATAAATGTACCTCACCCATCACCCCATGAATGTACCTCACACATCACCCCATAAATATACCTCACGCATCACCCCATAAATATACCTCACGCATCACCCCATAAATGTACCTCACACATCACCCCATAAATGTACCTCACGCATCACCCCATAAATATACCTCACGCATCACCTCATAAATGTACCTCACCCATCACCCCATGAATGTACCTCACACATCACCCCATAAATATACCTCACGCATCACCCCATAAATGCACCTCACGCATCACCCCATAAATGTACCTCACCCATCACCCCATGAATGTACCTCACGCATCACCCCATGAATGTACCTCACACATCACCCCATGAATGTACCTCACACATCACCCCATAAATATACCTCACACATCACCCCATAAATATACCTCACGCATCACCCCATAAATGTACCTCACGCATCACCCCATAAATGTACCTCACGCATCACCCCATGAATGTACCTCACGCATCACCCCATAAATATACCTCACACATCACCCCATAAATATACCTCACGCATCACCCCATAAATGTACCTCACACATCACCCCATAAATGTACCTCACGCATCACCCCATGAATGTACCTCACGCATCACCCCATAAATATACCTCACACATCACCCCATAAATATACCTCACGCATCACCCCATAAATGTACCTCACACATCACCCCATAAATGTACCTCACGCATCACCCCATGAATGTACCTCACGCATCACCCCATAAATGTACCTCACACATCACCCCATAAATATACCTCACGCATCACCCCATAAATGTACCTCACACATCACCCCATAAATGTACCTCACGCATCACCCCATGAATGCACCTCACGCATCACCTCATAAATGCACCTAACGCATCACCCCATAAATATACCTCACCCATCACCCCATAAATATACCTCACCCATCACCCCATAAATATACCTCACGCATCACCCCATAAATATACCTCACGCATCACCCCATAAATATACCTCACACATCACCCCATAAATATACCTCACGCATCACCCCATGAATGCACCTCACGCATCACCTCATAAATGTACCTCACCCATCACCCCATAAATGTACCTCACACATCACCCCATGAATGCACCTAACGCATCACCCCATAAATATACCTCACACATCACCCCATAAATATACCTCACACATCACCCCATAAATGTACCTCACGCATCACCCCATAAATATACCTCACGCATCACCCCATGAATGCACCTCACGCATCACCTCATAAATGTACCTCACCCATCACCCCATAAATGTACCTCACACATCACCCCATGAATGCACCTAACGCATCGCCCCATAAATATACCTCACACATCACCCCATAAATATACCTCACACATCACCCCATAAATGTACCTCACCCATCACCCCATAAATGTACCTCACACATCACCCCATGAATGCACCTAACGCATCACCCCATAAATATACCTCACACATCACCCCATAAATATACCTCACACATCACCCCATAAATGTACCTCACGCATCACCCCATAAATATACCTCACGCATCACCCCATAAATATACCTCACGCATCACCCCATGAATGCACCTCACGCATCACCTCATAAATGTACCTCACGCATCACCCCATAAATATACCTCACCCATCACCCCATAAATGTACCTCACGCATCACCCCATAAATGTACCTCACGCATCACCCCATAAATGTACCTCACGCATCACCCCATAAATGTACCTCACGCATCACCCCATAAATATACCTCACGCATCACCCCATAAATATACCTCACGCATCACCCCATAAATGTACCTCACCCATCACCCCATAAATGTACCTCACGCAACACCCCATGAGTGCACCTCACACATCACCCCATAAATGTACCTCACGCATCACCCCATAAATGTACCTCACGCATCACCCCATAAATGTACCTCACGCATCACCCCATAAATGTACCTCACACATCACCCCATAAATATACCTCACGCATCACCCCATAAATATACCTCACGCATCACCCCATAAATATACCTCACGCATCACCCCATAAATGTACCTCACGCAACACCCCATGAGTGCACCTCACACATCACCCCATAAATGTACCTCACACATCACCCCATAAATGTACCTCACGCATCACCCCATGAATGCACCTCACACATCACCCCATAAATGCACCTCACGCATCACCCCATAAATGCACCTCACGCATCACCCCATGAATGCACCTCACGCATCACCCCATGAATGCACCTCACGCATCACCCCATGAATGCACCTCACGCATCACCCCATAAATGTACCTCACGCATCACCCCATAAATGTACCTCACGCATCACCCCATGAATGCACCTCACACATCACCCCATAAATGTACCTCACACATCACCCCATAAATATACCTCACCCATCACCCCATAAATGTACCTCACACATCACCCCATAAATATACCTCACCCATCACCCCATAAATATACCTCACACATCACCCCATAAATGTACCTCACACATCACCCCATAAATGTACCTCACACATCACCCCATAAATATACCTCACACATCACCCCATAAATGTACCTCACACATCACCCCATAAATGTACCTCACACATCACCCCATAACTGTACCTCATACATCACCCCATGAATGTACCTCACACATCACCCCATAAATGTACCTCACACATCACCCCATAAATGTACCTCACACATCACCCCATAAATATACCTCACCCATCACCCCATAAATGTACCTCACACATCACCCCATAAATATACCTCACACATCACCCCATAAATGTACCTCACCCATCACTCCATAAATGTACCTCACACATCACCCCATGAATATACCTCACACATCACCCCATGAATATACCTCACCCATCACCCCATAAATGTACCTCACGCATCACCCCATAAATGTACCTCACGCATCACCCCATAAATGTACCTCACGCATCACCCCATAAATGTACCTCACCCATCACTCCATAAATGTACCTCACGCATCACCCCATGAATATACCTCACGCATCACCCCATAAATGTACCTCACACATCACCCCATAAATATACCTCACACATCACCCCATGAATATACCTCACCCATCACCCCATAAATGTACCTCACGCATCACCCCATAAATGTACCTCACGCATCACCCCATAAATGTACCTCACACATCACCCCATAAATGTACCTCACCCATCACTCCATAAATGTACCTCACACATCACCCCATAACTGTACCTCACACATCACCCCATAAATGTACCTCACGCGTCACCCCATAAATGTACCTCACGCGTCACCCCATAAATATACCTCACACATCACCCCATAAATATACCTCACACATCACCCCATAAATGTACCTCACGCATCACCCCATAAATGTACCTCACGCATCACCCCATAAATGTACCTCACGCATCACCCCATAAATGTACCTCACGCATCACCTCATAAATGTACCTCACGCATCACCCCATAAATGTACCTCACGCATCACCTCATAAATATACCTCACACATCACCTCATAAATATACCTCACACATCACCCCATAAATATACCTCACACATCACCCGATAAATGTACCTCACACATCACCCCATAAATGTACCTCACACATCACCCCATAAATGTACCTCACACATCACCTCATAAATATACCTCAAACATCACCCCATAAATATACCTCACACATCACCCGATAAATGTACCTCACACATCACCCCATAAATGTACCTCACACATCACCTCATAAATATACCTCACACATCACCCCATAAATGTACCTCACACATCACCCCATAAATGTACCTCACACATCACCCCATAAATGTACCTCACCCATCACCCCATGAATGTACCTCACACATCACCCCATAAATATACCTCACACATCACCCGATAAATGTACCTCACACATCACCCGATAAATGTACCTCACACATCACCCGATAAATGTACCTCACACATCACCCGATAAATGTACCTCACACATCACCCCATAAATGTACCTCACACATCACCCCATAAATGTACTTCACCCATCACCCCATAAATGTACCTCACACATCACCTCATAAATATACCTCACACATCACCCCATAAATATACCTCACACATCACCCGTTAAATGTACCTCACACATCACCCCATAAATGTACCTCACACATCACCCCATAAATGTACCTCACACATCACCCCATAAATGTACCTCACACATCACCCCATAACTGTACCTCACACATCACCCCATAAATATACCTCACGCATCACCCCATAAATGTACCTCACCCATCACCCCATAAATATACCTCACGCATCACCCCATAAATGTACCTCACACATCACCCGATAAATGTACCTCACACATCACCCCATAAATGTACCTCACACATCACCCGATAAATGTACCTCACACATCACCCCATAAATATACCTCACACATCACCCGATAAATGTACCTCACACATCACCCCATAAATGTACCTCACACATCACCCCATAAATATACCTCACCCATCACCCCATGAATGTACCTCACACATCACACCATAAATGTACCTCACACATCACCCCATAAATATACCTCACACATCACCCCATAAATGTACCTCACACATCACCCCATAAATGTACCTCACACATCACCCGATAAATGTACCTCACACATCACCCCATAAATATACCTCACACATCACCCCATGAATGTACCTCACACATCACACCATAAATGTACCTCACACATCACCCCATAAATATACCTCACACATCACCCGATAAATGTACCTCACACATCACCCCATAAATATACCTCACACATCACCCGTTAAATGTACCTCACACATCACCCCATAAATGTACCTCACACATCACCCCATAAATGTACCTCACACATCACCCCATAAATGTACCTCACACATCACCTCATAAATATACCTCACACATCACCCCATAAATGTACCTCACCCATCACCCCATAAATATACCTCACGCATCACCCCATAAATGTACCTCACACATCACCCGATAAATGTACCTCACACATCACCCCATAAATGTACCTCACACATCACCCGATAAATGTACCTCACACATCACCCCATAAATATACCTCACACATCACCCGATAAATGTACCTCACACATCACCCCATAAATGTACCTCACACATCACCCCATAAATATACCTCACCCATCACCCCATGAATGTACCTCACACATCACACCATAAATGTACCTCACACATCACCCCATAAATATACCTCACACATCACCCCATAAATGTACCTCACACATCACCCCATAAATGTACCTCACACATCACCCGATAAATGTACCTCACACATCACCCCATAAATATACCTCACACATCACCCGATAAATGTACCTCACACATCACCCCATAAATGTACCTCACACATCACCCCATAAATATACCTCACCCATCACCCCATGAATGTACCTCACCCCATAAATGTACCTCACACATCACCCCATAAATATACCTCACACATCACCCCATAAATGTACCTCACACATCACCCGATAAATGTACCTCACACATCACCCCATAAATGTACCTCACACATCACCCCATAAATGTACCTCACACATCACCCCATAAATGTACCTCACACATCACCTCATAAATATACCTCACACATCACCCCATAAATGTACCTCACACATCACCCCATAAATGTACCTCACACATCACCCCATAAATGTACCTCACACATCACCCCATAAATGTACCTCACACATCACCCCATAAATGTACCTCACGCATCACCCCATAAATGTACCTCACCCATCACCCCATAAATGTACCTCACCCATCACCCCATAAATGTACCTCACACATCACCCCATAAATGTACCTCACCCATCACCCCATGAATGTACGTCATATTTATGGGGTGATGCCAAGCCCATCTAGGTGAGTGGAGCTTCAGGGCGCATGGGCAACCTGCTGCATTATTCGGCTCCTGCTGGTTGTGGATGACCTGTGGATTGGCGGTGGGGGGCGACCTCTGGGACCACCACTAGTCAAAAAACAGGACTTTAAAGTGTCTCTTTAGGATGGAGTGGTGGCAGGAACTATTCACTGCAGTCCTCGGATATTTCAGAAGGAATTTCTGGATTGGTGGCATTTAGGAGCCCCGTTTTCGAGGGGAAGGTGCAATAGACAGAGCCCCACCGATCCCTATGCCGTGTTATCACTCACAGATTACGGGCGACCATAAATCATATTGCAGAGTTAATTTTCACGGAAGAGCCATTTGCGGCAGCAGAAGTCGGCAGCCCGCGCGTTTCTACGATGACCCATCGTGACAGTCACTTAACCTAGAGGTGCTGGCGAATTGTAATCTCGATCAGTGGAAGCTCTTTCACTTCCAGAAATGCCATAAAGACCCAGGCTGCTGCCGCCGCGGGGCCGGGCCGCGAAATAAATTGCACGATGTGGTGTTCTGTTTGTTTCGGTGTCTGGTTAAATTATCCTCAATTACCAAGGCGATAATAGCTGCAAGGTATTCATTAGAATTCATTACCACTTCAGCAAATCATTGCTGGATGGGAAATTTTACTTTCTGTAAAAAACAAAACAAAAAAAAACCTTAAATAAATTTACACAAAACATTTCCCGATCGGCCATTTATGGTGTTCTAATCTCATTACCTTCTTCAAAGACAGAGTGTGAACTCGTTCTCGTGGGATGGCTCGCCGCTGAGTTTCTTATTGTGGAACACTTTATTCACCTGAAGAGACAGGTACGCTTTCAAAATAAGCTGGAATCCTATGTTCACGCACCCACAAAGAAATAGCGCCCCTAGTGGAGTCATTTAGTGTTCCCACTAACACACCCCATTACAGTGTGATGCCACCCCATGCCGTATCACACCCCATGATACCCTTTCCTTCACACTGTATGATTCCCCTACATAAATTATGATGTATCCACAGTGCCCCTCTTGCATTATGTCTACACAGAGCCCCCCATACATTATGATGTCCCCACAGATCCCCTCAGACATTATTATGCTTCCACATTGCCCCTTATAAATTATAGTGCCCTTTATACATTTTGATTCCCCCAAATTGCCCCTTATACATTACAGCGCCCTTCATACATTATGATCCTCCAATAGTGCCCCTCATATATTATGATGCTCCTCATACATTATGATGCCCACAACAAAAAACCCCATACATTACGATGCGCCCACAGTGCCCCTCATACTTTATGGCAGATCCCCTTATTCTGTCCTCAGCTAAATGCACGGAGTTCATATAGCTTATACGGGTAGCTAAACCGCTATACCGGGGGTCCAATAAGAAGACTGTAGGTTGAATCTGTGTTTTATTGAGCGCGATGGTATATA
The DNA here is from genome assembly GCF_039654945.1 of Dendrobates tinctorius. Taxonomy (NCBI): domain Eukaryota; kingdom Metazoa; phylum Chordata; class Amphibia; order Anura; family Dendrobatidae; genus Dendrobates; species Dendrobates tinctorius. Next base: position 7,867,960 of record NW_027361688.1, read on the forward strand.
GATGCACGGTGAAACTACAAATAAGACATACAATGCAATGAATCAGTATGGATACATAAAAATACATATACAGACTACCTGTGTTAACAACTAACCAGAGGAGCTGACTAAGGAGGGTGATCTAGGACAGAATTAGATGAAATAGGGTGATTATGTACCGACGTTGCTGACACATGGGGAAGTGGAGAAAGGAGATGTCCACATGAAGCAGGCTTGGCAGAAATGGCCGACTGGACAGAGAATGGGGGAAGTCTTAGACCATGATGCCTTGCAACTTACCCAGGGTGCATTGGGAATTGGAGGGAAATCAAGAATGAAAATGAAACTAAGGTACAGAATAACACTGCAGTTATATCTTTTGGCCACGAGATGGTGCTAAGGGAACAATAAACATTAAACTGTATGGCAAACTGAGCACTATAACTGAATTTATGTAATGGAAATAAACAGTTAAGAGTCATTATTCGTGTCGGAGACAGAACACTCCCCGTCTGGCATTGAACAGATGCCACCATTCTTATTCTCTGAAGACAACAATAGGACCAGCTCAGTCACTGGTCTGGAGAATGTCTTAGGTCCATCTCCTTTGGCCATCCAGAGATTAGGTCTGGTGGTTTGCCACTTTGTCCGTGGCTGCAGGGTAGACAAGCATCATTTGCGCCACCTTGTCCCAGAATGCATTGGCAAGACTTTGTACCTGCCTCCATTGGCGCTTGTAAAGGTCCTTGGTGTCGAATCCTCCCGGAGGAGCACTAAATAGTCCTGTTTTCTGGGTTAGGGAAGTAGCTGGAGTCTTTGTATGAAGTCTAGACACCTGAGGGTGGATTTCAGCACCTGAGTCCTCTCTCACAAGTTCAACGGTGTCTGGACAACGTTCCTCAGTGTACAATGGTTGTGGTCCTGAGAGCCATGTTGTGCTTCCTAGGACTACTTTGCTGAGTAGAACTTGGCTTGTGTCAGGTCGATATCCATCTCGGATCCGTTGAACTCTGCTAACTCGACGGCTAAGACTGCAGCACAAAGTTCTAACCTTGGTATGGTGTGCTCTGGTTGTGGAGCAAGTTTGGCTTTCCCCATGACGAATCCAATGTGGCTTTGACATTTGGAGTCCACAGTTTTAAGATAAGCAATAGCAGCAATTGCTTTGACAGAAGCATCTGCAAATACATACAGTCTTTGGCTCTGTATCTCTGTAGACGGCACAGGGGTGTATGGCCTTGGCACATTCAGGTTGGAGAGAGCTGCTAAATAGTTCTTCCATGCTTCCCACTGGGTTCTCTTATCAGGTGGCAGAGATGCATCCAAGTCAGAAGACTCCTTGGTTAAGTTTCTTAGTATGGCTTTGCCTTGGATAGTAGCAGGAGCTGCAAAACCTAAGGGATCGTACAAGCTGTTGATGGTAGACAGGACACCTCTGCGTGTGAAAGGCTTTTCTTCCTGGCTGACCTGCAAGGTAAAAGTGTCTGACTGTAGATTCCAGAGAAGCCCGAGGCTGCGTTGCATTGGTGTGGGGTCTGACCCCAAGTCCAGGTCTCTGAGAACGTTACACAAGTCTTGTGAAGGGAATGCTTTCATGAGTTCTTGGCTGTTTGAAGCTATTTTGTGAAGCCTGAGGTTAGAGCAAGCAAGCATCTCTTGGGCTCTCTTGAGAAGACTGATGGCAGTCTCATTTGAAGGCATGGCTTTCAGACAGTCAACATAAGTCTTTCTCTATGAATTGTCTGACATGTGACCCATATTCTGTTTCTCCTTCTAGAGCTGACCTTTTGAGTCCATAGATGGCGACTGCAGGAGAAGGGCTATTGCCAAAGATGTGCACTCTCATGCGGTACTCTGTGACTTCTTTAGTAGGATCATTGTCTGTACCAGAAGAATCTTAGGAAGTTCCTGTCTCTCTCTCTCACAAGGAAACAATGGAACATTTGCTGGATGTCAGCGATGAAGGCAATGTAATCCTTATGGAAGCGCATAAGTACTCCCAGTAGTTTGTTATTGAGATCTGGTCCTGTCAGTAGAACATCATTCAGGGAGACATCATCAAACTTAGCACTGGAGTCGAACACCACTCTAATCTGGCTCGGTTTCTTAGGGTGGTATACTCCAAACATGGGTAGGAACCAGCATTCTTCGGAGTCTTTGAGAGTGGGAGCTAGTTCTGCATGGCAGTTCTCAAATATCTTTGACATGAAGGAGAAGTGATCTTTCATTGCTGGCTTCTTTTGCAGATTGTGTTTGAGAAAGGAGAAACGTTTGAATGCCTGATCTCTGTTGTTTGGTAGACGTGGTCTGTGGGTTCTGAAGGGAAGAGGTGCGACTCAGCTGTTGGTCTCATCTTTTATGAGCCCTTTGTCCATTACCTCTAGAACAGCTTATCCTCTACCGACATTGCTACTTGGTTGTCTTGCTTAGTTCTCTGGAAGACTGTGCACCCCAGCTGATCCTCATAGCTTCCTGACACCATACTGTTGTCATGAGTAAAGTCTATTAAGTGATTGGGTAGTTGGATGCTGTGTGGTAGTTCCTTGACATGGAACTCGTTGTTGCAAGGTTGAAACAGAGATGGGCGCCCTTTCTCCAGTGTATTTGTTAGCATACTTGTCACAGAAGATGGGGCGTGCATGTGTCCCAAGCATACGTTTCCTATTATGACCCATCCTAGGTCTAGCTTTTGGGCATAGCGAGCATTGTTGAGTCCATTGATATGACTTCTATATGAACCTGCAGGATGTCTCTTCCCAACAGCAGTACTATCTGTGCCTGAGGGTCGAGTTCCGGTATGAGGTGTGCTATGCGTATTAAGTGAGCATGATGGATTGCCACATCTGGTGTAGGGATTTCAGACCTGTTGTCTGGGATCTGATTACACTCGATGATTGTAGGTAGTGGCAGGCAGAATTGTCCGTCTAAGGACTCAATTTGGTAGTCAGTGGCTTTCTTGCCCGCTGTTGTCACAGTACCTGCACATGTCTTTAATGAGTAAGGAGTGCTTGGTCCTTTAATGTTGAATAGGTCAAAGAATGTTGATCTGGCCAGGGATCGATTACTTTGATCATCCAAGATAGCATACAGTCTCACAGCTTTGTCTCTATGGCCCTTTGGGTACACTCTGACGAGGCATATTTTTGAATAAGACCTACTGTCTATTGTCCCTTTACAGACTTCAGTACATTGTGAAGTGATCTCTGGCGTAGCTGCATCGGTGCTCTTTTCCTCCCCGCCATGCTCACTGTCAGCTGGTGTATTTGGCGCACTCCATGGAGCTGGGCCAGGGTGTAGGGCAGTGTTATGATCTGTGGTACCACATTTTGTGCATTTTACACTGACCTTACAATCCTTGGCGAGATGAGTGGTGGATGAGCAGCACTTGTAGCAGATACCGTTCTCCTTGAGGAAGCTTCTGCGATCCGGCATAGATTTTCCCCTGAAGGCTCTGCATTTCAGGAGAGGATGAGGCTTCTGATGAAGCGGGCACTGCTTGTCAGGTTCTCGTACCTTTGTCTCTGATAGGGAGCAGCCAGCAGACCTGTAATTGGAACTTGGAGAAGAAACATTAGTCTTGTGCACTGCCACAGATGTTCTGCGTGGGTTTGCAGCTGGTGGTGGTGCGGCATATGACGTTGTAAAGTCAAAGCTGGGATCATTTCTGATTGCCACTTGTTTGTGTATAAAGTCTACAAAAACGGAGAAGGGAGGGAATGAAACACTGCGTTTGTATTTGTACGTGGAGCCACGTGTAAGCCACCTCTCCTGTAGATTGTAGGGCAACTTTTGGACTGTAGGGTTAACACCTTTGGCAGTGTCGAGGTATGCAAGTCCCGGTAGGTCACCTTCACATTTGGCAACTAGGATCTCTTGTAGCAGGTCACCTAGCTCTCTAAGTTTTGGGAGACCTTTGTTAGATATTTTAGGAAAGTCATCGATTCTTTTGAATATGAGGGTGGTTTATATTAATGTCTCTGATCCTTACTGCGTGTTTGACTGACTCTTCTCCCAGGTATTTGACTAAGAGGTCTATCTCCTCTCTGTTTTTTAACCCCAAGTCTCTGGTAACATTTTGGAAGGAAGCTTTCCAAGCTCTGTAACCTTCAGCGTGGTCAGTGAATTTCATGAGTCCCTTGGCAACTAGATCGCGTTGTGTGAAGATCCTAGCAAGTTCTGTTGTGAACCGGTTGTCAGCAGAGTATACTGGTGATGGTTCACCCTGATAGTGATGTGAGGTGCGTTCATACCTCTTAGTATCCTCAGGGTGGTCTGACATGCGGTGTGTCAGCAAGGTGATTCACGTTGGTTACCTGGTGAGGGGCTAGGAAGACAGGAGAGTTCCTTTGCTTCACATTTTCCTGGAGCTGAGCCTCATGATGACTCTCACTCGTTTCACTGGATGTGTCGTGATCTTGGTTATAGTTTGGATCAGGAAGTTCATTAACATATTGAGATGTTCGTTGTGGTGAATCTTGCAGCGGCAACTTCAGACTTGACGTACTGCTGCAACTATGCAGCTCAGGGTTATGTGCGGCTTCCAATGCTTCTGCCTCTGCCAGTGCTGCGGCCGCTTCCTTTTTTGCAGCTAGGCTCTCTAAGGCAGCATCCACTCGTGCCCGTTCTATCTGTGACCTTCTCTCTAGATCATCTAGGCGGGCTTTCTCTAATTTAAGTTGCATCTCTTCTTCAGCATACCTTGCTCGCATTTTGGCGGCTTCAGCGTTTGCGCGTGCAATGGCGACTGCGCTGCTAATGGATACAGTCTTTGAGGAGACGGATGTAGCAGATTTTGTCCTGTGTGATTTGTGTGACATGGTGTCTTGGGGGAAACGCTTGGCTGTGCAGAGATTGCTGTAGCTGTATTAGTCTCTGTGTAGCCGGTGACTTGAATCTCACTAGATGGATTTCTGCAGCATCACCAGTTTCTGCAAGCTGGATGGAGGGTGTCTTTTCCCTGAATAGCACTAGCTGGATAGCGCTGTGTAACTGGCCTCTGCAGGATAGAAGGTTGTTCTCCCTGTATTCCCACTAGCTGGAGAGCAGGTGTTTTACTAGGGTCCTGCAAGATGGAAAGCTCCTCTCTGTATTCCCACTAGCTGGACAGCCGTCATTTCACTATTTCGTCCTCAGCTAAATGCACGGGGTTCATATAGCTTATACGGGTAGCTAAACCGCTATACCGGGGGTCCAATAAGAAGACTGTAGGTTGAATCTGTGTTTTATTGAACGCGATGGTATACAGATGCACGGTGAAACTACAAATAAGACATACAATGCAATGAATCAGTATGGATACATAAAAATACATATATACATATACAGACTACCTGCGGTAACAGCTAACCAGGGGAGCTGACTAAGGAGGGTGATCTAGGACAGAATTAGATGAAATAGGGTGATTACGTACTGACGATGCTGACACAAGGGGAGGTGGAGAAAGGAGATGTCCACATGAAGCAGGCTTGGCAGAAATGGCCGACTGGACAAAGAAAGGGGGAAGTCTTAGACCATGATGCCTTGCAACTTACCCAGGGTGCACTGGGAATTGGAGGGAAATCAAGAATGAAAATGAAACTAAGGTACAGAATAACACTGCAGTTATATCTTTTGGCCACTAGATGAGCTAAGGGAACAATAAACATTAAACTGTATGGCAAACTGAGCATTATAACTGAATTTATGTAATGGAAATAAACAGTTAAGAGTCATTATTCGTGTCGGAGACAGAACACCCCTCATACATTATCATGCCCCCGCCTACAGTGTCCCTCATACAATATGATGCCCCCACAGTGTCCCTCATACATTATGATGCCCTCACAGTGTCCCTCATACATTATGATGCCCTCATGGTGCCCCAAATCCATTATGATGCCCCCACAGTGCCCCTCATACATTATCATGCCCTCATGGTGCCCCTCATACATTATCATGACCCACAGTGCCCCTCATACATTATGATGCCCCCACAGTGCCCCTTATACATTATGATGCCCCCACAGTGCCCCTCATACATTATGATGCCCCCACAGTGCCCCTCATACATTATGATGCCCTCATGGTGCTCCTTATACATTATGACGCCCTCATGGTGCCCCTCATACATTATCATGCCCCCACAGTGTCCCTCATACATTATGATGCCCCCACAGTGCCCCTCATACATTATAATGCCCTCATGGTGCTCCTCATACATTATCGCTATCTAAAATTTTGTGTTGTTTCTGAGCTACTAAGAGGAGGCTAGGTGCTATGTCTCCCAAATACAGCACACGTTCAGAAGCTCTGGGATGAGACAAAAAACTTACTCTTTCGCTTTCACTTTATTCCCCCATCCATTTCTTCATATACATTAATAAGTTGCTGTAATCTGATCCCTCAGTGAGATGGCAATCCATATGGTTTTGAAGTGAGCATGATATTAGGACGTCTGATGAGTGAATATGGTAATAGGGCTAATATAGTGTCCACGTCATACTGTTATACAACAGTGCCCTACAGAGACCATATTGCTTTAAATGCTGGAAATGAACGTTTAAAGGGATTGCATAATCACCGACCGCTGATATCGCAAGGAAAATATTAACATGCATTGCAAGTCTTGTAAAGCACAGATGGCTGAATCCACCCTGACCATCAGAATCGATTTAATGACCGACGGAGAACACCGGAGCGGAACTTCTGGAGCGGTGAGGATGTAAAAATTAGTATTTTTTTTTTTTAATTTTTCAATGCATTTGCTTCCATTATATAAATTTGAAAGAATTTCAGACAAGCCCTTTGCATTAATAGGCGCAGTAAGATGCTATTTTCAGTTGACCCCTTAAAGTGCTTTATGTGGAAGTGTCACCGTATGGTCATAATTACCACTGCAGTATGGTTTTAATACTTTATGAATGAGCTGTCACAATTTTAAAAAGTGTCACTTGTAAAAAAAAAAAGAAAAAAAAAGAACCCCATACTAACTGTGTAATAACTGTAATTGTCACAGATATACGGCTGAGGGGGGAGGTCACACAGATCCCACCACAGTTACCACTTTGTCACAGATGACGCCGGAAAGATCTCCCAGATCCCACCGCTGCCTCCAGTTTGTCAAGAAAACGCAACTCCGCTACATCCAAACATCAGGAAAATTACTCAATTGACTGACGAGTGATCGACGAGGCTTTGGCTGCTTCCACTACTAGGCCAGCTGTTGGGAAACTAACAATGAGCGTATGGTGTATACACCTCCGAGTCCAAAGCATGGAATATATATATATATGGGTCGCCCTCCCAGGGCCGTGGGGTACTCGGTACCGGGCCGGTGTCAGGGGGATGTGTCACAGCAGCAGTGACCCGGTCCGTGGCCCTGGGCGCCCAAGTAGTCAGGGGTGTTGAATGGTGGTTTGTAGTTAATGGAATAGTTTGTGACGCCAACTGTGGTGTTCGGCAAGTGGGACGTTGGGCCGACGCTGCATGCAGATCCTCTGGGGCTGGTGGTGTGTTGCAGCCAAGATGGTGAAGCTCCCCACAGGTGGAGCTGTAGCCCCAGGGCAGTGTAGATGTAGGGGTAGAGGAAAGACGCAGGTGGTGTCGAAGCTGATACCCAGATGTAGTGGTACAGGGTGTATTAGCGCAGGAATAATTGGAGGACACCAGGGCGTGCAGTTCCAAAGCTTTACTCACAGTCTGTAGCACACACAGATGCCTGCCTCCGTGCTGTGTCCTCCGGGTCAGGGACTCAGTCAACCTCCAGATCAGATGGAATGCTCCCTTCCAACACTCCGCCAACATGTGCCTTTCTGAACGTCTCCTCTTATAGCGCCTTTAAGTGTGAAGTACTCCTAGTACTGAGTTACACTGGAGTGCCTCCTGACAGATGTTCCCAAGAACTCTACTTGTACGGCAGACAGCTGTAGCCTGCTTCGGGGACTCCTCTCTCCTGAGTCCCGGCTCACTATTCACGTTGCTGTTGTGCCCCCAAGTCATAGATGGGAGTAGTGCATTTACAGCCCACTACTCCACCGGTGTCTGCTGCAGGACCTTCAGTATCCATACAACCTCGGGGACCGGGCCCCGGCCTTGCGCTTAGAACTTCTAGGCAGGGTTCTCCTCTAACCCACATCCTCTCTGTTCCCTTTTACTCCTTCATCCTGTACTAATCCCTCTCTCTTATAGAAGATCAGGTTTCAGTCCAATGTCTTTCTCCTTCTTTCCTTTCCTGTGCCAGCTGGCTCAGATCACTGTGGCAGCTGCAGCACTCCTTCCACCATCCCTCTTCCAGGGATCCTCACTCCTCTCCGAGTGACTCTCTCTCTCTTATTCTCTGACTGACTGACTGACTACCTAAACCCTCCCGCTCTTTATGTATTCTAAACTCCACTCGCCTCCCAGCACGTTTCGTGTTCCAAGCAGGGAGCCACCAAAGGTGCTTTGCTACACTCCAAGCTAGGAGCCGCAATGTGGCTTTGCTGAACTACCATGTTGTGTGGGATGCGAGTGTTGGAGCGTGGTTAGGAGTCTCCAACTCACCTGGATGGTGGGGTACCACGCCTCAGGAGGAGGTGCAGTACCTCTGTGGCAACTGAATCCTCCGGGGCGCCACATATATACCCCCGTACAGTCACTGTCAACTCCACAATAGCAAATGAGCTACTAGCTGCCACCACCAATCGTTTATACAGGCCGATTAGATGCCCATTACAGGTAGCGTATGGGTCCAGGGGTGCGGTTTACAGAACAAAAAGAACGAAGCTAGTACATTTTTAAAAAATACTAGCTGAAGAGCCCGGCACTGCCCGGGCATAGTAACTAACTGTGGTTAGTTATAGCAAATTATAATTATCCTCCATCCCATGGTCCCGTGCCCATATACCCATCATACATATCCACGATCCCATAGGCCCATGCCCATATACCCATCATACACATCCTCCATTCCATAGTCGAGTGCCCATATACCCATCACACATCCTCCATCCCATAGTCCCATGCCCATATACCCATCACACATCCTCCATCCCATAGTCACATGCCCATATACCCAGCATACATATTCGCCATCCCATAGTCGAGTGCCCATATACCCATCACACATCCTTCATCTCATAGTCCCATGCCCATATACCCATCATACATATCCTCCACCCCATAGTCCCGTGCCCATATACCCGTCATACATATCCTCCATCCCATAGTCCAGTGCCCACATACCCATCACACATCCTCCATCCCATAGTCCCGTGCCCATATACCTGTGGCGCCCCTGAGGCTTCAGTCGCCACAGAGGTACTGCATCTCCTCCTGAGGTGTGGTACCCCACCATCCAGGTGAGGTGGAGGCTCCTGACCACAATCCATCACCTGCACCCCACACCACAAAGTAATGTAGCAAAGCACCTTCGGCGGCTCCCTGCTGGGAGTATAGCAAAGCACCCATTGGTGGCTCCCTGCTTGGAACACGAAACGTGCTGGGAGGCGGGTGGAGTTAGTACATATTAAAAGAGTGGGAAGGTTTAGGATTTCAGTCAGTCAGTCAGTCGGAGAGAGGGATGGATGGAAGTGCTGCAGCAGATCCCAGTGACCTGGGTCTGCTGGCACGGGAAAGGAAGAGAAAGAGAGAGACTTAGACAGAGAGCCTGACTCTCCATAAGAAGGAAAGATTAGTACGGAACGTGAGGAGTAAAAGAGAACTGAGGACGTGGGTGAGAGGAGAACCCTTCCTAGAAGTTCTAGGCACAAGACCGGGGCCCGGTCCCCGAGGTTGTATGGATACTAATGGTCCTGCAGCAGACACCGGAGGAATAGAAGTTGTCACCACTTTATTCCCACACAAGACTTGGGGGCACAACAGCATCAGAGGAGTGAGCCGGGACTTAGCAGCAAGGAGTCCCCGAAGCAGCTGTCTGCCGTACAAGTAGAGTTTTTAGGAACATCTGACAGGAGGAACTCCAGTGTAACTCAGTACTGTGAGTACTTCACTCAAAGGCGCTAAGAGGGAGACGTTCAGAAAAGGCACATATGTTGGCGGAGTGTTGGAAAGGAGTACTTCATCTTGCCTGGAGGTTGGCTGGGCTCCTGACCCGGAGCACACGGCATGGATGCGGGCACCTGTACCTGCAACAGACTGTAAGTAAAGCTTTGGAACTACATGCCCTGGTGTCCTCCACTTATTCCTGCGCTAACCCGGCCAGCACTGCTACATCCCTTGCGCCCGACATAACACCATCTAAGTGTCATTTCACCTGCTCTGCCCTGGGACTACAGCCCTGCCTGTGGAGGGCTATAACATCATTGCTGCACCACACCATCTGTCCTAGAGGATCTGTCTGCAGCATCGGCTTACATCTTCATTGCCGAACACCACAGGTGGTGTCACGAATCATTCATTCATAAACTTTATTCTCCTTTTTACAATGGAGCCCCAGGGCCACGGACCGGGTCTCAGCTGCCGTGACAACTCCCACTGAAGGGCCACTGGCCCGGTACCGAGTTCCCCACGGCCCTGGCGGGCGACCCATTTTGGACTTAAAAGTTTGTGGAAATGTGCAAAAGACCCAATTTGATAAACTGTAAAATGAACGCTAAAAATGGCCGCCGGTGCGGTGAAGAAGGGCGTGACAAAATGGGTGGTCCTAAGAAAAGAGAGCGGACTGTCCTGGGCCTCCCCTGTCTGAACTTCTATGCGACAGCAACATGACCCACCCCCCGAGGAGTTCGTATACTGGCCTGGTACGGAGGAGTCGGAAGAAGACGCCACCCCCAGAAGGAGGAGCCAGTGGCGGGAAAAGAGCCCAGGCAGGAAGAAGGACGCGAGAACGCCATGTTGAAAGAGGAAGGGAGGAGGCCTGCGGAGCACGAGGAGGATGAGCTGAATCTCCCCGGCGCAATGGCTGTAGGCTCCGACCCTGCTTTCAGAATGAACCGCCAGCAGCTGGAGGACGACATTGCCCAGCTGACCCCCCGTCTGCGGCTGCGACAAGAAGCCTTATGGACCTTAAACCTGCAGCGCGCCCAGGAGGGGCCTACACCTGCGGTACCCTTGTCACGGGTACCCGCCGCTGCTGCGCAAGATCCACCCCAGGCAGCATCTTTGGAACCGGAGGCCGCTGCCATACCACTGGCAGCATGTATCACCATTTCCATGCTGCCACCGCCGCTGAACCCAGTTCATCCGGAGGAGATACTGGAGGCCCAGAGAGCAGGAGAGAAAGCAACTGTGCTCCTGCCTGGACCCAGCGCGGCTGCGCAGGTCCCACCGGAGATCCCCGTGGGCTGGGAGCCACCATCTGCTCCACTGCCGTCTCCGATACCTAACCGGGCCGCTTCAACCACCCCCAGGAACCGCACCGTGCCTGCACCGGAATCAAGACCACACCACCGGGAGGCTCCAGGTATGAACGCCGCTCCTCCCAACGGGCTACCCCCTGAATTCTCGTTGTCGGAGGCTGGCATGTTGGTGTGGCGCCCCTGAGGCTCAGTCGCCACAGAGGTACTGCATCTCCTCCTGAGGTACCCCACCATCCAGGTAAGTTAAAAAAATAAAAAACAAAAAAAATAAAAAACAAAAAACATTCATTTCATTGTGCATTCAGTGCATATATGGGTGTGACCGCCCTCTTTCTGAGCTGGGAAAGCCATCCAGTCTGGCCTAAGCTGTTACTAGTGGTTCAGCCGCTCGACCCTTATTTACATTCACGCCACTTGGCAAACTGTCCCACAAGGGTTGCCGTGACGTGGCGGGATGGCTTGTACATTATTTTGATCAAAATCATGTTTACTAAATACCCTTATTACCTTTTATGCATTATTTGCAGTATATTTTTTACTTTTAGTTCAGGATATTTGTGTTTTTTGCTTTTTGTTTTCATCCAGGTAAGTTGGAGGCTCCTGACCACACTCCAACACTTGCATCCCACACAACAGAGTAGTTCAGCAAAGCCACATTGCGGCTCCCTGCTTGGAATGTAGCAGAGCACCTTTGGTGGCTCCCTGCTTGGAACACTAAACGTGCTGGGAGGCGGGTGGAGTTAGAATACATAAAAGAGTGGGAAGGTTTAGAATTGGGGAGAGTTCGAAGTCAGTCAGTCAGAGAGTCACTCATAGAGGAATGAGGAAATGAGATCCCTGGAAGAGGGATGGAGGAAGGAGGTGCTGCAGCAGATCTCAGTGACCTGGGTCTGCTGGCACGGGGAAGGAAAGAAGGAGAAAGACATTGAACCGAAACCTGATCTTCCATAAGAAGGAAAGACTAGTATGGAACGTAGGAGTAAAAGGGAACAGAGGACGCGGGTTAGAGGAAGTACCCTGCCTAGAAGTTCTAAGCGCAAGGCCGGGGCCCGGTCCCCGAGGTTGTTTGGACACTAATGGTTCTACAGCAGACACCAGTGGAGTAGTGGGCTGTAAATGCACTACTCCCATCTAAGACTTGGGGGCACAACAGCAACATTGATAGTGAGCTGGGACTCAGGCGTAAGGAGTCCCCGAAGCAGGCTGCAGCTGTCTGCCGTACAAGTAGAGTTCTTGGGAACATCTGTCAGGAGGCACTCCAGTGTAACTCAGTACTAGGAGTACTTCATCCTTAAAGGCACTATAAGAGGAGACGTTCAGAAAGGCACATGTTGGCGGAGTGTTGGAAGGGAGCATTCCATCTGGCCTGGAGGTTGATTGAGTCCCTGATCCGGAGGACACGGCACGGAGGCAGGCACCTGTGCGTACTACAGACTGTGAGTAAAGCTTGGGAACTACAAGCCCTGGTGTCCTCCTTTCATTCTTGCGCCAACGCACCCAGCACCGCTACATCTGGGTACCAGCTCCTACACCGCCTGCGCCTCTCCTCTACCCTGACATCTACACTGCCCTGGGGCTACAGCTCCACCTGTGGGGAGCTTCACCATCTTGGCTGCAACACACCACCAGCCCCAGAGGATCTGCATGCAGCGTCGGCTCAACATCTCACTTGCCGAACACCACAGGTGGCGTCAGAAACTATTCCATTAACTACATCCCACCATTCAATCTCCCCTTTTTGCATTGGGCGCCCAGGGCCATGGACCGGTTCACCGCTGCTGTGACACATTCCGCTGACACCGGCCCGGTACCGAGTGCCCCGCAGCCCTGGGAGGGCGACCCAAATTTTTGGCGTCATGAACAGGATGACAAGACCCGATGCCATGTGGTTCTGTGTGCCTAAGACTTAAAAGTTCTGGAAGATGTGCCAAAGACCCAATCTAATAGACTGTAAAATGAATGTTAAAAATGGCCGCTGGCGTGGTGAAGAAGGGCGTGATAACATGGGAGGTCCTAAGAAAAGACCGCGAACTGTCCTGGGCCTCCCCTGCCTGAATTACTATGCAACGGCGACATGGCCCACCCCCCGAGGGGTTCGTATACTGGCTTGGTATGGAGGAGTTGGAAGAAGACGCCGCCCCCAGAAGGAGGAGCGGAAGCCATTGGCGGGAAAAGAGCCAAGACAGGAAGAAGAACGCCAGAACGCCATCTTGGAAGGAGACGGGAGGAGGCCTGCGGAGCGCAAGGAGGTTATGCTGAATCTCCCCGGCGCCATGACTGAAGGCACCAATCCAGTGTCCGAGATGAACCGCCAGCAGCTGGAGGACGAAATAGCCCAGCTGACGCACCGCCTGCATCTGAGGCAGGAAGCGCTATGGACTTTAAAGCTGCAGCGCGCCCAGGAAGGGCCTACACCTGCGGTCCAGGCACCACTGGTACCCGCCGCTGCTGCACCGGAACCTTTCCAGGCAGACTCCACGGAGCCTGCGACCGCTGCCTTACCACTGGCAGCATCCACTGTCCCCTCTCTGCCGGCACCACCGGAGGAGCTGTACAAGGCCCTGGGAGCCGAAGCGGAGGAAGAGAAGCTCCCGTGTGGACCTGACGCGGCCGCGCAGGTCCCTCCAGAGACCCCTGCGGACCCGGAGCCACCATTAGCTCTACCGCCGCCCCCGGCGTCCCACCGAGCAGCGTCCGCCGCCACTATGCCTGCACCGGAGCAGAGACTGCACCACCAGAAGGCCCCAGGTACGTCTGATGCCCCTACACCTAGGAAGGCCCTGGGGTGTTCCGCGGTCGCGGCGGCTGGCCAGGTCGTGTTAGATCTGTTCTGGGACCGGGATACCTGTCCCCGGGGGGAAGCATCTGAACCCCTGACGGTGTTCCAGTGATACACCACGAGCCGGGATCGGTCTCGGGAGGAATGGGAGGAAGATGAGAACTGGGCTAGCTGCCAAGTGACCATCCGACAACTGTCAGCTGAACACCGAGAGAGGGAGCAGCGAAGGTAAGCTGTACAGGGCCCTGATCTGGACTGGAAGGAGCAGGTCCGTGCCAGTCGCTATGGTCCCCTGGTCTCAGCAGGTTGGGGACACATCCTAAATGTGAATCATGAGAGGGGGTTCGGCTTCATCCATGACCCTAGCCGAATCTCTGATCTGTTCTTTAATTGGCGGGACGTGGAACCCCACTTGAGGAAAGGGCACCCTGCCAGAAACCTGCATCCGGGAGATCACGTAACGTTTACCAGACATGAAGGATTGAGAGGCTGGTATGCAATTGGGTCGCCCTCCCAATATTAATGGGAGTTTGTAATGTAGTTTAAGTGGAATAGTTTGTGACGCCACCTGTGGTGTTCGCAAGGGAGGTGTTAAGCCGACGCTGCAGACAGATCCTCCGGGACAGATGGTGTGGTTCAGCAATGATGGTATAGCCCCCCACAGGCAGGGCTGTTATCCCAGGGCAGTGTAGATGTGGGGACACTTAGGTGGTGTAGTCTCCGGCTCAGGGGATGTAGCAGTGTCAGGCAGGAGGACGCAGGAAGGAATGGAGGACACCAGGGCATGTAGTTCCAAAGCTTTACTCACAGTCAGTAGTGCCCGCTTCTGTTCCGTGTCCTCCGGGTCAGGGACCCAGCCAACCCCCAGGCAAGATGGAAAGCTCCCTTCCACACTCTGCCAACATATGTGCCTTTCCTGAACGTCTCCTCTATAGCGCCTTTAAGTGTGAAGATCTCCAGTACCGTGGTACGCTGGAGTTCCTCCTGACTGATGTTCCCAAGAACTCTACTTGTATGGCAGACAGCTGTAGCCTGCTTCGGGGACTCCCTTCTCCTGAGTCCCGGCTCTCTATCCGTGTTGCTGTTGTGCCCCAAGTCTTAGATGGAAGTAGTGCATCTACAGCCAACTACTCCACCAGTGTCTGCTGCAGAACCATAAGTGTCCATACAACCTCGGGGACCGGGCCCCGGCCTTGCGCTGAGAACCTATAGGCAGGGTTCCTCTTCCAACCCACATCCTCTCCGTTCTCTCTACTCCTTCGTTACGTACTTGTCTTTCTTTCTTTCTTATGGAAGCTTAGGTTTCAGTTCTACGTCTTTCTCCTTCTTTTCCTTTCCTGTGCCAGCTGGCTCAGATCACTGAGGCAGCTGCAGCACTCCTTCCTCAATCCCTTCTTGCAGGGATCCTCACTCCTCCCTGAGTGACTTCCTAACTGACTGATCTTCTGTCAGACTGAACCTGTCTGTCACGTCCGCCATGTCTGTTTTGCCTCATGAACCCCTGGAGCGGTGTGCACGCGCACCTTGTGTCTGCTATCCTGCTTGTTCCCTAGAGCAGTGTGCACACTCACCTCATGTCTGCTGAGCTGCAAGATGCCTGCGTTTCTGCTTTGCCTTCTGTGATCTTCTCGTCATGTCTAGAATCCCTGATTATGTGACGTTTCCTAGGATCCTGCACTGTCTGGTTCTGCAATCATCTCGTCATGTCTGAAACCTTGATCATGTGACGTTTCCTAAGATCCTGCACTGTCTGGTTCTGCAATCATCTCGTCATGTCTGAAACTCTGATCATGTGACCTTTCCTAGGATCCTGCACTGTTTGGTTCTGCAATCATCTCATCATGTCTAGAATCCCTGATCATGTGTCCTTCCTAGGATCCTGCACTGTCTGGTTCGGTGATCATCTCGTCATCTCTGAAACCCTGATCATGTGACTGCGCTCTGTGATCCTGGAGCATCTAAACTAGGAAGTTCTCCCCTGGTCCTGACCCGGAAGAGGAGGTGCTGTGCCCTATATCAGACCACCCCTTCCTTTGCTCAGGGCCTGATTATTGTGTTGCTTCCCTGCATGGCTCTGGGTCTGTGGGGTTGCTCCCTTTATTCCGTGCCCTTGCACTTTGCTCTGTAGTGCGTCTCTGCACACGCTCTGTGCTCGTATTCCGTCTCTTGTCTTGTGCCATGTCTTGTGTTGTCTCTCGTGCCATGTTTGTCTTTGCCTTGTAGTCCTTCCGCTGTTCTCTGCTTTAGTCTGTTTTGCTATGTCTCGCTTTAGCTATTCTTTGACTTGTAGTCCTTCCTCTGTTTCCCTGCTTGCCTGTTTCGCCATGTCTGGTCTTTGCTATTCTGAGCCTTGTAGTACTTCTCATGTTCTTGTCTCAGCCTGGTTTTCCACACTCTGTCCTCTGGTGCTCTCTTGCACATCCAAGTCTAGTCCCAAGGTTCTCCCTTGGCCCGGCTCTGGGTTTCGACCTACGCTCCGCTGCTAGACTCTGTGCTCGCTCTGACCTGGCTCTGTTTCTGCCTATGTTCCGCTCCATGTTCCTTACCTTGTTTCTTGTCTTGTTCCTTGCCTTGTCCTTGCCTTGAACCCCGGCGTGGGTTCCCCTTGGCCGTGTCCTGTGCCGTGGTAAGTGCCTCATGTTTGTGTACAGCCGTGTGCACTGGCCAGTGTGGCGTGCCTCCTGCGTGGCTCCTAGCACGCAGCCCTTCCTTGAACCCTGGCGTGGCTCCTAGCACGCACCCTGCCTTGGACCCTGGCGTGGCTCCTAGCACGCACCCTGCCCTGAACCTGGCATGGCTCCTAGCACGCACCCTGCCCTGGACCTGGCGTGGCTCCTGGCACGAAGGTTCCTTTGCCCGCCTCCTGTGCCAAGGTCGTGCCTCGTGCTGGTGTTAAAGCCGTGTGCACTGGCCAGTGAGGTGTGCATCCCGCGTGGCTCCTAGCACGCGTCCTGCTCTGAACCCTGGCGTGGCTCCAAGCAAGCACCCTGCCTTGAACCCTGGCATGGCTCCTAGCACGCACCCTGCCTGGAACCCTGACCTTGGCGTGTCTCTACACACGCACTCTGTCTTCTACCTTGTGCTTTGGCGTGTCTCTACACACGTACTCTGTCTTGTACCTTGTACCTTGTGCTTTGGCGTGTCTCTACACACGTACTCTGTCTTGTACCTTGTGCTTTGGCGTGTCTCTACACACGCACTCTGTCTTGTGCCTTGTGCTCTGGCGTGTCTTTACACCCTTTCTCGCTTTGAACCCTGGCGTGTCCCTTACTCACGCACCTTGCTTTGCATCTCGCTTTGAACCCTGGCGTGTCCCCTACACACGCACCTTGCCTTGCACCTAGCCTTGGACCTTGGCGTGTTCCCTAACACGCACCATGCCTGGATATCTGTCATGCCTCCTTGCCTGAACCCTGGTTTGCTTGCCGGATGCCCAAAACCTGCCGTTCGCTGCCAGAGATCGTAAGCTGGATGACTGCAGCCTGATGTCCGGAGCTGATGTTCGCAGCCTGATGCCTTGGATCATGTCGATCGTCGCCAGCGGTCCGGAGTCCGATGCCATTGTGCCTTTACCTGTACCTAGGCGTGCCACCTGGCACGTACTATGCTATGGACCTTGGTGTGCCCACGCGCGCACCTTGCACGTTTTGCTTGTTTTCACATTTGCACTGAATGTGATCCTGAAGATCTTAATGAAGATACCTTGCACTTACCTCTTGTCTTGTCTTGTTTCTTGCTTGTCTCTGGTCGTCAGACACTCCCATAGTGTCCCCCTGAGCCGGCCGTCTGGTCCCAGCAGTCAAGGTGGCTCACCCCCTTGGTCTTGCCCCTGACACTCCCTGTATAGGGGGTGGATTCTCACAAGGTCAGCTCGCCCTCGGTGGGTGGGTGCCACGACCCAGAGGGTCCACTCAAAAAATGGGCTCAGCAGGAACTGAGTCCGTCACACTGTCATCCTACACTTTCCCACTCTTTTATGTATCTTAACTCCACCCACCTCCCAGCACGTCCAGTGTTCCAAGCAGGGAACCACCAAAGGTGCTCTGCTACTCTCTAAGCACTGAGCTGCAATGTGGTTGTGCAGAACTACCCTGTTGTGTGGGGTGCGAGTGTTGGAATGCGGAAAGGAGTTCCCACCTTACCTGGATGGTGGGGCACCACACCTCAGGAGAAGGTGCAGTACCTCTGTGGCGACTGAGCCTCAGGGCGCCACATAATGAACATTAGACGGGTCCCGGAAGATCTCATCAAGTCCTGCAAGCAGAAGCCGCCTACTGCCCCTTCACCCCCAGTGACCACTCAACGGTGTTTGTGCATACCCCCACGTGCCAAGCTGGATCAACACCAGTCCCGCAGCCAAGCGTACAGAAAACCACAAGCTTGACTCCGATGGAGAAGGAGCACCTGCGGACTGCCAACGCGTTTTTCACCCCTGGAAGCAGTTCCAGTCCAGAAACCCCAGGAGGGGGATAACAATTAGTCAAGATGTTTCTTTAAATATCTCTCGTTACCCAGGAGGGTGTTTGCACCGTTGTGCCTTTTGTTTCCTATTTTTGGCCATCATGGTTCAGTTTTGTTTCCCAGTTGTTGCCCTGTTGTATTGTCAGTCTTCAGACTTGAACTGCAGAGATCATGAACGCTAAATGGTCCAGAACTGTTATTGTATATAGTTTGCACCTCTTTAGGTGCTCTTTCTTGGTTTTACATAGGACTCTCTCTCTTCTTGAAGGAAGAATTACCTCAGCATAATAATGACATTTCCAGACATGTTGGCCGGACTCGTGTCTATTATTTGCACTTACTGATAATGGTCATTGGTCAATATATTTTTGAAACAGAAAGCTAGAAAGTGATAATGCTTAATGACAGATTTTATAGGGTATAGTTGAGAAAGGACTATAGTGAATGTTTTACAAATGTAGAAATTTAGTAGATGGTATACTAAAGAAATTTTGAAGTACAAATGCCTTGAATGTGAATAAAGAATTGAAGTTACAGGTGATGAACCAGACACCAGCGGTTGTCATATAAGAAAGTAAGAGAATGTATAAAGTAACAGAACAGAGATGTGTTGCTAGAAAATGTGAATTGATATTGAGTTGCTTCCATGGCACTTTAAATTAGGTTGCATAATTTTGAATTTAGATAGCTAGTTAAAACTGTTTGCAATGTTCAAGAAACTATGCCTCCCACATTGGGAAGTTTAGTATAAGACATGTTTATTCAGCATTACAAAATTTTGTATGTTCCTGTATTGTCAACTTTTTTTGCCTTGCAGCCCGCTGACGTGCTGTGTTTAATGGGGGGGTATGTGGCGCCCCTGAGGCTCAGTCGCCACAGAGGTACTGCACCTCCTCCTGAGGTGTGGTACCCCACCATCCAGGTAAGTTGCATGCTCCTGACCACACTCCAACACCTGCATCCCACACAACAGAGTAGTTCAGCAAAGCCACATTGCGGCTCCCTGCTTGGAGTGTAGCAGAGCACCTTTGGTGGCTCCCTGCTTGGAACACTAAACATGCTGGGAGGCGGGTGGAGTTAGAATACATAAAAGAGTGTGAAGGTTTAGAATTGGGGAGAGTTCGAAGTCAGTCAGTCAGAGAGTCACTCAGAGAGGAGTGAGGAAAGGAGATCCCTGGAAGAGGGATGAAGGAAGGAGGTGCTGCAGCAGATCTCAGTGACCTGGGTCTGCTGGCACGGGGAAGGAAAGAAGGAGAAAGACATTGAACCGAAACCTGATCTTCCATAAGAAGGAAAGACTAGTACGGAACGTAGGAGTAAAAGGGAACAGAGTACGTGGGTTAGAGGAAGAACCCTGCCTAGAAGTTCTAAGCGCAAGGCCGGGGCCCGGTCCCCGAGGTTGTATGGACATTAATGGTTGTACAGCAGACACCGGTGGAGTAGTGGGCTGTAAATGCACTACTCCCATCTCTAAGACTTGGGGGCACAACAGCAACATTGATAGTGAGCCGGGACTCAGGAGTAAGGAGTCCCCAAAGCAGGCTACAGCTGTCTGCCGTACAAGTAGAGTTCTTGGGAACATCTGTCAGGAGGCACTCCAGTGTAACTCAGTACTAGAAGTACTTCATTCTTAAAGGCGCTATAAAAGGAGACGTTCAGAAAGGCACATGTTGGCGGAGTGTTGGAAGGGAGCATTCCATCTGGCCTGGAGGTTGATTGAGTCCCTGACCCGGAGGGCACGGCACGGAGGCAGGCACCTGTGTGTACTACAGACTGTGAGTAAAGCTTGGGAACTACAAGCCCTGGTGTCCTCCTTTCATTCTTGCGCCAACGCACCCAGCACCGCTACATCTGGGTACCAGCTCCTACACCGCCTGCTCCTCTCCTCTACCCCAACATCTACACTGCCCTGGGACTACAACTCCACCTGTGGGGAGCTTCACCATCTTGGCTGCAACACACCACCAGCCCCAGAGGATCTGCATGCAGCGTCGGCTCAACATCTCACTTGCCGAACACCACAGGTGGCGTCACGAACTATTCCATTAACTACATCCCACCATTCAATCTCCCCTTTTTGCATTGGGCACCCAGGGCCACGGACCGGGTCACCGCTTCTGTGACACATCCCGCTGACACCGGCCCAGTACTGAGTGCCCCACAGCCCTGGGAGGGCGACCCATTGGAGCTTCAAATGGGGCTATTGGAAGAGTCATCTGGGAGCACTAGGCTGACGGAGATGTGGAAGTGGAAGAAATCCCTGTTGAGAAGGGATATGGTTGTAACAGGCGCGTACTATTCGGCACCTTCAGATGTTGGAAGAACCTAGACAGCTTTGGGGTATTGATAGGCATCATGGGTTCCCTTGGCCGCAGCTGCAAAACCCCCGTGTAGCATCCTACCAACGCCAATGGGCCGAGGCACCATCAGATGTTAGGCCAAAGACCAAAGCAGCAGTACCACCAACTGGGATACCGCCTGAAAGTGAAGAACCATATCCATTGGTATCAGCTGCAACTTCTGCCGAATTAAAGGTAGTCGAGACATCACCAGTAGCAGCTGATATGCTACCCTCACAGGCAGTAGTTACCCCTGCTGTTCCTCAGGCAGCAGCCATGCCAGATGAGAACTGGCAATTCCTCAACCCACCAGGAGGTGGACACCCAGAGCATCTCCTCTGGAAGCAGCCCAAGCAACCAGCTTCTAGAACCCCAGGAAGGGATAACTAATCATGATGTTTACTTAAACTAACCTTCGTTATCCAGGATGGTATTTGCACCTTTGTGCCTGTTTTTCTATTTTTTCTGATTATCATGTTTTTGTTTTCTTTTTTGTTTTTCCCAGTTTTATTGGCAGCCATTACACTTGAACTGTGGAGATCATGGACAATGAATGATCCACAAACTGTGTTGTATATAGTTGCACCTCTTTAGGTGCCCTTTCTTGGTTTTACATAGCTCTTTTATGAATAAGGACTACCTCAGCTGGAGCATAGCTCCAAACCAAAGGACACTGCAAGAAATCCCGGCTGGGACCGGAGTCCAGCACTTACAAGAATTATTGAAGTTTTGATGTGAAGTATTTTATAATGTGCCTTATAAAAGTATTAATAGAGAATAGCTTTTATATAGAATCTAGTTAACAGCAATGACTCATAGGAATTTTTTAATAAAGATCTGAATAAAGAGTTGAAAATGCTAGTGGCGAACCAGACATCAGCGGTTGTCACCTAGGACAAAGAAGAAGAAAGTAGAAAATGTGAACAGAAAAGAAATGTGTTACTTGAATTGCTAGTGAGTTTCATAGCACTTTAACTTAGGTAGCATAACTTTTAAGACATATTTAAATGTTTGCAATGTTCAAGAATGAGTACCTCTCACATTGAGATTAGATAAGAACTGTTTAATTTGCATCACAAAAAAAATTTGTATGTTCCTATATTGTCAACTTTGTTTTTCTTGCAGCCCACGGACGTGCTGTGTTTAACAGGGGGGTATGTGGCGCCCCGGAGGCTTCAGTCGCCACAGAGGTACTGCATCTCCTCCTGAGGTGTGGTACCCCACCATCCAGGTAAGGTGGAGGCTCCTGACCACAATTCAACACCTGCACCCCACACCACAAAGTAGTGTAGCAAAGCACCTTCAGCGGCTCCATGCTTGGAGTATAGCAAAGCACCCATTGGTGGCTCCCTGCTTGGAACATGAAATGTGCTGGGAGGCGGGTGGAGTTAGTACATATTAAAAGAGAGGGAAGGTTTAGGATTTCAGTTAGTCGGAGAGAGGGATGGATGGAAGTGCTGCAGCAGATCCCAGTGACCTGGGTCTGCTAGCACGGGAAAGGAAGAGAAAGAGAGAGACTTAGACAGAGAGCCTGATTCTCCATAAGAAGGAAAGATTAGTACGGAACGTGAGGAGTAAAAGAGAACTGAGGACGTGGGTGAGAGGAGAACCCTTCCTAGAAGTTCTAGGCGCAAGGCCGGGGCCCGGTCCCCGAGGTTGTATGGATACTAATGGTCCTGCAGCAGACACCGGAGGAATAGAAGTTGTCACCACTTTATTCCCACACAAGACTTGGGGGCACAACAGCATCAGAGGAGTGAGCCGGGACTTAGTAGCAAGGAGTCCCCGAAGCAGGCTACAGCTGTCTGCCGTACAAGTGGAGTTCTTAGGAACATCTGACAGGAGGAACTCCAGTGTAACTCAGTACTGAGTACTTCACTCAAAGGCGCTAAGAGGGAGACGTTCAGAAAAGGCACATGTGTTGGAAAGGAGTACCAAGACAGGGTGCATGTGTAGAGACACGTCAAGGCACAAGGTACAAGGCAGAGTCCTGCGCGTTCCAAGGGGCACGCCAGGGTCAGGTTCAAGGCAGAGTACTGCGCGTGCAGAGGAGCACGCCAGGGTCAAGGGTCAGAGAAAGAGTCCTGCGCGTGCAGAGGGCACGCCAGGGTCAGAGACAGAGTCCTGCGCGTGCAGAGGGCACGCCAGGGTCAGAGACAGAGTCCTGCGCGTGCAGAGGGCACGCCAGGGTCAGAGACAGAGTCCTGCGCGTGCAGAGGGCACGCCAGGGTCAAGGTACAGACTAGAACCCTGTACGTGCTAGAGGGCATGACAGGGTACATGGCTAGACCTGAGCGTACTTTTACAGAAGCACGGGGAGGTATGCCACAGGGCAGGCGAGGGCCTGCGCGTACTAAGAGAAGCACGGAGAGCACAGTGCAGAGACAGTGTGAGTGCAAGGAAGCACAGAGAGCACGGCTGGGGCACTGGCTAGCTGGACAGGCTGCAGCACAAACAGGAGGGTAAGACTCCAGCAAACCCGACCGGGGCATAGCAATCGACGCAGCTGGCACTGACCGACGAGCACGACTGAGGCACAAGCAGGCGGGCACGGCTAGGGCGGGCACGGCTGAGGCACAAGCAGGAGGCTAGGAAGGCCAGGCGCATGCAAAGGGCACACAAAGAAACAAGGAAAGGCAAAGCAAAGCAAGAAACAAGGCAAAGGTAGGCAGGGTACGGAACAATGAGCGGAACGTAGGCAGAATCACAGAGCCAGGTCAGAGCGAGAACAGAGCTAGCAGCGGAGCGTAGGCCGAAGCCCTGAGCCGGGTCAAGGCGTAGCCTTGAGACTAGACACGGAACATAGGACGAACAACAAAGCAAGGAAGAGCTTAGGCAAGACATAGGGAAACAGGCTCAGGCAGAGAACTACAAGGCAAAGCAAGGCATGGACAAACATGGCACGAGAGACAACACAAAACATGGCACAAGACTAGAGACAGCGTACAAGCACAGAGCATGTGCAGAGACGCACGACAGGGCAGAGTGCAGGGGCACAGAGTACAGGGAGCGACCGAGCAGACCAAGCAGCCATGCAGGGAAGCAACACGATACTCAGGCCCCGACCATAGGAAGGGGAGGTCTGATATAGCACCATAGCACCTGCAGTTCCAGGTCAGGATCAGTGAAGGACTTCCGGTTCAGATCCTCCAAGATCATAGATAGCGTTGCTAGATCAGACTGGGCTGAACCATAGAGAAGGTCACATGATCAGGGGCTCCAGGAATACATAGAGGATTGCAGAGTCAGAGCAGAGACGGATGGTTACCTAGCAACGGCATGCAGCCATGAGGTAAGGCGCGTGCACACTGCTCCAGGCATCTTGCAGCACGAGACATAATGGGCATGAGAATTCAGTGCACGCGCACACCGCTCCAGGAGTCATGCGGCATAACAGACATGGCGGGCATGACAGGCATAACGGACATGACAGGGCATGACAAGTGAATACGTCACATCCAACCCTTCTCTACACTAAAAATGTATCTTCCATAAAAATTGGATTGATACAATTCCCCAATATTAACATGTGGACAATGGAGACAAAACATCTAGAAAATTCTAAGCAAAATCCTTTGAACTCAAGATACGTCTTCCTTGGAACAAAGGCAGTCCCTGAACTGCCCCTCGTCTGAGTAAACAGATCTCAAGCTTTTTTCACAACGGATATCCTGTTTTAATCACCTGTCCATGGCAGGAGGTCTCTGCTTCAAAGGAAGTTTGAATTAGTTCTGCTCTCCCTAGCTAAGATAATTCCACTTGAAAGGGAGGTTGGAGTGTCAGCTCTTCTCCAGTTTTCCCTCTTCCCCATATATACAATGTGGAGGAGAGGGCATGTCTCTTCCCTGGAGATGTCTTATGGATTTTCATTTTCGTCTATGACAATAATGGTTTATACACTTATTCTAACACTACCTAGAGCTAGATTTATGGGTAGAGCTAGGGTTAGGGTTAGGGTTGAAGCTAGGGTTTGAGTTAGAGGAAGGTTTAGAGTTAGAGCTAATGTTAGGGCTAGGGTTAGAGCTAAGGTTAGCATTAGATCTAGGTTTAGGCTTAGAGCTAGGATAAAAGTTAGAGCTAGGTTTATAGCTAGGTTTAGGGTTAGAGCTAGGGGTAGTGTGAGAGCTAGTGTTACAACTAAAGTTAGAGCTAGGGTTAAAGTTAGCGCTAGATTTAGGGTTAAAGCTATGGATAGAGTTAGAGTTAGGATTGGGATTAGAGCTAGGGTTAAGGACAGAGCTAGGGTTAGTGATAGAGCTAGGGTTAAGGACAGAGCTAGGGTTAGTGATAGAGCTAGGGTTAGGGACAGAGCTAGGGTTAGTGATAGAGCTAGCGTTAGGGACAGAGCTAGGATTAGGGATAGAACTAGGGTTAGGGACAGAGCTAGGGTTAGGGATAGAGCTAGGGTTAGGGACAGAGATAGGGTTAGGGACAGAGCTAGGGTTAGGCCTGTTTCACATTTCCATTTTTTGACATCAGTCAAAATCCGTCAGTTTTAGAAAAAAACGGATCCGCCCCTTTTTTGGCGGATACGTTTTTTCTCCCATAGACTTACATTAGCGGCGGATTTTGACTGACGGCCGTCCGTCGCGTCCGTATTTTGACGGATCCGTCAGAACTGTAGCAGCTCCCGGGCGGAGGAGACGGACTCTTAAACGTTTTTTCTGAGCGATGGTCCGCTATTTTCTATTGCCCATGCCCACCAGATTTGCTGTGCCAGGGATTTTAACCCTGAATAGTGTTCCAGAAAGTCCTTGAAATCTCTCTCTCTCTCACTCTTCCTGTCTGCAGCAGATCCGATCTAAAAACGGATCCTGTAGCAACCGTTTGGCCCACAACTGAAACGGATCCGTTTTTGTCACCTCTGGCGGATTTTGATTGACAAAAAAAGACGGAAATGTGAAACAGGCCTTAGGGATAGAGCTAGGGCTAGGGATAGAGCTAGGGTTAGGGATAGAGCTAGGGTTAGGGACAGAGCTAGGGTTAGGGATAGTGCTAGGGTTAGGGACAGAGCTAGGGTTAGGGATAGTGCTAGGGTTAGGGATAGAGCTAGGGTTAGGGACAGAGCTAGGGTTAGGGATAGAGCTAGGGTTAGGGACAGAGCTAGGGTTAGGGATAGAGCTAGGGTTAGGGATAGAGCTAGGGCTAGGGATAGAGCTAGGGTTAGGGATAGAGCTAGGGTTAGGGACAGAGCTAGGGTTAGGGATAGTGCTAGGGTTAGGGACAGAGCTAGGGTTAGGGATAGTGCTAGGGTTAGGGATAGAGCTAGGGTTAGGGACAGAGCTAGGGTTAGGGATAGAGCTAGGGTTAGGGACAGAGCTAGGTTTAGGGACAGAGCTAGGGTTAGGGATAGAGCTAGGGTTAGGGATAGAGCTAGGGTTAGGTACAGAGCTAGGGTTAGGGATACAGCTAGGGTTAGGGACAGAGCTAGGGTTAGGGACAGAGCTAGGGTTAGGGACAGAGCTAGGATTAGGGATAGAGCTAGGGTTAGGGACAGAGCCAGGGTTAGGGACAGAGCTAGGGTTAGGGACAGAGCTAGGGTTAGGGATAGAGCTAGGGTTAGGGATACAGCTAGGGTTAGGGATAGAGCTAGGGTAAGGGATAGAGCTAGGGTTAGGGATATAGCTAGGGTTAGGGCTAGAGCTAGGGTTAGGGATAGTGCTAGGGTTAGGGACAGAGCTAGGGTTAGGGATAGTGCTAGGGTTAGGGATAGTGCTAGGGTTAGGGACAGAGCTAGGGTTAGGGACAGAGCTAGGGTTAGGGATAGAGCTAGGGTTAGGGATACAGCTAGGGTTAGGGATAGAGCTAGGGTAAGGGATAGAGCTGGGGTTAGGGATATAGCTAGGGTTAGGGATATAGCTAGGGTTAGGGACAGAGCTAGGGTTAGGGATAGTGCTAGGGTTAGGGACAGAGCTAGGGTTAGGGATAGTGCTAGGGTTAGGGACAGAGCTAGGGTTAGATTTAGAGATAGGGTTTGGTTTAGGACTAGGTTTAGTGTTAAAGCTGGGTTAGGGCTTTAGGGGTAAATAGCAAGGAATGCTAGAGGTCCAATGTTTGGGAGACGCAAAATACTTGCCTAACCCCAGGGAGCTGGCAACCCAGGCTGTACCACTGCAATATGTCTCTCTGACAGTTTGTTATTGCCATTTTTCCCGGTCCTGAGTTTTAGTTAAAGGTCCTTGCTGCCCGTTGTGTGGGTGCCGGGATACGCGCTGGTGGAGCGTCCTTTAGTGGAGGAAGCAGATGGCTGAACACACACTTTGTTTGAATAATTGTAAATTTGTTTGCGTTAACGTCCACTTGATTAACAAGATACCGACTTCGTATTTCCAAACGAAGAAGCAATTTAATTGCTGTCAGTGAATGGTATATTACATTGAGGAATTGTAGCTGAGATGAATGCATCTCTCCGCACTGATAAAAATCTGTGTCACTCTGAACAGAAGCAACAAGAATTAGCTCATTGATTGCCAAGTGCCTGCGTGAAGCATTGGTAGAATATTTAAAGGGATTGTTTGGAAATAGAAAATGTGGCTGATTTTTTCAAAAACAGCACCACATCTATCCACAGGTTGTGTGTGGTACTGCAGATCGACTCCATTCACCCCACTTTATCCAGACAATGGACAGCAACAGTCGTGATTGAGGATTTTTTTTTAGCTAATTTAAAGGTGTGACGGATCGCACAGGAGAAGGGGGTGTCGACTTTGCTCACCTCGGGGGAGGAGAGAGAAGGACCCAGCAGGGATCGGCTCTCTGGTGCCACCACTTGCCCCAGGTCAGTCAGGGAACTGTACCGAGGGCAAATAGTGGCTGGAAAGGCTTCCCTTATAGGTACGAGTTATTGAGGCACTCCCAGTGAGGGGGGATAGACATCATCAGTCCAGGCTGGGGATATATATAATCCTCCCAGCTGTCACTGTCAGGGCTCCTCACTAACAGTACGGTATTCTGCCACCAGCTCCTCATACAACATAAGCCCTGTCCGACCACAGGCTTATATCAGGTCAGAACACAACCCAGGTAGCGTATAATATAACCAACTGAGCATGCGGATGGGGGATTCATGTATCGAGATAAAAAAGCAGCCCAAGATTAATTTTATTTTTAATTGCTGAAAAGGCGCCCTAGAAATATACAGGTATAGTTATACAGAACAATATACAAGTATGCATTCAAGAGTGTAGTACAAGAATAGGGTATAGATAGGTTGCAATTATTGTGTTATGTAGCATATGACCACAGGGAGGTGCTGATGGATCACAGGTCCAAGTCTTAGTTACATGGTTTTCCTGGCTGCGTCTGGTAAAGGATCCCCCTGCCAGTAGAAAACGAAGTCCAAAATGAGCAGCTGTCTCTTATCTCCTAGGCTGTCCCCTCCCACACTCTGTGCCCACCCTTGGGCTTGTGCAACCTCTCTCCTCCCATCTCTGAGAGTATGATTTTATGTCCAGAACCGTGGAGGCTCATAACTTTCCGCCTGAAGCTCTCCATGGAATGGCAGCGGTGCCACTGGATTCTGCTGGATTTTATCTGCGCATATAGACTAAATATGCCTACCGTATGTAATTCCTGGTAGCTATGCTTTATAACTCAATAACGCAGAGTGCTACAGGTGGCTGCTGAGCATGGGCATGAGGGGGAAGGAATGTCAATTCTGAATATGTGCTCAGCTAGTCTCAGAGATATTGCATTCTGTTATTATAGGTTCATAGTTCATTTGAAAATTAGTTGATGATATGATGTTCTGTTACAGGGGTTAGGGTTAAAGCTATGGTTAGAGCTAACTTTAAATTTAGAGCTAGGATTTGGGCTAGAACTAGGTTTAGTGTTAGGGCTAGGGCTTTAGGGGTAAGTAAATTAGTTGATGATAGGCTATCCTGCTACAGGGGTTATGGTTAAATCTACGGTTAGAACTAGAGTTAGGGTTAGAGCTAAAGTTGGGATTAGAGCTAGGGTTGAATTTAGAGCTAGGATTTGGGCTACAACTAGGTTTAGTGTTAGAGCTAGGGTTAAGCCTCTAGGGGTAAGTAAATTAGTTGATGATAGGATGTTCTGGTAAATTAGCTGAGGATAGGATGTTCTGATACAGGAAACTCCACCGATCACCTGTAACCTGTGGGAGAACGTAGTAGCAAGTATTCAGTTTCCCCACAGTGCCTCCGCAGGTGAAAAAAAGTATTACACAGTTGTTATTGATCTCTATTGCCAAGGAACGCACATGATGGGACCTCTTAAGTAGATTCTTTTAATTCTAGCTAACATATGAGGGTCTTGAACCTCTTGAGCGTCCGCCATGACTGACTCTCATCATAATTGCTCTCCACTAATAGAAACAATGGCGGCTCCCATGGAACACAAGCCTCCTCAGGAATATAATTTCTCGGCACGTCCGCCGAACATTTCTAGACATAAGTAAAGTGAAATTATCCTGCATTTAATTGTTTCAGAAATAGACTTGCCCCCGCTGGAAGTGCGGTGCGGAATAATCAGTAGCTGCAGGATTAGAAGAGGAGAAATCTGCAGCGCAGGCACAAAATACAATAATTCCAGTATTGGGAAAGGAGGAGATTTCGTTAGAAGTAGCAGCGAGCGTCGGAGAGACACAGAAAGGAGCTATCTGCATTTGCCTGATAAGGAGGCTGGAGAGAGAGGAATTATTTCTGTCGTATTGTGTTGGGGAGCAGCAATGCGGGCCCTTCCATCATTCAGAGCATCTCGTTCGCAGGATGTCAGTCTATAGACCGTTTTTGCGCAGACCCTCCGTCCTTCGTCCCATCCAATGCACAATATTACATTAACTGGCATAAAGCGGAATATATGGCACCGCTAGTCACTGTTTGGAGCCACTGCAGATATGCAGCATTCACTGCCGGGCCGTGGTGCAAGGACAAACTCGTAAATACTGGCTTCAGGGAAAAAAACAAAAGCAGCCGCAGGGACCGAACCAGGGGGTATGGTTCGGTGTCAAATGTTAACTATCTCATCAGGGGTATAATGTCGAAAAGGACAGGAGAGAACACTGTGATTAAAAGAAAAAAAAAATTGAAAATTGCGGCATAAATCAATCGTTCCACACAACTGTAAATAAGTGGAGCACACACGCTTGACAGTTCTTACCCTTAGAGAGGCACTTGCACTTCTTTCACCCATCCATGGGGCAACCAAATTTATCCCTAGAAAGGCACACACAATTGAACAGCACCTTGTCCACATAGGTGGCGCCTATACTTGACAATTCTTATCCTTGGAGAGGCACATGCACTTGAACAGTCTCTCATCGACACATGGGGCATGTGAGCTTGATTGTTCTTCTCCTTGGAGAGACACTTGAAGAAATGTTTTTGACCACACCTGGGGCAAAGAAACTTGTTGGTTGTTCTCTTTGGAGAGGTAAATGCATTCAAACAGTCTCATGTCTGCACTTGAACAGTCTCTCATTGCAATAAGGGATTCTCAACCTGTGGTTATCTGGAGTTTCTTATTCCTGTCTCTCTTTTCTCAGATGTACTTCAGGCCTCTTAGCTTTAGGCGAGAAGACTACTCGGCTCGGACTACTTTCGCAGGGAGGATTCTGCACTCTAATAAGAATTCGCGATCTGCATTCTTTTCTTAGTACGGTTCAAATTTTAACATCCCAAATGTTCCAGTCTCTTGCCTTTTTCATACTAGTAAAGATTTCTGCTAAAGGAGTTCCCCACTTTAGAAAATTTGTGCAAGTGAGAATGGTCTCTTGGTGGCAGTGGTGTAACTTGAAGTTTGTGAGACCCAATGCAAAATCTCTAATAGGTACCCCAATTTTCATGGTTGTTGGTCTTGGTCTTCTCGTTTGCATCAATGTGACCTGTTTTGCCCCCCAAGGTGCCAGGTTCTATGCAACTCCTACACCCACTACAGTTACGCCTGTCCTTGGTGATATCCTGATTATAGGTTCTCCTTCAGCACTATCACAGGACAAATGAAGCATTAGATGGTCGCAATTGCAATCAATGAGCTTTTAGCAGTGCTGGACTGGGAATAAAATTCAATGCTGGCATTTGAAAGCCCAAAGCCAAGTGCTTCGGCCTCCCCCAATTTTCAAACTGGTGGTCTTTATCACAAATATGGTCATGCCTGAATTTGGAAGAAATCAAAATTTACTACAAGATTACTAATAATATCGCTATGAAAGAGTAAAAAAAACACCGCAATGCTACGAGTACATATTACTACAACATAGTGGTGGAATTATTCCACCAAGATCAATACTGCCATCAATATTTCAATGCAAGAGCTGAATAATACCGCCAGAAAATAGGAAGCTATTGTTAGCGTATATGTCAGTAATAACACCACCATACTGAAAATGAACCAAAAGTACTGTAGTGAGACTGATATTACCACTAGAGATGAGCGAACCGTTTGACACGACCCCGCTCCACAGTTCGGGTGGAAGAAAGGACCTGTGCAAGTTTCCTTACCATCTGAGATCCTAAGAACGGCATATGATTAGCCAGGCTATCTGACGCTGCACCGAAGATGTCACGCCAGGCAAGGGATTCCGCAAACTTTTTACATTTTGCGCGGATCCTGTTGACAGTCAGAGAGCATTGACCTGAACCATGGAGCGATGTTGCGCGAAATGATCCACTTATCTCTTATTACCGCCACACAGTGATCATAAATTGCTAGCTAACAGTCCATATACGTGTGCATATATGTGTACGCTGCACACTGACTCTGTATTGAAGTCAAGTAACATTTTCTAGTATCTAGACATAAACCATTTAACTAAAAAAAAGCCTCGA
Source organism: Dendrobates tinctorius (assembly GCF_039654945.1). Classification (NCBI taxonomy): domain Eukaryota; kingdom Metazoa; phylum Chordata; class Amphibia; order Anura; family Dendrobatidae; genus Dendrobates; species Dendrobates tinctorius. Next base: position 7,899,581 of record NW_027361688.1, read on the forward strand.
TGAGTCCCTGCTGCAGTCTCCTTACAAGGAAAACACGAGAAAAATTAACTTTATTGCGATGTGAAATAATAAAACGAATACTCCAGTCACGAGCGTTATTACCGTCAGCGGTACAGTAAACCCTCCCGAGTTAAATGAGGAGGAAAATCCATTTTACTAAATACCTCTTTGTTTTTATTCCGCTCTCACCTGGATCATGCAGCAGCAATAAAGCAGAGAGTCTCCCGGGGTTGCTCAGTATGGAGGCAGAGTAGTGCATAGGGGAGAACATGCAATCCCTAAAATGCCGCCATAGTGTTATACAGGACGGCAATAGTAACATTCTCTTGTAACGGACCTCGCAGTATATAGGAAAAAATAAAGCTGTAATGTGGCGCCTGTTCCCAGTGAAGAGTCATGGAGGTGGTCCTGGGACAAACTTTACAACTTTTTTGACCTTCCGGTCTCATCACGTTCCGCAAAAATGGACGGACTTAGCAAAAGTGGTTCCTATGCCAGAAAATTGTCGCTCATGGTAGCTGAAATCTGCAGTGGGTACGAAAAATATTCAGACCCCTTTAAATTTTTCACTCTTTGTTTCATTGCAGCCATTTGGTAAATTCAAAAAAGTTCATTTTTTTCTCATTAATGAACACTCTGCACCCCATCTTGACAGAAATGTAGAAATTTTTGCAAATTTATTAAAAAAGAAAAACTGAAATATCACATGGTCATAAGTATTCAGCCCCTTTGCTCAGACACTCATATGTAAGACCCATGCTGTCCATTTCCTTGTGATTCTCCTGAGATGGTTCTACTCCTTCATTGGAGTCCAGCTGTGTGTAATTAAACTGATAGAACTTGATTTGTACAGGCGCACACCTGTCTATATAAGACCTCACAGCTCACAGTGCATGTCACACCAAATGAGAATCATGAGGTCTAAGGAACCGGCCAAGGAGCTCAGAGACAGAATTGTGGCAAGGCACAGATCTGGCCAAGTTTACAAAAGAATTTCTGCAGTACTCAAGGTTCCTAAGAGCACAGTGGCCTCCATAATCCTTAAATGGAAGAAGTTTGGGACCACCAGAAGTCTTCCTAGACCTGGCCGTCCTGCCAAACTGAGCAATCGTGGGAGAAGAGCCTTGGTGAGAGAGGTAAAGAAGAACCCCAAGATAACTGTGGCTGAGCTCCACAGATGCAGTAGGGAGAAAGTTCCACAAAGTCAACTATCACTGCAGCCCTCCACCAGTCGGGCCTTTATGGCAGAGTGGCCCAACGGAAGCCTCTCCTCAGTGCCAGACATATGAAAGTCCGTATAGAGTTTGCTAAAAAACACATGAAGGACTCCCAGACTATGGGAAATAAGATTCTCTGGTCTGATGAGACGAAGATAGAACTTTTTGGTGATAATTCTAAGCGGTATGTGTGGAGAAAACCAGGCACTGCTCATCACCTGCCCAATAAAAATGAAAACCTCTTCCCGAGTGCTCTGGACCTGAGGCTTGGCCGAAAGTTCACCTTCCAGTAAGACAATGACCCTAAGCACACAGCTAAAATAGCAAAGGTGGCTTCAGAACAACTCTGTGACCATTCTTGACTGGCCCATCCAGAGCCCTGACCTAAACCCAACTGAGCATCTCTGGAGAGACCTGTAAATGTCTGTCCACCACCGTTCACCATCCAACCTGACGGAACTGGAGAGGATCTGCAAGGAAGAATGGCAGCGGATCCCCAAATCCAGGTGTGAAAAACTTGTTGCATCATTCCCAAGAAGACTCATGGCTCAAAAGGTGCTTCTACTTAATATTGAGCAAAGGGTCTGAATACTTATGACCATGTGATATTTCAGTTTTTCTTTTTTAATAAATTTGCAAAAATGTCTACATTTGGTTTTTTTTCAGTCAAGATGGGGTGCAGAGTGAGTGTGGGGAAGGTGACTTGACGGACAGACTTGACTGGAAGTAGGAGGGGATGATTTGTGCACTACAGACGGAGATTGGCAATGACAGAAAGGTAACAGCAGGGAAAGACAGAAAAGGGAGTGCAGTACCAAGATTTGACCACAAGATGGCAGGGAGGAGTGTAGTTCAGGACTTGACATCAGCTTACGGCTATAGAAACTGCTTAGTCATGGGGGGCGGGGGAGGGGGGATAGGAGCCCAGGAGGGAAATTCCCAGTGAGAGAGGGGATAAATAGGACAGGTTGGGGTTCCAGGTGAGGCTAGTCCCGAGAGGAGCTCAACAGAGGAGGACTCAGGACAGAAGACGGAGAAAGGTGAAGAGCTCGACCAGGGGACTGACAAGAGAAGACAGTCAGGGGGGTGGCCCTGACACAGCGGACCGCAGGACAGACGAGGCCCCGGGGGTACCGATTGGATGACGACCTCGGGCAGGTGAAGCGCTGGCGGTAGATTGGTCTAGGACAGCCCCAGCGAAAGATCCGCGAGGGACGTCATCACGACTGAAGGAAAGGTGAAGGTACCCAGGCCTGGTAACAGGGAGCTGTAAACGTGCTGCGGTGTATGGCTACGGTCGTCAGGAGGAAGGCCAATAAACTCGGACCTGTTACAATTGGAATCTGCCTCCGTCTTGTCTTTGCATCGTCTGGTCGTGGTAAGCAGTTGACCACCCCCCGATCCGGGCCCCCACCACATGTACATTAATGATAAAAAAATGAAGTTACCAAATGGCTGCAATGAAACAAAGAGTAAAATATAAAAGGGTGTGAATACTTTCGGTACCCACTGTAAGCTACCCCATGACGGATATAGATTTGAATTTCTGGCGCAAGTGTGTGCTAAGTTGTTTGTGTCGGTTTACTGGTTTCAAAAGGTTACAAAATTTGACCAAAAATTGCAATTTTATCCCCTTTTTGTGGAAGACTCAGGACATTTAAAAAAAAAAAAAAGTGGTCAGGGTTAATCTAAAGGTCCCTGCGGGGGTCTATCATTTCTCATCAAATTTATTACATTGTATAATATAGGTGAAATCTATGCCAACCTCATTTTCTTTTCTGGCATGAAGGTGGCACAGAGAATAGCCAAATTCATGAATAGTAGAGCGACTATTAAAACAATTGGCTCAACTTACCCCAGCAGCTACAGGGACATGCAATGCCAGACTTCATAAATTCTCATCCATTTATCTACTCTATTTATCATCTAGCTATCCATTATCTATCTATCTATCTATCTATCTATCTATCTATCTCTCTATTTATAGAGGCTTGCAAAAGTATTTGTACCATTTTCCCTTTCACTGCTGCCGATAAACATCCCCACAGCATGATGCTGCCACCACCACCATGTTTCACTGTGAGGATGGTATTCTTGGGGTGATGAGCTGTGTTGGTTTGGTGTCAGACTTAGTGTTTTCTTTGGTAGACAAAATGTTCAATATTTGTCTCGTCTCACCACAGCACCTTCCTCCTTATATTTGGGGAGTCTCCCACATGTCTTTTGGCAAACTCAAAACAGGGTTTACAGTTTTTGTGCGTAAGTAATTCTTTTTTCTGCCCACACTTCCATAAAGGCCACCTCTATACAACGTACGGCTTATTGCAGTTCCCTATGTGTTCCCCTATGATCGAGCGAGCTATCTATTATCTGTTGTGAGTTCATTTTCCCCTTCACCGTTGAGGTCTGATGAACTCCCTCTTCTGGTGAAGGAGGGTAGTGAGGCTGATTGCCAGGCACCTGGGCAGGATGATGATGACTGGGTGACGGGAGTTACTGACTGGATATAAGGCAGCCGATGCCCTTCTGCCTTGCTGGTGATCTCTCCGAGGGATTCTAGGAGACCAGTCTGATTCCTGCTCCTCAAAAGCTAAGTTTTCTGCTCTACTTTTTGCATTTGTGTTTTGGTTTTGTTTTGCATTGTTTTCCTTGATTTCTGTCATTCCCTGCTGGGGTGAGCTGAATTCCTTTTTGCTCTGTCTTCAGAAAATACCTGAGTGCTGATATAGTCTTTTTGAGGCCTGGCGTCTTCAGGGCTTTTTTCCCTATCATCTGTTGGCTCTTGTTTTGATAGGGTTTTGGCGGATTCAGACAGCAGCTTTTCTATCCAGTCCTATCTAGTTAGCTTGGGCCCCATCATTTGCTCAGCCTATCTTTCTATCTGTGTGAGTGTTTTTTCATCTTGCTTTACCGTCATTAAATGTTGGGGGCTGCCTATTGCTTTGGGGTCTGCTCTGGTGCAGTTTAGATTTCCCTTTCTGTCTTTAGGCTTTGTAGTTCTCTGGCTGTGATCGAGGGGTCTAGGGCACCGTAGGAACCCCCCACGGCTACTGCTAGTTGTTGTTGATAGGTTCAGGGGTCTGCAATCCGATAGCTGCCAACTTCTCTGGTTTTCTGGACTTAGCTAGTATTTCTGTTTTTGCCTCCTACGGTGACTCATTCATAACAATTATCTATCTATCTATTTATCTATCTATTTATTATCTATCTATTATCTATCTATCAGATATCTATCTATTATCTACCTATCTATTATCTATCTAATATATATCATTATCTATCTATCTATTATCTACCTCTCTATCTATTATCTATCTATCTAGCTAGCTAGACTTACATTTCTCTTTATAACTTTATCCCAGGGCTCGTTCGCTATCATGGCGTGATACAGCGCCATCTCAAGCTGAGCCTCTCCGTGATCAGAAGCATCATTCATTCTCCTTGGCTCCCACTGCCACGAGCTAAGCCAATCCTCCTCGGTAAATGTTAGCTGCCATTGATTAGATTTTAATGAGCACTAAATTCCTCACTAACATTTTTAACGACAATTGCGATGTTTGTTTGCTTTCCTACCAGCAGGTGGCGCAGCGCTCACTTATGGGAAGTGTTAAAATTCCCATCAACACTTCAAGGTGATAGTTTGAGGGTAAGAAAAAAAAAAAAATCACATCTAGAAAAATAACAAAACAAAACAATGTAATTATCGCTGTTAAAGACGCTGAATTAGAAAATCACCATAAATGAAGAGTAATTTCGCTTTTGACTTTATCTAACTTGAATGGGACTGGAGCGTTCATCATGAGAACTAATTCATCCTAGAAGAAGACGGTCAGTGTTTTGCAATATAAAGAATATTTATAGAAATTTATCAATTTTGTTCATACAAAATTTGGGCTAAATCAATGACCCCTGCGATTTATGGTGAGAAAATCACAGGTGAGAGGTGATTGGTTGGGAGAGATTTTGGATTTTTTTAAATCTATTTGAGGTGCTCTAATGTGGGACATTTGCGGCAGATAAATAGGAGAGGATTCATCCCTGGGATCAGCATCTAGCAAAAAAACAGGACCAAAAAAACAGGACCTCTGTACATGACAAAAATGGGCATGTGGCCGCGCATGCGCATTTCCCTATCCCTTTTTTAAGAGAGCTCTGGTATATACTAAAGTGATGGGATCAGATATTAATGGTTAGAGTTGAGCGAAACGAGTCGAAAAAATTCAAAAGTCGCCGACTTTTGGCAAAGTCGGGTTTCATGAAACGAAACCCGACCCTAGGATGAGGTCGGCCACGAGGTCGACGACTTACGCGCCAAAGTCGCGTTTCAAAAGTTTGTTTTGCGCTCTTTTTCAGCCAATCAGGATCCACGGACACTGTGGGCAACATGATGACATAGGCACGGGTCATCACCATCTTTCAGAAGGGCATGCAAGTGATTGGCTTGCTTTGGTGGGCATCACAGGGGGTATAAAAGGGCGTGCACGCCGACCGCCATCTTACTTCTGCCAATCTTAGTATAGGGAGAGGTTGCTGCTGATTCTGTAGGGAGTGCGTTAGGCAGGGAAGAAGACAAAAAAACTGCTTCTGCTGCTAGCGATTTGGCCTGCACAACACACCAGTCACTGTGTGTGCAGTGCAAGGGGAGGCTATATAGTGGTGTATCAGTGGTGTTGGTTGTTGGGCTGCCTTCTAAGGCTTCCTGACATTCCTGCATTGCTGTTTACCCACTGCTCCGCAAACTGCTTTTTTAAAAGCAATCCCAATTTTTTTTTTTTGTCCTGCTGAGAAGACAAAAAAACTGCTTCTGCTGCTAGCAATTTGGCCTGCACAACTCACCAGTCACTGTGTGTGCAGTGCAAGGGGAGGCTATATAGTGGTGTATCAGTGGTGTTGGTTGTTGGGCTGCCTTCTAAGGCTTCCTGACATTCCTGCATTGCTGTTTACCCACTGCTCCGCAAACTGCTTTTTTAAAAGCAATCCAATCTCCCTTATCCTCTAGTCACTTTTGTCACAGCTGTGCCATCGAGCCTGTCACATAGCGCTCAGATATTCATTGGGCCTCACACAATCCAAAAGTGTCCAGTGTCCAAAAGTGTGTGCAGAGATTCAAAATCTCCCTTATCCTCTAGTCACTTTGGTCACAGCTGTGCCATCGAGCCTGTCACATAGCGCTCAGATATCAGTGGGCCTCACACAATCCAAAAGTGTCCATCCAGTGTCCAAAAGTGTGTGCAGAGATTCAAAATCTCCCTTATCCTCTAGTCACTTTGGTCACAGCTGTGCCATCGAGCCTGTCACATAGCGCTCAGATATCAGTGGGCCTCACACAATCCAAAAGTGTCCATCCAGTGTCCAAAAGTGTGTGCAGAGATTCAAAATCTCCCTTATCCTCTAGTCACTTTGGTCACAGCTGTGCCATCGAGCCTGTCACATAGCGCTCAGATATCAGTGGGCCTCACACAATCCAAAAGTGTCCAGTGTCCAAAAGTGTGTGCAGAGATTCAAAATCTCCCTTATCCTCTAGTCACTTTGGTCACAGCTGTGCCATCGAGCCTGTCACATAGCGCTCAGATATCAGGGGGCCTCACACAATCCAAAAGTGTCCAGTGTCCACAAGTGTCTGCAGAAATTCAAAATCTCCCCTGTCCTATAGACACCTTGTACCTTGTTTTACATTACTATATAGTTTGTTGGATTTTGTCTACATTTCTACCAAAAATGAGGAAGGCTGGTGGAAGAGGCCGTGGAATTGGGCGGGGGTTGGCAGCTGGTAATGATGGTGTTGGTGGTGGATCTGATGGTAGTGGCAAGAGCAAAATAGGACCGAATGCAGGAGGTGCTGACCCTGCGTCATCGTCTGGCTACATAAGGCCTCGAACGCTTAGTTTTCTAGGAGTTGGCAAACCGCTTTTAAAGCCAGAGCATCAGGAAAAAGTTTTGTCTTACATTGCTGACTCAGCCTCCAGCTCTATCGCCTCCTCTTCTTCAGTTGTAAAAAGTAAAAGCACTGAGTCGTCATTGGAGGCTCATGTTCATGAACCACACCTTTCCTTGTGTCCTTCACCCCAACCAAGATTGAAGGATGACGCAGGCCATACTACTGATTACTCCATGGAGCTGTTTTCACATACCATGCCTGGATTATCAAGTGAAATGGTGAATTACCCAGGCCAAGATGAAGCTGACATGGAGTGCACTGATGCACAGCCGCTGATGGATGATTCTGCTGGTACATTCACTCAGAGCACTACATTGTCCTCGCAGTGTACAGAGCCAGATTCTGACCCTGATGAGACTCAGGTGCCCCTTCCCGCACACTATACCACCATACACGGTGACACAGAGGAAGGTGCACATGACATAGAAGAGGAGGTGATGGATGACCCAGTTGTTGACCCAGATTGGCATCCATTGGGGGAAGAGGGTGCTGCTTCCAATAGCTCAGATGAGGAGCATTCACAGCAGACATCGACATCGCAACAGCTGTTATCTGGCAGGCCCGGAGCACTCCAAAGACAGGTTCCAAACATCAAAAGAGTTGCTGGACAGCTTGTCCAGAGGGTCAAAAGATCACAGCGTGCTAGGCCGCAAAATGTCTGCCAAAGTAGGAAGAGTGCAGTGTGGCACTTTTTTGAACAAAATCCTCATGATCAGGCCAAGGTTATCTGTAAGAAGTGCGCAAATACCTTTAGCCGAGGGAAAAATCTGAAAAATTTGAATACCAGTTGCATGCTTAGACATTTAACCAGCATGCACTTGCAAGCATGGACACAACACCAAACCTCAAGTGCCACATGTGCAACTGATCACAACGAAGGTAGTCAGCAACGCTACATTGTTTCCCCCACTGTAAGCCCACCGGTTAGCACAGCAGCAAATGTTGAGGTGTCGTTGCAAGACCACAGCAGTCAGGGAATCCCACTGTTATATCAACGAAAGACTGATTCTAGGCCATCAGAAAGAACACCAACTCCATCACCATCATCAACCCTCTCTCAGTCTGCCCTGTCCACCGCTACTTCCACCATATGCAGCTCTCAAGTCCAGCTCACCCTCCCAGACACTATGAGTAGGTCAAGAAAGTACTCAGTCTCTCATCCGCGTACACTGGGTTTGAACGCCCACATTGCCAAACTAATCTCGTTTGAGATGATGCCCTTTCGGTTGGTGGAAAGCACAGCTTTCCGCGAACTCATGGCCTATGCAGTACCACGCTATGACCTACCCAGTCGCCACTTCTTCTCTCGCAAAGCCATCCCAGCCCTCCACCATCATGTGAAAGACCGCATTGTCCATGCACTCAAGCAGTCAGTGAGCGGAAAGGTGCACCTCACAACTGATGCATGGTCCAGTCGGCATGGCCAGGGCCGTTACGTGTCCATCACTGCGCACTGGGTTAATGTGGTGGATGCAGGGTCCACAGGGGACAGCGGTGGTGGGACAGTGCTGCCTAGCCCACGGTATAGGAAACAGTTGGCTGTAGGCGTTCGACCCTCCTCCTCCTCCTCCAGAAGCGAAAGCTCGTCCACAGAGCGCAGTCGTACGAGCACTCCATCTGCAGCTGCCACTGTTGCACACGATGTGTCCCCCTATCGAGCAGCTAGTGGAAAGTGTCAGCAGGCTGTGTTGCAGATGATGTGTTTGGGCGACAGACACACCGCCGAGGTGCTGGCCGAGTACTTGAAGCGACAAACTGAGTCATGGCTGGGCAGTGTACATCTTGAGGCAGGCAAGGTAGTTAGTGATAACGGCCGTAATTTTGTGGCAGCCATAGCCCTTTCAAAACTCAGCCACATACCTTGCTTGGCTCACACCTTGAACCTGGTGGTGCAGTGCTTCCTCAAAAATTATCCGGAGTTAACAGCCCTGCTCCAGAAGGTGCGAAGACTGTGCGCGCACATCCGCCGGTCACCTGTACACTCCGTTCATATGCAGAAGCTGCAGCGATTGCTCCACCTTCCCAACCACCGCCTCATTATCGACATTGCAACAAGGTGGAACTCCACCCTGCACATGGTGGAGCGGCTGTGCGAGCAGAGGCAGGCCATAATGCATTTGTGGGAGGATACACGGCCAGGCACTTTGAGAGCAGACATGGAGTTGACAGGTGTGCAGTGGTCGAAGTTGAAAGACCTTTGTAAAGTCCTTCAGTGTTTTGAGGAATGCACACGGCTGGTAAGCGCAGACGACGCCATCCTAAGCATGAGCATCCCACTTATGCGTCTGCTCATGCAAACTTTGACGCACCTTAAGGAGCAGGCGTCTGCAGCCAATGTTGATGAGGAGGAAGAGGAGGAGGGAATCCTTGATGACATTCAGCCATTGTCTGCTCAGGGACCTCTCCTGGACGAGATGGAGGAAGAAGAGGAGGAGGAGGATGATGATGGGGATGATTACTTAGGGGAGGAGGATGCATCTCTTGGGGCAAGTGAAAATGTTGGCGTGGCAAGGTCTGGTACAGGGTTTGTGCGTGACTGGAGGGATGTGGATTTGCCAGAAAGTGCTCCTCCACCCAGCACTCGCAGTGCATCATTGACACCGGGAACATTGGCCCACATGTCAGATTATGCCTTGCAGATCCTAAAAAGGGACCCCCGCATTGCCAAAATGATGAACGATGACGACTACTGGTTGGCCAGCATCCTGGATCCACGCTATAAAGGCAAATTACAAAACATCATGCCACAGGAGAACCTTGACCTAATATTGGCTAATAAACAAGCAACTCTGGTAAATCGGTTGCTTGAGGCATTCCCAGCACACAGCAGCGGTGATGGTTCTCACACGAGCCGTACGGGCCGGGGGCAGCTTGGCAGAGGTGTTCGTGGTGCACACAGCAGAAGTGGAGTTGGAGACAGGGGTTTCATGACAATGTTGTGGACTGATTTTTCAAATACCGCTCACACAACTGGTAATACTGCATCGATGGAAAGTGACAGGAGACAGCAGTTGTCAACTATGGTTACAAACTACTTTTCCTCCCATATCGATGTTCTCCCACACAGGTCATTCCCCTTTGACTATTGGGCCGCTAAACTGGACACCTGGCCTGAATTGGCCCAATATGCCTTACAGGAGCTCGCTTGCCCAGCTGCAAGTGTGCTATCGGAAAGAGTCTTCAGTGCAGCTGGATCAATCCTGACAGAAAAAAGGACCCGTCTGTCAACCCAAAATGTGGATGATCTAACCTTCATTAAAATGAACCACGCATGGGTTTCCAAGGATTTTGTCCCACCTTCCCCTGATGACACATAGGGTGACAGAAAAATGGCTTGCTTTGGTCCACCTCTTCCTGGTACTTCACCTATTTCGCCTTTTGCATCAGCTGAATGTCCAACATCAACATATGCCACTTTCTAAAACTCCCTAACTGTGCTGCCTCCCCCCCATGGCCGGGGTCACCACCTAGCGCACAACACCGTGCGAGTGCCGTTGCCCTGGACAGGTGGGTAGGCCGACTCTTGGGCGCGGGCACTGGCACAGGGTCCCTCATAGTGCAATCAAGTGTCTCTGACGGTGGTGGTGCACACCCGCCGTCAGACACACCGCTGTACTATGAGGGGCCCAGTGCCAGTACCGACGCCCACGAGTGGGCCCCCCTTGCTTGGGCAGGGCCCCAGCATTTGCAATCTTTACCTCTCCCTGCTCCTCCGCTGTGTAATCTGGGCCGTCAAATCCATACTGTGCCTGACACCGTCTGAGCCTGCCTCCTGAGACATATATTTTGAATGTGTACGCTATCCATACATGTTATCCGGGGAAACGGTACCCTTTCTAACCTTTGTGCAATCACGTGCAATCCATACTGGACCTAACACCGTCTGAGCCTGCCTCCTGATGTATAGACATATATTTTGAATGTGTACGCTATCCATACATGTTATCTGGGGATACGGTACCCTTTCTAACCTTTGTGCAATCACGTGCAATCCATACTGGGCCTAACAACGTCTGAGCCTGCCTCCTGAGACATATATTTTGAATGTGTACGCTATCCATACATGTTATCCGGGGATACGGTACCCTTTCTAACCTTTGTGCAATCACGTGCAATCCATACTGGGCCTAACACCGTCTGAGCCTGCCTCCTGAGACATATATTTTGAATGTGTACGCTATCCATACATGTTATCCGGGGAAACGGTACCCTTTCTAACCTTTGTGCAATCACGTGCAATCCATACTGGGCCTAACACCGTCTGAGCCTGCCTCCTGAGACATATATTTTGAATGTGTACGCTATCCATACATGTTATCCGGGGATACGGTACCCTTTCTAACCTTTGTGAAATCACGTGCAATCCATACTGGGCCTAACACCGTCTGAGCCTGCCTCCTGATGTATAGACATATATTTTGAATGTGTACGCTATCCATACATGTTATCTGGGGATACGGTACCCTTTCTAACCTTTGTGCAATCACGTGCAATCCATACTGGGCCTAACACCGTCTGAGCCTGCCTCCTGAGACATATATTTTGAATGTGTACGCTATCCATAGATGTTATCCGGGGATACGGTACCCTTTCTAACCTTTGTGCAATCACGTGCAATCCATACTGGGCCTAACACCGTCTGAGCCTGCCTCCTGAGACATATATTTTGAATGTGTACGCTATCCATACATGTTATGTGGGGATACGGTACCCTTTCTAACCTTTGTGCAATCACGTGCAATCCATACTGGGCCTAACACCGTCTGAGCCTGCCTCCTGAGACATATATTTTGAATGTGTACGCTATCCATACATGTTATCCGGGGATACGGTACCCTTTCTAACCTTTGTGCAATCACGTGCAATCCATACTGGGCCTAACACCGTCTGAGCCTGCCTCCTGAGACATATATTTTGAATGTGTACGCTATCCATACATGTTATCTGGGGATACGGTACCCTTTCTAACCTTTGTGCAATCACGTGCAATCCATACTGGGCCTAACACCGTCTGAGCCTGCCTCCTGAGACATATATTTTGAATGTGTACGCTATCCATACATGTTATCTGGGGATACGGTACCCTTTCTAACCTTTGTGCAATCACGTGCAATCCATACTGGGCCTAACACTGTCTGAGAATGATAGATGGTGCCCACCATACACTGGAACATTCCAAAGGTGGACATCAGACACTGGAGCAGCATTTACAGGGCCCATTATACACTAGAGCATTAGAAATGGGGCCCATTATGTTTGGAGCATTATTTGGGCCCATAAGACAGTAGATCTTCATCCATGGGGACCAACATATACTGTAGCATTATGTGGAGCTCATCATATACTGTTTCAAACATTATATGGGACCAATGATTCTGTATGGAGAAATAGATGGGCCTCGTCATGAGATGTAAAAAGTGAGGTATTTTTCATCGTACTATACCGCTATTTCTCTGCCGTATCGGAGCATGATGAGTTGTGGTATGTGTTAAAGGGGCGCTCTTTCGCCCAGGGCACATGAAAACCTGGAGCCAGCCCTCCCCCCCCACAGTCTGTAGCCAAATAACCCCCATTTTTCAGTGCGTAACTTGTATTATGAAGTTAATTAAGGTTGACAAGCTTAAGTAAGAAGAATTGATGCTTTTGGCATTCAAATGGGCACTGTAGGTGTGTTTCCTGTCCTCCTCTCACTGCCGACTTTTATTCCCCATTGACTTACATTGGGTTTCGTGTTTCGGGACGACCCCGACTTTTCCCTATAATCGGACGATCTTGCTCGACCCGACTTTTGGAAAAGTCGGGTTTCACGAAACGAAACACGACCCTAAAAAACCAAAAGTCGCTCAACTCTATTAATGGTACATCGACTGGATGCGATCTTCCATTAGGACTTTCATCCACGCTTGGGACCTTTATCTATGATGAAAACAGGGTCTTGGTATGAGCGTCCAAAATGGAAAATTGTGCGCGCATGCTCTGCTCTCTCTATTAATTTCTATGTGTGATCTGATAATTGCCAAATGATGAGAAATGCATCTTTAGGATATTTATAGCACAAATAGGATTGAATCCAACCATGGGACCTTTATCTATGTTGACAACAGGGTCTCAATGTACGAGGCAGAATTGGAAACATGGCAGCGCAGCGCATGTGCTGCTCTCTCAAATAATTTTTATTGTAGATCTGATAATTCCCAAGTGACAGGACCCGCATCTATCAGATATTTATGGAACATTGATAGCACAAGATATATCCTTTGGACTTTTATACACTCTCGGGACCTTTATCTAAGATGAAAACAGGGTCTCGGTGTGCGCATAAGAAATGGCAAAGTGGCCGGGCATGCTCTCTGCATTAATTTCCATGAGAGAGCTAATAATTGCCAAGCTAAGGGACTGACATTGATCAGACATTTATGGCAAATCTATAGGATAAGATCTACCCTTAGGACTTTCATCTGTGTTTGGGACCTTTATCTATGATGAAAACGGGATCTCAGTGTGTGTGGTAGTAATGGAGAACTGTGCGCGCATGCTCTGCTCTCTCCATTAATTTCCATGAGAGAGTTGATAATTGCCAAGTTATGGGTATGACATCGATCAGACATTTATGGAAAATCTAAAGTATAGGATCTACCCCTAGGACTTTCATCTGTGCTTGGGACCTTTATCTATGATGAAAACGGGTTCTAAGTGTGCGCGGTAGAAATGGAATAGTGTGCACGCATGCTCTGCTCTCTACATTAATTTCCATGAGGGATCTGATAATTGCCAAATTATGGAGCATACATCGATCAGACATCTATGGCACTTGACAGAATGGAATCCACACTTGGGACCTTCATCTATGTTGAACACAGCGAGGCAGAATTGGAAAAATGGCGGCGCTGCTCTCTACATTATTTTTTATGGGAGATCTGATAATTTCCATGTTTAGGGACCTACATCTATCAGATTTTCATGGCACACCAATAGCATGGGATTTAACCTTTGGACTTTCATCTTCGCTTGGGACCTTTATCTATGATGAAAATGGGGTCTAGGTGCACTCGGAAGAAATGGAAAAAGCGGCTTGGCATGTGCTACTCTCTCCATTAATTTCCATGAGAGATCTGATAGTTGCCAAATGATGGGTCTGACATCGATCAGAAATTTATGGCACATTGATAGGATGGGCTCTACTCTTGGGACCTTCATCTATGTTGAAAATGGGCCTTGGTGTGAGTGGCAGAATTGGAAAAATGGCCGCACATGCTTTTATCTATTAATTTTTACAGGAGATCTGATATATCCCAAGTGACAGGACCCACATCTATAAGATATTTATGGCACTTTGATAGGATGGGATCCTCCCTTAGGGCTTTCATCCACACTTGGGACCTTTATCTATGATGAAAACGGGGGCATCGGTGTGCGGAATAAATGTAAAAGTGGCCGGACATGCACTATTCTCTCCTTTAATTACTATGATCTGATAATTGCCAGGTGATGGGACCCACATCTATCAGTCACATTGATAGGACGGGATCCACCCTTGGTACTATAATCTATCTTCAAAGCAGGTCCTCAGTGTCCATGGTAGAAATGGAAAAATGGTCGCGGATGCTCTACTTTTTCCATTAATTTCTATGAGAGATCTGATATTTGCCATGTGATGGGACTTCGATAGAATTGGATCCACCCTTGGGACCTTCATCTATCACTTACATACGCCCATATACAGTGTTGGACACCTTCCCCATATATACAGTGTCAATCACAAACATAGTCTACTTCTTCCATGCATATCAACAAATCATACTCCAAAATGGACCTAAGAGGAGGCGTTACATGGAGATTTTCTCACGTTGGGGGAAATATCAGAACTTTCCTTTATCAATCTGTGGACCCGGGGGTGAGTGGGGAAATAAAAATGATTGTGCCACTGAAAAAACAAAAAAATACAGCCGAATTACAATATATGATTTCTTAATATTCACGTCACAGGCGTAAAATAAATTACAATGCTAAATTATGGAGCATATACAATAAAAGTGTTTTACCTCCATAGATATGGGATACAGAGCTCCGAATCAATGACATAGGCATAAAGATAAATGATGAAATTCTGGCTAACTGCGGACACCACTAGGGGGAGCTTGAGAGCTTTCTACATACAGTAAACTCTGAGGCTCCCCCTAGAGGTGGCACATGTTTGACCTTGGCTTCATGTTAAAAGATTTTATGGTTTGCACTCGAGGCAACAAGAAAAGACGATAAATTCTTAATTTTGCTAATATGAAAAAAATACGAAAAAAACATGTTTGTAATGACGTTTATTTCTGAAATGCATTTTTTTTCCTCTCCACTTAAAACTACATTGATGTCTCATGCGGCAGTAACAGTACAATTCACATGTGGAAAATGGCTAGAAAATGACTTTTTGTTACACTCCGGAGGAACATTTAGCACAGCGGTGGATCTGAATTCTTCTGCGACCTCATAACATGTTTCTATATAGTTCCACCGCAATTATGACTGAATTCTCTTTCTGCTCACTCTCTCTGAAATGTCCTTCTCCTCTCTTCTTCTTCTTTTTTTATTTTGTGAAAAAAAAGTATTCTGCAATTTTCTAGATGTTTATAAGCCAATAAAAAAGAAATGGCAACCAAATATTGCATTAAAATTAGCCTCAGATAGTAATCATAATGGATATAGATATACCTTCTAGAATACTGCCCCCTATGTACAAGAATATAACTACTATAATACTGCTCCTATGTACAAGAATATAACTACTATAATACTGCCCCTATGTACAAGAATATAACTACTATAATACTGTCACTATGTACAAGATTATAACTACTATAATACTGCCCCCTATGTACAAGAATATAACTACTATAATACTGCTCCTATGTACAAGAATATAACTACTATAATGCTGCCCCTATGTACAAGAATATAACTACTATAATACTGTCACTATGTACAAGATTATAACTACTATAATACTGCCCCCTATGTACAAGAATATAACTACTATAATGCTGCCCCTATGTACAAGAATATAACTACTATAATACTGCCCCCTATGTACAAGAATATAACTACTATAATACTGCTCCTATGTACAAGAATATACAGTGGGGCAAAAAAGTATTTAGTCAGTCAGCAATAGTGCAAGTTCCACCACTTAAAAAGATGAGAGACGTCTGTAATTTACATCATAGGTAGACCTCAACTATGGGAGACAAACTGAGAAAAAAAAATCCAGAAAATCACATTGTCTGTTTTTTTTTCATTTTATTTGCATATTATGGTGGAAAATAAGTATTTGGTCAGAAACAAGCAATCAAGATTTCTGGCTCTCACAGACCTGTAACTTCTTCTTTAAGAGTCTCCTCTTTCCTCCACTCATTACCTGTAGTAATGGCACCTGTTTAAACTTGTTATCAGTATAAAAAGACACCTGTGCACACCCTCAAAAAGTCTGACTCCAAACTCCACTATGGTGAAGACCAAAGAGCTGTCAAAGGACACCAGAAACAAAATTGTAGCCCTGCACCAGGCTGGGAAGACTGAATCTGCAATAGCCAACCAGCTTGGAGTGAAGAAATCAACTGTGGGAGCAATAATTAGAAAATGGAAGACATACAAGACCACTGATAATCTCCCTCGATCTGGTGCTCCACGCAAAATCCCACCCCGTGGGGTCAGAATGATCACAAGAACGGTGAGCAAAAATCCCAGAACCACGTGGGGGGACCTAGTGAATGAACTGCAGAGAGCTGGGACCAATGTAACAAGGCCTACCATAAGTAACACACTACGCCACCATGGACTCAGATCCTGCAGTGCCAGACGTGTCCCACTGCTTAAGCCTGTACAAGTCCGGGCCCGTCTGAAGTTTGCTAGAGAGCATTTGGATGATCCAGAGGAGTTTTGGGAGAATGTCCTATGGTCTGATGAAACCAAATTGGAACTGTTTGGTAGAAACACAACTCGTCGTGTTTGGAGGAAAAAGAATACTGAGTTGCATCCATCAAACACCATACCTACTGTAAAGCATGGTGGTGGAAACATCATGCTTTGGGGATGTTTCTCTGCAAAGGGGCCAGGACAACTGATCCGGGTACATGAAAGAATGAATGGGGCCATGTATCGTGAGATTTTGAGTGCAAACCTCCTTCCATCAGCAAGGGCATTGAAGATGAAACGTGGCTGGGTCTTTCAACATGACAATGATCCAAAGCACACCGCCAGGGCAACGAAGGAGTGGCTTCGTAAGAAGCATTTCAAGGTCCTAGAGTGGCCTAGCCAGTCTCCAGATCTCAACCCTATAGAAAACCTTTGGAGGGAGTTGAAAGTCCGTGTTGCCAAGCGAAAAGCCAAAAACATCACTGCTCTAGAGGAGATCTGCATGGAGGAATGGGCCAACATACCAACAACAGTGTGTGGCAACCTTGTGAAGACTTACAGAAAACGTTTGACCTCTGTCATTGCCAACAAAGGATATATCACAAAGTATTGAGAAGAAATTTTGTTTCTGACCAAATACTTATTTTCCACCATAATATGCAAATAAAATGAAAAAAAAAACAGACAATGTGATTTTCTGGATTTTTTTTTCTCAGTTTGTCTCCCATAGTTGAGGTCTACCTATGATGTAAATTACAGACGCCTCTCATCTTTTTAAGTGGTGGAACTTGCACTATTTCTGACTGACTAAATACTTTTTTCCCCACTGTAACTACTGTAATACTGCTCCCTATATACAAGTATATAACTACTATAATACTGCCCTCTATGTACAAGAATATAACTACTATAATACTGCTCCTATGTACAAGAATATAACTATTATAATACTGCCCCCTATGTACAAGAATATAACTACTATAATACTGCCCCCTATGTACAAGAATATAACTACTATAATACTGCCTCCTATGTACAAGAATATAACTACTATAATACTGCTGCTATGTACAAGAATATAACTACTATAATACTGCCCCTATGTACAAGAATATAACTACTATAATACTGCCCCTATGTACAAGAATATAACTACTATAATACTGCCCCTATGTACAAGAATATAACTACTATAATGCTGCCCCTATGTATAAGAATATAACTACTATAATACTGCCCCCTATGTACAAGAATATAACTACTATAATACTGCTCCTATGTACAAGAATATAACTACTATAATACTGCCCCTATGTACAAGAATATAACTACTATAATGCTGCCCCTATGTATAAGAATATAACTACTATAATACTGCTCCTATGTACAAGAATATAACTACTATAATACTGCTCCTATGTACAAGAATATAACTACTATAATACTGCTCCTATGTACAAGAATATAACTACTATAATACTGCCCCTATTTACAAGAATATAACTACTATAATACTGCCCCTATGTATAAGAATATAACTACTATAATGCTGCCCCTATGTATAAGAATATAACTACTATAATACTGCCCCCTATGTACAAGAATATAACTACTATAATACTGCTGCTATGTACAATAATATAACTACTATAATACTGCCCCCTATGTATAAGAATATAACTACTATAATACTGCCCCCTATGTACAAGAATATAACTACTATAATACTGCCGCTATGTACAAGAATATAACTACTATAATACTGCCCCCTATGTACAAGAATATAACTACTATAATACTGCCCCCTATGTACAAGAATATGACTACTATAATACTGCCCCTATGTACAAAAATATAACTACTATAATACTGCCCCCTATGTACAAGAATATAACTACTATAATACTGCCGCCTATGTACAAGAATATAACTACTATAATACTCCCCCTATGTACAAGAATATAACTACTATAATACTGCCCCCTATGTACAAGAATATAACTACTATAATACTACCCCCTATGTACAAGAATATAACTACTATAATACTACCCCCTATGTACAAGAATATAACTACTATAATACTGCCACTGTGTACAAGAATATAACTACTATAATACTGCCTCCTATGTACAAGAATATAACTACTATAATACTGCCCCCTATGTATAAGAATATAACTACTATAATACTGCCCCTATGTACAAGAATATAACTACTATAATACTGCCGCTATGTACAAGAATATAACTACTATAATACTGCCCCCTATGTACAAGAATATAACTACTATAATACTGTCCCCTATGTACAAGAATATAACTACTATAATACTGCCCCTATGTACAAGAATATAACTACTATAATACTGCCCCCTATGTACAAGAATATAACTACTATAATACTGCCCCCTATGTACAAGAATATAACTACTATAAT
The DNA here is from genome assembly GCF_039654945.1 of Dendrobates tinctorius. Taxonomy (NCBI): domain Eukaryota; kingdom Metazoa; phylum Chordata; class Amphibia; order Anura; family Dendrobatidae; genus Dendrobates; species Dendrobates tinctorius. The sequence continues at coordinate 7,919,078 of NW_027361688.1, forward strand.
ACTCCCCCTATGTACAAGAATATAACTACTATAATACTGCCCCCTATGTACAAGAATATAACTACTATAATACTACCCCCTATGTACAAGAATATAACTACTATAATACTGCCACTGTGTACAAGAATATAACTACTATAATACTGCCTCCTATGTACAAGAATATAACTACTATAATACTGCCCCTATGTACAAGAATATAACTACTATAATACTGCCCCTATGTACAAGAATATAACTACTATAATACTGTTCCCTATGTACAAGAATATAACTACTATAATACTGCCTCTATGTACAAGAATATAACTACTATAATACTGCTCCTATGTACAAGAATATAACTACTATAATACTGCTCCTATGTACAAGAATATAACTACTATAATACTGCTCCCTATGTACAAGAATATAACTACTATAATACTGCCTCTATGTACAAGAATATAACTACTATAATACTGCCCCTATGTACAAGAATATAACTACTATAATACTGCCTCTATGTACAAGAATATAACTACTATAATACTGCTCCCTATGTACAAGAATATAACTACTATAATACTGCCTCTATGAACAAGAATATAACTTGGAGTCACTGTGTACATACATTACTGATCCTGAGTTACCTCCTGTATTATACCCCAGAGCTGCACTCACTATTCTGCTGGTGCAGTCACTGTGTACATACATTACATTACTGATCCTGAGTTACCTCCTGTATTATACCCCAGAGCTGCACTCACTATTCTGCTGGTGCAGTCACTGTGTACATACATTACATTACTTATCCCGAGTCACATCCTGTATTATACCCCAGAGCTGCACTCACTATTCTGCTGGTGCAGTCACTGTGTACATACATTACATTACTTATCCCGAGTCACATCCTGTATTATACCCCAGAGCTGCACTCACTATTCTGCTGGTGCAGTCACTGTGTACATACATTACATTACTGATCCTGAGTTACATCCTGTATTATACCCCAGAGCTGCACTCACTATTCTGCTGGTGCAGTCACTGTGTACATACATTACATTACTGATCCTGAGTTATATCCTGTATTATACCCCAGAGCTGCACTCACTATTCTGCTGGTGCAGTCACTGTGTACATACATTACATTACTGATCCTGAGTTACATCCTGTATTATACTCCAGAGCTGCACTCACTATTCTGCTGGTGCAGTCACTGTGTACATACATTACTGATCCTGAGTTACATCCTGTATTATACTCCAGAGCTGCACTCACTATTCTGCTGGTTTTGGTTTTCTCTGTACCCCGTGTAAGTGTGTAAATTGCCCTGTGGTGCATTGATGCCAGTAAGCTGCGGCACACTGTGGCCATTTACCAGCTTTTCTGACACTTTCCCCTTCCCTTGACTCTCCGATCTGTTGTCAGTGGAACCAGAACAAGAATAAATGTTCCAATTTGCGGCGTAAACCTCTGTTCTCGCCCGGTGGCCGGGGTTCTCCGGTGTTTCTTCAAATCTGCCAGAAGGATAATTTCAATGAGATCCGGGTGTGCGTTAGTTTTGTTTTTTCACTGTCACCTGATTCTACAGTTACTAAGACAGTTTGATCGCACTATACCGTAAATGAATGTGGTCCCGTTCCAACCTACAATTTCCTGCTACTGCAACACCAGATTCATGATGTACAGTGCCTTGCGAAAGTATTCGGCCCCTTGAACTTTTCAACCTTTTCCCACATATCATGCTTTGAAGATACCAAATGTAAATTTGTGGTGAAGAATCAACAACAAGTGGGACACAATTGTGAAGTTGATCGAAATTTATTGGTTATTTTAAATTTCTATGGAAATTCAAAAACTGAACAGTGGGGCGTACAATATTATTCTGCCCCTGTAACTTAATATTTTGTTGCGCCACCTTTTGCTGCGATTTCAGCTGCAGGTTGCTTGGGGTACGTCTCTATCAGTTTTGTACAGCGAGAGACTGGAATTCTTGCCCATTCTTCCTTGGCAAACAGCTCGAGCTCAGTGAGGTTGGATGGAGATCGTTTGTGAACATTTTCAGCTCTTTCCACAGATTCTCGATTGGATTCAGGTCTGGACTGTGACTTGGCCATTCTAACACCTGGATACGTTTATTTGTGAACCATTCCATTGTAGATTTTGCTTTATGTTTGGGATCATTGTCTTGTTGGAAGACAAATCTCCGTCCCAGTCTCAAGTCTTTTGCAGACTCCAACAGGTTTTCTTCAGGAATGGTCCTGTATTTGGCTCCATCCATCTTCCCATCAATTTTAAACATCTTCCCTGTCTCCGCTGAAGAAAAACAGGCCCAAACCATGATGCTGCCACCACCATGTTTGACAGTGGGGATGGTGTGTTCAGGGTGATGAGCTGTGTTGCCTTTACGCCGAACATATCATTTGGCATTGTTGCCAAAAAGTTCGATTTTGGTTTCTTTCATCTGACCAGAGCACCTTCTTCCACATGTTTGGTATGTCTCCCAGGTGGCTTGTTGCAAACTTTAAATGACACTTTTTATGGATATCTTTGAGAAATGGCTTTCTTCTTGCCACTCTTCCATAAGGCTAAGTGCACACGTTGCAGAAAATTTCTGCACAAAAATCTGAATCCCTTCCCAGAAACCGCACCTATTTTTCCGCGGCGGTTTTTGTGCATTTTTTGCGCGGTTTTGATGCGTTTTTGATGCGTTTTTTACCGCAGCGGTTTCTAAAAGCATAGGAGAAGCCTAAACCGCGGAAAAAACCGCAAAATTAATGTGCATGCTGCGGTTTTTACCGCGATGCGGTTTTTTCGCGGTAAAAAACGCATCAATGTGCACAAAAAGTGCAAAATGCATAGAAATGACTGTGCAGCTTATTTTTAGCGGTTTTATAGCGGTTTTATAGTGAAAACCGCGGTAAAAACCGCTAAAAAAATGCTGTGTGTGAACACAGCCTAAAAGCCAGATTTGTGCAGTGTACAATTGATTGTTGTCCTGTGGACAGACTGTCCCACCTCAGCTGTAGATCTCTGCAGTTCATCCAGAGTGATCATGGGCCTCTTGGCTGCATCTCTGATCAGTCTTCTCCTTGTTTGAGATGAAAGTTTAGAGGGACGGCCGGGTCTTGGTAGATTTGCAGTGGTATGATACTCCTTCCATTTCAATATGATCGCTTTCACAGTGCTCCTTGGGATGTTTAAAGTTTTGGAAATCATTTTGTATCCAAATCCAGCTTTAAACTTCTCCACAACAGTATCACGGACCTGCCTGTTGTGTTCCTTGGTCTTCATGATGCTCTCTGTGCTTCAGACAGAACCCTGAGACTATCACAGAGCAGGTGCATTTATACGGAGACTGGATTACACACAGGTGGAATATATTTATCATCATTAGTCATTTAGGACTACATTGGATCATTCAGAGATCCACAATGAACTTCTGGAGTGAGTTTGCTGCACTGAAAGTAAAGGGGCCGAATAATATTGCACGCCCCACTTTTCAGTGTTTGAATTTCCACAAAAATTTAAAATAACCAATACATTTCGATCAACTTCACAATTGTGTCCCACTTGTTGATGATTCTTCACCAAAAATTTACATTTGGTATCAATAATAATAATCTTTATTTTTATATAGCGCTAACATATTCCGCAGTGCTTTACAGTTTGCACACATTTCATCACTGTCCCCGATGGGGCGCACAATCTGAATTCCCTATCAGTATGTCTTTGGAATGTGGGAGGAAACCGGAGTGCCCGGAGGAAACCCACGCAAACACGGGGAGAACATACAAACTCCTTGCAGATGTTGCCCTTGGTGGACAGGGCTGCAGCGCTAACCACTGAGCTACCGTGCTGCCCCATATCTTTATGTTTGAAGCATGATATGTGGGAAAAGGTTGAAAAGTTCCAGGGGGCTGAATACTTTTGAAAGGCATTGTAGTTGCAGCTGTAAACAGGCATAGGCTGCTGCAGAACCTCTTTTTTAAAAGGTAAAGTTTTCAATCAATATCTGACGGGTTGTATGAAAGTCCCCCGTTGAGCTTTACAAGTGATTCACTATATTCTGACTCATGAGGACATTCTTTATACAACTATAAGGGAGAACACCTACAAACAGTACAAATGTACCCGCTACTCTTACTTACGGGATTTCAGCAGTATTTATTCTCTCAAAATAAGCAGAAATCAGATGATTTATTGGTAGTAAAGTTAAGGAAGGTCACGTACCAGTATGACAAGTCTGAAGATGTCAGCAATAGGGCCCAAGAGCCAGAACCCATTGTGTGTCAGAGTGAAGGGACTTGGGGAAATCTTCTGAAAGTTATTCACTTTTGTTTTCAAGCTAAAGGAACTAATACTGCCCCTACATACAAGAATAAAACTACTATAATACATCCCCGTGTAAAGAATATAACTATTATGATAATACCTACTACGTACACGACTGTAACTACTATAATACTGCTCCTATGTACAAGAATATAACTACTATAATACTGCCCCCTATGTACAAGAATATAATTACTATAATACTACCCCCTATGTACAAGAATATAACTACTATAATACTGCCCCTATGTACAAGAATATAACTACTATAATACTGCCCCCTATGTGCAAGAATATAACTACTATAATACTGCCCCCTATGTACAAGAATATAACTACTATAATACTGCTCCTATGTACAAGATTAGAACTACTATAATACTGCTCACTATGTACAAGAATATAACTACTATAATACTGCCCCCTATGTACAAGAATATAACTACTATAATACTGCTCCTATGTACAAGATTAGAACTACTATAATACTGCTCACTATGTACAAGAATATAACTACTATAATACTGTTCCTATGTACAGGAATATAACTAATATAATACATCCCCCTATGTACAAGAATATAACTACTATAATACTGCCCCCTATGTACAAGAATATAACTACTATAATACTGCTCCTATGTACAAGAATATAACTACTATAATAATGCCCCTATGTACAACATTATAACTACTATAATACTGCCCCTACATACAAGAATAAAACTACTATAATACTGCTCCTATGTACAAGAATATAACTACTATAATTCTGCCCTCTATGTACAAGAATATAACTACTATAATACTGCTCCTATGTACAAGAATATAACTACTATAATGCTGCTCCTATGTACAAGAATATAACTACTATAATACTGCCCCCTATGTACAATAATATAACTACTATAATACTGCCCCTATGTACAATAATATAACTACTATAATACTGCTCCTATGTACAAGAATATAACTACTATAATACTGCTCCTATGTACAAGATTATAACTACTATAATACTGCCCCCTATGTACAAGAATATAACTACTATAATACTCCCCCTATGTACAAGAATATAACTACTATAATACTGCTCCTATGTACAAGAATATAACTACTATAATAATGCCCCTATGTACAACATTATAACTACTATAATACTGCCCCTACATACAAGAATAAAACTACTATAATACTGCTCCTATGTACAAGAATATAACTACTATAATTCTGCCCTCTATGTACAAGAATATAACTACTATAATACTGCTCCTATGTACAAGAATATAACTACTATAATGCTGCTCCTATGTACAAGAATATAACTACTATAATACTGCCCCCTATGTACAATAATATAACTACTATAATACTGCCCCTATGTACAATAATATAACTACTATAATACTGCCCCTATGTACAATAATATAACTACTATAATACTGCTCCTATGTACAAGAATATAACTACTATAATACTGCTCCTATGTACAAGATTATAACTACTATAATACTGCCCCCTATGTACAAGAATATAACTACTATAATACTGCTCCTATGTACAAAATTATAACTACTATAATACTGCCCCTATTTACAAGATTATAATTACTATAATACTGCTCCTATGTACAAGAATATAACTACTATAATACTGCCCCCTATGTACAAGAATATAAATACTATAATACTGCCCCTTATGTACAAGAATATAACTACTATAATACTGCTCCTATGTACAAGAATATAACTACTATAATACTGCTCCTATGTACAAGAATATAACTACTATAATACTGCCCCCTATGTACAAGAATATAAATACTATAATACTGTTCCTATGTACAAAATTATAACTACTATAATACTGCCCCCATTTACAAGATTATAATTACTATAATACTGCTCCTATGTACAAGAATATAACTACTATAATACTGCCCCCTATGTACAAGAATATAAATACTATAATACTGCCCCTTATGTACAAGAATATAACTACTATAATACTGCCCCCTATGTACAAGAATATAAATACTATAATACTGCCCCTATGTACAAGAATATAACTACTATAATACTGCTCCTATGTACAACATTATAACTACTATAATACTGCTCCTATGTACAAGAATATAACAACTATAATACTGCCCCCTATGTACAAGAATATAACTACTATAATACTGCCCCCTATGTACAAGAATATAACTACTATAATACTGCCCCTATGTACAAGACTATAACTACTATAATACTGCCTCCTAGCTGTGAGGTTGTGTGTTTGTAGCTCTCCTGATGTCTGGAGCAAGCCCAGGGGGAGGCCACCCTGGGCGGGGTAACTCCCCAAGCAAGGCCCAGGCTTCCAGGCCTACACTTGGAAGTAACACCCAAGTTGTGTCTAAGGCGGATGCAAGTCCCAAAGTTGTTTCTGAGGGAAAGAAAGCTCAGAATGGAAGTAGCAGCAGCAGCAAGAAAGATGAAGCTGTGAAAGTACGTAAAGTAACGGAACAAGGAAAAGCCATGGCTGTGGGTAAGAAAGTTCCAGTTAAGCAGTCGGCCAGCCAAGGCAAGCAGAGTGAAGGACAACTAGGAGAAATCCAAAAGAAATCTACTGGTGAGAAGCTGAATGGAGGAAAGCAGCCTCTAGCTCAGGAGGTGCCATCACCATCTTCAGGTGTGCAGCTGACTCCCAGCAGACAGAGGAGAACCTCACTGGAGAGACAGACGCTCCAGGAGAACCTGCAGCAGCAGCATGTGGTGGCCAGCATGGCGAGCTCTGGGCGCACAAGGTCGCAGTCAGGTGGCAGCAGTAAAAGTGCTGTGGAGCCTGGAGCCACGAAACCAGCGGTGGTGAAAGTTAAGGAGACGTCTGGTTTCAAGCATCCAGGGACATTGCTGAAAGCAGGATCCCAGGAGGAGACGCCATGTGCACCTGAGCTTCAGGTCGCAGAGGAGATCCCAGGACTGGTCAAGAGGCTCGGTGAGTTACAGCAGCACAAAGACTTGCTTCAGAAACAGATAGACATGGGCTATAATGTAAAGGCTGCTAATCCTGGTGGGGATCACACCTTTTGTGATCAGACTCTGAATATGCTTGGCATACAGCTGGCAAAAGTGGTGACGGACATGGACTGTATCCTGGAGAAGATGGGGCCCCTGGCAGAGACTTATAGGAACCAGGAACTGTTTATGGCACACAAGCAGGACTCTGCAGGTTCCAGCTCAGACATTTTCCCAGGTGAGCCCCAGAAGCCGGTGCGGCCAGTGCTGCAGCCTGCAAGTTTTTGCTTCCAAAAGGGTCAGATACTGCAGCCGCAGCAGCCTGCGGCAGATCCCAAGCAGCAGCATGTTATGCAGATTCCAGCAGGTGTACCACAAGTCTCAGAATGCCCAGCACAGCAGCCTGCAGCAGATTCCAAGCAGCAGCATGGACTGCACTTTCCAGCAGAGGGACTACAAGTCTCAGAATGCCAAGCACAACAGTTGGGCGGTGGACATGTGCCGGTCATTACTGATGGTGCCCAGCAGGGCTCTGATGCTGGGGATAACCGCACTGTATCTGGGGGGTCGGGGGCTTGGGGGAGCACAGTATCTTTGGTGGACGCCGCACAGTCTGATAATGAAATTGATGCTGATGATAACAATGTGCATGATAATGTCTGTGATTTTCCCCCTTTAATTTCGAGCACACAAGGTGTGGCTGCCCCTCCTGCTGCAGACCTTCACCCCGTCAGTCAACCCAATGTGACCCCGCACGGTCCCCCCAGTAATGCCTGGAGTCGTGGTGCTCCGTCTTTTACCTCTGGTACCAATTATACAGGCCAGGCGTTTAAACGGAGAAACGTCATGCGTTTCCGGCACAGAGGTGCCAAGGAGGACCTGCCAGACAGGAGGTTTGTCATCAGGGAGCTCTTGTGCCACCAGATGGGGTTTGTGCCAGTCAGCATCCTGGCAGTGATTAATCTTCCAGACAGGCAGGGCTATGATGTCAGCTTTAAGCTCATGTCTGACCTGGACAGATTCTGGTCTAGTTTCCCCAAGTTTAGAGACACGGAGGGCTGGAGTAAGTTCAGCTTTATTCCTATCTCTAAGCCAGATACCGTTACTGTTAGTGTCATCTTCTGGAATGAGTCTGTTCCCCCGCAGGACATTGTGGTGTGGCTCCGGAGGCATTGTGACCTGGTCTCTGACCTCACCAAAAGCAGAGACAGTGATGGGATCTGGACGGGAGGGTGGCGGGTTTTGGTGAAACTGCGCCAATGCAATAACATCACTGCCCATTTACCCAACTCCTTCTTTATTGGGAGGGAGAGGGGTGTGTGTTTCTATCCTGGGCAGCCTCGTAAGTGCTTTAAATGTGGCAAGGCAGGTCACCTGGCAAATACCTGTACTGTGGTGAAGTGCAGCCTGTGTGGGGAGGTCGGCCATCTAGCTGCAGACTGCCAGAACATCAGGTGCAACCTCTGTGGGAAGATCGGTCACCCTCACAGGGACTGTCCAGACGCCTGGCACAATATCTGTAAGGACTTTCCTGACGAGGACTTGGTGGCAGGGGCAGAGATTCTGGAGGAGGCAGCTTTACTGTCAGGGGAAATACTGACCAGACCAGAGGTCCACCAGAGGTCTACTCAGCTAACACCAGAGCAGCAGGGTTCAGAGAGAGAACAGGGGAGTATGGAGGTTGTACCTCAGGGACAGCGGTCACAGGAAGGCATTACTTCAGTGCTACCATCCGTGTCTGAAGAGTATAGCAATAATCAGAAAAGGAAGAAAAAGGACAAGGCCTCCCGTAAACCTGAGGGATACGACACTGGCCAAGGAGCCGGGAAGAAATTCCAGAGTTCTGCAGGTGTAATGGTCGTATCTAACAGGTTTGATGTTCTGTCTGAGTCTAACGGCGATTATGAAGATGACCTTAAAAGAATTGACGCAGAGTGTGATAGGGACGTAGAGGACTGTCCTCCGCCAAAGCGGAAGCCCTTACCTGAGGGCACTCGGGTAGAGTCTGAGATGGAGACCGGTGGTGAACAGAATAACTCCGACTCAGATCTGTGACGCTGTCAACCAGATAATGTCTGAACTCAGGGAAAATCATTAGGAGAAATTAGGAAATGTTAAGATATGGAAGGATGAGTCACTGGGTAGGAACATGATGAGCTCTGTTTGCAAAGTGTGTTTTTTTTTTTTTTTTTTCCCTTCTCAAACTAGGAGTATGGACTCTAAGTTAATTTGATATGTATAAACTGGATATGTAATGAATGTATGTACAATCCTAGTGAATTCAGTTTTGCATTATTGGAGGAATGTTATTTGTATTTGTTTGGTTTTTACAATAAAAATTGCCCCCTATTTACAAGATTATAATTACTATAATACTGCTCCTATGTACAAGAATATAACTACTATAATACTGCCCCCTATGTACAAGAATATAACTACTATAATACTGCCCCCTATGTACAAGAATATAAATACTATAATACTGCCCCTATGTACAAGAATATAACTACTATAATACTGCTCCTATGTACAACATTATAACTACTATAATACTGCTCCTATGTACAAGAATATAACTACTATAATACTGCTCCTATGTACAACATTATAACTACTATAATACTGCCCCCTATGTACAAGAATATAACTACTATAATACTGCCCCTTATGTACAAGAATATAACTACTATAATACTGCCCCCTATGTACAAGAATATAAATACTATAATACTGCCCCTATGTACAAGAATATAACTACTATAATACTGCTCCTATGTACAACATTATAACTACTATAATACTGCTCCTATGTACAAGAATATAACAACTATAATACTGCCCCCTATGTACAAGAATATAACTACTATAATACTGCCCCCTATGTACAAGAATATAACTACTATAATACTGCCCCTATGTACAAGACTATAACTACTATAATACTGCCCATATGTATAAGAATATAACTACTATAATACTGCCTCCTAGCTGTGAGGTTGTGTGTCAGTGGTTCTCCTGATGTCTGGAGCAAGCCCAGGGAGGGGCCACCCTGGGCGGGGAAGCTCCCCTGGCAAGGCCCAGGCTTCCCGGCCTACACTGGGACAAGCCTCCCAGGCTTCTAATGGGAATGTTAATCCCAAAGCCACTGTGAGTCCAGTGAATGCAGCGAGTCAAAGCTGCAGCAGTTCTATGAAGAAGGAAACAGTTGTGAGTAAAGTTTTGGGAGGAAAACCTTCTCCAGTTCCAGCAAAGAAGCAAGAAGGCAATGTGTCAGTGAGTGATGGAATCCAGCAGAATGTGAAGTCTTGTAGCTCCCCAGTCAGTAAGCAGCTCCTGCCAGGTGCACAGGTGAGATCGGCCCCAGCTGTGCAGATCACCTCTCCTGCTTCCAGGCAGAGACGGACGTCTTTGGAAAGGCAGACAATGCAGGAGAACCTACAGCAGCATGGCAGTATGGCACGGTCAGGACGCACACTGTCACAGTCAGGTGGCAGCGATAAACCTGCTGCGGAGCCTGCATCCAGCCAAGGGGCCACAAAACCATCCGTGGTGGACCCGCACAAGACTGTCTTCAAAACCCCTGTACCCGTGGTCAAGACTAAGCCTGTGGAGCCGGCGCGTGCACCCAAGCTGCAGCTAGCGGATGAGATACCGGGACTTGTCCGAAAACTGGGTGAGTTACAGCAGCAAAAAAAAAAGCGCTGCAAATGGAGGTAGACTTCATCTACAGCCTAAAGATCACTAATCCTGCCAGTAATGAGGCCTATGACCTGTGACTGAACACACTGGGTGTGCAGCTGGCGAGTGTTGTGCAGGACACTGAATCTGTGCTGGAGAGCATGGGGCCCTGGCAGAGACCTACAGGAACCGGGAGCGGTTCACCTCCTATAAGCAGGACTGTGCTGTAGAGGCCAGGACCCCTGATGTTCAGGACGGGACCCCCCAGCAGCAGACACGGCCAGTGTTACAGGCTGCCCGCTTCTGCTTCCAGGAGGGGAAACAAATGCAGCAGCAGGCAGCTCAGTGTGAACAGGAGCATACACTTCAGACTGCAGCAGAGGCACCACAGGTCCCAGAATGCCCCACACAGGAGCAGGACAGTGTATGTGAGACTGTTTGTGCTGATGAGACAGCCGAGTGTGAACAGGAACACACACTGCAGACTCCAGCAGAGGCACCACAGGTCCCAGAATGCCCCACACAGGAGCAGGACAGTATTTGTGAGACAGTTTGTGCTGATGAGACTGAGGCACAGACTGTGGCTGGTGATGCTGTGCCCATGGGGTCGGGGGGTTGGAGGGGTTTCACATTCTGTAATGGACGTCGCACTGTCTGATAATGATGCTGCTCATGATAATGTGCATGATATGTGTGACTATCCCCCTTTGCCATCTAGTCCACAAGGTGTGACAGCCCCCCTGCTGCAGGCCCTCTCCCTGTCAGTCAGCCCAGTGTGACCCGGCAGGTGCCCCCCAGGAATGCCTGTAGCCGCGGCGCCCCATCCTTCACTTCCAGCGCCAGGTATACCGGCCAGACATTCAAGCGCATTAATGTGGTGCGGTTTAAATACATAGGTGCCAAGGAGGATCTGCCACAACGCAGGTATGTGGTGAGAGAGCTGCTCTGCGGCCAGATGGGGTTTGTGGCAAATGAGATACTGGCAGTGTCTAATCTTCAGGACAGGCAGGGCTACGAGGTCAGCTTCAAGCTCATGTCTGACCTGGATAGATTCTGGGCTAATTACCCCAAGTTCAGAGATGCTGAGGGCTGGAATAAGTTTGTGTTGGTTCCTATCTCCAGGCCGGACACTGTCACAGTGAATATCACCTTCTGGAATGAGGCCGTTCCTCCACAGGACATCGAGGTGTGGCTCCGGAGACACTGTGACCTCGTCTCTGGACTCACCAAGGTCAGAGATGAGGATGGTATCTGGACAATGGGGTGGCGGGTCTTGGTAAAATTGCGGCAATGTGATAACATCACTGACCACTTACCCAACTCCTTCTTCATGGGGAGGGAGAAGGGAAGGTGTTATTATCCAGGGCAACCCAGAAAGTGCTTCAAATGTGGTGGGAAAGGTCATCTGGCTAACGCCTGTACTGTGGTGAAGTGCAGTCTGTGTGGGGCAATCGGCCATGTCGCTGCAGACTGCCGGGACGTCAGGTGCAACCTCTGTGGTAGGATGGGCCACCCTCACAGGAACTGTCCAGACGCCTGGCACAACATCTGCAGAGTCTTCCCTGATGAGTTAGTGATGGCAGGGGCAGAGGCTCAGGAGGATGAGGATGTGGTGGCAGGGACACATGAGGAGGAGTATTTAATGTCAGGAGAGATGTTGACCAGCTCAAATGTCCACCAGGAGTCCACTCAGGCAGCACCAGAGAAGCAGGGTGCAGAGGGGAACATGGATGTCGTCCATCAGGTCCAGCAGCCTCAGATAGCCCCCCCTTCAGCATCGCCGTCTGTATCTGATGACTGGAGCATTAATAATAATAAAAGGAAGAAAAAGAACACATCCTCCCGTAAACCTGAGGCAGAATATGACACTGGTCAGAGTGCTAGTAAGAAGGTTCAGAATTCTGCATGAGTGATGGTCGTGTCCAACAAGTATGGAGTTTTATCTGAGTCCAATGGTGACGATTATGAGGAAGAGTTGAGGAAAGTTGATGCTGAGTGTGACAGGGACATAGAGGACCATCCCCCGCCAAAGAGGAAGCCCTTATCTGTGGACCCTCAGGTAGAGTCTGACATGGACACCAGTGGTGGACAGAACATCTCTGACTCATGATGATGGCTGTTACTCTGCTCCTTCTATATTGTGTTGTGATGGCGGGGTTCTCATTGACAGTGACCTCGAGCAATGTGAATAGCATTAAGCTGAGGAGGACTAGACACGCGGTGTATGAACATCTCAAATATCTGGACACAGATGTCATCTTCCTGCAGGAGACACAACTGACATCTCTGGGGCTTATGAGAGAGGCTGAGAGGGAATGGCGGTCTGGTCCTTCTTTCTGGTCACTGGCTGTGGAGCCTTACGCCGGGGTCGCTGTCCTGTTTAACACCAATGATGTGACTGTGCATAGGATGACGGAGGTGGTCATGGGAAGATGTCTGGTCCTAGAAGTCACTATCCATGGGAGGCGACTCCGGCTTATTAACATCTATGGGCCACAGACAGTGACTGACAGGATCCAGCTGTTTAATGACATCAAGCCTTACCTCTTCACTTCTCTTCCAGTGGTGATGGCGGGGGACTTTAATGCCATAATGACATCAGGTGACAGCTCCTCAGGCAGGGCAGTGACCAGGGACGGTAAGGTTCTACATAACGTCATAATGCAGGCAGGTCTGACTGACGTTTTCACACAGGGTGGGCGACAGCCAAAATTCACATATTCATGTTCCAACAGGAGCAGTAGAATAGATTTTGCTTTTGTCAGTCCTACTGAGGCTGTCGGCGCCCTGAGTGAGAAGGTCGTCCCTTACTCTGATCACCTTGCCTTGTGCTTCTCTTTGGGTTCCTCTAACCGTCCGGACATTGGTAGAGGGTTGTGGAAGCTCAATTCCAGTCTCCTGGATGATGCCTATGTTCAGAGCCGTGTTCACTCCCTTATCCAGCTTCATCTAGACAGGGTTGACTTCTATGACAACATGACCGACTGGTGGGAGGACGTCAAGGAGGATATCAGATCCCTCTTAAAGAGACTGCCAGCTAATAAAGGGAGGAATAAGTACAGCCAGTACCTAAAGCTGCGCAAAGAATTGGAGTCACTGTATTCGGCGGGCGGGGATGACAAAGTGAAGATTAACCGGCTGAAATCTGAGATAAAGCAGTATCAGTATAGCAGGTATACCTCCCTGGTTCTTGAACGGGATTATGGGTCCTTAGGGGCCCCTGATCCCTTTGAGAATTGCAGGGAGAGGGTGGCCAAAAAAATGGTCACGGGTCTCACCGACTCCCAGGTTGTATTGCAGGATTCACGGGAGGGTATCCTGGAAGTGGTGAGATCTTACTATGCTGACTTGTTTCTGAGGAAAGTTTTGGATAAAGATAAGATGACTCAATTCTTGGAGGCAACTCCAGTGCCTGATACTTGTGATCTGGACTTTTCTCCTTTGACAGCAGAATTAACGGTGGAGGAAGTTAAGGAGGCTATTGATAAGTTATATCTGAAGAAGGTACCAGGTCCAGATGGTATAACGGCAGAATTTTATAAGAAATTCAGAGACCTCCTGGCTCCAATTCTCGTGGATGTGTATAGAAATTGTCTAGAAAATCACCTGATGCCTCCATCCATGAGGGTGTCCTCGTTAATTCTGCTGTCTAAAGGTAAAGAGCAGAGCGACATCAAGAACTGGAGGCCGATGTTGACAGGAAGATTCTAGCAAAGATCCTATTTTCTAGATTAGTCTGTTTGTCCCCGGCACTGTTGGCAGGCTCTCAGTTTGGCACAGTAAAAGAGCGGAACATCTCTGGAGCAGTCATCTCGATACGAGAGATGTTTGAGAGATGTAAAGCTCTGCGTTGTGGGAGATATGTTGTTAGTCTGGACCAGGCTAAAGCCTTTGACAGGGTTGATCATGACTATCTGTGGGCCACTTTGTCAAAGTACGGTATTCCGGGACAATTTGTGGATTGACTGAAGACGTTGTACAGAGAGGCGGTGAGCTTTCCTCTGATTAATGGTTGGCAGGGTGACACTTTTGGAGTTGGTGCGGGGGTGAGACAGGGCTGCCCAATGAGTCCGCTCCTGTATGTTTTTGCCCTAGACCCGTTTCTGAGGTCACTGCTGGAGTGCGATTTTCAGGGGTTGCCGGTCCCCCACTGCCCGCCTCTGAATGTTGTTGCCTATGCGGACGATGTGACGCTGGTGATCTCCAATCCTCGTGAGGTGCAGATGTTATCTGCATCCATCAGAAGCTACTCAGAGGCCTCCGGGTCTCTTGTCAACCTTGAAAAGAGTCAAGCTCTGTGGACATTAGATACTGAGCCCAGCTTTGATCTGCCGCAGTTTTCCAAAGCCTCCACCCATATTAAGATCCTAGGGGTTAAATTTGGGAGGGATGATAATGCCACGCTAAATTGGGAGAAATTGGAAACCGGAAATGCAAAGGTTCAGCGATGGAAGAACTGGAGGCTGACCTACAGAGAAAGGGTCACAATGTTGAAGACTTACCTGGTCCCCGTTTTCTTGTATGTCTCTGTTGCTTTCCCTTTGCCAGAATCCTTCTCGGCGAGGCTCTTCAGCCTGTTCTTCCAGCTCTTGTGGGGGAATAGGTTGAACCTAATAAAGAGGGGAATAACGTACCTACGGCGGAGAGAGGGTGGGCTGGATATGTTGAATCCAAGGGTTTTCTTTGACTCCTTGTTTCTAAAGGTGAATTTTGGGAACATGGACTCAAACAGTAGCTCCCTGTGGGTAAATAGTATCAGGTACTGGATATTGCCTTTTGCAGAATCTTGGGTGCGAGGCGGCAGTCTCAAGAGGAGGAGATGGGCAGGTGACCACCTCCCCCAGTATCTGGACTATGGTCTGAAGTGTGTTAGGAGGTGGGGACTGGAGAAGTCTTACATTGAGAGCAATACCAGAAGAGACCTGTATTCTCGTGTATGTAGGACTTTCTTCTATTCTCCACTGGCCCTGAGAGATTGTGTCACCACCACCCTGCAGGAAAGCCTTAGGTTCCTAAACGGGAAACGGCTACCTCCTAAACTGTTTGATGTCACTTGGCTTTCACTGCATAGTCGGCTCTTTGTGTCTCTGATCGGAATTGTCCCCTTGGTTGTCAGCAGGAGGAGATTATGGAGCACTTTATATGTGATTTCTGGGGAGGGAGGAAGATCTGGGAGGAAATGTCAGCTAATCTAAAAATCCCCAGACTGCGGACCCTAAAGTACCCTGACATAATCTATGGTGTCCCCTCCACTGCTAGTAACATCAACAGAGAGACGATGTACATTATAATCAGTGTCATCAAATAGTATCACTGGCACATGAGAACCCGGGTGTCACTGCACAATGAGCTGTTCGATCACACCGCTGCCGCCAATCAGGTTATGTCAGAACTCCGGTGGATAAAATCACTGGAAGTTGGAAGGAGTCCAGGAAAGATAACGTTATGGAGAAATGTAAAATTCACTTAGAAAATATGATTATTTTTTTTTCTAACTTTCTCTTTCCATCCCCAGGTGTGGACACTTTAATTTATTTATGAATATGATCTGATTATGTAGTGCTGTGTATATATTACCTAAGTGGTTTGTGTTTTGTAATACTGGATGATTTTTGTTTTATTATAATTGTATTTATGTTTGGTTTATAATAAAAATTGCCCCTATGTACAAGAATATAACTACTATAATACTGCCCCCTATGTACAAGAATATAACTACTATAATACTGCCTCCTATGTACAAGAATATAACTACTATAATACTGCCCCATGTGCAAGAATATAACTACTATAATACTGCCCCCTATGTACAAGAATATAACTACTATAATACTGCCTCCTATGTACAAGAATATAACTACTATAATACTGCCCCATGTGCAAGAATATAACTACTATAATACTGCCCCCTATGTACAAGAATATAACTACTATAATACTGCCTCCTATGTACAAGAATATAACTACTATAATACTGCCCCATGTGCAAGAATATAACTACTATAATACTGCTCCTATGTACAAGAATATATCTACTATAATACTGCACCCTATGTACAAGAATTTAACTACTATAATACTGCACCCTAAGTACAAGAATATAACTATTATAATACTTCCCCTATGTACAAGAATATAATTACTATAATACTGCCCCTATGTACAAGAATATAACTATTATTATTATTATTTATTATTTATTGTTCTAGCGCCATTTATTCCATGGCGCTTTACATGTGAGGAGCGGTATAAATAAAAACAAGTACAATAATCTTAAACAATACAAGTCATAACTGGTACAGGAGGAGAGAGGACCCTGCCCGCGAGGGCTCACAATCTTCAAGGGATGGGTGATAATACAGTAGGCGAGGGTAGAGCTGGTCGTGCAGCGGTTTGGTGGATCGGTGGTTACTGCAGGTTGTAGGCTTGTCGGAAGAGGTGGGTCTTCAGGCTCTTTTTGAAGGTTTCGATGGTAGGTGAGAGTCTGATATGTTGTGGTAGAGAGTTCCAGAGTAGGGGTGATGCACGAGAGAAATCTTGTATGCGATTGTGGGAAGAGGAGATAAGACGGGAGTAGAGAAGGAGATCTTGTGAGGATCGGAGGTTGCGTGCAGGAAAGTGCAGGGAGACGAGGTCACAGATGTATGGAGGAGACAAATTGTGGATGGCTTTGTATGTCATGGTTAGGGTTTTGTAATGGAGTCTCTGGGCAATTGGGAGCCAGTGAAGGGATTGACAGAGGGGAGAAGCTGGGGAATAGCGGGGGGACAGGTGGATTAGTCGGGCAACAGAGTTTAGAATAGATTGGAGGGGTGCGAGAGTGTTTGAGGGGAGGCCACAGAGCATGAGGTTGCAGTAGTCAAGGCGAGAGATGTTGAGGGCATGGACTAGGGTTTTTGCAGATTCTTGGGTGAGGAATGAACGGATGCGTGAAATATTTTTGAGTTGAAGTCGGCAGGAAGTGGAAAGGGTTTGGATATGTGGTTTGAAGGAGAGATCAGCGTCAAGGATTACTCCGAGGCAGCGAGCTTGTGGGACAGGGGAGAGTGGGCAGTCATTTACTGTAATTGATAGGTTCGTAGGGGGGGTCACGTGAGATGGGGGAAAGATGATGAATTCTGTTTTGTCCATGTTGAGTTTCAGATATAACTACTATAATACTGCTCCTATGTACAAGAATATAACTACTAGAATACCGCTCCTATGAACAAGACTATAACTACTATAATACTGCTCCTATGTACAAGAATATAACTACTATAATACTGCCCCTATGTACAAGAATGTAACTATTAAAATACTGCCCCTATGTACAAGAATATAACTACTATATTACTGCCCCTATGTACAAGAATATAACTACTATAATACTGCTCCTATGTACAAGAATATAACTACTATAATACTGCCCCTATGTACAAGAATGTAACTATTAAAATACTGCCCCTATGTACAAGAATATAACTACTATAATACTGCCCCAATGTACAAGAATATAACTACTATAATACTGCTCCTATGTACAAGAATATAACTACTATAATACAAGAATGTAACTATTAAAATACTGCCCCTATGTACAAGAATATAACTACTATAATACTGCTCCTATGTACAAGAATATAACTACTATAATACTGCTCCTATGTACAAGAATATAACTACTATAATACTGCCCTCTATGTACAAGAATATAACTATTAAAATACTGCCCCTATGTACTAGAATATAACTAATACAATATTGCTCCTATGTACAAGGATATAACTACTATAATACTGCCCCTATGTACAAGAATATAACTACTATAATACTGCCTCCTATGTACAAGAATATTACCACTATAATACTGCCCTCTATGTACAAGAATATAACTACTATAATACTGCCCTCTATGTACAAGAATATAGCTACTATAATAATGCCCCTATGTACAAGAATATAACTACTAAAGTACTGTCCCCTATTTTCAAGAATATAACTACTATAATACTGCTCCTATGTAGAAGAATATAACTACTATAATACTGCTCCTATGTACAAGAATATAACTACTATAATACTGCCCCCTATGTACAAGAATACATCTACTATAATACTGCCCCCTATGTACAAGAATATAACTACTATAATACTGCCCCCTTTGTACAAGAATATAACTACTATAATACTGCACCCTATGTACAAGAATATAACTACTATAATACTGCCCCTTTGTACAAGAATATATCTACTATAATACTGCCCCTATGTACAGGAATATAACTACTATAATACTGCCCCCTATGTACAGGAATATAACTACTATAATACTGCTCCTATGCACAAGAATATAACTACTATAACACTGCCCCTATGTACAAGAATATATCTACTATAATACTGCTCCTATGTACAAGAATATAACTACTATAATACTGCCCCCTATGTACAAGAATATATCTACTATAATACTGCCCCCTATGTACAAGAATATAACTACTATAATACTGCCCCTATGTACAAGAATATAACTACTATAATACTGCCCCCTATGTACAAGAATATATCTACTATAATACTGCCCCCTATGTACAAGAATATAACAACTATAATACTGCCCCTATTTTCAAGAATATAACTACTACAATACTGCTCCTATGTACAAGAATATAACTACTATAATACCGCCCCTATGTACAAGAATATATCTACTATAATACTGCTCCTATGTACAAGAATATAACTACTACAATACTGCTCCTATGTACAAGAATATAACTACTATAATACTGCCCCCTATGTACAAGAATATAACTACTATAATACTGCTCCTATGTACAAGAATATAACTACTATAATACTGCCCCCTATGTACAAGAATATAACTACTATAATACTGCTCCTATGTACAAGAATATAACTACTATAATACTGCCCCCTATGTACAAGAATATATCTTCTATCATACTGCCCCCTATGTACAAGAATATAACTACTATAATACTGCCCCCTTTGTACAAGAATATAACTACTATAATACTGCACCCTATGTACAAGAATATAACTACTATAATACTGCCCCTTTGTACAAGAATATATCTACTATAATACTGCTCCTACGCACAAGAATATAACTACTATAACACTGCCCCTATGTACAAGAATATATCTACTATAATACTGCTCCTATGTACAAGAATATAACTACTATAATACTGCCCCCTATGTACAAGAATATATCTACTATAATACTGCCCCCTATGTACAAGAATATAACAACTATAATACTGCCCCTATTTTCAAGAATATAACTACTATAATACTGCCCCTTTGTACAAGAATATAACTACTATAATACTGCCCCCTACGTACAAGAATATAACTGCTATAATACTGCACCCTATGTACAAGAATATAAATACTATAATACTGCCCCCTATGTACATACAAGAATATAACTACTATAATCCTGCCCCTTTGTACAAGAATATATCTACTATAATACTGCTCCTATGTACAAGAATATAACTACTATAATACTGCACCCTATGTACAAGAATATAAATACTATAATACTGCCCCCTATGTATAAGAATATAACTGCTATAATACTGCCCCCTATGTACAAGAATATAACTACTATAATACTGCCCCTTTGTACAAGAATATATCTGCTATAATACTGCCCCCTATGTACAAGAATATAGCTACTATAATACTGCCCCCTATGTACAAGAATATAACTACTATAATACTGCCTCCTATGTACAAGAATATAACTACTATAATACTGCCCCCTATGTACAAGAATATAACTACTATAATACTGCCCGCTATGTACAAGAATATAACTACTATAATACTGCCCCCATGTACAAGAATATAACTACTATAATACTGCCCCTATGTACAAGAATATAAATACTATAATACTGCCCCCTATGTACAAGAATATAACTGCTATAATACTGCCCCCTATGTACAAGAATATAACTACTATAATACTGCCCCCTATGTACAAGAATATAACTGCTATAATACTGCCCCCTATGTACAAGAATATAACTGCTATAATACTGCGCCCTATGTACAAGAATATAACTACTATAATACTGCCCCTATGTACAAGAATATAACTACTATAATACTGCCCCCTATGTACAAGACTATAACTACTATAATACTGCCCCCTATGTACAAGAATATAACTACTATAATACTGCCCCCTATGTACAAGAATATAACTGCTATAATACTGCCCCCTATGTACAAGAATATAACTACTATAATACTGCCCCTTTGTACAAGAATATAACTACTATAATACTGCCCCTATGTACAAGAATATAAATACTATAATACTGCCCCTATGTACAGGGATATAACTATTTGCAACAGTTTTGCAAAGTTGCTCATTATTTTTGGTGTTATTGAAGTTGCCCTTGAGACACCATTTTGGTCTCGCCTAGTCTCTGGGGAGCGGTTTTATGCTATACCATGGATACAGGGTAGTTATTCTTCCATATGTGATGCAATCCTGGTGGACTAAAGCTATAATGCCATGTGCGATGGAATATTTATAAGGGCCTTGATGAAAAATGCATACGTGTGTTCTAAGAGAGAGCATATGTATATATCCAGAGACAGCACTCACGCACAGAGACGCACGCTGATCTCTGTAGGGAGGGCGAGACTGTGCTCACGTAGGCAATTACAGACAATTACCGACACCATTGCCGCCACTTAAGTGTTATATTCAGAACATGGCGGGGTTGGGAAACTGTGAGCAGAGAGGAACGCGTTCTTCTGCTCCTAACCCAAGCTCTGTCGATCTAACAGGCTGCTGTATGAGGCATCGCTTCTGTAAGATGTCGAATGTGGGTGTAGTGGCCCTTTAAGCAGGAAAATGATCTATTGCTCAAATCAGTGTTCTTTTGTGTTAAAGGTTCTTTTTATTTAATTTTTGAAATTTTTCTTTCCAAATCACAATATTTCTTAAAAATAAAACATAGAACTCTTGAAATTCTCATACTGGCCACTGGGGATTTTATAAATGCTAACATCCTGTTATTACAGGAAATAACACGCACATTAGCAGCAATGAACAGACTCCTCCCCTATCTGTTGTATCGTAGCATCTAATAAGCGTGTGAAAAGGTTATTGGGAAGGGAGGAGGAGGTGAGCTGTGATATCACTTATAGTGAATGGTGGATCCTGTGTTATCAATTGTGTATAGAGGCATTATCTTATCTGACATTGTAATCCTGCCTGTGATGATAAGGAAACTGCTGAAAACTCTTCCTAAAAGGACAAGAAGTATGAGTCTAAAAAATCCCCTGTGGGACGATTTGTGGCTTTAATTTTACAATGTAGAGAAAAAAAATCAGGTGAAATCATGAAAAAAGCCTCCCCCCACCTCCACCAAAAAAAACACACAATCAGCCAGATAGGAGGGGCCCCTAAACACATGCCCCCAACTGTAACACCTATATAGTAATTAGCCCCTGGACAGTAATATTGCCCCTTATGCTTCTTTGAAGGGAGGGGGACAATTGTTGTAAGAAGCATGGTAATTTTGCCCCTATTGAATCCCCTTAGTGATAGATAGATAGATAGATAATCAATATATAGATACATAGATAGATAAATAGATAGATGATAGATATATAGATAATACATAGATAGATAAATAGATAGATAATAGATAGATAATAGATAATTGATGTATAGATAATAGATAGATAATAGATAGATTGATAATAGATTGATAGATAATAGATGGTAGATAGATAATAGATAGATAATAGATATATAATATATATGTAATAGATAATAGATAGATTTTTCAGTTTTAACAATATTCTAGCGTTTATGGAAGGATATTTCTACAAATCTGACTTATTTCTCTGCATTCTTCCGTGTATCTTCCTTCATCTCTCAGCCATGCTGACAGTTTCCCCTGATGCAGTCATTTTGCTGCACTTCCCCGTCTGTTTCTCCTCCCGCAGTATATATATATATATATGTGTGTGTGTGTGACATATTCCTGTTCCTCTTCTTTCGGGAGGTGTCGTTCAGCTTTAAGGAGCAGTAGAAGACATGATCCTCACGTTGCGATGAGTGACGTCATCTGTTCTTGGCTGAAGCCTTTCTGTATTCTGTCTCTGGTCTCCGACCAAGGCTGCGGGCTGACTGGATGCACCAGGCACGGCAGATTCCCAGGTGATCCCTCCGACCAACTGTCTCCTTCTAGATCTTTTCTGCAGAATGCTAATTCCGCGTCGCTCGCTTCCATTGGGCTATTGAGGCTTAACCTTAATTTATTATTAAAATGAGCTGTAATTTTTTTTTATTTTTTTCTAGCAGGGAATATGTTACATGGGTGCCTGTGTTCCTTCCTCCTCTTCCCAGTCCTCTTTTTCTAATGCATGCATTTTTTGGGGGATTTTTTTTAATTATTTTTTTTCATACGATGCCTGTTGACGTTTAGCCTTCTTTTCCTTTTGGTGGATGACCATTTTGGTCGCGGAGGCTGTGAGCCCCATCTTCCTTTTCTGCCTGATCTGATCTTGGCTGTATTGTTTCTGAGACGAAGGGATAAGACTCAAAAATCTTGGATTATTTGGCGGCGTGAGATGGGCTGAGATCCTAAACCCCCTATTTAAATAAGGCTTGTGTAATGCGCCGCCACCCTTTACTGTCTGGCTGCATCTCTAGTGATACAGCTATTTCTTATTTCCAGAGACTGCTGCTGTCCATGGTGCTGAAATGTCTCCTTTGCTTTCCCTCTTCTCTCCTCCCCCTCTCACCTTCCATTTCAGAGGAGACCAAGAGAAGCGGATCAGAGGATGAGACGTTGGAAGACGAGCGATTGTCAAGCCCTGAGTGAAGACGAAATCTTTCAGCTGCTGATTACGGGCTGCTGACAGGCGAAACGGACCCGAAGCCGATGAATGGGGGGGAAAGAGGGGCATGGAGGCTGAAGGTACGACCATGATGATGATGTACGTGTTGTGAAACAAAGGATCCGTCTGCTTGCCCACAGGGATCTTGCTACCGGAGACACAACAGGGAGGCTTTGCATTTCTTCCCTTCGAGCTCTCGTAGGAAGAGGAACCCAAGAGCAACGTTGAGTTTGGACTCAATGAGTCTGTCGAAAGAGAGGATGCGTAGAACACAAAAGCTCTAAGGCTGTGGCTTTGCTCGGGCATGTTGCCCTGTTTTCCTCTACTTTCATCTCTTTGACTCTTTCCCGAGAGCCCGGTGGATAGGGCCAACCATGATCCATCACCCAACAACCCAACGACGGGCTACCTAAAAGAGACCTGTCCATCTACATTTTGCTTTTTTCAGGGGGAGGCGGATTGTCTGACGAGTTTGGTCCAAACTAATGACTAACCTACGTCAACGTCAAGGTCCGAGCATATTTTTCGGATTCGGATCGAGGTCTAAGGGGTAAGGTTTCTCCTTGTGGAGAGTGACATACCAGCTCTGGCTTGTCAAGGTAAGGAGGCTTATTCGGGATTCAGATCGAAAGCCTTTTTTTGGTTTTTTTTGCTGGGTGGTTACGGTTTTGGCCTAAGGTCCAAAAATTAAAACCAACTGAAAAACAACAACAACAAAAATGTTGATGGCTCTGTGAGATCGGAGGGATGGCTGCCGGAAGATTACTGCTCTACGCCGGACTGTCTTTAGCTTTGTGTGCCCTGGGCATGCTGGCTGTGGCTATCTGCTCCGACCACTGGTACGAAACGGATGCCAGGCGGCACCGGGAGAGATGCAAAAGTTTCACGAATAGAAGGATCGACCCCGGATTCATTTACAATTCCAACAACAACCTTCCGCTGAGGGCGAGCAGGTCGAAGCTGGACCGCTGGGAGGGCAAGTTACTTCTAACTAGGAACAGGAGGCAGCTTTTCGCCATGAGCGCTGCTGATGAGTGCAATAGACAATATAATTCTACCAACATGGGCCTGTGGAGGAAATGCCACCGGCTAGGGTTTGATCAAGACATAGAAGATATCGTTGCCAAAGGTATGTGCATGTTACATCATTGTGCTGAATGCTGTAATATCCTGTAACCGACTGCAAAATATTGGCCAATTTCTATTATTTTTTTTTTCCATTTTTTAATTTTAATTTTTTCCATTTTTTTATTTTTTAATATTTTTGCTTTTTTATTTTAGACATCTTTTACGCCTTTTTTCCAACCTTAAATCTCCATTGTCATGTTCGGAGATGGAGGAACACGACACGAGCTGCAGAAATCAGCAGCACATGGCCTTAGATGTATACAGATGGAGCTGACCTTTCCGTAGCCGTGTGCAGATGGAGCAGACCCTATTGTAACGCCTTCTTATGTTTCGCTGCCCCCCTCATCTTACGCCTTTTCACAGGGGCTACTCTCCATTCACCAAGTGGGGTGGGATTTCTACACTACAGTCCACTTCATCTGTACAGCAAAGCCCATGGTGCAATACTATCTTTTCTGGCCAGAAACAAAAGATTCGTACAGTAAATGTGATGCAGAAAAAAAAACACAGTCTGCTCCACCTGTATCCTGACTCTGAGGATACACTACAGTCCACGTCATCTCTATGCTATGGTGTTTCATCTCTGATGTTAAAAAAGAGTCTGCTTCATCTGTACCGGGAAACTGATGACACAATCCCAATGATTTTTTTTCGGTGATACACTAAAGTCTGCTTCATCTGCGTACCGAAAAAAATATGCTAAAATCCAGTCTGCTTCATCTTTATGTTAAAAAATAGTCTGCATCATCATTTTCAGGAAAGTGATGACACAATACACGGAGAGATTGCTCGCACATGAATTCTTGATGGTACACTAAAGTCTGCTTCATCTGTAGAATTGAGATATGTTGAAATACAGTCTGATGTTAAAATACAAGGAAACTGGTGATGAAACAATACTTGGAGCGATTGGTCCTACGTGATCATTTTTGATGTTACACTAAAGTCTGCATCATCTGCACAACCAAAAATATGTTAAAATACAGTATTTGCATGGTTAATAGAAGCTAAAATACAGATGATATCCCTTTAAGGGGATGTCACCAAGCTTTCCCTGACTCCTGATTGACACCTTTTCCTATTTATGATGTAATACATGCCACTCTTCTGCGTCACTACCACATTCCGTAGCCGGAAAAAGCAAACATATAGCCCTGTAACGGCGGCCATATTGGATGTCACCCTATTATTACAGAAGCAGGTAGAGAAATGTCTGAATTTTACTGCAAGACTTGAGCCGTCTCCGCCATTAGTCGCCATCCCCCGGCGTTTTACGACCTCCTGTGGGGCCTAAATGGTTTCGGTCTTCCAAGTACTTTCACAATCCCGGTAAAACTAAAAGGGTTTTGTGGTGTCTGTGCGACAGGGAATTTGTCTGCCCAGTCTCCACACTCTTCTGAACAATCGGCGCCCACCTCCTCCTCCTCCTCAAACCTAATTCCGAGAACAAAATGTTCTAGGCTCGCCGAAAGAAAGCTGCCCCTCTACATCACCTAATTGCCGGCTGAATCAATTTTCAGCCCTAATCCTACTATTAATACCTGATTTACTGACCCAATTATGAACAGCAGAAAGGCTTGTTTCTCCTTTATACACCAAACTGCGTTTCACTTTGTGCTTTCTCAGGGGGTGTTTAGATTATTGCCAGTTGAATCAACTTTGACCCTCAACCCTACTATTAACACCTGAAATGCTAACCCAGTTATGAACAACAACGAGGCATGTTTCCCCTTTACCGAGCTCCAACCTGCGTTTCGCTTTGTGCATCCTCAGGGGGGCATTAAGATAGTTGCCTGCTGAATCAACTTCGACCTTCAATACTACAATTAATACCAGAAATGCTGACAAAATTACAAATAGCAGACAGACCAGTTTCCCGTTTACTGGACTCCAATGCGCGTTTCGCTTTGGGCTTCTTCCAGGAGTGTTTAGATAATCCCTGCTGAATCAACTACGACCCTCAATACTACAATTGATACCGGAAATGCTGACCCAATTACGAACAGCAGACAGGCCAGTTTCGCCTTTACCGCACTCTGTTCTGCTTTTTCTTTGTGCTTCTTCAAGGGGTGTTTAGATACTTGCTGGTTGAATCAACTTTTAACCTCAATCCTACTATTAATACCTGGAATGCTGACACAATCATGAATAGTGTAGAGATTGTTTCCCCTTATCCCTCTCCAACATGCGTTTCGCTTGGAGCTTCCTCAGGAAGTGTTTAGATCATTTCCAAGTGAATTAACGTTCATTCTCAAGCCTACTACTAATGTGAGCTGCTGATGTACAATGAGAGGTGAGGTCATATTCTCTATATAATACCTGAAATACTGACCCAATTATGAACAGCAGAGAGGTCTGTTTTACCACCATTCCAATATATGTTTCACTTTGTGCTTCCTCAAGGAATGCTTAGATAATATCTTGCTGAATCAACTTTAACCCTCAAGCTTAGTATTAATGCCTGAAATACTGACCCAGTTATGAACAGCCGAGACACCTGTGTCTCCCTCCAACCCAACCCAACTCCAACCCACGTTTCGCTTTGTGCTTCCTGAGGGGGTGTTTAGATAATTGCCAGCTGAATCAACTTTCACCCCAAATCTTATTTTTAATACCTGAAATACGGACCCAATTATGAATAGCAGAGAGGCCTGTTTCACCCCCCCTCAGTCCAACGTGCGTTTCACATTGAGCTTCCTCAGGAAGTATTTAGATAATTGCCAACTTTCACCCCAAGTCTACTAGTAATGTGAGCCGCTACTCTACAGTGAGAGGGGGGAGAAGGCACTTCTGAAAATATAACACGGCCAACATTATTTTTTAAAAAGGTAGACATAAAATAGCAAGTGTTACGTAGAAACAAAAAATATACAATATGACTCCTTCAAAAAGTCATCTTTATAAGAAACAATTAGCTACACATATAAAACATACAACATGAAAAGTCAGATTCATATTCTCTATGTAATACCTGAAATACTGACCCAATTACAAACAGCAGAAAGGTCTGCTTCCCCCTCACCCTACTCCAACGCGAGTTTCACTTGGTGCTTCCTCAGGGGGTGTTTTAGATAACTGGCAGATAAATCAACTTTCACCCTCATTCCTACTATTAATATTTGAAATTCTGACCCAATTATAAACTGCAGAGAGGCTTGTTTCACACTTACCTTACTCAAACACACGTTTCGCTTTGGGCTTCCGCAAGGGATGCTTAGATAATTGCCAGCAGAATCAAATTTCACCCCAATCTTATTATTAATATGATCCACTGATCAATAGGAGGCGCTTCTGAAAAATGTAATAAAGCCAAGTTGTTGTTTTTTTTTGCAAAGGTAGAATCCCCTCCAGACACATTATGCTATGTGAGGATCTTACTGAAAGAGCGCCAGCTTGCATTCTCATATAAATGGATGACTTAAAGGGACTCTAATCTAAAGCAGCATAATGTAGAGACAGACCTGGATTCCAGAGCTGTGTCACTTATTAGGCTGCCTGCTGTACTTTTGATAAAATTACTATATGACTAGTAAACCTGTAGCCAAATAGTCCTCGATATTCATGAGCTCTGTATAATCACACCCCCACCACTGATTGACAGCTTTCTGCCTATGCACAGTATGCTCAGAAATATGTCAAGCAGTGTTGTCTCTGCCCCTACATCATGGTGCTCTCAGATGGGATAGCAAAAATCTGGTGACAAATTCCCTTAAAAGCATATTTAAAGGGAAGGTGTCATCAGAAAATGACCTGTTTAAATAAAGTTTTATGTTAAATGTATTTTTTTATATAAATATGTTGGCAGTGATTTTTTTCTATATTGTAATCTGAATTAAAAAAAAAAAAAGAACTTTTGCAATTCTCACTCTGGCCACTTGGGCTATTTTAAAGTCTAACTTCCTGTTGCTTCAGGAAATGCACACTTACATTAGCCACAATGGACAGACTTACATCCTATCTGTTGTCTTGTAGCAACTAATGAGCGTGTGCA
The DNA here is from genome assembly GCF_039654945.1 of Dendrobates tinctorius. Lineage (NCBI taxonomy): Eukaryota > Metazoa > Chordata > Amphibia > Anura > Dendrobatidae > Dendrobates > Dendrobates tinctorius. The sequence goes on from NW_027361688.1 coordinate 7,948,081, forward strand.
GAAGGTTTAGTGTGAAGGGAGGGGGAGGGGGTGAGCTGTGATGGAAGTGTTAACCCTGCCTCTGATGATAAGGAAAGTGCTGAACACTTTTCCTGAAATAACAGGAAGTATGAGCCTAAAAAAAACTCCAATGGCCAATGTGAAAATTGCATGATTACCAATTTTTTTTTTATAATAAAAAAAATTATTTTAAGCAATAGGATCATTTTCTGATGCCACGTTCCCATTAAGTTTATGTAATTCAATGATGAGTCTTCTGTAAGGAAGCAAACTCTAATTTTAGGCTTCGGAGAGGGTGACTGTAATGATCTTCAATGGATTGATTGACAGGAAGTCCAAGCAGACGCACTTAAAGGCCAATCGGTCCAAGGTGTCCGGCAAGATAACAAGGAGGATGCACGATAGAAAGTTCGACCAGCAGCTATCGCCATATATTAACCCCATAAAATGTGCATGCATGGATAAGGGAAGCATGCACGCTCTCAGGGAGCTGATTAATAAGCCAACACCCGATTCCTTGTTGTCAAGTGTGTTTTCAGCCACTGAAAGCTGTGTACACTGAGGGCAGAGTCAGCAGATGTTGCATTATCATCAGAGGACAGGGCTACAATGAGTGCAAATTTCCATTATTATAAAGGCAGCAAAACATGCTCACTGCAGTGGTAAAAGGTGTTGAGGACAGCGCAGCTTCCCCTCTCTCCTCGCTTTCCCAGCACAGCAACATCTGTGAATGCCACAGAGCATGCTCACTACCGCTGTAAATCAAAGAATCATATAGAGTTGGAAGGGAGCTCCTGGGCCATCTGGTCCAAGGTCAAAAGCAGAATTCACTAAATCATCCCTGTCAGATGTCTGTCCAGCCTCTGTTTGAAGACTTCTATTGAAGGGGAACTCACCACTTCTTGTGGCAGCCTGTTCCACTCATTGGTCACCCTCACTGTCAAAAAGTTTTTTCTAATATCTAATCTGTGTCTCCTCCCATTCAGTTTCATCGCATTGCTTCTAGTCTTTCCTTGTGCAAATGAGAATAAAGTTGATCCTTCTACAATGTGACAGCCCTTTAGATATTTGTAGACAGCTATTAAGTCTCCTCTCAGTCTTCTCTTTTGCAAACTAAACATTCCCAAATCCTGCAACCTTTCCTCATAAGACAGGGTTTGCAGACCGGTCACCATTCTGGTCGCTTCTCTGAACTTGCTCCACTTTGTTGATGTCTTTTTTAAAGTGTGGTGCCCAAAACTGGACAAGGTATTCTAGATGAGCTCTGAACAAAGAGGAGTAGAGGGAAATAATGACTTCACGTGATCTAGACTGTATGCTTCTGTTAATACATCCTAGAATTGCATTTGCCTTTTTTGCTGCTGCTGCATCACACTGTTGACTCATATTCAGTCTGTGATCTATTAGTATACCCAAGTCTTTTTCACATGTGCTGTTGCTTAGCCCTATTCCTCCCATTCTATATATGCTTTTTTCATTTTTATTGCCCAGATGTAGTACTTTGCATTTTTCCCTGTTAAAAACCATTCTGTTAGTTGCTGCCCACTGCTCCAGTTTATTTATATCTTTTTGAATCCTCTCTCTCTTCTCTAGTATTAGCTATCCTTCCTAGCTTTGTGTCATCAACAAATTTAAACAGTTTACCCTCAATTCCTTCATCTAAATCATTGATAAAGATGTTGAACAATACAGGGCCCAGGACAGAACCCTGTGGTACCCCACTTGAGACATTCTTCCAACTGGATGTGCAGCCATTTACCACCACTCTTTGGGTCTGATCACTAAGCCAGTTATGAATCCACCTAACAGATGCCTTGTCCATTCCATACTTAGTCATTTTTTCAGTAAGGATAATGTGAGATACTTTGTCAAATGCTTTGCTGAAGTCAAGATATACTATATCTACAGCATTTCCATGATCCACCCAGTCAGTGATTCTGTCATAGAAGGAAATTAAATTAGTCTGACATGACTTATTAGTTACAAACTGATGCTGACTCTGGTCAATCACTTCATTCTTATCCAGGTACTTACATACATTTTGTTTAATAATTTGTTCAAAGATCTTTCTTGGTATAGGATTCAGACTCACCGGCCTATAGTTGCCTGGGTCCACCTTCTTCCCCTTTTTGAAGATAGGAACAACATTTGCTCTTCTCCAGTCTTCTGGGACTTCTCCTGTTCTCCAAGAATTTTCAAAGATTAAGGAGAGGGGTTCAAAAATGTCTTCTGCTATCTCCTTCATTATTCTGGGGTGTAATTCATCTGGACCTGGAGACTTGAATTCATTTAGGTTAGCTAAGTGTTTCCTCACTATCTTTCTGTTTATAGATATCCTGGATTCTTCTATTCCTTTAATAGGACAGTGAAGTTCAGTTGATGTTACCTTTCCTTTCTGAGAGAAAACAGATGCAAAATAGGAACTTAAAAGTTCAGCCTTCTCAACATCCTGTCTTACCATTTCATCATTTTTATCCTGTAAAAATCCTATAGCATCTTTGACTTTTTTCTTTTACTTTTGACATATCCCCAAAATCCTTTTTTATTGCTTTTGACGTCTCTTGCAAGCCTTAATTCATTGTCAGCTTTAGGTAATCTGATTCGTGACCTGCAGGTTCTGCAGACAGCATTATATTCTTCTTTAGATATGCCTCCCTCTTTCTATTTGATAAGAGCAAGGCATATGTAAAGAAGAATATAATGCTGTCTGCAGAACCTGCAGAGCACAAATCAGATTATCTAAAGCCACAGAGCATGTCCCCTACCTCTGCAAAGTCACAGAGCATGCTCACTATCTCTGTAAATGCCACAGAGCATACTCAATACTTCTACTAGTTCCACAGAGCATGCTCACTGCTTCTACAAATTTCACAGAGCATGCTCACTACTTCTACTAATTTCACAGAGCATGCTCACTACTTCTAGAGATGCCACAGAGCATGCTCACTACTTCTACTAATTTCACAGAGCATGCTCACTACTTCTAGAGATGCCACAGAGCATGCTCACTACTTCTATAAATGCCACAGAGCAAGCTCACTACTACTACAAATTCTACAGAGCATGCTCACTACCTCTCTAAATGTCACAGAGCATACTCAATACTTCTACTAGTTCCACAGAGCATGCTCACTACTTCTACAAATGTCACAGAGCATGCTCACAACTTCTACAAATGCCACAGAGCATGCTCACTACTACTACAAATTCCACAGAGCATGCTCACTACTACTACAAATTCCATAGAGCATGCTCACTACCTCTGTAAATGCCACAGAGCATGCTCACTACCTCTGTAAATGCCACAGAGCATGCTCACTACCTCTGTAAATGCCACAGAGCATGCTCACTACCTCTGTAAATGCCACAGAGCATGCTCACTTCACTCACTAAAGCCAAGGGGTCATCAGGAAATAAAGCAGCAGAACTGACATGTCTCATTGAGGGCTTATAGAGAAGACTTTCATTGACACCAGGTAATAACACAAGTCTCCCTCCCAAGCCGCGGAGATATTTCACTCCTGGCGGTGCAGAGGACAGTACAATCCTGCAGGAATAGAAGTGGAAGCTTATTTTAGTATTGTCATACAGGAGATTGATCGCCCGGCCTGATACAGTAATTGGGAGGTTGGTGAGAGATTGCCGCATCCGTTATGCCGAATGCTGACAAGCGATACGTTACCCCGGCTTCCTCCATGCTGCATGTAATGCATTCATGGAAACGCCGGCCACTCCGGCAATGAGCCAAGTCATTTCTTGCGTAGGAGCCGAAGAATCGGGTGATTTGTTGTGTGACTCCTCACTGGGAGTGTAATGATTTAAAGGTAAGATGAAGAAAAAACGTGGCAGGTGCTAAACGGTAATGAATAAACACATTATGGTCCGGATGTCGCTGGTTCATAGATTGGGTTTATTTTCACAGCAAGTCATCGTTAGTAATTCTGCATAGAAGATGTCACCAGTCCGAGTACGAGGCGAAATGTACCCACTAGTGTAAAAAGGGAACAGAACAGTGCCCCTAGTGGAGAACAGGATCTGTACAGGCCTCTGCTCTGTACTAATTACATAATACCCCAGAGCTGCACTCACTATTCTGCTGGTGCAGTCACTGTGTACATACATTACATTACTAATCCTGAGTTACATCCTGTATTATACCCCAGAGCTGCGCTCACTATTCTGCTGGTGCAGTCACTGTGTACATATATTAGTTACTGATCCTGAGTTACATCCTGTATTATACCTCAGAGCTGCGCTCACTATTCTGCTGCTGCAGTCACTGTGTACATAAATTACATTACTGATCCTGAGTTACATCCTGTATTATACCCCAGAGCTGCACTCACAATTCTGCTGGTGCAGTCACTGTGTACATATATTACATTACTGATCCTGAGTTACATCCTGTATTATACCCCAGAGCTGCACTCACAATTCTGCTGGTGCAATCACTGTGTACATACATTACATTACTGATCCTGAGTTACATCCTGTATTATACCCCAGAGCTGCACTCACTATTCTGCTGGTGCAGTCACTGTGTACATACATTACATTACTGATCCTGCGTTACATCCTGTATTATACCCCAGAGCTGCACTCACTATTCTGCTGGTGCAGTCACTGTGTACATACATTACATTACTGATCCTGAGTTACATCCTGTATTATACTCCAGAGCTGCACTCACTATTCTGCTGGTGCAGTCACTGTGTACATACATTACATTACTGATCCTGAGTTACATCCTGTATTATACCCCAGAGCTGCGCTCACTATTCTGCTGGTGCAATCACTGTGCACATACATTACATTACTGATCCTGAGTTACATCCTGTATTATACCCCAGAGCTGCGCTCACTATTCTGCTGGTGCAGTCACTGTGTACATACATTACATTACTGATCCTGAGTTACATCCTGTATTATACCCCAGAGCTGCACTCACTATTCTGCTGGTGCAGTGACTGTGTACATACATTACATTACTGATCCTGAGTTACATCCTGTATTATACTCCAGAGCTGCACTCACTATTCTGCTGGTGCAGTCACTGTGTACATACATTACATTACTGATCCTGAGTTACATCCTGTATTATACTCCAGAGCTGCACTCACTATTCTGCTGGTGCAGTCACTGTGTACATACATTACATTACTGATCCTGAGTTACATCCTGTATTATACCCCAGAGCTGCGCTCACTATTCTGCTGGTGCAGTCACTGTGTACATACATTACATCACTGATCCTGAGTTACATCCTGTATTATACTCCAGAGCTGCACTCACTATTCTGCTGGTGCAGTCACTGTGTACACACATTACATTACTGATCCTGAGTTACATCCTGTATTATACCCCAGAGCTGCGCTCACTATTCTGCTGGTGCAGTCACTGTGTACATACATTACATCACTGATCCTGAGTTACATCCTGTATTATACCCCAGAGCTGCACTCACTATTCTGCTGGTGCAGTCACTGTGTACATACATTACATCACTGATCCTGAGTTACATCCTGTATTATACTCCAGAGCTGCACTCACTATTCTGCTGGTGCAGTCACTGTGTACATACATTACTGATCCTGAGTTACATCCTGTATTATACCCCAGAGCTGCACTCACTATTCTGCTGGTGCAGTCACTGTGTACATACATTACATTACTGATCCTGAGTTACCTCCTGTATTATACTCCAGAGCTGCACTCACTATTCTGCTGGTGCAGTCACTGTGTACATACATTACATTACTGATCCTGAGTTACCTCCTGTATTATACTCCAGAGCTGTACTCACTATTCTGCTGGTGCAGTCACTGTGTACACACATTACATTACTGATCCTGAGTTACATCCTGTATTATACCCCAGAGCTGCACTCACTATTCTGCTGGTGCAGTCACTGTGTACATACATTACATTACTGATCCTGAGTTACCTCCTGTATTATACTCCAGAGCTGCACTCACTATTCTGCTGGTGCAGTCACTGTGTACATACATTACATTACTGATCCTGAGTTACCTCCTGTATTATACTCCAGAGCTGTACTCACTATTCTGCTGGTGCAGTCACTGTGTACACACATTACATTACTGATCCTGAGTTACCTCCTGTATTATACCCCAGAGCTGCACTCACTATTCTGCTGGTGCAGTCACTGTGTACATACATTACATTACTGATCCTGAGTTACCTCCTGTATTATACTCCAGAGCTGTACTCACTATTCTGCTGGTGCAGTCACTGTGTACACACATTACATTACTGATCCTGAGTTACATCCTGTATTATACCCCAGAGCTGCACTCACTATTCTGCTGGTGCAGTCACTGTGTACATACATTACATTACTGATCCTGAGTTACATCCTGTATTATACCCCAGAGCTGCACTCACTATTCTGCTGGTGCAGTCACTGTGTACACACATTACATTACTGATCCTGAGTTACATCCTGTATTATACCCCAGAGCTGCACTCACTATTCTGCTGGTGCAGTCACTGTGTACATACATTACATTACTGATCCTGAGTTACCTCCTGTATTATACTCCAGAGCTGCACTCACTATTCTGCTGGTGCAGTCACTGTGTACATACATTACATTACTGATCCTGAGTTACCTCCTGTATTATACTCCAGAGCTGTACTCACTATTCTGCTGGTGCAGTCACTGTGTACACACATTACATTACTGATCCTGAGTTACATCCTGTATTATACCCCAGAGCTGCACTCACTATTCTGCTGGTGCAGTCACTGTGTACATACATTACATTACTGATCCTGAGTTACCTCCTGTATTATACTCCAGAGCTGCACTCACTATTCTGCTGGTGCAGTCACTGTGTACATACATTACATTACTGATCCTGAGTTACCTCCTGTATTATACTCCAGAGCTGTACTCACTATTCTGCTGGTGCAGTCACTGTGTACACACATTACATTACTGATCCTGAGTTACCTCCTGTATTATACCCCAGAGCTGCACTCACTATTCTGCTGGTGCAGTCACTGTGTACATACATTACATTACTGATCCTGAGTTACCTCCTGTATTATACTCCAGAGCTGTACTCACTATTCTGCTGGTGCAGTCACTGTGTACACACATTACATTACTGATCCTGAGTTACATCCTGTATTATACCCCAGAGCTGCACTCACTATTCTGCTGGTGCAGTCACTGTGTACATACATTACATTACTGATCCTGAGTTACATCCTGTATTATACCCCAGAGCTGCACTCACTATTCTGCTGGTGCAGTCACTGTGTACACACATTACATTACTGATCCTGAGTTACATCCTGTATTATACCCCAGAGCTGCGCTCACTATTCTGCTGGTGCAGTCACTGTGTACACACATTACATTACTGATCCTGAGTTACATCCTGTATTATACCCCAGAGCTGCGCTCACTATTCTGCTGGTGCAATCACTGTGCACATACATTACATTACTGATCCTGAGTTACATCCTGTATTATACCCCAGAGCTGCACTCACTATTCTGCTGGTGCAGTCACTGTGTACACACATTACATTACTGATCCTGAGTTACATCCTGTATTATACCCCAGAGCTGCGCTCACTATTCTGCTGGTGCAGTCACTGTGTTTTCACATTATTTGTCCTGTACTGATCTGGGCTGCAGACGTGCATACTGTATTGTATAGAGTTGAGCGACTTTGGTCGGATCAGGTTTCGTGAAACCCGAAATAAACAAAATTTGAGTCGGATGAAACTGGTCCGACTAGGGCAAAAAAAGTCGGAGTTTCGTCCGAAACCCGACCCCAATGCAATTCAATGGGAAATAAAAGTCGGCATTTCACGAAACCCGATCCGACCAAAGTCGCTCATCTCTAGAACTATCGTAGGACTGTGACTCCATTATGTCTTCAAAAATGGTGAAATAGGAAATAAGAAAGCAGTTGCCCCTAGGAACCAATCAGAGTCCAGCTCTCATTTCTCAGAAGCTCTTTGGAAGATGAAAGCAGCCTCCTGACTGGTTGCTATGGGTAACGGTTGCACTTTTCCCTTATCACTAGGCCCGGAGTCTGGAACAACAGATAAATGAGCAATTTTTGCCTTGAAACTGAAGCGGCGACACTCGCGGGGAGCAGGAAACGCCTGACATCGGCGTGGCGTGATAAATCGAGCCAACGATTAATGAAGTTTAACAGACCTACAAATTGTGCGCGCGCTTATTTATGGAGTGCGACGTGTGTCGCTGCGCAGCGCCGAAAAGACGGAATAATGAGAGACATAAAGTTCTGATTATCTGTTATCGGAGTCTTATGAATTTCCGCTCTCATTACAAAGAGATGTTTTGTTAATTAGAAAGTGGGAGGCCTGTAAATCACCGCGCTCCGCCGCCATGGCGCTCCGTTGTGGGATTTTAGCCTTTTTTGTACATATATAAGTCCGGGTTACACGACCGGATAGAGAAGGGAGGACATTCAGCCCCGATACAACATAATTTTATCATTATTTTATACTATTATTATTATTATTTTTTGCCTATTTTGTATGATTTTAATGTAATAATATCACTTTATTGACTTAAAGCATTATTATATCAGTTTATTATATATTATTTTAATAATAATAATTCTGATCATTATTAATAATTGTATTATTAATCATAAATAAGCAAAAATAAATTTAATATTATTAATAATTATTTTATTTAATTGCTTTTTATTCTATAATTACTCTTTTATTTTGTAGAATTTTAATGTAATAATAAAATTTTTTATATATATCTATATATAGATATATATAGACTTAAAGGGCCATTCCATCAGTTTCTTTTATGTTACATTTAAAATAATTCTTATCATTCTTAATATTTTTTCTTATTAATAATATAAAAAATATTTTAATATTATTAATAATTTTTCTTTTATACGGTATTATTACTATTTTATTTTGCAGAATTTTAATGTAATAATATAATTTTTTATATATATCTATATATAGATATATATAGACTTAAAGGGTTATTCCATCAGTTTCTTATATGTTACATTTAAAATAATAATTCTTATCATTATTAATATTTTTCTTATTAATAATATAAAAAATATTTTAATATTATTAATAATTTTTCTTTTATACGGTATTATTACTATTTTATTTTGTAGAATTTTAATGTAATAATATATTTTTTTAGATATATCTAAATATAGATATATATATAGACTTAAAGGGTTATTCCATCAGTTTCTTATATATTACATTTAAAATAATAATTCTGATCATGATTAATATTTTTCTTATTAATATAAAAAATATTTTAATATTATTAATAATTTTTCTTACTATTTTATTTTGTACAATTTTAATGTTATAATGTAACTTTTTTTTAATATAAATATATATATAAACTTAAAAGACCATCCAAGAAATGCACAGGAAACTTCCAAACGTAGCCCCTTTAGAGCAAGACTGGCCCCCAATTTTTTTTTGTAGATCAGACAAGTTAAATTGTCGGTCCTGTTTGCTGCTCTTTAACCCCTTAAACTTCACTGTTAATGGTTGGGGGACCCATAAAGGCGTCCATGATTTTTCTGGTACATAAAAATACTGACCGTTTTTCATCAGTGTTTTTGATCCGAGTCTCATCAGTGTTTGGTCAATATCAGTTTTTACCATCAGTGATTTTCATGATCGGCAGAACAAGGAATTTGTTTTTCCCTGACTGGGAATCTTTACCTCTATAAGGCCTCATTCACACATCAGTTTATTTCACGTATGGGGAAAAAAAAAACGGACCAAGTTTCATCAGTGATTTTCATCAGAATTTGGTCCGACTGTCATCACTTTTTCTCATACGGAAAAAAAGAAAAAAATGTTTATCCACCTTCTATCTAACAGTCCATGAAAATCAGACCACACTCACAAAACGTCCAAGTTCTGTCCGATTGTGTCACGGACCCCTAGACTTGCATTGCCGATTTTGAGCCCATAAAAATTGGAGAGATATCCGCAATTTTGAACAGACTACTAGGTCCTCAAAAAATCAATCACGGACATGTGAAAGACTCTGTTCACTGATTCTGATTGAGCCCTTAGAATGAAGCGACGGTACAAATACTCAACCGCCTCTCTTAGTCATTCTCTGTGGGGCTGCAGGAAAAGCAGAGCGGAGCGCTCAGTAACCCCACCGATCAGTAGTATCCTGTTAATTGGTAATCACTTGTTATCACGTGATTAACTCTTTAACCCCCTCACTCAAATGAACATAGCCCCCGCCACACGTGACTGATGCCAGCTATATTAAGTGTCCGGAGTCTGTGTATAACAGCCAAGCGTGGAGGCTGTTAATCATTTAGTTGCTGCTGTCAATCTCTGACAGCTGCATTCAAGAGACGTCACAGACGCCACTGACGAATTTGTGGCACGCCACTGGGGTACTGTGACAGCCTGGGGCCTAATTATGGATCCCAATGCTGCCATCTTGGTTCTCTTCTGATGCTTGGCTATACTAAACAATTGCAAGTTCAAGTCCCCTTTGGGGACTAAAAATAAAATAAATATAACAAAATTAAAAAAATATATAAAATTCTTTTTTCCACCACTAAAAATAAAGAAATTAAAAATAAACATTTGGTATCGTAAAAGTATATCAAAATATAAAATGAATTAACATGATCGGTAAACGGAGAATTAACAATCAAAAGGCCAGAACTGCAGTTTTTCGGTCACCACACCTCCCTAAAATAAATACAATAAAAATGATCAAAATATATTATGAACCCCAAAAAACAAGCCACCACACGCTACCATTAATGGAAAAGTAAAAATGTGTCTCGGAAAATGGCGATGCAGACCAATTTTTTCCTACATCATCACCCCAGCAGCCCATGGTGAGCACACTAGATATGTCATTGTGTGACGCTCACCTGTAGGACTGCTGGTCATGTTATATATATTGTAGGGATGTGACTCGCTCAGGTGCAGCGGGAGACAATCATGAGGCAGGTTCTTCCCAAAGTTCATGAGGTTTATTTGCTCCATAAACCATAGACAGCATAACACTGAAATGTAACCTTCACTTCAGGCAAAGGAACAGAAATGTCCGTGGCTTCAGACTCGGACTGAGAGTCTCAGCACATGCTGGGAGCTGTAGTCCTCCCCATATACACTCTCTGTAGTGTCCCACCTGGACACATGGAAGTCTGTCCACACTCTGACAGACTCTCTCCACACTCTCACATGTGCCAAACTCCTCAATTAAATAGCCCTGTAACCACACCCATAGGGGATCACATGGCTATGACATCACCTAAGGTTGTATAGACACACAGGCTTCCCTGACACAGTGTAACAGAAAGATCAGCAGTACCTCTGCTGATCAATACACCCTGGAGCCTGCATCCCAAGGCCACCCACCTTGAGACCCACAATGGTCATTTAGGACCCTGCTCCTGTTACCACACTGAATGTGCCTGTACACCCGTCCTGGGACACCCACACAGCGCCCCCTAGCCGACACAGTGGTAACTACACCACATACCTCCCCCCTCTGTTCAAACTTGTGGGGTTGAACACATGACATCACCCAGGTATCTTGAGACCTGGCACCCATGTCACCTTGCCCTACAAGTCGAGAGGACCATCTCCGTCTGTTTTGGTAGTCAAACTGCCTCATATTCACGTTAGGCCTCCCCCGCCCCCAGCGGTCAGTATCTCGGCCTTGGGCTTTGGCCTTCCCGTCAACGTCCGTCAGTGTGATCAGACACTCTTTAGTCTCCACCTGTTTGCAGTGCGCTCCGTCACCCGACCTTTCTCTCACCGGCCGGCTCTCCCAGTGCACACTGTCATGAGTCCCACGTCCAGCTGGGCCAACTGGCTGGTCTGAGTCTGACCCTCTGTCACTATGTCCACCACCGGGTCTCGTGCCTATGTTACTACGATTAGAACGGCCACTTGCGGACTCTCGACGTTCTTGCCTTCGACTACCTGTCCTTTCATTCCTTGGAGGATCCCTTCGGGTCCTTACACCTTGGGTTGGAGGTGGACGCCACCTGACGTTCTCTATCTGCTCATTCATCTGCAGTCGATCCTGTCTTAGCTGCTCAATCTCCTTCAGGTACGCTACCCGATATTCCAGGAGCATGCGAAGCTTCCCAATGCTTTCCACCGAACCAACCACAATGACAGGAACCATGTCATCTTCAATAACGACTTGGATTTCACCAGCAGGTGGGATCCTCACTCTCTTCACACAGGATCGATTCACCATCTCCTGCATCACCTTTCCAAGTCTGCCAACGACTTTCCCCACCAGATTTCTGGGTACCGGAATTATGTCTTCCACAAAGCCCAGCCGACTTTGTGCTTCCCTTGCAAGCTCCAGACGTCGAGCGGCTTTCCAATTACGCTTCACGAGCATCTGTTTCGTGCGGAGACATTGTAGGTGCATCTCCTTCAGGACAGCCACCCTTCTCTCTGTGTCTTCCGTTTCTGCCAGTATCACCAACTGGTCTGTTTCTGGTGCCCAGCTCACACTATAGGCCTTTACTGCCTTTTTAAAGGTCTCATGGACACCTTCGCTGGCACACGCTTCTCGCACGTCTTCGGGTACCTCCATCACGCACTTGAAGGTCATGGACTTGCTCTCATCCTGGACAGATGGCTCTGGGTTCCGCACGGACACTTCCCTCATGGTATCTGCCAAGACCGGGTGACTGTCTTGTGCAGCTCTTGGCTCACCATCTTCCTGAGATTTACAGTCTTCAGGACCCTTTTCCAAGATGGGCTTTGGCAGCTCTGCCTTGCTATCAGTCGGGCAAGGCCGCTGTACGTCTTCGCCCATCCACTTCTCCTGCAGAAGACCTTTTACTACTCCACTGAGTTCTTGCAGAACTTTATCTTTCTCCTCTGCCAGGTAGCGACGCTCATCCTCTCTCCTGAGAATCTCCTGTTGATGCTTCTCTTGGGCCTCTCTGAGCACCTCCATATCTTCCAACAGGGTCTTGTTCATGGTTTTACACGCTGACAGGTGACCTCTGAGCTCAGAGACTTCCTTCTCCAGCTCATCCACTCTGTGCTCAGCTGCTTGCCTTAGGACTCTTTCCCGTTCGACATGTTCTGTTACAGTCTCCTTTATCAGCTGTATCTCACGATCCTGCTCTCTTTTGTCCATCACGTGTCTCACTACTACCTCTTTAATTATATCGTTAAAGGGTACCACTGGGTCAGTCACACCAGTCGAGTGAACCCTCCAGTTACCGTCCAGCACCAATGTGTCTAGTCCAGTCGTCTCATCTCCCAGCCCACCATCTGTCTTATCAGGAGACGTCAGGTCCGTCAGTTGGGCAGATGTACTTCTTCCTCTGGTCAGTTCTACCTCTGACCTGTCCATGTCAGGAGCCGTCACTGTCTCAGTGTCTGCTTGCCCCACAGTCGAAGCATCTCCATCGTCAGACCAAACGTCATCAAACAAAAGAAAGTCCCGGCCCCTCTCCCAGGCATAGACTAAGTCCCGTGGTATTCCTCTACCTTGGCACTCACCACCTTTGGTCCCCTCAAACACTACTCTGTCTACTGCATAGTTCACCGTGACCCCGTGTTTACAGCGAACCCTGACGTTTTTCTCGGTCAGAGAGAAAACGAGAGGCGTTCCTGTCAGAGTCACCTGACTCTCTGAGTCCAGCCGACCAAAGGCTCCTTCCCGGTGCAGCATCACTGTACACATCTGTGGCCCGTCATTACTACCCGGAAAGGATATTCCACATTCTGAAAAAGACCTGCACATACACTGCGGTACTCCAGACGTACCTACTGAGTCACCTAGTGCTGTCACTTCTTCAAACTTGGCCCCTTTCTGGACCACCACCCCGCTTTGGGTTGCCACTCCAATTTGGGTCACCGCCCCCTTTCGGGACTCCACCCCCTTTTGGGTTACCACTCCAATTTGGGTCACCTCCCCCTTTTGTGACTCCACCCCTTTTTGGGTTACCACTCTCATTTGGGTCACCGCCCCCTTTTGGGACTCCACCCCTTTTTGGGTTACCACTCTAATTTGGGTCACCGCCCCCTTTTGGGACTCCACCCCTTTTTGGGTTACCACTCCCTTTTGGGTCACCGCCCCCTTTTGGGATTTCCCCATGTCCGTTCTGCAGAACTTCTTATGCCACAGTTCACACAGTACAGTTTGTCTCTCACGATACCACACAAGTCTTTGCTGGCACCACCACAGCTCCTGCTGTCACTGATCACCGGCACCTCCGGCTGCTGTTCACGCACATACACAGCGGCTGGTGTCACTGCAGCTCCTGCTGCGCCATCTTCGTGGACCCGCCGATCCACCGGAAGCCGCTTGTCACCTTCGTAACCCCGCCGGGTTACTGGAAGCCGCTTGTCACCCTCAAAGATAGAAAAGCCACAAAAGTGCGCCCATAGGGCCTTACCAGTGCAGGTATAATGGGTTATGCAGCAATAATACAGGGTACTCACCCTTAATAGTTGTGTAAAGCCACAACTACTGTATCCGCTTAGTCACATGCAATAAAGCTGCAGCAGGATGGTGTAGACAGACAGCGTCTGCTACCAATGCTCCCAGGGCAGATCCCTTAAAGAAAACACCAGGTCCCTGTGCTGCGAGACCTTCGTGACCCCACTGAGCCACAGCAAGCACCTTCAGGTTTTGCAGAGGAAAAGAAAAAAAAAAAGAAAAAAAAACACATGCACAGTCTCTCACATGTCCTGTTCGTGTGCCACTCAGGACGTACCGTCTCCACCTGAGACCGTCCAACACACAGGGCACACCGGGTGCTATTCAGGGAGCCGACCCTCCTCCCAGGGTCTCCCAACACACCAGCCTCACCAGGTCCAGGGGCTCAGCGGGTGCTCTTCAGGACATCCGTCTCCGCCTGAGACTGCCCAACACACGCCTCACCAGGTCCAAGGTCATAGCATGTGTTCCAGGGATCCGATTCCTCTCCCAGAACCTCCCAACACTGACCCTCCAGGACCTTGCTCACTGACCCCTCCAGGAACACAGTCTCTCACTGACCCTGGTCAGTGCAACACAGACTCCTGTCTGTTACCTGTGTCGGCCACACAGGTTCCTGGACGCCTCTTCTCCTCCAGAGGTATCCCACAAATTTTAATACAGTCACTTTCTCTGACCTCGGTCAGTATTACTCACGGTTGTCAGACCGTCTGCTCTCCTGGCTCAGAATCGCCAGCGCTGCCACACGCGCTTCTGGGAGTCGCTGCCCGCAGTCTGTCACCAATTGTAGGGATGTGACTCGCTTAGGTGCAGCGGGAGACAATCATGAGGCAGGTTCTTCCCAAAGTTCATAAGGTTTATTACTCCATAAACCATAGACAGCATAACACTGAAATGTAACCTTCACTTCAGGCAAAGGAACAGAAATGTCCGTGGCTTCAGACTCGGACTGAAAGTCTCAGCACATGCTGGGAGCTGTAGTCCTCCCCATATACACTCTCTGTAGTGTCCCACCTGGACACATGGAAGTCTGTCCACACTCTGACAGACTCTCTCCACACTCTCACATGTGCCAAACACCTCAATTACATAGCCCTGTAACCACACCCAAAGGGGATCACATGGCTATGACATCACCAAAGGTTGTATTGCACAGAGACACACAGGCTTCCCTGACACAGTGTAACAGAAAGATCAGCAGTACCTCTGCTGATCAATACACCCTGGAGCCTGCATCCCAAGGCCACCCACCTTGAGACCCATAATGGTCATTTAGGACCCTGCTACTGTTACCACACTGAATGTGCCTGTACACCCGTCCTGGGACACCCACACAGCGCCCCCTAGCCGACACAGTGGTAACTACACCACAATATATAAATGGTTCCCCATCGACCCCCATAAAGGTCTGGCTTTTATCGTTCCCTCTGCTCAGTATGATCAGTGCTGTGCAAATGTTCTGTCATATGTCGCTTCTTTTAACTGTTTCAGTCTATTCTGATCTACTCCTGAGCTCTCACTGAACAAGCTGCTTGAGCACAACAGACATAAGTATGATCACTGACACATCTCTGTACAAGTGGTGTGGGGGAAAGGGAAGTACAGCAGAGGTGAGAGTGCTGTGAGAGGAGGCGAGCTGATAGGAGTTGCAATGTGACACAGCTAAACTCAACTGTGCTGCCCCTCCCCCTACACTGACTCATGCAGGTGGTTAGACAAAGAGATCAGACTACCTGTCATACGTCTCACTCACTGAGAAACCTGCTCTAAGCTATGGTGGGGGCGTGTTCTTCTTTCTCCTGTGTGTTGTTGCCTGCTTTTGATTGGTCTGCATCCTACAGGAAAAAGAAGTACACGGCTCCAGCTAAAACTATCTGATAACACCCCGTTAGACTTAAAAAGTTAACGCATTAGGTGCCAAACTTTAACTGTAAAAATCTCTGCAACGGAGTAACAAAAAAAAAATCTCTGCAAAGCAGAAAACATGTTGTTCTGCTTTGCAGCCACTATTACATCGTGCATGAAAAATTTGGTGAAAAAGTCCTCTTCAACAGTATTGAGCAAAAGCTGCTCAGAAAAATGACTTCCGGTATCTTCATGAAGAGGCTTGCCTGGGAAAATGCTGGTGCCTATATGGTGCCATGTGAACATATGGGACGCCCTCACACCCAGGGCTGTGCGGTACTCGGTACCAGGCCCGATGGACCTCAATGGGAGATGCCACGGTAGCTGGGACCTAGCCCGTGGCCCTGGGCGCCCATTGTAAATGTTCGGTGTGAATGAATAAGTCGTGACGCCACCTGTGGTGTTCGGCAATAAAGATGTTAAGCCGACGCTGCAGACAGATCCTCTGGGACAGATGGTGTGGTGCAGCAATGATGTTATTGCCCTCCACAGGCAGGGCTGTAGTCCCAGGGCAGAGTAGGTGAAGTGACACTTAGTTGGTGTAGTGTCGGGCGCAGGGAATGTAGCAGTGCTAGGCAGGTTGACGCAGGAATGAATGGAGGATACCAGGGCATGTAGTTCCAAAGCTTTACTCACAGTCTGTTGGGGCACAAGAGCCCGCATCCGTGCCGTGTCCTCCGGGTCAGCAGCTCAGCCAACTTCCAGGCAAGATGAAGTACTCCTTTCTAACACTCCGCCAACATATGTGCCTTTTCTGAACGTCTCCTTTTGCGCCTATAATGAAGTACTCTCAGTACTGAGTTACACTGGAGTTCCTCCTGTCAGATGTTCCTATGAACTCTACTTGTACGGCAGACAGCTGTAGCCTGCTTCGGGGGACTCTCTGCTACCAAGTCCCGGCTCACTATCGTTGCTGTTCTGCCCCCAAGTCTGGTGTGGGAATAAAGCGGTGACAACTTCTATTCCTCCGGTGTCTGCTGCTGGACCATTAGTATCCAAACAACCTCGGGGACCGGACCCCGACCATGCGCTGTGAACTTGAGAAGGGTTCTACTCCAACCCTAATCCTTAGTCCTCCTCTCCTTATGTTCCGTGCTAATACTTCTTTTTGATGGAGAGAGTTAGGTTTTCCTTCAATGTCTCTTTCCTGTGCCAGCGGACCCAGGTGACTGAGGTCGGCTGCAGCACTTCCTTCATCCATCCCACTCAGGGGATCTCCTTTCACGGACTCTCCTCGTCAGAGTCCTGTGACAAACTGACTGAAACCTATTCCCTTCCCGCTCTTTTGGTGCAAACTAAACTCCACCCGCCTTCCAGCACGCTTCGTGTTCCAAGCAGGGAGCCACCAAAGGGTGCTTTGCTACACTACTATGTTGTGTGGGATGCAGGTGTTGGAGTGTGGTCAGGTGTCTCCACCTTACCTGGATGGTGGGGTACCACACCTCAGGAGGAGGTGCAGTACCTCTGTGGCGACTGAACCCTCAGGGGCGCCACACATACCCTAAAACTCCTAGTTTTTGATCTCCTCGAAAAAACCTCAGGGCGCATGTAACCTTGGGGCTCTGCAGCTACAATCACAGGGAGAGATGTCCAGATCTGCAGGATACTAAAGAGGCCAAACGTCTTGTGCAAAAATGTGGACTTTGCGAACCGAGAATTTAGGATTCCAAAGTTTTATTTTACGTCGGCAGCTGAATGCTCTAATTGTTAAAATGATTAAAAAAAAAAATGCCTGCTCCGTCTGATTGTGGAGACACACTTGACAATGGCGGATGTGAACACAATGCCCTGTGTTAATCTCCGTCTTTCCTGACAATAGCGCCGGCTGCAGTCCCTGAAAACTGCAGCTGTCACATAGAATATGATCCCGCAGGTTAATGAATGCACAGTGAATAGGCTCAGGCCTGGCCTCGACACCGTGCTGACTGGTGGATGACATGTTCACACTGGTCTCATCCAAAATAACCCAAAGCTTGAATGTGATGAAAAAAAAAAAAATCATATTTGCAATTTGCTTTACACGCGTATATAAAAAAAGATCCATCTTATCTTTTTAAGTGAATGTCCATCTTTTCACACCATATCATTTTTTTTAATCTTCTTTGCTGCTCTGATTATTTTTTTTTTTGCCTTTTATAGAGATATGGACTTCATTTTTCTGATTTAGAGCTCCAAATCCTCTGTATAGACTGTGGTGTGACAGGTGAACGCGTGGTTAATGGGAGATATGTCACATGGAGGGATGCTCCCTGCGATGCAACCCGGAGTATTTTGCCTATAGTGTACATGAGCACTAAAGATGTCATTTAGTGCACTGGGTGCGGAATGTTCTCCGTTTTGCCTGAAGATATGTGTATGTTCAGGACCTGTGGTGAAGTCCTGACCATGTGACCAGCTCATGTGGTCCATACCTCACCTATGGGTGTGGTTACAGGGCTATGTAATTAAGGTGTTTGGCACATGTGAGGGAGACTGTGAGGAGGTCTGGCAGAGTGTGGACAGACTTCCATGTGTCCAGGTGCGACACTACAGAGAGTGGTCTGTGTTCCAAGGAAGGAGAAGCCTTCCTGTGTCTGCAGATAGAGCGCTGCTCTGGACATTGCCCTGACCTGTGTGCACAGGACCTGAGGGAACACAGCCCAGCTAAGGACTGTCTATGTGCTGTCTCTGGTTTATGGAGTAATAAACCATGTGAAATTTTAAAGGAACGTGCCTCATGTTTGACTCCCGCCGCACCTAAGCGAGTCCGAATCCTTACAATTGGTGACAGACTGCGGGCAGCGATTCCCAGGAGCACAGACGGTATGGAAAATCGTGAGTAATACTGACCGAGGTCAGAGGAAATGACTGTATGGAGATTTGTGGGATGCCTATGAGGAGAAGAGGTACCCGAGAACCTGTGTGGCCGACACCAGCAGGTAACGGACAGGAATCCGTGTTGCACTGACCAGAGTCAGTGAGAGACTGTGCTTGTGTTTTTTTTTTCCCTTTTCCTCGCTTCTCTGCAAAAAAAAAAAAAAATCCTGAAAGTGCTTGCTGTGGCTCAGTACGCTCACGAAGGTCTCGCAGCACGGGGACCTGATGTTTTTTCTTTTTGGGATCTCCTATTTGAGCATTGGTAGCAGACGCTGTCTGTCTACACCATCCTGCTGCAGCTTTATGGCATATGACTAAGCGGATACAGTAGTTGTGGCTTTACACAACTATTAAGGGTGAGTACCCTGTATTATGTCCTTATACCCATTATACCTGCACTGGTAAGGCCCTATGGGCGCGCTTTTGTGGTTTTTTTATCTTTGAGGGTGACAAGTGGCTTCCGGTGGATCGGCGGGTCCTCGAAGATGACGCAGCAGTAGCTGCAGAAACACCAGCAGCTGCTTGTGAGCGACGGCAGGAGCTGGGGCAGTGCCAGAAGGAATTGGTGTGGTGTCGTGCTTAAAGGGCCAGTACCAGAAAAAGGCATAAACTGTACTGTGTGAACTGTGGCCTAAGAGGTTCTGCAGGACAGACATGGGAGATCCCGTAAAGGGGTGGAGTCCCAAAAGGGGGCGTTGGCCCAAATCGGGGAGGTAGCCCGTAAAGGGGTGGAGTCCCAAAAGGGGGCGGTGGCCCAAATCGGGGTGGTAGCCCGTAAAGGGGTGGAGTCCCCAAAGGGGGCGGTGGCCCAAATTGGGGTGGTAACCCAAAATGGGGTGGAGTCCCGGGAGGGGGCGGCAACCCAAAGCGGGGTGGTGGTCCAGAAAGGGGCCAAGTTTGAAGAAGTGACAGCACTGGGTGACTCAGTAGGTACGTCTGGAGTACCGCAGTGTATGTGCAGGTCTTTTCCAGAATGTGGAATATCCTTTCCAGGTAGTAATGACGGGCCACAGATGTGTACAGTGATGCTGCACCGGGAAGGAGCCTTTGGTCGGATGGAATCAGAGAATCAGGTGACTCTGACAGGAACTCCTCTCACTTTCTCTCTGTCCGAGAAAAACGTCAGGGTTCGCTGTAAACACGGGGTCACGGTGAACTATGCAGTAGACAGAGTAGTGTTTGAGGGGACCAAAGGTGGTGAGTGCCAAGGGGGAGGGATACCACGGGACTTAGTCTATGCCTGGGAGAGGGGCCGGGACTTTGTTTTGTTTGATGACGTTTGGTCGGACGATGGAGATGCTTCGACTGTGGGGCCAGCGGACACTAAGATAGTGACGGCTCCTGACGTAGACAGGTCAGAGGTAGAACTGACCGGAAGGAGAAGGACATCTGCCCAACTTACGGACCTGACGTCTCGTGACATGACGGATGGTGGGCTGGGAGATGAGACGACTGTGAGTAGCTCGGTCAGTGAACCAACACTACAGTGCCCCTTCTGGCTGGATGGAGAACGGGTGATGGGATTGTTAGACCCTGGGAGTCCGGTATCTGTGCTAAAAACCACTCCTGGACGTTCTGTGTCGCCTGGGACAGTGACGAGAGTGAATGGCTTTGGTGGGGACGATAAAGAACTTTTGACAGCATACCTCTACATTGACACGACTGAGAGTTCCACGTACCATGTAGTGACAGTAGACCCAGACTTACAGTATACTATGGTAATAGGGCGGGACTTAGAAGCCCTGTGGGACTGGTGGACAAAAGGAGAAGTGTCTGTTGATATAATGTGTATGGGAGGTAATGGTGTGAAAAGTCCGCCTCCTAAAGTTGACAGGCCTAAGTTAAACATGACCAGAGAGAACAGTGCGTCGGCCCCACTTACAGACATGATGTCACCTGACGGGTACCAGAGAGAGACTGATAGTGGTGTGGTAATTAAAAAGAGTGGACCTGACACCCGAACAGAGAGCAACATGAACATTTCCCATGCGGTGGGGTGTGACACAGGTACCAGGCGTGACTGTAATATGTTATTGCCAGTAGCAACCACTAGGGCTGAAGACAGTGGTTGTCAGACAGAAGCACGAATCCAGTGTAATGACAGTTTGCACCAGGTAGAAGCGCACCTACGAGACTTGGAGCAAGGGCGCGAAGAGATGTGTCAGCAGCTGGCGAGGGAGTGTCTGAAGGTGGCGAGTCTGGAAGTCGCCAACTCCGCGCAGGTGGAGCGGTTGCACCACCTAGAGTCCGAGCTCTTGGCAGGCAAAGCACTGAGACAAGTGACTGAGCACAGAGTGGATGAGCTGGAGAAGGAAGTCTCTGAGCTCAGAGGTCACCTGTCAGCATGTAAAACCATGAACAAGACCCTGTTGGAAGATATGGAGGTGCTCAGAGAGGCCCAAGAGAAGTATCAACAGGAGATTCTCAGGAGAGAGGATGAGCGTCGCTACCTGGCAGAGGAGCGAGATAAAGTTCTGCAAGAACTCAGTGGAGTAGGAAAAGGTCTTCTACGGGAGAAGTGGATGGGCGAAGACGTACAGCAGCCGTGCCCGCCTGATAGCAAGGCAGAACTGCCAAAGCCCATCTTGGAAAAGGGTCCTGAAGACTGTAAATCTCAGGAAGATGGTGAGCCAAGGGCTGCACAAGACAGTCATCCAATCGTGACAGATATCTTGAGGGAAGTGTCCGTAGGGAACCCAGAGCCATCTGTTCAGGGTGAGAGCAAGTCCACGACCTTCAAGGTTGTAATTGATGTACCAGAAGACATGCAGGAAGCCTGTGCTGAGGAAGGTGTGCATGAGGCCTTTAGGAAGGCTATAGAAGCATGTAGTGTGATCTGGGCACCAGAGACGAAGCAGCTGGTCATACTGTCATCTAAGGAAGTCACAAGGAAGCGGGTTACTATCCTGAGGGATATGCATCTACAATGCCTCCGCACAAGGCAGATGATCCTGTTGGGAAAAAAAGAAGCCGCTCGATGTCTAGAGTGTGCGAGGAAAGTTCAAAGTCAGCAGGGCATTGCAGAAGACATCATTCAAGTGCCCGGAGGTCTGGTGAGGAAAGTCATCGGAAGGTTTGGGAAAGTGATGCAGGACATGGTGAACAGGTCTGGCGTGATGAGAGTGAGGATTCCGGCTAATGACGAAACCCAGGACAAGGGTGAAGATGGGATGGTTCCATTCCTCGTTGTCGGGTCCATGGAGAGCCTTGGGAATATCCGGATGCTCCTGGAGTATCGCGTGTCATACCTGAAAGAAGTAGAGCAGCTAAGACTTGAGAGGAAGCAGATCAGTAGAGAGCTGGAGGAAATGGAAAGAAGATGGCCGCCTCCTTCAACTCGCGGTATAGAAAGGCAAAGAGGTTCACTTAAGACTGGAAGTCCTAAAGATGGAGATAAGAGAGTACATAGAGATAAATGGAAGGGCTGCTCTCGGGACCTTATAGACCTTAGGAGAAATGGCCAGCAGAGAGAGGACAGTAGGTGGCCTGATGGAAGAGGAAGTAGTGATGCCTCAGTTAGCTCAGAGCTGAGTGACCTAGGCAGGAGACCCTGTAGAAGACGTGGTGACAAAGAGTCAGTCCAGACAAGAGGTATGGGGGCAAGGGAGTCGCAACACCATACTGACCGCCGGGGATGCGGGTGGTCTGACGTGGGCCCATCTTTATCAAAGAACAAGACAGAGTCGGATAAGGGATGCCTACTGAAGAGTTCACTAGCAGGGCCTGACTTTGATAGACGATTTGACTGGCAGAGACGACCGAGAAGGATCTCTGGTCGAGTAATAGAAAGTGCCAAGCCCCACGGCTTTAGGCAGAGGAGGGGGATATGTGGTGTGACAGGTGAACGCGTGGTTAATGGGAGATATGTCACATGGAGGGATGCTCCCTGCGATGCAACCCGGAGTATTTTGCCTATAGTGTACATGAGCACTAAAGATGTCATTTAGTGCACTGGGTGCGGAATGTTCTCCGTTTTGCCTGAAGATATGTGTATGTTCAGGACATGTGGTGAAGTCCTGACCATGTGACCAGCTCATGTGATCCATACCTCACCTATGGGTGTGGTTACAGGGCTATGTAATTAAGGTGTTTGGCACATGTGAGAGAGACTGTGAGGAAGTCTGGCAGAGTGTGGACAGACTTCCATGTGTCCAGGTGTGACACTACAGAGAGTGGTCTGTGTTCCAAGGAAGGCGAAGCCTTCCTGTGTCTGCGGCTGCAGATAGAGCGCTGCTCTGGACATTGCCCTGACCTGTGTGCACAGGACCTGAGGGAACACAGCCCAGCTAAGGACTGTTTATGTGCTGTCTCTGGTTTATGGAGTAATAAACCATGTGAAATTTTAAAGGAACGTGCCTCATGTTTGACTCCCGCCGCACCTAAGCGAGTCCGAATCCTTACAAGACATAGAGTTAAAGTACAAAATTCTGTCTTTTCGTAAGCACCTCTAGAGGGAGCTCTTTGTATAATCTTTTATTATTGAATTTAATGTACTGACAGTATGCAGTAAGCTCCTGAGCTCCCTCTAGTGGCGGCTGCGGACGCACAGAATTTTATTGTTTACTGCTATGTTTTTGCAGGGGATTCAGAGTTTTTTTTTTTTTTTATCAGAAAGGGCTGACCCTTATCAAAGTTAATCAGTTCAGAAAGATGAATCTATTTCGATTAACCCCTTCCCAACGTATAATGTCCTGAGACTACTATACAGTTACACAGCTAGCACTTGCCTGTAATGGTGGATCTATTTAGTTAACTTGCCGCTAATGGATCACTTCTTGATCTATTCGCTGCTGCTTAACCAATCAACATCCTTTATGAGGAGCGATCGCCTCATGTGACAGTTCTTGGAGTCATGATGGCGGGATGGTGATTGGATGCCATGGCAGCCAGAAGCCTACTGAAGGCCTCTGTTGCAGACATCTTTGTACCTCCATGAAGCACAGCACCAGGATGGTCTTCATAGGAGATGTACTGTAACTCAAATGATCACAGGTTCGAATCCCATGGGAGGACTTAAAAATGAAGAAAAAGTGTTTTTATAAAATATAATACATTTTTAATCACCCCCTTGTCCCAGTTCAAAATTAAAGAAACAGAAATGAAAGAAATAAACATATTTGGTACCGTCGCATCTGTAAAACGTCAAAAAGAGAAAAATCTTGAGGATCTCGAAAAATGAAAAGACTTTTTTTTTCTTACAATTTTGGGGAATTTTTATCAGAATGTTTTTTTTTATCAATCAGTAATTGTCATAAAAGCCAAAGAAACTGACGAAATTGCATTTTTTTCAACATATCTTCCCACTTGAATATCGTTGTCATTCAAAAATACAACTTGTTCCGTAAAAAAAATAAATATAGTAAAATATGAATGAAAAGAAATATTAAAAAGTTCTGACTTTTGGTACAAGGGGGGAAAAAAATTAGAAGCTCAAAAGGGAAAAACAGCCCAGCTATAAAGGGTTTGAACAAAATGGATTTCAAGGGTTGATATTCACTAGGGCCTCTAGCTTTAAATTGGCCTATCAGAATAATATTATTGAATGCCAACATATTCAGCAGAGAGATGTGTTTTTTAGAGCATGCTTAAAAATGTGGGGGCTAGGTATTCATCAGATTGACTGGGGTAGTCCATTTTTGAAAGCTTGTGCAGCACGTGAGAAGTCTCCGAGAAAAAGGTCCTCTTGTAGGCCCAATATTGGGACCTTAAGGTTTAGAAGATAATCCAATTTGGATGTGACATTGGAGCAGCTCATTTGCCATTATGGTGAATGTGCATCACAACTAACTTATTAGATTGAATTAATGATATGTCCTTGGTGTCATAGAAAAAAAGAAATCTCTGGTGGGCCTAAGGCACTCCCGAGTCTGACACATGGCTGTCCTTTGAGTATCTCACTCAGACAAAATATTAGTACTTTGTATGCATCCTACCTACCCATTGACATTCATTTTTTGACTGATCTGTTTTTGTCTTTTGGACCTCATCAGCACACAGCAGTGTTTGAGTTGGATGAAGTGTGCCTCATCAGAATAGTCTTGCACATAGTTAAGCTAATACCTAGCCCAGAAGAAATCCTGTTGCTTGACATGTTTCCTAACTACCCACTGACACCTATGTGTTGACTGATCTGTTTTGGTCTCTTGAACCTCATCAGCACAGGTCAATATTCCTGTTTGTTTCCATGATATTACAGTCTGACATATGCCTGCCCTTTAGCTTACTTCATTCAGAAGAAACACTAAGATTTGGTATGAATCCTTCCTAACCATTATCACCCATCTGTTGTCCTGTTTTGGTCTTTTGGACCTCATCAGCATAAAATAGCATTTTTATTAGAAGAAGGCAGGCGATCAGAGTCACCTCTTTTGGATGGTCTAAGGTATCCCAGTCTGTCACATGGCTTCATCGCAAAGAAGAAATTTAGGACTTGATATAGGTCTTATGTACTCATTATTGACTGATATTACCTTTTAGGGTATGTGCACACGCTGCGGATTCCGCTGCGTTTCCGCAGCGGTTTTGGCCGCTGCGGACCCGCAGCAGTTTTAGCTGCGGTGTACAGTACCATTCAAATGAATGGTAAAAAAAAAACGCTGTGTAGACGTTGTGGAAAAATCTGCGCGGATTTGCTGCGGTTTTGAAACCGCAGAAAGAATTGACATGTCAATTCTTTCTGTGGAATCCGCAGCGGGTTCCTATCTCCACCATTGTGGAGATGGTGAATCCGCAGGACCAAACCGCAGGCAAAACCGCAGATAATCAGCAGATCTTTTGACCTGCGGTTTATCTGCGGTTTTTGCAAAATCCGTGCGGATTAATCCGCAGCGGATTCCGCAGCGTCTGCACACACCCTTAGGCTTTTGTTTTGTTTTGGTCTTTCAGATCTCACCAACACAAAAGAATGCTTCTTGTTAAGTGGGTGGTTAGGTTTTCAAAATAATCTCCTCTGATGGGTCACATGGCTGTCCTTTAAGTCATTGTCTCACTCAGAAAAAAATCATATAGAACTTATCAACATCTTCACACCCATGTGTCTTCTGTTCTGTTTTGATCCTTTGAACCTCATCAGCACAGAACAGTGTTCTTGTTCGATGGAGGGTAGGTCTTCAGAATCATGATGGGTTTAATATACCCCAGGCAGCCCTTTAAGTCATTGCTTTATCCTGGAGAAATAATAGGACTCGGTTTGCATTATACTAACCCTTTACCACCCATCTGTCTTTTGTTCTGTTTCGCTCTTTTGAACCTCATCAGCACAGAGTAGTGTTCTTGTTAGTTTTAGGGCAGGATGTCAGAACCATGTCCACTGGTTGACCTAATATATCTCAGTCTGTCACATGACTGTGTTACTCAGAAGGAATTATACTTAATATAGGTCTTATTTATCCTTTGATATCTGTCTTTCTTCTGTTCTGATCTTTTGGACCTCATCAGCACAGAACAATGTTCTTGTTAGGTGGAGGATAGGTCTTCAGAAACATGATGGACTTAAGGTACCTCAGGCTGCCCTTTAAGTCATTGCTTTACTCTAGGAAAATCTTAGAACTCAGTTTGCATTTTACCAACCCTTTAACATCCATCCATCTTTTGTTTTGTTTCACTCTTTTGGACCTCATCAGCACACAACAGTGCTCTTGGTCAGGTGGAGGGTAGGTCTTCAGAAATTCTGGCACATGGCTGCCAATTAACTCACTGCTTTAACCTGGAGAAATTCGATAACTTGGTTTGCATCCTACTAACCCATTAACACTCATCTACCGTCTGTCCGGTTTCGCTCTTTTGTACCTCATCAGCACAGAACAATCTTCCTGTTTCCTTATTGACGTTTGAAAAAAAAAAAAAAGTTAAATATCTAATGCTCTAAGTAGTCCTTGATTTTATCCACACTATTTCTTAAATCCAGTTTGATTCTGAAAAGCAATTTGACTCGCACAAACCGTATGTCATTGGTTCTTTTCTGAGAGAGTCTCAGGGCCGAGTGACATTTGGGTCAATCCAAACACAATCACGGGAAGCCACTTCCTGACCTCTCCACAGTTCATGCTTCACCGCTATGTCATCCAAAAAATATGGCGATGCATCACTGTCGGTAATTAGTTATTGGTCAACCACAAGGCCTGCTTTGTGTTTTTTTTTTTTTTAATAGGTACTCCAATTCAATTTGGCACTAGGAGAATATTTTAGGATGAGCGTCTGTGTACTCTTATTCAAGACTCAACAATCTAGAAAGGCTTCTTTTTTTTTACCGCTTTTATTTAATCCGTTTTTCTCCCAGAGTCCTCCTGTCAATCTTATTCATGGTAATCCTCTCACAGTACAATAGCTGGAGACTCGATGCGGTGAAAGTGTGGTCTGCATGACGTTATTGCAGAAAATGGGATCTCACGAGAGCCGTAGATGAACCCTACAGCAATGCAGGCAAATTATTGTGTAGGGCAAGCCTTGGTAGATGTCATTCCTTACTTTTTTCTCAGGTTTCGAAGACTCTTAAGTCGGTGGTAACATATTGTTAAACGCCCTAAAAACATGAAGGCAAATTTTCCAAGCTAATATTTGCAGGTGCCCCTAGACCTCCTTAGAGGTTGGACATGGATCTCATGCCTGGACTGGTCTACCAGACTTGGCCTAACACAGTATTTCTTCAAGACCTTTTCTCGCATCCAATATTTCCTCCCCTTCTTCCAAGAGTCATAACTTTTTTTTTTCATCTTTCCAATCCGAGAGCACGTTGCATTTTTGAGGGTTCAGTTTTGAGTTTCGAATGACACCAGTCTACCATATAATGTACCGAAAAATGGGAAAGAAATTCCAAGAGGGAAGAAAATGGTGAAAATAAACCTAATTAGATCTTTTTCTCTGTAGGGCATTTACTGGATTGGGTTTATTAGTTTTAGATTCTAATAGATTGAACCTTTATGGACTTGGCAATATCGAATACACGTTTTTTCCTATATTTTTAAACTGGGCAAAGAGGAGTGATTCGTCACCCTGGAGTTGCATCATTGGGACTGATAGGGTATGAGTATGCCTGGCATTTGTACCGTTTAAATGCCACGGCTTTCAAGTAGTTAGTCAGCAGCGATCAAAGTTAGCTCTTATCGCTTCTTGTTAGAGGTAGATACTGGCAGTAAAACAGGGGTGGGGTGGACTTGGCTCATGAACCCATATATATATTATGTTACACTTTAGAAAGGTGTTAAAAAGGTCATCCAGTTTGGATAACCCCTTTTTTTATATACCCTGTTAGGAAATTCTTAGATAATTAGAGGAGGATCTTTTCCTTAGGAACCTTATCTGAGTATAATTTATAGAGCATCTTGATCTCTGGTAGACCTCTCCTGTCCTACATCCCACTGATTTAAATAGACATTGTGTTATTCTTAATTTCACCTCTGGTGGCGCTGCAGGGAAATTGAACACTTACTATAAGGTGATCCCACCGATCACAATTGATTGTTGGTGGCTCAAGCAAACTTTGTGATCCTCCTATTGTGAGATTATGCCAAAGAAGTCCCTTTTAGTGGCTCTTCCATTAAGCTTATACATATTTGCCTCCAGAATGGTTAGTACCTAATACCAGAAAGAACTATCTTGCTTATTAAAGTGTAAAAGTAAATATCCAGCCATCTTGAAAGTCCAAGAAAGTCTAATGCAAATTCATCTCCAAAAATTTGCATAATTTTGATATTTTTCTTACTTTTTGGGCATGTATATTCCTGTCTCCATGCTGACAGTCTAGACCGTCTCTTCCTTGTGTAATTATAGGACCTGTACTGTGTGCTCGAAGGCAATTTGAAGTCTCCTGGCTGCAGCCTCTTCTCCCCTATCACAGCACACAGTCTCAGAATGAGAAATACTGCAGATGCATCCCCTCCTCCCTGACGACTGTTATATTAGAAGGATATTTTTGGTGACTGAGGGCATTTGTAGATATTTAAGAAGAGCAGACGGGCAAAGTGGCAATTAGGTGGGCATGTAAAATAGCCTCTTCCATCCTAGTTGACACAGTTGCTTGCAGTTCTAACTACTGAGAATCGAGGTCTGCGGCTTGGTTGTAATGAGTTAATTACCTAACGCCCCCATACATAAAGCCCTCTAAAGATGTTGTCGAGTTTTAATTCGGAATGCACAACCCATCCTCATCTTGTGACACCGCGTCCTAG
The DNA here is from genome assembly GCF_039654945.1 of Dendrobates tinctorius. Classification (NCBI taxonomy): domain Eukaryota; kingdom Metazoa; phylum Chordata; class Amphibia; order Anura; family Dendrobatidae; genus Dendrobates; species Dendrobates tinctorius. The sequence goes on from NW_027361688.1 coordinate 7,977,489, forward strand.
AGGGTTCTTTCGGTATAATATTTTAATTAAAAACTCTCCATATTAGACAGGCCCTCTGTACATCTGCGATGTCAGCTCACGCTCCGGAGCACAAGCTGCATTAGCAGAAGTGTACATTTCGCTCCATTGATTTTGAAATGAAAGTTATCGAGTGGGTATTGCACTGAGAAACGCTGCCAATAGCCGCCACGCTCATTGCTAGCACTTCCGAGGCTGTTTTGGGAAAAGTCCAGTCAACAGGTCCACAGAGGATGGTTTTGAGGGAGACTCCGTGTTGTTTCAGATGAGCAGGAAATCAAATTCCACAGAACTGAAAAATAAAAAAAATTCAGTTTTTATAACAATAGGAACTGGCCCTGGTGGACTTATCAGATAGAGAAGCGCAATATCGACCCAAAAGTGTAGAAGCTGCGCCGGGATTGATTAAGTCAACCATACACTGTCATCCGTTACCATTCTGCCATCAGGGATATCTGCTACCTTACTGGATGGCGGATACAACCACCCCACTTTGTCATTGGGGCATTGTCCATCACCCAATTGGGCCTGCAGGTCCCTTGGTATTTAGAGCACTAGAAAATATAAGATAACTGCACCTAAAATATATATTAACCCATATCTCATGTGTCACATATTTGCCAACTGTTCCAAAACATCCTGGAAAAATCGTAGGTTTTGCAGATTTCCATGACTCTCTAAAGTGCAGCAGAGCGGCAGTCATGACCGAGTTGCTGTCCGGTTGCGCGCTGATACTTTACAGACAAGGGGTGTCCCAGTCCCGGTTTTCTGTAGGATGTGGGGAGCATCACACTGACTTGTAGAAGCAGAAATATCTACAGGTAAGGCCGAATTTCACATTTGCGTTTCAGGGTGCAGCGGCCGCCGCTAAGACCCGCCCCCTGCCGCGCCTCCCCCGGTAGCGCCGCCTCCGGGCGCATGACGCTGCATGCGTCATGCGTCCCCTATCTTTATCACTAAGGACGCAGGCCGTGCGCAGTATGCGTTTGGCGGCGCCTGCGTCCTTTTGACGATGCGCCGAGCGCAACCAAATTGCAACAGGTTGCGTTTGGCGCTGGTCGGCACACCGTCAAAAGGACGCAGGTGCCGCCAAACGCATAATGCGCACGGCCTGCGTCCTCAGTGATAAAGATAGGGGACGCGTTATGCGCCAGGAGGCGGCGATACCGGCGGAGGCGCGTCAGGGGGCAAGGCTTAGCGGCGGCCGTGCACAGGCCGTCACTGCGCCCTGAAACGCAAATGTGAAACCGGCCTAACTATGACATAGTGGGAATAACCGAGACATGGTTAGATGAAAGCTTTGACTGGGCAGTTAACTTACAGGGCTCCAGTCTGTTTAGAAAGGATCGTAAAAATCGGAGAGGAGGAGGGGTTTGTCTTTATGTAAAGTCTTGTCTAAAGTCCACTTTAACCCCTTCACTACCAAGGGTGGTTTGCACGTTAACTCCCGGGCCAATTTTTACAATTCTGACCACTGTCCCTTTATGAGGTAATAACTCTGGAACGCTTTCATCGATCCCGGTGATTCTGACATTGTTTTCTCGTGACATATTGTACTTCATGTTAGTGGTAAAATTTCATTCATATAACTTGCGTTTATTTGTGAAAAAAATGGAAATTTGGCGAAAATTTTTAAAATTTCGCAATTTTCCAACTTTGAATTTTTATGCCCTTAAATCACAGAGATACGGCACACAAAAAACTTAATAAGTAACATTGCCCATATGTTTACTTTACATTAGCACAATTTTGGAACCAAAATTTTTTTTTGTTAGGGAGTTATAAGGGTTAAAATTTGACCAGCGATTTCTCATTTTTGCAACACCATTTTATTTTTACGGACCACATCACATTTGAAACCACTTTGAGGGGTCTATATGATAGAAAATACCCAAAAGTGACACCATTCTAAAAACTGCACCCCTCAAGGTGCTCAAAACCATATTCAAGAAGTTTATTAACCCTTCAGGTGCATCACAGGAATTTTTTTGAATATTTAAAAAAAAATGAACATTTAACTTTTTTTCATAAAAAAAATAATTCAGGTTCAATTTTTTTATTTTACCAAGGGTAACAGGAGAAATTGGACTGCAAAAGTTATTGTGCAGTTTGTCCTGAGTACGCTGATACCTGATATGTGGGGGGGACCACTGTTTCGGCGCATGGCAGAGCTCAGAAGGGAAGGAGCGCCGTTTGACTTTTTCAATGCAATATTGGCTGGAATTCAGATCGGACGCCATGTCACGTTTGGAGAGCCCCTGATGTACCTAAACAGTGGAAACCCCCCACAAGTGACCCCATTTTGGAAACTAGACCCCCCCAAGGAACTTATCTAGATATGTGGTGAGAACTTTGAACCCACAAGGGCTTCACAGAAGTTTATAACATACTGCGGTAGAATTTAAAAAATCATATTTTTTCCACAAAAATGATCTTTTCACCCCCAATTTTTATTTTCCCCAGGGTAACAGGACCCTAAAAGTTATTGTGCAATTTGTCCTGAGTACGCTGATACCCCATATGTGGGTGTAAACGACTATTTGGGAGCATGGCAGAGCTCAGAAGGGAAGCAGCGCCATTTGACTTTTTTGGCTGGAATTGAGATCAGACACCATGTCGCGATTGGAAAACCCCTGACGTACCAAAACAGTGGAAACCCCCCACAAGTGACCCCATTTTGGAAACTAGACCCCCCAAGCAACTTATCTAGATGTGTGGTGAGAACGTTGAACCCCCAAGGGCTTCACAGAAGTTTATAACGTACAGCCGTACAATTAAAAAATCATATTTTTTCCACAAAAATGATCTTTTCACCCTCAATTCTTATTTTTCCAAGGGTAACAGGACCCTAAAAGTTATTGTGCAATTTGTCCTGAGTACGCTGATATCCCACATGTGGGGGTAAACCACTATTTGGGTGCATGGCAGAGCTCGGAAGGGAAGCAGCGCCATTTGACGCTTTTGGCTGGAATTGAGATCGGACACCATGTCGCGTTTGGAAAGCACCTGATGTACCAAAACAGTGGAAACCCCCCACAAATGACACCATTTTGGAAACTAGACCCCCCAAGGAACTTATCTAGATGTGTGGTGAGCACTTTGAACCCCCCAGTGCTTCACAGAAGTTTATAACGCCCGGGCGTGAAAATAAAAAAATCGTATTTTTTCCACAAACATGATCTTTTAGTTACCAATTTTTTTATTTTCCCAAGGGTACCAGGAAAAATTGGACCCCAAAAGTGGTTGTCCAATTTGTCCTGAGTACACTGATACCTCATATGTGGGAGAAAACTACTGTATGGGCACACATCGGGGCTCGGAAGGGAAGTAGTGACATTTTGGAATGCAGACTTTGATGGAATGGTCTGCGGGTGTCATGTGCGTTTGGAGAGCCCCTAATGTACCTAAACAGTGGAAACCCCCCACAAATGACCCCATTTTGGAAACTAGACCCCCTAAGGAACTTATCTAGATGTGTCGTGAGCACTTTGAACCCCCAAGGGCTTCACAGAAGTTTATAATGCCCGGGCATGAAAATAAAAAAATCGTATTTTTTCCACAAACATGATCTTTTAGTCACCAATTTTTTTATTTTACCAAGGGTAACAGGAGAAATTGGACCCCAAAAGTGGTTGTCCAATTTGTCCTGAGTACGCTGATACCACATATGTGGGAGAAAACTACTGTATCGGCACACGTCGGGGCTCGGAAGGGAAGTAGTGACGTTTTGGAATGCAGACTTTGATGGAATGGTCTGCGGGTGTCATGTGCGTTTGGAGAGCCCCTGATGTACCTAAACTATTGAAACTCCCCACAAGTGACCCCATTTTTTAAACTAAACCCCCCACGGAACTTATCTAGATGTGTGGTGAGCACTTTGAACCCCCAAGTGCTTCACAGAAGTTTATAACGCCCGGGCGTGAAAATAAAAAAATTATTTTTTTTCCACAAAAATGATATTTTTGCCTCCAATTTTTTATTTTCCTAAGGGTAACAGGAGAAATTGGACCCCAAAAGTTGTTTTGCAATTTGTCCTGAGTAGGCTGATACCCCTATATGTGGGGGTAAAACACTGTTTGGGTGCATGGCAGAGCTTGGAAGGGAAGGAGTATCATTTGACTTTTTCAACGCAGAATTGGCTGGAATTGAGATCAGACACCATGTTGCATTTGGAGAGCCCCTGATGTGCCCAAACAGTGGAAACCCCCAATTCTAACTCCAACCCTAACCCCAACACGCCCCTAACCCTAATCTCAGCCCTAACCCTAGCCCTAACCCTAGCCCTAACCCTAGCCCTAGCCCTAACCCTAGCCCTAGCCCTAGCCCTAACCCAAGCCCTAACCCAAGCCCTAACCCAAGCCCTAACCCAAGCCCTAACCCAAGCCCTAACCCAAGCCCTAACCCAAGCCCTAACCCAAGCCCTAACCCAAGCCCTAACCCAAGCCCTAACCCTAGCCCTAACCCTAATGAGAAAATGGAAATAAATACATTTTTTTTATTTTATTATTTTTCCCTAACTAAGGGGGTGATAACGGGGGGTTTGATTTACTGTTTATGGTGGGTTTTTATGTTTGGCAGCTGTCATATGCTTAAAGACGCTTTTTATTGTAAAAATGAGAGCTATAATTTTTCCATATTTTGACCCACCGAGTCATGTGAGGTCTTATTTTTTGCGGGACGAGTTGACGTTTTTATTGGTACCATTTTCGGGCACGTGACATCTTTTGATCGCTTTTTATTCCGATTTTTGGGACGCAGAATGAACAAAAACCAGCGTTTCATGAATTTCTTTTGGGGGGGTGTGTTTACACCGTTCCGCGTGCGGTAAAATTGATAAAGCGGCTTTATTCTTTGGGTCAGTACGGTTACAGCGATACCTCATTTAGGTTTTTTTTTATGTTTTGTCGGTTTTATGCAATGAAAACAATTTTATATAAAAAATAATTATTTTTGCATCGCTTTATTCTGCGAGCTATAACTTTTTTAGTTTTATAGGGCAGGTTGTTACGGATGCGGAGATACCAAATATGTGTACTTTTATTGTTTTTTTTTTTATTTCCAAAAAATGAATTTATTAAGGAATATTTTTTTTTTACTTTATTTAGCGATTTTTTAAAAAAATTATTTTTACGTTTTTTTTTTGTTAACTTTATTACATTGTCCCAGGGGGGATATCACTGTCCTGTGACAGATCGCTGATCTGTCACATCACAGATCACTGTGACAGATCAGCGATCTGTCACAGGCACTGCACAAGGCTTCCTCGTGATGAGGAAGTCAGCTCCCTGCAGGCCCCCGAAGGTCCCCGTCGCCATATTGGATCCAGGGACCTGCAGGGAAAGAGCCCCCCCGCAGCAGCGCTGCACATTGCGCTGCCGTGGGGGGCTCAGGGAAGTACGGAGGGAGCCCCCTCCCTGCCGATGCTTCCCTTTAACCCCAGTACACCGTAATCGTGTTTGATCGCGGTGTGCAAGGGGTTATCGTGTCGTGGGCGGTCCGTGACGGCCCTTGACACATTGTGCCAGGTGTCAGCTGTGATAATCAGCTGACACCCGGCCGCGATCAGCGGCGCTCACCACGTGGGCGCCGCTGATCGCTATGACGTAATATTCCGTCCATGGGAATTAGATCCAGGGTCACATGGACGGAATATTACGTCCATTGTAGGAAAGGGGTTAAGGGAAGATATTAGCGAAGGGAATGAGGATGTCGAGTCCATATGGGTCGAAATACATGGAGGGAAAAATAGTAACAAAATTCTCTTTGGGGTCTGTTACACCCCCCAAATATAACAGAAATCATGGAAAGTTTACTACTAAGGCAGATAGATGAAGCTGCAACCCATAATGAGGTCCTTGTTATGGGGGACTTTAACTACCCGGATATTAACTGGGAAACAGAGACCTGCGAAACCCATAAAGGCAACAGTGGCTAAACACAGAAGTAAGAGGGGCAATTACCAGTAAAAAGAAAGCATTTACACTACTAAAGCAGGATGGCCCCGTTGAAGCTCTAAAAAACTATAAGGAGAAAAATTCTTTATCTCAAAAAATAATTAAAGCTGACAAAAAGGAAACAGAGAAGCACATTGCTAAGGCTAGTTTCACACTAGCGTTTCTGCCGTCTGCGCACGGCCGCCGATAAGCCCCGCCCCCTCCTGCCATCACCGCCTATTATGGCACATGGCCGCATGCGATCTGCGCACCCTATCTTTAATATAGGGTGCGCAGACCGTGCGCTAGTAGGCTTTTTGAGTGCGCTGCGCACTTTTGTAGGTGCGCCGGTGTGCGCCGAACGCAGCATGTTACATTTTGGCGTGCTCGGCATACCTTCAAAAGTGAGCAGCGCACTCAAAAATCCTACTAGCGCACGGTCTGCGCACCCTATGTTAAAGATAGGGTGCGCAGATCGCATGCGGCCATGTGCGATAATAGGCGGTGATGTCAGGAGGGGGCGTGGCAGGGGGCAGGGCTTATTGGCGACCGTGCGCAGACGGCAGAAACGCTAGTGTGAAACTAGCCTAAGGAGAGTAAAACTAATCCCAAACTGTTCTTCAACTATATCAATAGTAAAAGAATCAAAAGTGAAAGTGTAGGCCCATTTAAAAATTGAGAGGAAAGTATGGTTGTAGACGATAAGGGAAAAGCTAATATATTAAACACCTTCTTCTCCACAATATTCACGGTGGAAAATGAAATGCTCGGTGAAATGCCGAGAGACAAAGAAAACCCTATATTACGGGTCACCAATCTAACCCAAGAAGAAGTGCAAAACCGGCTAAATAAGATTAAAATAGATAAATCTCCAGGTCCGGATGGCATACACCCACGAGTACTAAGAGAACTAAGTAATCTAATAGACAAACCATTATTTCTTATATTTAGAGACTCTATAGCGACGGGGTCTGTTCCACAGGACTGGCGCATAGCAAATGTGGTACCAATATTCAAAAAGGCCTCTAAAAGTGACCCTGGAAATTATAGGCCAGTAAGTCTAACCTCTATTGTTGGTAAAATATGTGAAGGGTTTCTGAGGGATGTTATTCTGGATTATCTCAATGAGAATAACTGTTTAACACCATATCAGCCTGGGTTTATGAGGAATCGCTCCTGTCACACCAATCTAATCAGTTTTTTTTGAAGAGGTAAGCTATAGACTGGACCAAGGTGAGTCATTGGATGTGGTATATCTTGATTTTTCCAAAGTGTTTGATACCGTGCCACACAAGAGGTTGGTACACAAAATGAGAATGCCGGGTCTGGGGGAAAATGTGTGTAAATGGGTAAGTAACTGGCTGAGTGATAGAAAGCAGAGGGGGGTTATAAATGGTATATTCTCTAACTGGGTCGCTGTGACCAGTGGGGACCGCAGGGGTCGGTGTTGGGACCTCTTCTCTTCAACATCTTTATTAACGATCTGGTAGAAGGTTTGCACAGTAAAATATCGATATTTGCAGATGATACAAAACTATGTAAAGCAGTCAATACAAGTAGCGGCTGCCAAGGCAAATAGGATCATGGGGTGCATTAAAAGAGGTCTGGATACACATGATGAGAGCATTATACTGCCTCTGTACAAATCTCTGGTTACACCGCACATGGACTACTGTGTACAGGTTTGGGCACCGGTGCTCAGGAAGGATATAATGTAACTAGAGTGGGTACAAAGGAGGGAAACAAAATTAATAAAAGGGTATGGGGAAACTACAATACCCAGAGAGATTAGCAAAATTAGGATTATTTAGTCTAGAAAAATGACAACTGAGGGGCGATCTAATAACCATGTATAAGTATATAAGGGGACAATACAAAATATCTCTCCGAGGATCTGTTTATACCAAGGAAGGTGACGGTCACAAGGGGGCATTCTCTGCGTCTTGAGGAGAAAAGGTTTTTCCACCAACATAGAAGAGGATTCTTTACTGTTAGGGCAGTGAGAATCTGGAATTCCCTGCCTGAGGAGATGGTGATGGCGAACTCAGTCGAAGGGTTCAAGAGAGGCCTGGATGTCTTCCTGGAGGGTAACAATATTATATCTTACAGTTATTGTTAGGTTCTTTAGAAGGACGTAGATCTGGGGATTTATTCTGACAGAATTTTATAGGCTGAACTGGATGGACTAATGTCTTTTTTCGGCCTTACTAACTATGTTACTATGTTACTATGTGTAGGCTGCAGATCTTCAGTGTCTCCTGGCTTCCGTCCTCAGGACCCCCACACACAATATATGGGACACCAAGTTATTGGTAACAGTCAGACTTTTACTAAACAGTCCAAGTGTCATGGTTTGGACAGTGGTCTTGCCCTGCACTCACAGGGTTAAGTGTACGTGGCCTCTTTCTGGATCTGGGAGGGGTATTTATACTCACTCTTTACCAGGGTTCTCTGTCAGCTATACTGTTGTTCTGATTGTGTGTCTGACCACCCTAGTGTGCGTGTGCACTGCATTGCTTGTTTGCTTCCCGTATATGACCCGGTCTGCCCCCTCACTCTGTACTCCGTTTCTCATTTTGGTATTATTGTCTTTTCCGGTTCTGACCTCCTGGCTTGGCTATCGTTACTCCATTACAGTTTGTCCCTATTGTACCGTCTATTGCCTGTTCCGGTTTTCTGATCTATTGCTACGTCCTGACTATCCATTCTGCCTAACCCTTTGGTACTGTTGTGCTATCTTGTGCTTTGACCCTGGCTTGATCTGGTTTCTGTCTCTGTCTATGCCCCTTGGTAACATTGTCCTGTAGTTACCTTTTTAGGAGTTTTCCTCAGCTCCTAGCTCTCTGGAGTTTAGACCACGCCCTCAGCAGTCACATGCTTCAGGTCCTGTGAGCCTGAGCATGCATCGTCACCACTGCTGCCTCATTCCACAGGTATCTGTTGTGAACTCATTTTCTGGTTTACCTCTGGCTTCTGGTGAAGGTGGTGGAGCTGGCTGTGTTGACAGAGGAGTCGTGAGTTCTCCATCCGGGCTCCTTCTGGTGGTGACAGCAGGTAATGAAGCTTATCTAAATGGCAGAGACCTGCTACCTGAGGAGGAAGACTGTGATTGGACGTCAGGAGTCTCTGACTGGATTTAAGACAGCCGACTCACTAATTTTGTGCTGGTGATTTTTTTCCTGCCCTGAGGTTCTGGTTTCCAGTTCTGTTCCTGCCGTCTCAAGCTAAGTGTGCTCTGCTATTTTTTCACATGAGATTTGGTCTGGTTTACTCAGTTTTTGTGGTCAGCCAGCCCCTGCTGGGGCTGTGCTGAATTTCCATTCTTATGTCTCTGTTTATGTCAGTTTGCTTTTTGTCCCTGATCAGATTGGTCTCTTTTTGCTCTGTCTTCAGAATATACCAGAGTGCTGATATAGGGAATTGAAGTCTAGCGACTTCAGGGTTTTTGTTATCAGAAAGTGTTGGACATTTTTTGGCAGGGTTTTGTGCGTGATTGCAGACAGCATCTTTCCTTTCCTGTCCTTTCTAGTTAGTGTGGGCCCCATCATTTGCTCAGCCTATTTTTCTATCTGTGTTTGTGTTTTCATCTTGTCTCACCGATAGTACATATTTGTGGGCTGTCTATTGCTTTGGGGTCTGCTCTGGGGCAGTTTAGATTTCCCCTTTTCTTGTTTTAGGCTTATTTAGTTCTCCGGCTGTGATGAGGCGTCTAGGATCATTGTAGGTACACTCCACGGCTACTGCTAGTTGTGTGGATAGGATCAGGGGTCTGCAATCCGCTTAGTTACCAACCTCTCTGGTTTCCTGGGGCTTAGCTTGTTTTTGTTTTTCCTCCTCGGTGACTCATTCATAACAGGTATCTTTGTGCACAGTTTTGTACTCAGGACACGCGTACTGGCTCAGTGAGCAGGTGCAGTGCGGTGTTCCTGACACCAAGTTCATCAGGTAGTTACAAATGGGATAGGATACAGCATTTCACGCTTTCTTCATCCTTTGCACAACACCTCTTCAGCCCTGCCACTTGTTCGTCCTGGACTACCCCCAACCCAACTGACTCCATCAGCCTCAGGGACTACTTGTCCACTTCACCAGTGCACCCGGGACCGGCCACCTGCCCCCACGTAATTCCACATCCATCGACCTCAAGATGTCAGAAGACCAGGCCTGCTCCTTGGTGCCTGGCCCGAGCCATAGGCTCCAAACGTTACAGGAATGTCCATCATGGATTTCAGCTTGGCCTTCCACTGCCTGAAACGATTAACACATGCTGCTCCTAACAGTCCTCTGCACCTGAACTTGGACCTGACACTACACTTCTCCTAACTCCCTCCGCACACTCCCTAACCAGGAAGTGTCCCCTTTTATTAACACTAGTTCCCACCCACTGGGCTAGTTCTATCCTTAACCATTTCCTATCTCATATCCTTAACCTATTATCCTTTTTCTTTATCTTATGCTATCCTAAGCGTATTCTATGCTATACTCTGTAGTGCTATGGCTGGTGCCCCTGCCTGGTCTCCCCTTCTCCCTCTATGCAGGGAAGCTGGCTTACTCACCGCCCCAGCTCCGCGGCGTGGTGTCCCACCTGCCTTCTGGTGTGCGTGCCACAGTTTCCGGCTGCGTACCTAGTCCGCGTGTGTTCCCCTGTTCTTAAAGAGGCAGCGCACACATATTCTAAATGCTCCCAGCATCTTGTAGAAAAGACTCGCTCTTCTCTAGGGAGTCGCCAAGCAACGTAGTGTATGATTAGTTAGTAAGGTGTACTACTAGTGAGTTATGAAGTCCTCTGGTCTCGGTGTGGGCCAGAGCCTGGATGTTATTCTGTTTCCCCTTAGTCCAGTATTGTTAGTCCTTGTTCCTGTCTCCGCCTTTTTGGTGTCCACACACTGAAACCACATCGGCAGTACCTGAATTACTTCCTGAGACCAATGTGTCTAACCTATCCCTGGGGCGGTCCTGTCGGCACAGTCTGAACTCGTCCCTATGGCCGTCCTGTGTTCTATCCGGAGACTGCATAGTCCGAACCTGTCCCTGTGGCCTTCAAGTCTGCTATCCGGAATCTGCACAGTCTAAATCTGTCCATGTTTCCGTCCTGTCGGCACAATCCGAACCTGTCCTAATGGCCGTCCTGCCCTGTCTAGGAATCTGAATAAACAACTAGACCCTTGGGGTCAGCTGCTACTGCTGGATGCCACCCTGGAGTGGCACCTGTCAGCTACCTGCTGCACATCCTGACCTCACCACTAGAGGCTCCAGTGAACACTAAGGTAGCTGCTTAGTCACATCCCTCCATGGTAAGTACAGTCTGTGGCACAGTGGATCCACGAACCACGTGCGCCACCTACGTGTGTAACATTATACATTTACACTTTGCATGTCGTACATCGACATAATACATTACAATAGACACACTTTACTTTTACATATAAAACTGCACGACAGTATTGACATGGCGCGTTTGTTGTCTTCAGGGGAAGGGACAAGATACAACAGTCCACATTCCTTCAGCTCCATAGAAGCTTCCTGGAACTCCTTGAAAATCAACTCTTTCCCCTCTACTCCCATAGATTTGGCCTAATCTCTTCCAGGGGACTCTACAATGTTTAGGGGCAAATTACGAGTCAGTTGTGAAGCACCATGCTTCAGGTAATAAGGGTTCACGTATTACGGGTTTTGGCACTGTTGTATGGCAGGCAGGATAATCATACCTGCTCACTTTGAACGGTGGACGTCAATGAAATGTATGACAACAGCGATCCGCCAAAGATTTTTTTTACAGTGGTCATGCCCCCTTTTCAGATCATGTCCCTTTACACAAACTCCATGCCCCCTACAAGTTACATTATGTGCCCCCTGAATTCGTGTATATACGCAAGTTTGATAATGGATCGTCCCAGTATAAAACTTACGAAGCCTTGCTTTTCAGGAGGTTTGGTGGTACCCTGGTGATTTGACAACTCGTCAGGGCATGGGTGTAACTAGCATCCTAAGGTCTTAGGGCAACTTCTGGACCTTCTCCCATGCTTGTTGCTAGAATCTATATAATCTATATAAATACTTCCCTCCTTAAAATAACCCATAAGTATGTTCCTGTCCGAGGGTCCTATCTGGGCCCAATCGCAGTTACGACCTCTGTGACCTGAGATCATTATGCCACTGCATCTTGGAGTTCGGAAAAGTCTCTGTCTGAGTTTCCCAGATGTTCCAGGAGAGTTGGCAAGTTTGGGTATGATTTCTGTACCAACTCATTGTGTGACTCATAGGCTACCATTCAAGATGTAGATGGTTTGTAAGACATTTCAATCTTTCTTTGGAGACCCTCACTGTGGATGTTTAATGATGATTAGTAAAACCTTTGCCTTCGGTTTGAGAAAAAGGAATGACTTGATTTATCCAACACAGATTTTCCAATACTAGAACTCTCCATGTTTAGTAATGGTCAAAAGAACCCATCGTCAAGTTCCCTACATTGTGTGACGAGACAAGACAAAATGAAAGAGAATGATTGTAACTGTCCACATCTATCGGCAATGTATGATAGAAGTCAGACTTATTCAAGCTGTAGACCAGGTCAATGGATGTGGTAGCTCGGTTATACTTAGTGGTGGATCAGTTGACTAATTCCAGTCTAGTAATACGTCCATGGCTGGTACGTGATCCCGTATATGCTGTAAGGAATATAGGGATCAACTGGTCAACATTGAGTAATCAACAACAGATGAGCGTATGAAGGAGAACATTTACAACCGACCATATTGTGCTGTCGAGAACGATGACCTCCGGAGGTGGAGGTAAAGCCCTGGTTTTTATGTGTAAATTCGGCACCACTTTTGGAAGGCCGAGATTACTCTTAAACATGTCTCTTCTAATTGATTCCACAATTTATTTCTACAGAAGAGAATGTAATTCTTATCTCACCCAGAGCTTAACCTTATTCATTAGCGACTCTTCTATCAAGCTTCAAGCTCGGTGACGCATCGCGTTTGACTAATGTTCCAGTCAAAGCTTTCAGTAGGTCTGTGTGGTCCAGGCCTCAGATATTATCATTCTCGTATGTGCCATTGTGGCATTCGACAGCAAGGCCGGATTACTGTACCCTACATGTCTAATGCCATAATAGAGGTCTACTATGCTGTATCTGCTTAGGACAAGAACCACCAGTGGAAGACTGAAGGGCTGTCATCATTGAGACACCAATGATCAGCATGAAGGAAAACATAATGAGATTTATCCTATGAGACAGTCACGTTATTGGGGTTGTCCCCTCTTATAAAGTGATGACATCAAACCCTCAAAATGCTGGAATATCCTAACGGCATGCCATAACTTTATAAGATGGAAATGCCCTTTAATGAACATAATGACTTGACTGGAAGGGTTGTCAGAATGTTTATATCTTTAATTAAAGATAAAATAGTTTTTAAAGACGGCCACGTGTCCTGCTGGCTCCTCCTGGGCGTATAGCGGTGTCTCTTAAAGGAGCCACATCCTTTTTTTCTTACTCCTTTTGTGTGCAGTAACCTGGTCGTGCTTGGTGAATGGGAGCCTTTAAAACCAGACAGCACTTTAGCATAGTTACTGATACTTCTGATCGTTCAAAGGGTTTATTCAGGATTAGAAAATAATGGCTGTTTTTTTAATGGAAACTGCGCCACATCTGTCCATAGGTAGCGTGTGGTATTGCAGATCAGCTCCCATGAAGTGACTAAAACTGATCTGAAAAGCCAAAAATAATTGCTTTCAGCAGAAAGTAGTCATGTCTTTCTAACCTTTGTAGCACTTCTTCCTGCATTGACATTGCCAAGTTTCTTTACTTTTGATTTAGTCTTTTTTTTACAAGCCCAGCTGCCGATTTCTGCTGCAGCAACCTGCCGATTTCTGCTGCAGCAACCTGCCGATTTCTGCTGCAGCAACCTGCTGTCTATCCCTACACAACAGATACTACTATAAGCAACTACCCATCTCCCAAATTAATGTGATGGAGGAATAAAGGTGATAAGATTAAAGGGATACATATAGGATAGTCTAGTTTCCCTACTTGTGATCTAGCGCTTCTTACTCCTCGACTGGTTGCTGATTTCTGCTGCAGCAACCTCCCTCTATCCCCAGAAAGCAGATTCTAAACTGAACCGTTTTTCCCAAATTAATATGGCAGAGGAAGAGAGGATGTAAGATGAAATGGATATGTAGACATTGAATAGTTTCTCTACTTTTGATCGAGTGTCTGTCATTACAAGCTCGGTGTTATTGCTGAATCCTAACACTCGCACGGGGATGAACAAACCAGGGGAGATATTAAATCTGCACAACACAGGTTCCTATAAAGATTAGGAAAATTCCTAACTTCACCCTGATTTGTCCCTACCTGACCGCCGAGGTTGTCACCCTAAAATTACGCAATGGCGCCCCCACTCAACGTCAGCTGACCCTGAGTGTCCTTAACTGCACCCCCAACTAAACGTAGAGTGTAACCCAAAACAACTACAACAGAACATAATGCAAACAGATAGAAGGTGAGACACAGGTCTTAGGACGTGTTCATACAGTCATAAAAGAAAGAAGAAAAAGAAAGGAACCCAGAAATTACCTCCCTATACGTGGAAACCCCCAGACCTTAAATGCAGTAAAATGGGAAGAGTCCTGAGAAGAGGAAGATGCAAATCAACCACAGATGAAGAGATAGAGAAAACATCAGAAAGATAATCCTTGTCTGGGGAGCTGGGACTCCAAACATTCATCTAACTTGGAATATAGTCAGCAAAGACTCCATGAGCCAGGAGAGTATAAACCCCCCCCTAAGAAGTGATAGGACAAAACAAACTAGGAAAAGAAAACACCTTCACAGAAGCAAAGCCGCAGAACAAAAGAAAGACAAGAGCATTATCAGCAGTTGGACAGAGACGACACAGGCTGTGATCCAATAGAAAGGGAAACTGACAACACAGCCAGAGATCACCGCATCGAGCTCCGGAGTTGAGACATGACACTCGGCTGCTGATTTCAGCTGTAGCAACCTGCCACCCATCCTCATACAAAAGATTCTACTATAAGCAACTACCCATCTACAAAATTAATGTGGTGGAGGAAGATGGAGGTAACACTATAGGGATACATGGAGGAAGGCCTAGTTTCTCCACTTGTGATCTAGTGCTTCTGACTCCAAGCTTAACTGCTGATTCCTGCTGTAGCAACCTGTCTCCCAATCCCCAAAAAATACATTGTAAACTGAACTCATTATTGGTAAATTAATATGGTGAACAGGGGAAGTAAGATTGTTATTATTGCTTCGACCTTAGCTGCTGATTTCTGCTGCAGCAACCTGCCTCTCATCCCCTGACTAAAGATTTTAAGTTGTAGCTCTTCTTCCAAATTAATATGGTGGAGGTAGAAAAGAAGTACAATTAAAAGAATAACTCCTGCAACACGTAATTTTCCATGGATTATACACATGTATCTTAAGGGGATTAGATAACCCTTTAACCTGGCTGTTTCTAATGAGTAAGACCTTTTACAACCAACCAGCATGTCTGATTTTTGCTTCCTGTAAGAATCCATTGCTTGTGATTGTTACTGATTGCTGCAGGTTTCCCTGGCAGCCAGTTACATTTCAGAACCTAAGCCACACCCATTTTCCCAGTGGGCGGGTTTGGTAGGAGGGGTTAAGATTAAATGGATGGTTCGTGGAACACTTATAGAAGTCATTTTTAATTCTCTTTTGGCCTCTGGATAGTGACAGGAGATAGAAAATGGTTGAAAAGGGACAGAGATCACGAATTGTATTGCTACAATATTAACTGTTCTGTAGTTTATTTTATGACGCGACTGCCCCTTTAATTTCCCTCCAAATGTTAGTCTGGAAGCTAAACAAGCTTGGCACAGATTAAAGAATATGTACATTCCCATTTATCTCTGGAGAATGTCTGACCCAAATTCTGAAAGAGAACAAATCGTCTGTAAATGTCAAGTATCAGTTAAATTAGGCTAATTTTAGACTCTAATATTTCAGTGCGGACCCAAGACCTGAAACACGGTGTCCCTGGGCTGACATCTGGCTACAGAATAGATGTCTGGGCCTACCTGGTATATAGTCATATGGGGTAAAGGTATTGTGTATAACTAGGGATATTTTACATTAACAACAGCTACTGTACACTAGAAGAGCCCTCGGGGGTGGAGAATGTCCAGTTGCTGGGGATCCAACTGCTGGAACCACCCCAAACACTGGGATCCCAAAGTCCCTGGTGTGAATGGAGCAGTAGTGAGCATGTGCGACCATTGTCTACAGTAGTGTATTCTATGGAATAACTGTAATGAATCTTTGCTCTTACAGACCACTATGAAGACCGTACCAATAAAATGAAAGCTAAATACCATCAATATTTGGTGTCCTCCATTTGCCTTAATCAGTTCTTCTCGGTCGCTCGTCACTTGTGTGCAATATTTGAAGGAACTTGGCAGGAGGTTGTTCCAAACATCTTGGAGATCTAACCACAGATCTTCTGTGCATGAGGCTTGTGCAGATTCTTCTTTCTCTTTATGTGATCACAGACAGCCTGGATGATGTGAGATCGGGGTTCTTCAGGGGCCGGATCATCACCTCCAGGACTCTTTGTTATTAATGACATTGGTTGGATGTTTGGGGTCGTTGTCCTGATGCAGAATAAATTTGGAGCCCATCAGAGGCCTTCCTGATGGTGTTACATGATGAAGCACTGAGGACACCATTAATACTGACCAAATCCCCAACTACATTTGCTGAAAAACAGCCACAAATTTGCAGGACCCTCCCCTGAACTTCACTGTTCCTACAGACCCTCATTATTTTGCCACCCTCCAGCCTTTGGGGAACAATCTGCCTTTTGTTACAGCCAAATATTTCACATTTTGACTCATCAGTCCACAGCAGTTCTTGCCATTTTTCTGTACCCCAGTTCTTATTTTTCGTGCACTTTTGGGTCGCTCGGCCTTGTCTCTGTGTAAAAGGTTTGGCTTTTCGGCCACAATTCTTCCATGAAGATGACTTCTGGCCAACTTGTCAGAATAGTAGATAGGTGTAGCTGGGTACCACTGGTCTCCATCAGTTTTGAATTGATGGCACTGCTGGACAGCTTATGATTTTGAAGAGAAGTAAGCATGATGTGGCTTTTATCTGCTGCACTGTTTCCTTGGCCAAGCACAGCGTTAATGGTCCTCACCATTGCCCATTTCTCAGTGCTTCTTATAAAGAACTTGAACTGCACATCTTGAACCCCCAGTCTGCTTTGAAATCTTTTCAGGGAGAGACCTTGCTGATGCAGTATAACTACCTGGTGTCTTGTTGCTGAGCTCAGTCTTGCCTGTGACATGAAACTGTTTTCCACAACCTCACCTTTTTTTAATCCGAGATTGGCAGTTTCTCAACCAGTTTTAAACCTTCTACACAGCTGTTTCTGTTTCAGTTAATAACTGTACTTCAACCTACATATGATCATTATCTTCTGTTTAGTATTATTACTCATACGCCTGTCAATAATCCTACAGAATTCCTCACCTTGAACAAGTGTACCTAGAAGAACTGATACTGTTTTGAAGGCACAACACACACATATATTTAAGCGTAGTACACATATATAAATATATATTTATACATATATATAAAAAAGAAATATATATATACAGTATGTAAACATATATGTATATATACTGTATATATATTTATATGTATATTTTTGTTTTCTATATATAGATAAATATAGATAAATATATATTTATACATACAGTATATATACATTATATATATATTGCACACATATACTATATAATAAGTTTATAAACATGCAGTAAGTGTATAATATTTAAATATATTTAAATAATATATATAATAGGGGTTGGAGCGCTGTTTTTTTCTGATATAGTGCAAGAAATACCCCACATAAAGTATAGAAGTCTGCATACCTTCATTCACCACTAGAGGGAGATAACTACACACGGGTAATACAACTCAACACTAAAGCAGTATGCAGAGATCTCCTGAGCTCCCTCTAGTGGTGATTACAGGTAGTCAATGTTTCATCATTTAATTCTACATATTTGCAGGGGATTTGGGGTTTTGTGTCAGATATATTGTAAAACTGAATGTGGGACCTAAAAGCTACCTGGTGCACATTTGTGGAAATGTGTAGTTACAATGGAGGTACCCTTTAAGCTTCATTTTGGCAGAGTTACTGATATATGTCTCTGAGAAGGTCAGAGGTACCCGATCGCAGGGGTCAGATAAGCAGCTGTCGGGGATGCGGGGGAAGATGAAGACTCGTCAGTGACTATAGGCGTGATGATATGAAATCTATGTTCTGGCCGGTGACAAGTTGTCAGCGCAGATGTCCAAATTGAGCAATTCTGGGAAGATATCTGTCCAGGTGGCCTCTGCGCGTGGTGATAACATCCCTGATGGATTAGTGGCCCGGACAGGCACAGAAAGATAAATGGCCGAGCCGAGAAGTGAGAAGATAATAGGTTATGGAGATGGTGGAGAGATAGGAATTACCTAACAGCTGAACGGGGTAAATAATTGTGGAGATACGGATTATGGAAGGTGGAGAGTGACAGTAATTAGGACGCAGGGACACAATGGCTCCAGGACAGGTCGCTCGCGGCCGAGATCATCGCTTTATAACACGCAGCAATTAGTCACCATAGGTGTGCGGTATGTGTCCTGTGTGTGTGATGTGTGCGGTATATGTCCTGTGTGTGAGTGATGTATGCGGTACATGCCTTATGTGTGAGTGATGTGTGCGGTATATGTCCTGTGTGTGAGTGATGTGTGCGGTATATGCCTTATGTGTGAGTGATGTGTGCGGTATATGTCCTGTGTGTGAGTGATGTATGTGGTACATGCCTTATGTGTGAGTGATGTGTGTGGTATATGTTCTGTCTGTGAGTGATGTGTGCGGTACATGCCTTATGTGTGAGTGATGTGTGTGGTATATGTTCTGTCTGTGAGTGATGTGTGCGATATATGTCCTGTGTGTGAGTGATGTATGCAGTACATGCCTTATGTGTGAGTGATGTGTGTGGTATATGTTCTGTCTGTGAGTGATGTGTGCAGTATATGTCGTATGTGTGTGAGTGATGTGTGCGATATATGTCCTGTGTGTGAGTGATGTGTGCGGTATATGTCCTGTGTGTGAGTGATGTGTGCGGTACATGTCCTGTGTGTGAGTGATGAGTGTGGTACATGCATTATGTGTGAGTGTTGTGTGCGGTATATGTCCTGTGTGTGAGTGATGTGTGCAGTATATGTCCTGTGTGTGAGTGATGTGTGCGGTATATGTCCTGTGTGTGAGTCATGTGTGCGATATATGTCCTGTGTGTGAGTGATGTGTGGTATATGTTCTGTCTGTGAGTGTTGTGTGTGGTATATGTCCTGTGTGTGAGTGATGTGTGATATATGTTCTGTCTGTGAGTGATGTGTGCGGTATATGCCTTATGTGTGAGTGATGTGTGCGGTATATGTCCTGTGTGTGAGTGATGTGTGCGGTATATGTCCTTGTGTGTGAGTGATGTATGCGGTACATGCCTTATGTGTGAGTGATGTGTGCGGTATTTGTCCTGTGTGTGATGCGTGCAGTAAATGTCCTGTCTGTGAGTGATGTGTGCGGTACATGTCCTGTCTGTGAGTGATGTGTGCGGTATATGTCCTGTGTGTGAGTGATGTGTGCGATATATGTCCTGTGTGTGATGCGTGCAGTATATGTCCTGTCTGTGAGTCATGTGTGCGATATATGTCCTGTGTGTGAGTGATGTGTGGTATATGTTCTGTCTGTGAGTGTTGTGTGTGGTATATGTCCTGTGTGTGAGTGATGTGTGATATATGTTCTGTCTGTGAGTGATGTGTGCGGTATATGCCTTATGTGTGAGTGATGTGTGCGGTATATGTCCTGTGTGTGAGTGATGTCTGCAGTATATGTCTTGTGTGTGAGTGATGTGTGCGGTATATGTCCTTGTGTGTGAGTGATGTATGCAGTACATGCCTTATGTGTGAGTGATGTGTGCGGTATATGTCCTGTGTGTGAGTGATGTGTGCGGTATATGTCCTTGTGTGTGAGTGATGTATGCGGTACATGCCTTATGTGTGAGTGATGTGTGCGGTATTTGTCCTGTGTGTGATGCGTGCAGTAAATGTCCTGTCTGTGAGTGATGTGTGCGGTACATGTCCTGTCTGTGAGTGATGTGTGCGGTATATGTCCTGTGTGTGAGTGATGTGTGCGATATATGTCCTGTGTGTGATGCGTGCAGTATATGTCCTGTCTGTGAGTGATGTGTGCGGTATATGTCCTGTCTGTGAATGATGTGTGCTGTATATGTCCTGTGTGTGATGCGTGCAGTATATGTCCTGTGTGTGAGTGATGTGTGCAGTATATGTCCTGTGTGTGAGTGATGTGTGCGGTATATGTCCTGTGTGTGATGCGTGCAGTATATGTCCTGTCTGTGAGTGATGTGTGCGGTATATGTCCTGTCTGTGAGTGATGTGTGCGGTATATGTCCTGTGTGTGAGTGATGTGTGCGATATATGTCCTGTCTGTGAGTGATGTGTGCGGTATATGTCCTGTCTGTGAGTGATGTGTGCGGTATATGTCCTGTCTGTGAGTGATGTGTGCGGTATATGTCCTGTGTGTGTGATGTGTGCGGTATATGTCCTGTGTGTGAGTGATGTGTGCGGTATATGCCTTATGTGTGAGTGATGTGTGCGGTATATGCCTTATGTGTGAGTGATGTGTGCGGTATATGTCCTGTGTGTGAGTGATGTGTGCGGTATATGCCTTATGTGTGAGTGATGTGTGCAGTATATGTCCTGTGTGTGAGTGATGTGTGCGGTATATGCCTTATGTGTGAGTGATGTGTGCGGTATATGTCCTGTGTGTGAGTGATGTGTGCGGTATATGCCTTATGTGTGAGTGATGTGTGCGGTATATGAGCAAACATAATTTGGGATCCACCTCCCCGAAAACACATGTCTAGAATCTGCTTTAAATGGCAGCACCCATGTGGGCTCGGTGGGCACCGCTGTCTCAGTGACTGGCGGACTGCTCGGAATTTCCATCTCAATCAGAAAAAAAATCAAAACGAACAACTACTGTTAGCGAGATCCGTACCCTGATTATGCACTGAGCCCTCGGAGGAAGAAGAACAAGCGATTCCGGAGCGCTGCGGCATAAACACGGCCATTTAATGTAATAAGCATCGGACTAACGGCTTTGCTTTGGGGATTTGGGGGGATTGTAATAATGCCGAGGTTAACAGACACAATCCCCGTATTCTGCGGTGTCGTCTTCCATTGTCTGGATAAGCGCCGATCCCTGATCCAATCATCCACGAGCCGTAGATTACTTTTTTATGTTATTTTATTTTTCTCCTCTTCGGAGGGTCACGAAGCCGCCACTTACTCCTCCGGCCTGAATTTCATCCAGACCCAAAACTAATTACACCATAAAATAGATTGTATAGAGATCCTAGTAAATCTCCTGCCGACGGAGGGATCAAATTACCGGGATATAATGACTTGTACGGTTTTAATAAGAAGAAGAACTTAATAGCGTTAGGGACAAGCGATGAACGGACCGAGGAGGGTCGGAGTCGTCCACCTTTTATTATTATTATATTGCCTTTAAATCCAATATTCTGTGATGATCAAATGTAATAATATAATTTAATATCTTCCTTTTTTTTACAGAGCTCTAAATACTCAGCATAGATAAAGAAAAATAGTAAAAATCTGACTTCCTGTAGCCACGACTAGAGGGAGCCTATGAGCTTACTGTCTACAGTGTTATTGAGTTTAATGTACAATCTGTAGGCAGAAAGCTCCCTCTAGTGGTGGCTACAGGAAGGAGATTCCATTACCTGGTCATTTAGGTAGTGCAGACTCTGTTCAGTCAGAGATCCTAGTATTGCTGGGACCTGTAGTGCTCTCCTGTCTGATGGTAAGGGTGTGTGTGCTCTCTAGTAACTCAGGAGGAGTAACCAGTTCCCTGTTGCAGCCAATGTGGCATCACATTCTACATAAACTCCCAACATACTACTGTGATTTGCCAGTTATAGATTGATATAACCTTGTTCTCTTTGTTTAGTCCTTATCCTGAATCTCCTGGTGTTTTTGCTTCTACCTTAGGTTATACAATATTTTGACCACACATCTATATATTGATTCTGTCCCTGACTTTGACCTCGTGGTAACGACTTGGCTTGATGACCCTTCTTTATTGTCTGCTCGACCCACCGGGAAGCAGCCACTCCATGGACTTAACCAAGCGAGACCCAGCCTAAGTTCAAATTGCTGTATAGCGGTTAAAGGATGAAGGCCAGGGTTCCTCTAGAGTCTTTATAAGCAAAGTGGCATGTGCAATGTCTGTCCATGGAAGCGCCATTAAGAGCAGCCAGGCTTCTAGGCATTGATAACAACTTTACTTGATGACCCTTCTTTTTGCTTGCTCGCTCCACCAACCAGCAGCCATTACATGGACATAACCAAGGGGGACCAAGCCTTAGTCCAAGTTGCTGTGTAGGGGTTAAAGGGTGGAAGCCAAGGTTCATCTAATGTGCAAATTGTGTCCATGGAAGTGCCATTAAGAGCTGCCAGGCTTCCAGGCACTGATAATGACTTTACTTGATGACCTTTATTTTTTGCTTGCTCGCTCCATCGGACAGCAATCATTCCGTGGACATAAGCAAGGGTGACCCAGCCTAAGTCCAAGTTGCTGTGTAGGAGTTAAAGGGCGATGGCCAATGTACCGCTTGCATCTGCTAAGAAAAGTGACTTGTGGAAAGTCTGTCCATGGAAGCCCCATTAAGAGCTGCCAGGACTCCAGGCACTGATAATGACTTGACTTAATGACAGTTCTTTTTTGCCTGCTCGCTCCACTGGCCAGCAGCCACTCCATGGACATAACCAAGGGGAAACCAAGCCTAAGTCTAAATTGCTTTGTAGAGATTAAAATGTGAAGGCCAAGGTTCCTCTAGGATCTTGCTAAGCAAAGTGGCATGTGCAATGTCTGTCCATGGAAGCGCCATTAAGTACTGCCAGGCTTCCAGGCACTGATAACGACTTGATTTGACGACCCTTCTTTTCTGCTTGCTCGCTCCACCGGCCTGTAGCCACTCCATGGACATAACCAAAGGAGACCGCAGCCTTAGTCCAAGTTGCTGTGTAGGTGTTAATGGGTGAAGGCCAAGGTTCATCTAGTATCTTCCTATGCAGAATGGCTTGTGCAAATTGTGTCTATGGAAGTGCCATTAAGAGCTGCCAGGCTTCTAGGCACTCATAATGAATTGACATAATGATCTATCTTTTTTTGCCTGCTCGCTCCACCGGCCAGCAGCCACTCCATGGACCTAACCAAGGGGGACCAAGCTTAAGTCTAAGTTTCTGTGTAGTGGGTAGAGGGTGGAGGCCAATGTACCTCTTCGAACTGCTCAGTAGAGTGGCTTTGGAAGGGAGGGCTAGGGCTGTAGTCATGGCCGAGTACACTGGGGCTTCTAGGCCCTGGCCTCCCATCATATGAAAATAATGTCCATTAGTCAGAATACCTGTGACTACAGGTCCAGCATCGTCAGGATCCCTACTGCACCACTGAAGGCTGTCTGCAGACGATTTCACATGAATTGAGACACAGTCCATTTCAACTTGAAACTGAACAACTTTACTCTTTTCATTTCTTAGCACATCCAAGTATTTCACAGCATTAATCACCGGTTTCACAATACATGAATCTTCATCTTATCCTGCCCTCCTTTCCACGTCCTCCAGTACATTTCAGGGTAATAGCGCCTTTGGCGGTACTGCAGCATCCTCCTTGTCCAGACTCACTGTATTTGGGGACTCCCTCATCTGTTTCGCCCTGGATCTGAGGGCATCAGCTCATGCAATGACCTGCCACATATTGGACAATCTGCGCCCTGTACTCTTCCCAGACAGCTTTCTTCTTTCTCCTCCAAACTGCTACAACACTGATGATTAATACTGTTCTTCTGTCCTAAGGACCCCAAAAGGTTGGGCTTCACTGCTTTACTAACATTACATGACTGCTGCGGCATCCTTGGCCTATAACCCTTGCGGACGGTTTGGGCGCCCAGGCCCTTCTGCCTCTACCTACACTATGCTACCCCTTACCACCCAGCAGCCCCTCCTACAGTTCACTATATCCTATGCTAGCTGTTTACGCTATGATGCCCCCATCTAGTGATCAAACTTATGACAGCACTTACCCTATCACTAAACATAGCAGCACCAAGGTTTATAACGTTAAATATACATTATGTAGGCGCATGTTATCTTAGCCGTAATAAAAGATATACATGGACATACATACATACTCTCATAACGTGAGGTACTGGGACGAGCAAGAAAACGGCTAGAACAGCAAAGACATGGCATACCCCCTACAGCTTATCCATGGAAGTGCCATTAAGAGCCGCCAGGCTTCCAGGCACAGAACACTGTTACATTTTTTAAACAAATCGAAATATTAAGGTTTTAGAAATTGGATCTGGTTTTCAGTTTAGGGGTAATTTATTTGTTTTAAGAAGTCACTTTACAGATACCTCAATAAAAATGTCTCCTTTGGTAAGATAAATTGATTTTCTGCAGCGCCCCTACAGGTGTAAACGGGAACTACATCATAAACCAGGGAAAAATTTACTGTATAGTAGAGAAAAAAAAGAATTTACTCTAAGCTGAAAAAGTCCATTGAACGCTGGTCAATATTAAATTTAAGGGACACTGCCAAGGACGAAAACCTGCCACTGTCCCTAGAAATTAGGTTGGCACCAAGCGAGATGCAGCAATTACCGTACGCGTTCCTGGCTTACAAATCGATCTCGACTGCAAGCCAGAGGGAAACTTGGAGGAGACAGGGATTAAGGATATGATGACAGAGGCAAGGCAGAACCCAATAAACGATATAAGTAAAAGCTTCCAGCAATAATCACGTGTTAGACAAATTAATAAATTGTTTATTGAACGGCAGGGGCATAATTTAATCTTCAGGGAAGTCAGCGGAAGACAGGCTGCCCCCATCTCTGCGCTCCACACGTTCCTTATGAAATCATATTCCCTGTAATTAACTATTCTGGGCATTGGAGGGAGTGAATAACACAGGCGCTGCCTCTTACCACCTCGGCGGGGGGGTGGATAATTCGATCCTAGGATGCGAGATATCGGACATTCCATCCTGGAATAATTGTTATTGGGACAAAAATGGAGGTTAATTCATTTTTCAATGCAACTTGAGGACATGCTGATCGTGCAGAAAGAGAGCATGAATACAGATATTTAAGCCTCAACCCCCCCAGGAATGACCCCAAAATTACTTTTAGGAGTGTTTTTTTTTTTTTAATGAACGCCACTCCTTTGAGGAACAGTTCTGGGAATTGCCCTGGCAGGGGTGATGACCTTTTTATTTTTGCTCCACCGGACAGTAGCCACTCCATGGAGGTAACCAGGAGGGAGTCAGCTTAAGTCCAAGTTGCTGTGTAGGAGTTAAAGGCCAAGGTTCCTCTGGGATCTGCTAAATGGCTTGTTCAAAGTCTGATCCTTCTTTTTTGCATGATTCGCTCCACCGGCCAGCAGCCACTCCATGGATGTAACCATGAATTTACCTCTTGGATCCGCTCAACAGAGTGGCTTGTGCAAAGTCTGTCCATGGAAGCGCCATTAAGAGCTGCCAGGCTTCCAGGCACTGATAGCAACTTGACTTCATGATCCTTCTTTTTTGCATGCTTCGCTCCACCAGCCAGCAGCCACTCAATGGACGTAACCAGGGGGAGTCAGCTAAGTCCAATTGCTGTGTAGGAGTTAAAGACCAAGGTTCTCCCGGGATCTGCTAAGTGGCTTGTTCAAAGTCTGATCCTTCTTTTTTGCATGCTTCGCTCCACCGGCCAGCAGCCACTCCATGGATTTAGTCATGAATGTACTTCTTGGATCTGCTCAACAGCTTGTGCAAAGTCTGTCCATGGAAGCACCATTATTGGTAAGTACTGTATGAAATAGCCCTAGAAGGTAACTTAAAGGCGCTGTCCACTTAGAACAACAATTCCTTTTTGTTAGCTAGTTCTATGGATAATTTGATCTTAGGGGGTGCACCGCTATGACCTCCCCAGTGATCAATTTTGAAGTATTCCTTGTTGTCATCTACGTCTGGCTTAAGATAGCCATACAACGTTGATAGATATTCCTCTTGACCCCCCCAAACATGCATGCTGGACTCGACTGTACACATCTCTCTGGCACCAGCTTATGTTTCCTAAGATCAAAAATATTGGGCATGTTTAAATCCTAAGCAGATATTTGGGTAGAGTGGGGACTAATATGTGATCCCTGGTCTGTTGGGGCAGTAAAGGGGCTAATGTATGATCCCTGGTTGTCTAGAGCTAGGGCTTTGTGGAGTACAAGCAGTATATGGTCTAAAGTATAATTCCTGGTGGTCTAGGGTAGTGAAAAAGCTAATGTATTATCCCTGGTGGTCTAGTGTAGAGAAAGAGCTAAATAATCATCCCTGGCAGTCTAGGGCAGTGAAGGGGTGAATATATGGTTCAAATTGATTTAGTACAGTAAAAAGGTTGATGTATTATCCCTGGTGGTCTAGGACAGTGATGAAGGTAAAGTATAATCCCTGATGGTCTAGGGCAGTGAAGAGGGTAAAGTATAATCCCTGTTGGTTTGGGACAGTGAAGAGGGTAAAGTATAATCCCTTGTGCTCTAGTACAGTGAAGAGGGTACAGTATAATCCCTTGTGGTCTAGGACAGTGTAAAGGTTAAAGTATTATCCCTGGTGGCTTGGGGTGGTGAAAAGGGGTAAAGAATAATATCTTGTGGTTTGTGGCAGTGAAGAGGGTAAAGTATGATCCCTGGTAGTCTAGGACAGGGATGAAGATTAAGTATAATCCCTGGTGGTCTAAAACAGTGAAGAGGGTAAAGTATAATCCCTTGTGGTATAGAACAGTGATGAGGGTAAAGCATAATCCTTGTTGGTTTGGGGCAGTGGAGAGGGTAAAGTATAATCCCTTTTGTTCTAGGATATTGAAGAAGGTAAAGTATAATCCCTGGTGGTTTGGGTCAGTGAAGAGGGAAAAGTATATTCCCTTGTGTTCTAGGCCAATGAAAAGGGTAAAGTATAGTCTATAATCCCTGGTGGTTTGGGGCAGTGAAGAGGGTAAGATATAATTTCTGGTGGTTTGAGCCAGTGAAGTGGGTAAAGTATAATCCCTGGTGGTCTAGGAAAGTGAAGAGGGTAAAGTACAATTCCTGGTGGTCTAGGATAGTGAAGAGGGTAAAGTACAATTCCTGGTGGTCTAGGATAGTGAAGAGGGTAAAGTACAATTCCTGGTGGTCTAGGAAAGTGAAGAGGGTAAAGTACAATTCCTGGTGGTCTAGGATAGTGAAGAGGGTAAAGTATCCCTGTTGGTTTGGTCAGTGAATAAGGTAAAACATGATCCCTGGAGGTCTGGGGTATTAGTGGAGGGTACATGGCAATTTTATATAGAGTGGAAACAAATGTTTTCTTCAGACCCTATAGTTGTATGAGACAATCCTAAAGAACAGGTATTCCGGACTCTCGTCCCATCCGCCTCCTCTTTTATTCTTTTTATATGGAGACTATAGCAATTTCTCCCAAGATTATCTGTTGAAAACAAGCCAACATTACGTGGTCTCATGTCTCAATGTGACCCTTGAACAAAACATAACGAGTATAGGAAAGCAATGGCACAAAACCGAGCCTGGTAATGGTTTCTGACACTATCGCAGACTCATTTATCAACTTCTCATTGCCGCAAAACTCAAACAAGAAAAAAAATGTCTTTCATGTCAGGAGGCACAATCCCGTTAACATTCACGGTGCCGGTCATGTCCCCTTGACAAAAAAACTCTTAATGAATGACTGCTGTGAAAATTGAAAAGAATAAAAGATGGACAAAAATTTGTGGCACGTCGGAGACACAATGTCCTTCTGTGCCATGCTCATCCTCACATCCTCAGGGGTCCCACACTGAGGGTCAGTACAATTCCTTCATCAGAGTTCTGCTCCTGATGTACTTTCATCCACACACTGGTTCACTTCCTGCTTTCGGCCTCTATTCATATAGATCTAGTTGATACAATAGCATTAACACTGCCGGCGCACATAATTCACCAGAATTCTTATAAATCAAGAGAAAATATAGAAACTTTTACCCCTGAAGAAGCATTGGTGAAACACGTGACAGGTGTTTGTGTTCATTATATGGTAAAAAGTACCTGGCGATACGGTTATTCAGCACAGCAGTGCAGACTGCTACTTCTATCCCTCCACCAATATAAATACTTTGACCCCTAAAGAAGCATTGGTGAAACGCGCATCTGCTGTTTGTGTTCATTATTTGGTAAAAAGTACTTGATAATATGATTATTCAGCACTGCAGCACAGACTGCTGCTGCTATCTCTTCACCGATATAAATACTTTGACCCCTGAAGAAGCATTGGTGAAACACACGTCAGGTGTTTGTGTTCATTATATGATAAAAAGTACTTGATAATATGATTATTCAGCACACCAGCACAGACTGCTACTCCTATACCTCCTCTAATATAGATACTTTGACCCCTGAAGAAGCATTGGTGAAACGCGCATCTGGTATTTGTGATCATTGTATGGTAAAAAGTACTTGATAAGGCCGGTTTCACATTAGCGCTTTTTAAGCGCACGCACAGCCGGGGGTAGCTCCGCCCCCGAGCCGGCTCTCTGCCCGGCGTGCCCGCCCCTTGCTTGTAGCGCCGCCTACTAGCGGACAGCGGCGCCTGCGATCGGCGCACCGTATCTTTAGCATAGGGTGCGCAGATCGTGCGCAGGCCGTGCGCTAGTTGCGCTTTGACCTGCGCTGCGTACTTTTGACGGTGCGCTGTG
The DNA here is from genome assembly GCF_039654945.1 of Dendrobates tinctorius. NCBI lineage: Eukaryota > Metazoa > Chordata > Amphibia > Anura > Dendrobatidae > Dendrobates > Dendrobates tinctorius. Next base: position 8,006,354 of record NW_027361688.1, read on the forward strand.
CGCGCCAAAATCAAACTTTTCGGATTTTGGCGCGCACGGCACACCGTCAAAAGTGCGCAGCGCAGGTCAAAGCGCAACTAGCGCACGGCCTGCGCACGATCTGCGCACCCTATGCTAAAGATAGGGTGCGCCGATCGCAGGCGCCGCTGTCCGCTAGTAGGCGGCGCTACAAGCAAGGGGGTGGGCACGCCGGGCAGAGAGCCGGCTCGGGGGCGGAGCTACCCCCGGCCGTGCGTGCGCTTAAAAAGCGCTAATGTGAAACCGGCCTAATATGATTATTCAGCACACCAGCGCAGACTGCTACTCCTATCCCTCCACTAATATAGATACTTTGACCCCTGAAGAAGCATTGGTGAAACGCACGTCAGGTGTTTGTGTTCATTATATGGTAAAAAGTACTTGATAATATGATTATTCAGCACTGCAACACAGACTGCTGCTCCTATCTCATCACCAATATAAATACTTTGACCCCTGAAGAAGCATTGGTGAAAAGCCCTTCGGTTTTTTTTTGCTTATTATATGGTAAAAAGCACCTGATAATATGGTTATTCAGCACTGTGGCGCAGACTGCTACTTCTATCCCTCCACTAATATAGATACTTTGACCCTTGAAGAAGCATTGGTGAAACGCGCGTCTGGTATTTGTGTTCATTATATGGTAAAAAGTACTTGATAATATGATTATTCAGCACACCAGCGCAGACTGCTACTCCTATCCTTCCATCAATATAAATACTTTGACCCCTGAAGAAGCGTTGGTAACCCCGCGTCAGGTGATTGTGTATATGGTAAAAAGTACCTGGCAATACGATTATTCTATCCCTCCACCAATATAGATAGTTTGGCATGCACACATTTACATGTTTTTTATGTTTTGGGGTGGTGTAAAAGGTTTACCCTTTCTTACAAAACTCTACACAAATGGAAAAATGTTACTTAGTCGGGACCTTAAAACTGATCATGGACCAAGTAGCCCTCTGGTTTGCCCAAGTTCACACCACAATTTCTGTGCAGCATCTCCAATTCTTATACCCTTCATGCTTTATACTGCAGGGTTGATACCGGAAGTTACAAAATATATGATAAGTGTAATATTGGTGGGGGTCTTCCCCACTGATGATGAAAACAGAAGTCCTATGTAGCCTGTGTGAATGGAGCAGTGGTACGTATGCTTGGCCACCGCTCCATTCACTGTTTATGGGACCAGTGCACATGCATACGCACAGGACTTTAAGACTCCCATTCTTGGACCCCTGATGATAACAGGTGATAAATATTATTCATAGGATAAGCCCCTTTATTCCTATTTAAAACACTGACATTTTTAGCCACTACCCCATTACATGAAAAGTATTTCTACATTTTGGCTGCACCAATACAAATTCCAGTTTGGGTAGACGTGGGTTAAAATAATGTCCTTGCTCTGACCTGTTGGATAGGGTAATGGGCTGTAATCGGCCGTAGGGAAGTTATACATTAGCCCCTTTCTGTGCCATCCCCTCGCGCTTGGTCAGACCATACACCACATGCTGTCAGTTAGTGTAAAAAAAAAAACAAGTGATGCGGCTGCCGCAGGCAGGACGGGGACTGTCAGGCTCACAGCATCATTTTCATCTCCAGATGCTTATTTGGCTGAAATGAAACATCAGCTCCCGCCGGCCGGCAATCTGTGTCCTGCTCCCAGGAGTCACTTCAGATCATCACCTCTTCACCCATGACAGGCGACACTTAGTAGGCAGAAGCTCTACTCCATGCACTATTAAAGGAAAAGTCTATTATATCCACATTTACTTAAAAATCAATTTATAATTCCCTTGATATCCGCCTCGTCCACATGGGCAGAGTCTAGTTGCTGACCGCACTCAATGGGGCACATTTGTCAAAACTGGAACCAGGAAAAGGCAAGAAAAAATACTGATGTAATTATAGTTCTTTTCTACTTTTTGCTGAAGTTTAATGTGTGTTTTTGAACTTTTTGTTGTTTTTATTACTTTTTTTTACTGTAACTATAGTATTACCCTAGTCGTAACCCTAACACTAGCTCTAACCCTAATGCTGGCCTTACCACTGCCCCTTAGCCTAGTCCTAGCCATAGCCCTGGTGCCACCTTAACCCTTGCCCTAACCTGTACATTAGTCCTTACGCTAGTTCTAGCTCTAACCCTAGTCTCGCTCTAATCCTTACCCTAACGTCAACACTAGCCCTAGTCCTAACCCTAATTCTAGCACTTATACTAGCTCTTACCTTAGTCCTAGCCACAACTATTCCAACCCTAACCCTTGCCCTATCCCGTACACTAGCCCTTACCCTAGTCCTAAACCTAATCCTAGAAAAAACAAAAATTGAGCCTGGTTTGAGTTGGTACACATGCAGCACATAAACGCATGTTCACACAATCCCTAATCCTAGTCTTACTCTAATCCTTACCCTAACAATAATGCTAGCCCTACTCTTAACCATATTTCTAGCCCTTATCCTACCCCTCACCCTAGTCCTAGCTGTAACTTTAGTCCAATCCTAACCCTTTCCCTAACCCTTACATTAGCCTTTACCCTAATCTTAGCCCCAACCCTCGTCCCACCGTAATCCTTACCCTAATTTAACGATAGCCCTAGTCCTAACCCTAATGCTAGCCATTATCTTAGCCCTATCACTAGCCCTCACCCTAGTCCTAGTCCTAACCCTTGCCCTAACCCTTATATTAGCCCTTTCCCTAGTCCTAACCTTTGTTTCACTCTAATCCTTACCCTAACATTAACGCTAGCCCTAGTCCTTACCCTAATGCTAGCCCTAATCCTAGCGTTAACCCTTGCAATAAGCCTAACCTTAGCTTTAATACTAGTTCTAACACTATCCCTAACACTATCCCTAATCCTTGTCCTATCTATAACCTTAGCCCTAGTCCCACTCTAACTCTCAGCCCTCATAACCCTTGTCCAACCCTAACCCTAATCTTAGCCCAAATAATAGTCTTAACGCTATCCCTAACCCTAGTTCTAGCTTTAACTCTAGCCCTCATCTAACCTTAGCCCTATCCCTAACGTTAGCCCTTACCTTACTCCTAGCCATAACCCTAGTCACACTCTAATTCTTAGCCTAACATTAACTCTAGTCCAAGTCATAACCCTAATGCTAGCCCTAACTATAGCCATAACACTAGCCCTAACTCTAATCCCAACCTATCCCTTGTCTCAACCTTAGCCCTAACCTAATTAGAAATAGTATGTAAAAATGCTAAATTTATTATAATAAATATACAAAAGCTGAGTGTATGTGCGTGTGTGTGTATGTGTGTATCGACGATGATGTCATAATAGGTTGCCATAGCAACGACGATGTCATAATAGGTTGCCATGGCGGTGATGATGCCATAATAGGTTGCCATAGCGACGATGATTTCAGAATGGCTGCAACCTATTATGACATAATCGTCACCATGGCACGGGACTATGGGATGGAGGATATATATGATGGGTATATGGGCACGGGACTATGGGATGGAGGATGTGTGATGGGTATATGGGCACGGGACTATGGGATGGAGGATAGGTATGTTGGGTATATGGGCATGGGACTATGGGATGGAAGATATGTATGATGGGTATATGGGCACGGGACTATGGGATGGCGGATGTGTGATGGGTATATGGGCACGGGACTGTGGGATGGAGGATGTGTGATGGGTATATGGGCACAGGACTATGGGATGGAGGATATGTATGATGGGTATATGGGCACTGGACTATGGGATGGTGGATAGGTATGTTGGGTATATGGGCATGGGACTATGGGATGGAGGATTTGTATGATGGGTATATGGGCATGGGACTATGGGATGGAAGATATGTATGATGGGTATATGGGCACGGGACTATGGGATGGCGGATGTGTGATGGGTATATGGGCACGGGACTGTGGGATGGAGGATGTGTGATGGGTATCTGGGCACGGGACTATGGGATGGAGGATGTGTGATGGGTATATGGGCACGGGACTATGGGATGGCGGATGTGTGATGGGTATATGGGCACGGGACTATGGGATGGAGGATGTGTGATGGGTATATGGGCACAGGACTGTGGGATGGAGGATATGTATGATGGGTATATGGGCACAGGACTATGGGATGGAGGATAGGTATGTTGGGTATATGGGCACGGGACTATGGGATGGAGGATAGGTATGTTGGGTATATGGGCATGGGACTATGGGATGGAGGATTTGTATGTTGGGTATATGGGCATGGGACTATGGGATGGAGGATTTGTATGTTGGGTATATGGGCACTGGAGGATAGTCATTATAATTTGTTATAACTAACCACAGTTAGTTACTATGCCCGGGCAGCACCGAGCTCCTCTTCCAACATTTTCTTTTGCTCTGGAGGACCCAATCTGAGTTATTCCTCATTTAACTTGTGGCGGCACTGCAGCGACCGTAAAAAAAAACGACTTCCTGGGTCTTCAGCTGATCATCAAGGGATTCTTTGAACAACAAGTTTTTTCATCTTATTTTGAGTTTTGACCAAAAATTGGCTGCGCACTTAAAGGGGATTTTTTTTCCTATTCATATAAAGTATAAGCAGTGTAGAAATGAAAAGTTTTAGACTTTAGAGGGTTAATACAAGAACAGGTTTAAGTGGAGATTTAAGCCCTTGGATGGGACACTTGCTAACCCTGCCCTATAGCAGATACCTGTTCCGCCTAGTAATAAACAGCTGTCGTTCAGTATACACCCTGTGGCAGCGCTGGGTTTAAAGGCATCAGCAGCCTGTGCGAGACCGTAAATGTCAGGTCGGCCTCAGCGCTCGGAGTCCAAATGCCTCAGCCTGGGCTTAGTCACCTAGTAAAAGAGATTTACAGATGGAGACATTTAGTTCAAACCCAAGATGATAACAGCATTAAAGGAAGGAATAAATGACACTTTATGTGCACAGAAAGTCGAAAATTGCTTCCTTTAAAAATCTAAACATGGAGAAACCACCATCAGTTCATATTTAAAGGAGAAGTCCAGCACAGAAGCTTTCACGCTTTTGTGGAAACGTTCCAGATGCTAATGGGAACCTCTAATGACAGCCATTATATAACCCATTAAAAATTTTCAAAAATAGAGATAGATAGCGTTGAGAAAAAATGATAGATAGATAGATAGTAAGATATGTCAGTGTGCTATATATCAGTGCTTTGTGTTTTTTAATTTTTTAAATTAATTTTTTAAATTAATTAAATAATTTTAAAATAAAATGCGTGGGCTCCCGCTTAATTTTCAAAACCAGCAGAGGGAAAGCCGACCGCTAAAAGTTCACAGGCTACTAACAACAGCTCACAGCTGTTTACTTAGCCTTTACTGGTTAGTTTACAGCTAGAACCCCACCAAAAAATAAGCCCCGTATAAATTCTAACCAGCAAAAGCTAAACAGATAGCTTTGGGCTGTGATTAATAGCCAGGAAAGGAGCAAGGGATATTAGCTCCCTCCTAGGCTAATAACATCAGCCACATCAGCCATCAGAAATGTGCATTAATAAAATGCACCAAATCTGGCACTTAGCCTTAGTTTTCCCACTTGCACGGTGGTAACATCTATGACGTTACTGTTCGCCACTGAAGCTGCGCTTTGACGCTAAGCTCAGTGTCTCCTGGATGTCAGGTTGAACGGTCACATCATGCCACCATTCAGCTTGAAATCCAGATGAAGCAGAGATGGATTATGGCGTGGGACAAATGGATTATCGTCGGACAGGTGAGGAAAATGTTTTTTAATTATTTTTATTTTAACAGTGATAAATGGGAAAATGAGGGTGGGGAGTGTTTATTTTTGTTAATGGACTTTATTCTTGCTCTGTATTTTTTAGAATATGACTATCGGGTTAGTAATGGGGGCGTCTTATAGACGCCTCTCCATTACTGACTTCTGGGCTTGAGGCCAGCTGACAATACAAAGCTGACATCAACCCAAACCCTGTTACACCACGTGCCACGCACCAGGGCAACTGTGGAGAGTGGGCTAAATGCCATTTCTGGGGTGGCTGAGGGCAGGTGTTGGTAGCCTGGGGGGGCAATATGACTGGCCCCTTAATATCCCCCCCGGACCCCAGAGACCGCAAGATCCTGAGCCGATATAGACTCAGTGCCAACAGTCTGGCCATCGAATCCGGCCGACACAGGCAGAGCTACAAGCCCAGGTAGGAAAGACTGTGACAACACTGTGACCAGGAGGCCCTGGAGGATGAGACCCACTTCCTGCTACACTGCTCCAAATACTCAGCAGTGAGGGACACTCACTTCAGGAGACTCTCACATCTCTTCCCGGATTTCATCACCATGAAGGAGGAAGAGAAAACATATATATCCTGCTGGGGGAAGAAGAGAGAGCAGTGGAGATGGCGGCGCGGTATGTGAGCGAATGCCATAGACTGCTAGAAAGACAGCCATGATATACCATGGACTTCTATAGCCCCTACCCTGGATCTGCCCCCATCCCCCTCATCCACCTTCCCTATGCCATGAACTTCTATAGCCCCTACCCTGGATCTGCCCCCATCCACCTTCCCTATGCCATAGACTTCTATAGCCTCATCCTGGATCTGCCCCCATCCACCTTTTCTACAGTCCCTATCCATATTCCCTTTTGAACACTTGCTTTGGCAAAACTAATGTGCATTTAGTCCTGCCAATAAAGCTTCTTTGAATTTGAATATTAACCCACAGCTGTCTGTTTAGCCTTTGCTTGGTAGAAACTAACCAGTAAAGCCTAAGCAAACAGCTGTGAGCTGATATGAATAGTCTCGGAACCTTTTGGGATATTGTCCCCTATACCAGATTAGTAACGTCGTGGGGCTTTTCTTCGGCTGGTTATTAAAATTACACAGGAGTCCATGCCAATTTTTTTAATTAATTGTTTATTTTACCCATGTCATACACTGCCGGTGCTAAATACAACCCCACTCATTGTCGCCTGGTCACACTGATCTCAGGAAGACCAGGGAACAGTGATCAGAGCTGTCTACAGCACCCAAAGCCTGGGAACAATGCGAACTGAACGGCTTTTTCCCAGGAGCTGGTACGTGTCACGCTGATAACACATGGATGTCATCCATGTATCTTTAGTGTGAACTTGTGTGGCATGCATTTTGTCCGTGCTGTGCGTAAAAAACGATCATGTCTGCAAGCTTTTCACACTCTCACACGGTCCGTGTAAGAAACATGTGTGCACCACCATTGAATAAAATGGGTGTGCGTGTGTCCATATTTGAGGTCCTTAAAAAACTGACTGCATACGGACACAAAAAATGAACGTGTGAAGGGGGCCTTACTATGCTCGCGGTCTCTTCCTATGATATATCAGCCTTTACTTGACCTCTGTAATTTTATTAATAAAATAGCAATAGGATAGGAAATATGAGAATAATTGTAGCCCAGGGTCAGCGAAAGGCCTATGTGGGCCCTTGGGTTCCCAGGAGTATAGTACTCTACTTTAACCTTAGCATAGAGCATGTCTATTCAGGTCACCATGGAAAATAGGTCTTAGTATCTGCGTAAGATCACCTGGAGCTAGTCCCAACCCTGGCTACACTACACAGTCTGTTTGGGATGTAATTGGGCCACCAATCAATTTCTTGCTTTTTTTGCGCCAGCTTTTATACCTTAATAGGGGACGTTTCCTTGGCAGTTCCCACAACGATGGATCTTTAGAGGAAGTCTTTCAGTTTTCACATTAAGACCCACCCCCAAGGAGTCTAAATCATGGTCAGATTGCTTACCTCCTCATTTCCATAGAATTACACCTGTTTAGTGTATAGTTTTGAAAGAAACAGGCCATACTTGATTAAAAACACATTCTTCCAACCTACAGATGTATCAGAGCTTATAGATATCACCATGAACTGTAGAAACCGAATATTACTACATCTCAAATTTTCAAGGTACTATTGAATTAGGCTTTTGGGGCTAAAATATATTAGTGCCCTCCAGCTTGAGCTGTTCTAGCTGCATTTCTTGCTCCAGTCTTTAGGGTTCTGCATTCTGGGTCCATTAATAGGAGTGGCTCATGGATGGTTCAGTCTTAAGACTTCTCTCCTTGACAGTTCTCACAAGAATGGCTCTGTAGGAAGAGCCATTTAGTGCTTTCACATTAAGACCCGCCCCTGAGAATTCTAAATCATGCTTCAATTAGTTATCTCCTCATTTCCATAGAATTGCACCCCTTTAGCTTATAATTTTGAAAGAAACAGGATAAACTTGAATAAAAACACATCAGAGCTGATAGCTATGACTATAAACCATGGAAACTGAACACTGCTATATCTAAAATTCCAAGGTACAATGAGGTACTATTGAATTACGCTTTTGGGGCTTCGGTATTATATGAGACCTCCCACATTATATTAGTTCCCCCCCAACCTGAGATGTCATAGCTCCATATCTTGTTTCAGTCTTTAGGGTTCTGCATTAGGGTTCCTTTAATTGGACCAGCTCATGGATGGTTCAGTCTTAAGGCTACTTTCCTTGACACTTCCCGTGACATTGGATCTTTAGGGAAGTCCTTCAGTACTTTCACATTAAGACCCGCCCATGAGGAGTCTAAATCATGCTCCGATTGGTTACCTCCTCATTTTCATTGAACTACACCCCTTTGGTTTATGATTTTGGAAAAAAACAAAACAAAGATGTATCATAGCTGATAGACATCACCAATAATGGTGGAAACTGAACACTGCTACATATGATAATTCCAAGGATCTACAAGGTACTATTGATTAAGGCTCCCACAAGATATTAGTTTTCTCTAACCTGTGCTGTCCTAGCTGCATTTCTTGTTCCATTCTTCAGGTTTCTGCATTATGGGTCCACTAATAGGACGGGCTTATTCAATGTACTTATTTAGGATCGGACAGGCCCGTCTCGCGATTACTTATTCCTTACGAGCGGCTTATTTAGAATTTGTCAGTCTGCAGTTCAATACTCTGCAGTGCTTTATATCCCCACTCCCGACCATGCGGCCGCAATGACACTTCTCACAGCCTCTCCCTCTTCTCTAATGTTTTATTACCCCGCCACTCGCATCTATTCAATAGCGGTCAGTATGAGCAATGGCCATGAATTTTGGGATCCACCCAAAGAGATCATTAAGCGGCTGGGAGAAGCCTCCTTCCTTCAATGACAGGCTGCAATTCGAGAGGGTGGTAGGTGGTGGTGGGGGACCTCCAGGTTACATTGATTCTCAGCTTTGCACTAGTAATTACGCCTCTGACTTGCTCGGGAAGGAGTCTTGGGTTCGGCTTTCGTGTCGTGCATTTTCTGGCCATTTGAAAGTAATAAAAGGAAGTCGCTGTCAGCTCTGCGGCATTGATAAGAGAGACCGCAAATAGTCTCAACCATTTAGTGCGATTCCGGGAAGCCGCTTCTAAATCCTTTCTGGTGAAAGCTGCTCTCTCTCTAAGATACTAAGAAGAACTTAGTAGACTGCAGGAGTGACAGAATCTTGCTTTCTACAAAGTGCAAGGCCTCATGTAGCTTCTATCCTTTCCTGTGTCGTGCAGATCCTTCTCCTCAAGAAGTCCCCCAAAAATGAGGACTGATCAAGAGCAACACAGATAGTGTCTGCCTGGCTTTATAAATCTTTATCGAGATATATTCGAAGTTTATGCTATTGGTTCCTCTACCAAACAAAAATTTGCCATTTGTCATCAATTAAGCTTAATCTTTATTCCACAGTCACCTCTTCCAACCAAAATTGTAAACTAGAGAGTTGCAGTTCTATGGAAAAGCAGAGCCCCTGATTTTCCATTTGTCAATCAGTGTGTATGCTGCTGACTGGCATTATCAATTCCCTGGATATCTTTCTGTATCCCTTTCCTGTTTTATACAGTTCAACTACCTTTTGCCGCAGATCCCCATGACTCATAATCCAGAAACGTCAGTGGCTGGATGAAAGATGCAAGAGTCTGTCTGGATCCCACAAACTCACTCAGCTTTTATGCCCACACACTGATTACAAGCAAACAGGTCACAGGTTGCCTTTAGTCGACATTAAATCCTATTTGTGTCAACTTCTGTGCATGTTATCAGGCCAAAATCACCAGGGTATATAAACTTTTGATCAGGGTCATTTGGATGTTTTGGGTTGTCATTATGATTTAAAAAAAGAAAACACAGTAGTTTGACAATAAATGGCTTCACCCAACCACTAACCATGAGCGGAGAAAAAGTTTTGGTGTTATCATTCATATTCTCTGAAAGAAAAAAGGCCAAGAAAGCAAAAATTCTGCAACAACTGCATTTACCGACATAAGCTTTGGCAATTTTGGGCGACTTAAGTGACTCCCGCAGTCCCATTTATTGGATGAGTTTGTGTAAAAGCCGCCATCTCGTTGGCCAAGATATCATCTATTTTCCAAAAATCAGAACATGGCATAGTTGGCATTTATGGAAGCACTGATTTGGACCTCCTCTGGAAAACTGGGAGGTCTCCCTTTTCCAATCACCAGAACATTGGTGTATACAGAGCATTAAAGGGATTTTACAGAATTGCGATATTGATGGACTATAACTATCAGATCGGTGTGGGTCTGATACTCTTCAGTCTTGGGGCCGCGACACTTGTCCTCAGATTCTCTGCAGTGCTTACATTGCTCCATCTACTTGTACGGTATCTAATGTACTTAGGAGCGGTTGTACAAGGCAGTGTAGAGTTGTCCTATGCGCTTTAATGCTGCGATACTGTGTACAGCTGCTACTAAAGAGATATCATGCAGATAGACGGCTCAATGTAAACATTGATGATGATGCGACGCTTGCCCCAGCGCTGCGGCCACTTCAAGCAGCTTAAAAAAGTCTGTACCAATTTGTGTTGATGATCCCATAAATGTGATCCTTTCCTCCTAATAATAATACAATACAAAGACCTGGTACATAATACTGCCATATAGTGAGTACATAAAAATAAACCGGCCCCACATAATACTGCTATATAATGAGTACATGAAAATAAACCGGCCCCACATAATACTGCCATATAATGAGTACATAAAAATAAACCTGCCACATAATACTGCCTTATACTGAGTACATGAAAATAAACCTGCCACATAATACTGCCATATAGTGAGTACACGAAAATAAACCTGCCACATAATACTGCCATATAGTGAGTACACGAAAATAAACCTGCCACATAATACTGCCTTATACTGAGTATATGAAAATAAACCTGCCACATAATACTGCCATATAGTGAGTACATGAAAATAAACCTGCCACATAATACTGCCATATAGTGAGTACATGAAAATAAACCTGCCACATAATACTGCAATATAGTGAGTACATGAAAATAAATCTGCCACATAATACTGCCTTATACTGAGTACATGAAAATAAACCTGCCCCACATAATACTGCCTTATACTGAGTACATGAAAATAAACCTGCCCCACATAATACTGCCTTATAGTGAGTACATGAAAATAAACCTGCCCCACATAATACTGCCTTATACTGAGTACATGAAAATAAACCTGCCCCACATAATACTGCCTTATAGTGAGTACATGAAAATAAACTTGCCACATAATACTGCCTTATAGTGAGTACATGAAAATAAACCTGCCACATAATACTGCCATATAGTGAGTACATGAAAATAAACCTGCCACATAATACTGCCATATAGTGAGTACACGAAAATAAACCTGCCACATAATACTGCCATATAGTGAGTACATGAAAATAAATCTGCCACATAATACTGCCTTATAGTGAGTACTTGAAAATAAACCTGCCACATAATGCTGCCTTATAGTGAGTACACGAAAATAAACCTGCCACATAATACTGCCATATAGTGAGTATATGAAAATAAACCTGCCACATAATACTGCCTTATAGTGAGTACTTGAAAATAAACCTGCCACATAATGCTGCCTTATAGTGAGTACACGAAAATAAACCTGCCACATAATACTGCCATATAGTGAGTACATGAAAATAAATCTGCCACATAATACTGCCTTATACTGAGTATATGAAAATAAACCTGCCACATAATACTGCCATATAGTGAGTACATGAAAATAAACCTGCCACATAATACTGCCATATAGTGAGTACATGAAAATAAATCTTCCACATAATACTGCCTTATACTGAGTACATGAAAATAAACCTGCCCCCATAATACTGCCTTATAGTGAGTACATGAAAATAAACCTGCCCCACATAATACTGCCTTATACTGAGTACATGAAAATAAACCTGCCCCACATAATACTGCCTTATACTGAGTACATGAAAATAAACCTGCCCCACATAATACTGCCTTATACTGAGTATATGAAAATAAACTTGCCACATAATACTGCCTTATAGTGAGTACATGAAAATAAACCTGCCACATAATACTGCCATATAGTGAGTACATGAAAATAAACCTGCCACATAATACTGCCATATAGTGAGTACACGAAAATAAACCTGCCACATAATACTGCCATATAGTGAGTACATGAAAATAAATCTGCCACATAATACTGCCTTATACTGAGTATATGAAAATAAACCTGCCACATAATACTGCCTTATAGTGAGTACTTGAAAATAAACCTGCCACATAATGCTGCCTTATAGTGAGTACACGAAAATAAACCTGCCACATAATACTGCCATATAGTGAGTACATGAAAATAAATCTGCCACATAATACTGCCTTATACTGAGTATATGAAAATAAACCTGCCTCATAATACTGCCATATAGTGAGTACATGAAAATAAACCTGCCACATAATACTGCCATATAGTGAGTACACAAAAATAAACCTGCCACATAATACTGCCATATAGTGAGTACATGAAAATAAACCTGCCACATAATACTGCCTTATAGTGAGTACATGAAAATAAACCTGCCCCACATAATACTGCCATATATTGAGGGCATAATAAAAAAAAAACTACCACAAAATATTGTCATATAACTGGTATGTGATAAAATTAAATGACACATAATACTGCTATATAGTGAGCACATAGAAAAAACTACTACATAAAACTGCCATATAATGAGTATCTATAAAAAAATGACCACATAATACAGCCGTATAATGAATACATGCTAACAGCCCTACGACATAAAACTGCCATGTTATAAATACAAGGCAGAAAAAAAAACTACTACAAAATACCTCCATATAGTGAGTACATGAGAAAACAAAATTATCACATAATACTGTCAGATAGTGAATACAATATAAAAAAAAACCCTACTACATATTACCACCATATACTGAGTATATGATAAAAAGCCTCTCACATATTACTGCCATATAGTGAGCAAATTATAAAAACAAACCTACAACATAATAATACCATATAATGAATACATGATCAAAAATAATACCGCACAACATACCACATAATCCTGCTATATTAAATGGGTGAATAATAAAAATAACTACTACATAATAAGACCATATAGTGAGTGCATGGTAAAAAGAACTACCATATAATGCTGCCATATAGCAAGCACGTAATACCATCATATAGTGTGTACATAGTAAATAAACCTATAATACTGCCATACATACACAAATCATATGAAATACAGTATTCTGGCAAAAAAAAAGCAGTTCTATGTAAGATACTACTGAAATTACATTTCATAAACGCTAACCCCACCGGCGGTATAATACGGTATAGACGGTAATCACAGTTAGCAAAACAAAGAGACCATGGCACGAACTGTCCTGACCTCATGATCACACACTGACGAAATATCCTAATAGCCTAAAAATAATCGTTCAAGATCTTCTTTTACATTTGTCTCTACCGCTCCAATACAGACCTGGGTGTTTCCATGGTAACAGACTACAAGCGAGCAATCCTGTGTAGTCTGATCCTGTGGTCATGTGCCACTCCGATCCCCGCTGTGCCATCTTCTTGATGACCTACAGAGAAGGAGGCAGGCGGAAGAGTGAGGATCCGACTACGCAGGGTGTGTTTGTTTGTAGTCTGTTACCATGGAGACAGGAATGTATTTGCTTAGTTTTGAATTTGATTGCATTCCACTAAGGATAGAATCGGTTTCACAAGTCTACACAACCCGATGCCGCCTAGGTTAGGCTTAGAGCATCTCCCCGATGCCGAAAACCCAGCAAAAGGTGTAAATAATGATGCAGCAGAAGGACGTGGATGGACGATATTATTAATAAGAATGGCTTTTCCCATTTTAATGGAATTCATTTAATTAAAGTATGGATCACCATGCTTTACCACGCCGCCGGCCAATCACAGCTGCGACAGGACAATGACCCCAGATCATTATGTACTAAAGGCATCGATCAGCATATGAATAAGATCAATGGTCGGGATGATTTATCCTTTGTACCAATCAATGGCAAGACACAGAAGTAAACAAGGCCGGGTTTGGACTGATCTTTGTGTCCGATACTTTGATTGGTTTGTGCAGGGGCTGTTAAGTTATTGCTGTAATTAAATGATCGGGATGCACATTGTTCCTTCAGCTTCTTCTTGTAATTACAGATAGAACATGGTGCCAGGTGTATTTGGCACGAGTTGTATTATGGCGGCAATACCGGGGTTAACCTGCAGGGGGCAGTGGTGTGGTTGTGACTGGCAACTGTCAATACATAGCATCCCCAGTGCTAATCATTTGATGCTACATATTGTTAGCACTTACTAAATCTGGGGAGCACAATAATGTCCTTATTTTTAGTAGCGCTTCCAGTATTTCTCTTTAAAGAAGACTAGTCGCTTGACATAAATTAGGGTTTCTTTTACCAGGTCTAAATGCCGCTGTTCTCCTGAATCCGGCGATGTTTTTCTTTTGTTCCTGCGCCTTTCCATTCCTGAGATACGGCCTTCTATTCCCTGTATCTGAATAAAGTTGCGTTAGACAACCGGGTGTGGTCCTCAAGAACCGCCCATGAGGAAGAGTTCAGGATCACGCCCACTTGGATAAAACAACTTGGTTTATATACAAGAAACAGGGGGGCCATATCTCAGGAACGGAGAGGCGTAGGAACAAAAGAAAAACATCGCCGGATTCAGGAGAACAGCGGCATTTACACCAAGGGGAAAATGTTTTCATATTTAATGCATATTCATGGTAAGTGACAGGTCTTCCTTAAACAGCTTGGTATGTTTTTGGAAATCGCTCAAGAATTCTGAAGCATTTTAGAAATCTGTGTTGTGCCGTTCCTCTATTACTCCTCCTGGAAGTGCATGAAAATATTACCAACTGAAGGGGGAGGAACTTGAAGCTCATAGGTCCCAATTTAAATTATCCAACAGGGCCCTCAACTATCACAGGTCTTTAATGGTAGTGGTATTTTGAGACCCCTCTAGACTCCAGGGCCAAGGGTGACCCATGAACCCAATATAGTTATACCCTGGCTACACCCCTATCAAAAGGGCGTGTACAGAGGAATGTAACACAGTCAGTTGTCCATGTATCTGTACATTTCCAGGAGGAATAACAGAGGGACAGAACAATACAGAAAAAAAATGCTCCAGAATCTTTTTGCCATCAATCAAATTTATGGCAATTTTTTTGAAACAATCCAGACAGGTTCGGGTCCGGAAAGGGACAAAGTTTATGAAAATATCACCCAAAAATGGACATTCCGATTTTGTTTTGGTTTTTTTTGGACGTTCCTGGGACTTAGATGGAAATGGAATTAATTATGTTTTTAGATTTTTAATTTTTTTTTTTAAATCAAATCATTCTGCCCTTGTCCTGCTTACACAGCTGAGGGTTTGTTAAGGTGTATCAGTCTAGGCAATGCTGTGTGATCTGATCCCAATCTTCTCCTGTCTTCGGCTCTTCCCATGTCAGTGATCTGTTGACAGGCGCACTTTAAGCTTTATTAATAGGTTCATAGGTGGATCCATCCATCATCAGCATTTTGTATTATCGCGCTGACATTCAGGTGCCCTTTAAAATCCCATCGAGCTATCGCTAAACAGCGTTTTCCTAGGAAAATGACATTGGTATCACACAATCGATAGGCAGCCGTGTCGGACAGAATTGCACTGTCAAGTTTTGCCGCGCAGATCGATACGTGACCATGGAAAATCCTCAATAAACACATTCGCACAGTATGCCGATATATAATGGGGGAGTCCTGACTGCGGGGGCTGCACCATTACATTCTCCCAGCTCTATACATCTGTCAGACCCTCATCCGGGGTTTTCTTGTCTGATTATATCATGTCTCCTGAGACAAGCTGCGCCTAAGGTGTTTAACGCTGCAGATTTCTTACCCTTGCCACTATCTAAGATGAGGTTAGGCTGGGCCTAAACAGTGAGAAAGCCCAAGCTAGGAGCAGGATTCTGTGTTAGTTTAGGGGGTCTGGTTGGGGATTTGTACTAGTTTAGGGTGACTAGGCTGGGTTCTGCATTAGTTTAGTGGTCCAGGCTGGGGTCTGTATTAGTTTAGTGGTCCAGGCTGGGGTCTGTATTAGTTTAGGGGTCTGGGCTGGGGTCTGTATTAGTTTTGGGGTCTGGGCTGGGGTCTGTATTAGTTTAGGGGTCTTGTCTGGAGTCTGTATTAGTTTAGCAGTCTAGGCTGGGGTCTGTATTAGTTTAGTGGTCCAGGCTGGGGTCTGTATTAGTTTAGGGGTCTGGGCTGGGGTCTGTATTAGTTTTGGGGTCTGGGCTGGGGTCTGTATTAGTTTAGGGGTCTTGTCTGGAGTCTGTATTAGTTTAGCAGTCTAGGCTGGGGTCTGTATTAGTTTAGGGGTCTAGGCTGGGGTCTGTGTTAGTTTAGGGGTCTAGGCTGGGGTCTATATTAGTTTAGAGCTCTGGGCTGGGGTCTGTATTTGTTTTGGGTAACTGGGCTGGGTTCTGTATTAGTTTAGGGGGTCTAGGCTGGGTTGTGTTTAGTTTAGGGGTCCAAGCTGGCTTTTGTATTACTTTAGGAGGTTTAGTCTAGGTTCTGTATAAGTTTAGGTGTCTTGGATGGGTCTGTTTTAATTTAGGGGTAGAGTCCAGGTTCTGTATTAGGTTAGAAGGTCTGGGTTCTGTATTAGTTTAGTGGTCTGTGGTCTGTATTAGTTTAGGGGTTTGGGCTGGGGTTTGTATTAGTTTTGGGTAACTGGGCTGAGTTCTGTTTTAGTTTAGGGGTCTAGGCTGGGGTCTGTATTAGTTTAGGAGTCTAGGCTGGGGTATGCATTAGTTTTGGGTAACTGGACTAGGTTCTGTATTAGTTTAGGGGTATAGGTTGTGTTCTGTATTAGTTTAGGGGTCTAGGCTAGGTTGTGCTTTAGATTAGGGGTCTTAGTTGGCTTTTGTACTAGTTTAAGCGGTTTAGTCTAGGTTCTGTATAAGTTTAGGTGTCTTGGATGGGTCTGTTTTAATTTAGGGGTACAGTCCAGGTTCTGTATTAGGTTAGAAGGTCTGGATTCTGTATTAGTTTAGGGGTCTAGGTTGGGGTCTGTATTAGTTTAAGGGGGCCTGGGCTGGGTTTTGTATTCGTCTGATCTTGGGTCTGTGTTTATTAATCTGGTATTTTATTGGAAGTGTATTTATTTATGGGGTCTAGTCTAAGGTGTGTGTTTATTTCTTGGGTCTGGTCTGGGGTCTGTGTTTTTTGTGTGTCACAGTTCCAGTGTGTCTGTGATGCAGTTACCGATAGCTCAGCCATCCAATCTGGTACAGGGACATGCTGAAGCTGTCAGTACTTTGACAGCTCAGCCATTCAGTCTTGCACAGGGGCGTGCTGAGTCAGTGTCAGTGCATTGATTGACGACTTGGCCGTCCAGTCTGAGACTGGCTGTCTCCAGGTGTTCATTGTCCCAGGTGATTGCCAGGCTACTTAACTGGGCTATTACTCTCAGACCTCTTACAGATGTTCAGCTACTGTGTGGTTTGCCTCTATGTGCCTTGTGTTCTGTATGATGATCTTTCGTTGCCTGACCTTGAACCTCGTTCTGACCATTCGTCTTTTTAACCCCTTCTTCTCTGATCCACTATAATCCTGGCGTTCTAACCTCGGAACATTACCCAACTGCGCCTTTGTCTCTTCCTTCTGTTTATGACGTACCTTCCTGGCTTCTGACTATTCCGTCTCACGTCTTGGCCATGAGAAGTGACTCAGCGTCACACTGTGAAGTCTATTTTTCCTTTTGGGGGCCTGGACTGGGGTCTGCATTTATTTATGAGTATTAAGTATTTGAGTATGTATGTATTTGTTTATGGGGTCTAGTCTTGGGCCTGTATGTATCTTGTGGGTCTTGTCTGCGGGATCTAATCTGGAGTATGTACTGTATTTATTTATTAGCGTCCGGTCTGGGATCTGTATTTATTTATTAGTACTGGTACTATATTTTTTACGCTGGTCCTTATACTTCTTGCATCAGAACTGAGAACTTATTGCCAGATGTTACATTTATACTGGCTTATATGTACAGATAAGATGCATTGTGAGTGTTTATGGTGATTAATAAGGGTCACTGACAGTAGCTGAGCTTCTAAATGATCCTATGCAGAGCCCTCGGCTGTGGCCCCCAGGGAGCTTCCATTAACATGTTTGCAGGAGACGATGGCTTCTGTGCACTACATAAGTGAAATAATATGTTTTATCTCCCATTGCCTCCGTTGCCTCAGGCGCTCGGAGGAGAGGGAACGCTTCATTCATTACTAGATTATCTAGATCTCTTCCGAGGATGAAAAAAATAATGTCCCGCATCAAATATTTTATCTCCTTGTTGTGACATCATGTAACAAATTATGAGCAACCGTGCAAAACTATGAGGATTGTGATCATAAATAGGGTACAGGCCACCAAGTGTAACTGGGCCGAAAGATTACATTTATGAAATGTTCTATTATCCTAATTCAGAGGCACCACCTTGGGAACCAGGTTTACCCAGTGATACCCATTCAATAGGGTGAGAATAAGGCTGGGTGGTACTCTTATTTGCTGTGTTCTTAATAGCAGTACCACCTAAATGGAATATTCTCTAACTGGGTCGCTGTGACCAGTGGGGTACCGCAGGGGTCGATGTTGGGACCTATTCTCTTCAACATATTTATTAACGATCTGGTAGAAGGTTTACACAGTAAAATATCGATATTTGCAGATGATACAAACCTATGTAAGGCTAGATTCACATTAGCGTTCGAGGGCTTTGTGGAGGGCTGCGTACTTCCTCTGTTAAGCCCCGCTTACTTCCATATACTTCTGCATGCGTCCTGCGTGCCTATCTTTAACATTGGGTACGCAGGACATGCGGATGTATGCCAATGTATGCGGATGCATTGTTTTGATCAGTCCGTCGACCGCACCGCAAAGCAACAAGTTGCGTTTTGCACAGACGACGGATGCGTCAAAACAACGCATCCGCATTCATCCGCATGTCCTGCATACCCAATGTTAAAGGTAGGCATGCAGGACGCATGCGGAAGTATGCAGAAGTAGGCGAGGCTTAACGGAGGAAGTACGCAACCCTCCGCAAAGCCCCCAAACGCAAATGTGAACCTAGCCTAAAGCAGTCAATACAAAGGAAGATAGTATTCTGCTACAGATGGATCTGGATAAGTTGAACACTTGGGCCGAAAGGTGGCAGATGCAGTTTAACAATGATAAATGTACACACTGAATGGGAAACCACTGGGTAAATCTGACATGGAGAAGGACTTGGGGATCCTAGTTAATGATAAACTTACCTGGAGCAGCCGGTGCCAGGCAGCAACTGCCAAGGCAAAGAGGATCATGGGTGCATTAAAAGAGGTCTGGATACACATGATGAGAGCATTATACTGCCTCTGTACAAATCTCTGGTTAGACCGCACATGGAGTACTGTGTACAGCTTTGGGCACCGGTGCGCAGGAAGGATATAATGGAACTAGAGCGGGTACAAAGGAGGGCAACAAAATTAATAAAGGGGATGGGGGAACTACAATACCCAGAGAGATTAGGATTATTTAGTCTAGAAAAAAGACGACTGAGGGGCGATCTAATAATCATGTATAAGTATATAAGGGGACAATACAAATATCTCTCCGAGAATCTGTTTATACCAAGCAAGGTGACGGTCACAAGGGGGCATTCTCTGCGGCTGGAGGAGAGAAGGTTTTTCCATCAACATAGAAGAGGATTCTTTACTGTTAGGGCAGTGAGAATCTGGAATTCCCTGCCTGAGGAGGTGGTGATGGCGAACTCAGTCGAGGGGTTCAAGAGAGGCCTGGATGTCTTACTGGAGCATAACAAAATTGTATCTTACAGTGATTAGGTTCTTTAGAAGGTCGTAGATCTGGGGATTTATTCTGACGGAATATAGGCTGAACTGGATGGACTAATGTCTTTTTTCGGCCTTGCTAACTATGTTGCTATGTCACTAAATAGGGAGCCTGATTAAGGGCATGCAATTGCACCCCCGTAATATAAATTCTCTAGAACATTTAATAAATTGGTCTAAAATAAATGGCAAAGGGTACACAGGACCTATGGCAAAAATATAAATAGATTTTCTTCTGGTATGGACATGTTGTCGTATAGAGATATAGCTCTATGGCGGGCAGAGGTAGCAGTCACATTTGGTTCCTCTGGGGGACCAAAAAGACAACTATAAGATGTAGAGAACTCTGTGCCAAATCTTTCATCCTTAGAGTACACAGCAAACTCAATGTCCAGACATGGACCCAGTGTTTTGACTTCTGGTGAGTAATGTTTCTCTTGAATGTCCAGGGTTTGGATCTTCACGCTTAAAAATTAAGAATTTGTGGTTTCCTTGATTGCCTCCATTTATCTTGTCTTGGTCATGGTTTACCTGAAACCTTTTGAACATTACTGCCTTGGAGAAGAATGCGGTCTTCTTATATGTTCGGAACAAAATTGAAGGGATTGACCACGTAAAAAAAAAAACCCATCTTCATTCAGCCATGTGTTCTGGTCCAGGGTCCCATCAGATCCTGTTCTGGCTTACAGTAGACACATGACATTACCAGGATGTTATCAGAGTTGTGATTGAGAGGGGGCTGGCTAAGTGGCTCATTTTAATAGCTAAGCCAGCCCCCTTGACTATCCCCTCATGGGCCGTGGTTAGCTATTCAAATAAATCAGTCAGACATCCCCCTTGAAGAAGTAGACCAGTCGGGACTCAGAATCAAAGCCGAATTCTGAAGATCATAACATCTTGGAGAATTGAAGATGAGCAATTTACAATTTTAAGCGCATAATATTTTTTTAACAACCCATATAAGCTTCCCTATAATCAGGAATCCATCTTGAACCTTCTATTAGCATTTTTCTTTACAAGTCTTTAAAAAAAAAAGTACTTTAATTTTTTTTGAAAAATTATTAGTCATTTGAAAATAAGGATGAATACAACGACCCTTTTTATATTGATCATTATTGCATCTGGGGATCACTTCCAAGTTCTAGGTTCAGTCTTTGAGCTATGAAGCGTCCATCAGTATTAGCCGAAATAGCGATTATCATTTTCTCCGAGTTGCTTTCTTTAATGAGGGACTATCCGCAGTAATTATGTCGCTTCTGTACTAATGTTGCCGAGTCAGCTATTTACGGAGCAGCTGGAATGACCCCTTCTCCACGGTCTAATAAAGATCTGGATTTGTTTCCGTGATTTATTGCGCAGTTAGATGACCTGGAGGCCTCCATTTTGCTTGTACCGTAAGCCTTTTATCCTACGATAAGACTGGGTAAGACGTTATGAAACAGACACCTGCCCAAAAAACCCAACTGAAAAATAATAATCTTGAGAGTAAAGCACAGAGGTCATCCGAAAGTACCGGACCATGTGTCTTCGTATGTGGCAAAAGGACATTGCTAGGAAGGCTACCTGGGTATGTGCCCGGGATGCCAACAAACCACATTGCCTTGGCCAGATTTTCTAGTTACACTACAAGGCCAGCATACTGAACCGAAGGGCCAAAAAGTCTAGTTTTAGGCCTCCAGACCCTCACGGTTTTACTGCTTCCCTTGACACCCCATTGTGCAAAATATGTTATCATTTGTTCTTTTTGACTGTTCTAAATTTTTCAAAGCCATAGATATTTCCAGGTGGTCCATAATTGTGCTTGTAACAGGGTCAGTTTTGCGTATATGCTCTTCATCACTTGACCCTTGACCATCACCAGATGAGAGAGAAGATCTCTGGCCTAGGACACTGGAGTTCCTTGGTTCCATCCTGACCATCGTTGTGCCAGAGGTGATGCATGTGAACTCACTCACACATGCTTACCTTTTTTTTCTTATGGTACCCTATCCAAGGATAGCAGAGTGACTCAAATGGCAAGGTCTAACTGGCATGGAAATTTATGCAAAGTAAGGCAGTTAGAAACTATCAATTTTGACACAGTCTTGGCAGCTACACATAGAGCCTGGCACCTGTGCAACAGAATAAAGGCAAAGAGCTTGGCAGTTGCACATCAGAGTTGAGGTACAAAGCTTGGTGGTTACACATCCAAGTTGAAGCACAAAGCTTGGTGGTTACACAACAAAGTTGAGGCACAAAGCTTGGTGGTTACACAACAAAGTTGAGGCATAAAGCTTGGTGGTGTGACAGAGTCACTGGTGCAGTGATGGAGGGGAGATACGTGTCACTGCGCATAATGGCGTCAGTGATGTAAAACCAGAATAGTTTCCTCCAGCACACTGCATGTTGGGACAGTTTGTATAAAGTTATATCATGGGCTGGTTTTAGTGGACCTTCAAAGAGTGGGTGGGAGGAGGTCTACGTATCTCCACATATCTCCACATATCTCCATTTGCAGTGTCCTTACAGGACCTGTGTGATATCAGGATCATGTGATCAGTCACATGATGGTGGGATCACAAGGTCTGGGCTTAAATGGCTGTCTGCCAAAGCCTTCAGTGTTCAGGAGGTGCCTGGAGAGCGAGGACCTTAGGAAAGTGTGTGCTGATCTCAACCTTGGACATTGCTGTCTGTTGATCCCTGCTAGGAAAAAGGACTGTGTTTCTTTGCTTTACTGTTTTGCCCGGTGGGCTGTGTTTACGTTCCAAAGCTTGGTTTATGCTTTCTTCAATAAACCAATCATTTTCTTAAACAGTGTTCCGATAATTCCTCTGTTTCCAGCCTGGTGAGCCTCTCTACCACAGTGGTCATACATCAGAGTTGAAGGACAAAGCTTGGTGGTTACACATCAAAGCTGAGGCACAA
The DNA here is from genome assembly GCF_039654945.1 of Dendrobates tinctorius. Taxonomy (NCBI): domain Eukaryota; kingdom Metazoa; phylum Chordata; class Amphibia; order Anura; family Dendrobatidae; genus Dendrobates; species Dendrobates tinctorius. The sequence goes on from NW_027361688.1 coordinate 8,029,520, forward strand.
AGCTTGGTAGTAATAGTGATAGTAGTCTTGTTCTGCCCATTAGGACAACAGAGGGGGTTAAAATGATTGTTATCACTATAATAAGCTGAAATACTCTGTTAGTGACGTTTAATTTGGTAATAACACTATCTGGTGTAATTGTATTACAAGCTGTTTTTCTGTTAAACTGTCAATTGCATTGTGGGAGAAACCAATGCATTTTGTGAAGGAAGGTCCTGGTGAAGCAGTCATTTTGTAGGAAGCTGTCTAGCAGAACAGCTGTGTAAAACTTTCCTGCATTATGTTACCAAAACTCCATTATCCTGGATAAAATATATCTAGTAAGTGAACTATCTCTGTTCTGTGGTATTATGTATTCAGAACTGTTGTTGAGTCAGATGGTGATTGTCACTAGGTCATGTGCTCACATGTGCAAGCTCCATCTTGCTGCATGCTTTCACTGTTAATTGGAAATATCATAATTATGTGATATGCGATGCTCAATACTTATGCCAGTTATTTGTATTCTTGCAGTTTTACCAACACATAAATTTCAATTCATATACATAAACCTATTGACCAATAAATGAGTTAGACTACAGAGAACGACAGAAAAGATTTATACTGTATGTCAGATTGCACACCAAGAGAACATGGACAAAGACAGAACAAGCCCACAGTGTAGGCGTCAACTCGGGGTAAAAAACAACTCCAACAACAGCTCCTCCTTGTTGTACTTTTGGTACTTCACTACCAACACCAGTAGAGATTCGGCAAAGGGGCCACAATTTGATGCCTTTTGAGGGCCACATTTAAGTTTTCTTTGTTCAGTTTTCCTCGGTTTGCAATAATTGAGATTTTACTTGCAGTTTTGTTGTCTTTGCCAAGAAGTCGTCTGCCCTCCTGCGCTCTGATGCTACTTATGTATATACATGCTCTCGGAATGCTTTCAGAATTCACTTAGATCTGAAAGGTCAGTTCTTGTCATGTTCTGTAAATGTGTCACAGCATTTTCTGTCATTTTAGTGCTACGGCAGCAAATCTGACTTTATAGAGGAATTTTATTAGTCGACCATTAGGAATTCTGGTCCAAGTAAAAAAAAAAGAAGTAAAAAGCATAATAAAGGCGTCGAGTATCTCCCGCTGCATCTATAACCGAGTCCATTTTATTCTTAGAAAATATAATTCAATGATGTAACAGGTTTAATAAAACTTTCAGACGGAGGACGTAAATTTATTTTAAGCTGCCATTGTGTTTTTTGTTTTTTTTTGCCATTCAGTACAAATATATATATTATTGGTAATAAAATTATGAATTCTAATTTCTGGTTATTATATGACTTGTATTCTGCATTTACCATCAATTTCCCCTCTGCTGCAGGCTCTCTTTCTAGTTTTCAGTTGTCTCTCAGCTGGTGGGAGGAAACTAGCTGCTGTGATGTCTCCAATACACAGCCCGCACAGACATGTGAGACTCCGCTCTCCTGTGTCTATGCAGCTTATGTTCAGGAGCTACAGCAGCATAGATGAAAATTATACAACAGTACTGAGTAGTGTAGCTGTGAATTCAGTTCTAAGGTGAGATAAAACACTTACCAGAAAGCACAATTTCTGCCCCATTGTTTCTATGTGTTGTTCTCCCCATCCATAGACTTCAATAAGAACCAGAAATCAGATCCCTCAGTGAGTAGACAGTTCATCTTACCTAAAGCATGACAGATTTTAGCAGTTTTTAGAATGAATAATCAGTTCATGACTCGTGAGGAAGGCAAAGATAGATATTTTTTCCCGAGGCTGCAATGCGGTGATATAATGGCAGCTAGAAAACATGTATTTTTCTCTTGTATTCCTCTCCTATCTACATGAACACATTACTTCTCCAGCTTGGTGCTCGTCTCTACACCCTCTAGTTATTATACACATAGATGATCAATGCTAATATACTGAAACTGCTGGGTATGGGGAAAAAAGCTGAGAAAATATTGAAAATCCATAAATGGTGTGTTTTCTTGATGCATCACCGTCAATAGCAGATGTCACAGTATCGGCTGAAGAATAAAATATGTGGTCAGGGCCTTTGTTGGATGCTTTGTGTGCAACTTCTGTGTCCCGGGGTTTGGGGTCTTATATATCATTAGTGTCAAATAAGCCTAATGTCTGTGTCTATATCTGCAAAGGCTAACTCTCAGCGATCTCATACAGAAATCAGAAATACAATTAGAAAATGATATGCGGGACTATTAAAATCAATGGTAAATTTGATTCAAAAATTGGAAGAAAAAATTTATCCCTGAAAGTCCAACATTATGTCAGTTGCTCGATAGTATTCAGCCACAAGCTGTTCCGAGTTTTACTCAAAAGCCGGCATGTCTGTCTATCATAATGAATGGCTGACTATGTCTTCTTTGTCTAAGACACAGTTAAGGTCCTAGGAGACAAAATGGCACTTTACTTCCTCCCTGCTGTTGTTAGATGCATACCTATATACATAGTTTAGAGAGAGATGTAGCTAATAGATTGGGAATGTCTTACCTAAATTGGATGTTACAAGCTGACTCTGTGTCTGTTAAGTACCCACTAGCTAATGAAGTCCTGTGATTACAGCAGCCCGAGACAAAAGGACTCTTTACTTCCTCCCTGCTGTTGTTAGCTTCATAACCAGATACATACTGTAGAGAGATGTAGCTAATAGATGGGGAATATCTTACCTAAATTGGATTTTACAAGCTGACTCTGTGTTTGTAAAGTACCTGCTAGCTAATGAAGTCCTGTGATTACAGCAGCCCGAGACAAAAGGACTCTTTACTTCCTCCCTGCTGTTGTTAGCTTCATAACCAGATACATACTGTAGAGAGATGTAGCTAATAGATGGGGAATATCTTACCTAAATTGGATTTTACAAGCTGACTCTGTGTTTGTAAAGTACCTGCTAGCTAATGAAGTCCTGTGATTACAGCAGCCCGAGACAAAAGGACTCTTTACTTCCTCCCTGCTGTTGCTAACTGCATAACCAGATACATACTGTAGAGAGAGATGTAACTAATAGATGAGAAATATCTTACCTAAATTGAATATTAAAAGCTGACTCTGTGTCTGTAAAGTACCCACTAGCTAATGAAGTCCTGTGATTACAGCAGTCCGAGACAAAAGGGCACTTTACTTCCTCCCTGCTGTTGTTAGATGCATACCTACATACATAGTTTAGAGAGAGATGTAGCTAATAGATTGGGAATGTCTTACCTAAATTGGATGTTACAAGCTGACTCTGTGTCTGTTAAGTACCCGCTAGCAGATGAAGACCTGTGATTACAGCAGCCTCTGCACTTAACAAGGATGTGTCAGGATCATTTTACTGCTAAAAATAGTGTTATAGCTGCTTAGATCATAAAATAAGCTGGAAAATTAGATGTTTTATGGTAATCCCATGTGCTATTACTTGGAAATGGAGTTAAAGCCAAAAGCAAATTAACCATGATGTGCACCCATGCCAAACTCAGTGCTGAGAGAGGTGCGGCAAGTAAGCCAAGGCCTTCCTGACCTATACATATAGTGACCGTGCCGGCCTGCAGCTCCACTCTACTCATAATATTAGTTTATAGAATATTAGAATATTAACCTACTGTTTTATTTTTCCCTAGGGGACATTGAGCGATGCGTTTTCATCAAGTACCACTACTCCTCAGCAACAATTCCCAAGAACCTCACATATAATATCACTAAGACCATCCGGCAAGATGAGTGGCATGCTCTACGTAAGTACCTAGTGCTTACCCCCGGCATTTGGCATGGTGTGCGTTGTTTTTTTGAGATTTTGGTGTATTTGAAGCATTGTTCTATAGTTAAGTGGTAGTCTTATTTATTAATTGGTCTCCATGACTTGGTGATTAAGTACACCAGTGTTGAGGATAAATGTCATAGTAGATACTTGCAGCGGCCACTAGGGGAGCCAATGGTATGCTCCCAATGAGTCAAATACTAGCTTTAAAAATTCATATAAAATTAGCTCCCCCTAGTGGTAGCTGGAGGCAGCACCAATTACGGAGTTCCGCTCAGTGACTATGACATTCCATAAACTTACCGAAACATTGGGTTTGTCTCCGGAGAGCGTCTCTCAGGTGTCCGTGCTTTCATAGCTGCAGGTGCTGTGGGTCTTTTTTTTTTCTATCTCATTACTGGAATTCTCAAGTGATTTGTTGGAAAATTGATTGTGACAAAAATTAGATTCTTGATGATGGAAATGAAAAGACGGAAAAATGAACAGACTGCTTGGATTTGACATTTTTGCGTAGAATGTTTGAAAATCATTTAAAGGAGCATTCCGGGGTAAAACGTTTCTCCAGCGTAGGTCCTTAGGAGGTGGAGTCGACCTAAGGACCTGGACTTGGAGCGGAATGTTAGTTCTGCCTTTCTGACTAATTCTGCAGGTATGTTACTTTGTTCCACAGTAGTGTTGGTGATACCAAGTTTCCTACTCCATTCATTCCCATTCGAAGCTTCGCTGTGCCACTGTTAGCTCTCAGGGATGCATTTTCAGCATCTCCATAAGCCAAGCTTCAGACAAGCCCCAAGAAACCGAACTGCTTAGGGCTTCAAATATAGTAATGGTAAAGTTATTCAGAAGCTTATGGAACAAAGAGGTGATGCTAACCCTTTTCCTTGGGATAGGGGACAACTTCCTATTTGCCGGGAATCCGACCACTGGGACCACCACTAGTCCCGAGAACGCGATATTCTGCTATCTCCGGTGGTCCTATTAACTATAAATGGAGTGGACATTCACATGTTCCATTCTCACCATTCAGACAAGGCTTTTCAGAGCCCCATTCTCTGGAGGAGAGAGGTTGGACACCCCATGATCAGAAAGTAGTCCCTCAACTCTATGGATAGGGGATAACATCACATGTTGGTAAAACCCTTTAACAAATACAAAGAATGGGGAATGTCCACACCGTTACTGTGTACACAAAGCGGTAAGGATTTTCTTGTTTTGTTTTGTGAACTGTTTGCAATGTTTTTTCTTTTTTTCAACATTTAGAAGCATTGGGGTAAATACAAAAAACGTTGGAAAAGTTGACATACCCTTTAATACTTTATAATCATCTCTTAAACAGGGCCCATTACTAGCTTTAAAAGTGGGAATATTTTTCTCTTATTTTATTCCCACTACTTCCCTGAGTATTCTGCTTTTTGTTTTTTCTAAATCCGCCATATAGTTCCAGAGATATGAGCCTTTTTAGTTAGTGCTATTTTTGATGGCCTTTTCAAGGGGGCGTGGCTCATAAGGTCATTATGCAGAGCAGCCTGAATACACGCCCCCTGGAGAAACCTGAGAGCCACTCCCCCTTCGTAAAGACAAAAAAATATTAACACTAAATATAAAGGCCCATATCTTTGGAACCGTATGATGGATTCACATGAAACAAAAAGCGTAATACTCAGGGGAACATAAGAAATAAAATAAGAGCAAAATGAGCCCACTTTTCATCTAGTGATAGGTCATCCTTAAAGAGCACTTTTAGCTTTTTGAAAACATTTATTAAAGGGCCCTAACATTTGCAGCTTGGTCAGCTGGTCACTTGGTTATTTTGGGATGCTTTTCTAAATTAAATAAATAAATGAAAGTGTAAAGAGCGTCTGATAGGGTTTTCTCTGTGGTGATGTAACTGTCATTTACTTTAGATGATATTAGACATTAAAGAAATTCAATTTTCTCAGAACAATATTTTAATCAGTTGACAACATCACCTCCATCCCCCCGTACAAGACTCATCCAATTTACTCTGGCACTTTTCAGCTTGTTATTGGTGAGTTTCAATTAGTTTTCATTGGGAGAACATGAACTCTGTAAAGATGCATAGGATAGAAGACATTCCCCTCCCCCACCAGTCGTCAACTCTCCCCCCTTCTTCTTCTTCATGTCTCCTCTTATCCTTACAATTTCCTCTGGAAGATTTGCTTCTTACAATCCACTTGTCTAGCGAGAAGATCTCACATTAATATACAATCTCTCGTTTCACCTCCCCATCCCCCGCGCCCCACGGATCGCCGACCTATTCGTATTTCATGTGGATTTTACCATCCGGCAACCGATTAGCGCAAACCAATGTCCTTTCTCTGTTGTATTCATCAAGGAACCTGTGATATTTAAAATCATTTAAGCCTTTCTTGTATTTCTTAGGTCATTGGAAGTTTAATTACTGATTGTAATAATAAGACGTTAAATGGTTCAGACTGGAATAGATCAAAGGGAATCGAGAAAAGTGGATCTCTTTAGGTTCACGGACTTTAAAGGACCCAAATAATAAAAACTGCAGAGAAAATATACACTCATTGATAAATGGACATTTTAAAGGGCACCTTCCAAACTTTCTAAATCCATGTTCTATAAGTTTTTAGAAATTCTTTGGACTATAAGAAGACTACTAATTACCGTCTATCTATAAAGTATGTGTTTAAATGTTACATAAAGTTGGAAAAAATTCTACACCTGCAGTACCTCATTTCACCACTATTTTTAAAAGCAAGTGTTTTTCATAGACCTCAAGGAAACAGCGCCACCGCCAATGAGATTAATCGTTTGTATCAATGACAAAAGCTATTATTTATTTAAACTATAAACCCTATAATTAATAGGAAAACCTAACTCTTATGTATGGGGCCGATTCATTTCTCAGCGACTGGCATCTCTGTACGCCTCTCCAAAAACATTTCTGTCCTAAGGAACGCCACCACTATTTATTAGTGTGATGGGTGGGTGTCACCACATTCCGTACAGGCTCCTCCTCACCTTCGCCTCAGCTCTGCCCAATCTGGAGAAGCTGCTTCAAACTGACGTGAAAATGTTAAAAGTGGCAGCGTTTCTATGTTCAGCTCCACACCGCACACAAATAAGGCAAATCTTCAAAGTGTTTTATGCCTCGTTCTCTATTTATTTTCTTTATCTATCACTTAATGTTGATAGATATATAGATAATAATCTTTATTTTTATATAGCGCTAAGCTATTCCACAGCGCTTTACAGTTTGCACACATTATCATCACTGTCCCCGATGGGGCTCACAATCTAAATTCCCTATCAGTATGTCTTTAGAGTGTGGGAGGAAACCGGAGAACCTGGAGGAAACCCACGCAAACACGGGGAGAACATACAAACTCCTTGCAGATGTTGTCCTTAGTGGGATTCGAACCCAGGACCTAACCACTGAGCCACCGTGCCGCCTGTAGATAGATAATAGATAGATAGATAGATAGATAATAGCTAAATAGCTAGATAGATGATAGATAGATAATAGATAGATAGATAGATAGATAGATAGATAATAGATGATATATAGATAATAGATAGATGATAGATAGCTAGATAGATGATAGATAGATATATAGATAATAGATAGATAGATAGATGATAGATAGATAGATAATAGATAGATAGATAATAGATGATAGATAATAGATCAATAATAGATAGATAATGGATAGATAATAGATCAATAATGGATAGATAGATAATAGATCAATAATAGATAGATAATAGATAAATAGATGATAGATAGATAGATAATAGATAGATGATAGATAGATAATAGATATATAGATGATAGATAGATAGATAGATAATAGATAGATGATAGATAGATAATAGATAGATGATAGATATATAATAGATCAATGATAGATAGATAATAGATAGATAGATAATTGATATATAGATGATAGATAATAGATAGATGATAGATAATAGATAGATAGATAATAGATCAATAATAGATAGATAGATAATAGATAGATCAATAATAGATAGATAGATAATAGATAGATAGATAATAGATAGATAATAGATAGATAATAGATAGATAGATAATAGATAGATATATATAGATAATAGATAGATAGATAATAGATAGATCAATAATAGATAGATAGATAGATAATAGATAGATAGATAATAGATAGATATATATAGATAATAGATAGATAGATAATAGATAGATGATAGCTAGATAGATGATAGATAGATAATAGATAGATAGATATATAGATAATAGATAGATAGATGATAGATAATAGATTGATAGATAGATAATAGATCAATAATAGATAGATAATGGATAGATAATAGATCAATAATAGATAGATAGATAATAGATAGATAGATAATAGATCAATAATAGATAGATAATAGATATATAGATGATAGATAGATAGATAATAGATATATAGATGATAGATAGATAATAGATAGATAGCTAGATAGATAATAGCTAAATAGATATATAGATGATAGATAGATAGATGATAGATAGATAGATGATAGATAGATAATAGATGATAGATAATAGATCAATAATAGATAGATAATAGATAGATAATAGATATATAGATGATAGATAGATAGATAATAGATAGATAATAGATAGATAATAGATAGATAATAGATAGATAGATTTGCTCGCTGCCCCTGATGACTGTTGCTGGTACAGACGCGGCTTCTTTCTGTGAGATCGGTCTGGTGACTTGGGCGATGGCCGCGGCTGTAATGATCCGGTTGTGGCCCGGAGATCAGTGACCTCGCGGTTCTCCCCTCGCTGGATCCAATCAAGCACAGTCGTCGTCCCCCGCTCGTGTCTAGTGCCGAGCCTCCGGCCTCCGCCACACACAGGATATTAATCGCCCCCTGGTCCCGCTGCCTGCGCCATTGAGCCTCAAAAATTGCAAAAACCATTCGGTTGCAGGAGCCGGGGAGACTGACAGGCGGGGTGACTGGGGGATGATTGACAGGCGGGGTGACTGACAGGCGGGGTGACTGACAGGCAGGGTGACTGGGGGATGACTGACAGGCGGGGTGACTGGGGGATGACTGACAGGCGGGGTGACTGGGGGATGACTGACAGGCGGGGTGACTGGGGGATGACTGACAGGCGGGGTGACTGGGGGATGACTGACAGGCGGGGTGACTGACAGACAGGGTGACTGACAGGCGGGGTGACTGGGGGGTGACTGACAGGCAGGGTGACTGGGGGATGATTGACAGGCGGGGTGACTATGGGGTGACGTCCTGGGCAGTAGGATGCGGCGGCGGCGGCGGTGCGATCCTCAGGAAGCTTTTTACGTCTGCAAAGTGGCTTTGTGTCTAGACATTTGTTTACCTCCTCGCGGATGTGATTTCCTCGGCCTTTTGGGGTTTCTCATGTTATGATGTTCTTTGCCCGAGGTGGTAACATAGAAGGAAAATAAGCGTATAACTGTGTGTCCTAAACGCGAGCACCTGGTGCGGAAATAAACCGGCAAAGACGAGCGCAGGGCGCCGCTATTACCATGATTTAGAGCGGCGCTCCTGTGGCGCGCGCTATTAGATCACAATAAAATTCCAGGGATTTTTGTTTCCTTCCTCACTTGAATCTGTTGCCAAAAAGTATAATAAAAAAAGTTACATTTTATAGGCACTGAATTTTTTTTCTTTGAAAATTCTGTTCCCAAATTTTTTTACAAAAATAATTGGAAAAAAAAGTCTGTTTCATATTATATTGTCCTTTATTTATTTTTTCTGTTTTATTATTATTATTATTATTATTATTATTATTATTATTATTATATATATTTTTTTTATTTATTTTTTTTTTTTTATTCATTTTAATTTTTGTGCTTTTCTTATAAAAAAGCATAGAACTCTATGGAAAAAAAAAATATTTTTCAATATTCTTTTATACGTCGTCTTTACATTTTATTTCTATTTATTATTTTATGTGACAATGGGTTATTAGAAAAAAAAACAACAGAAAATAATAGTATTACATGAAAAAAATAAATAATAAAAAGCAAAAACACATCACATGTTATATTATTGTTAGGCCACTTTGAGTCCCACTACTGGGATCTCTAGCGATCGTCAGAGTGCAGCTAGAAGTAGTTTCATAGCGTGACAGATCGCGCATGCGCAGTGCTGCTCAACATTAAGTCTATGGCACCAATGCAGCGCAGTGATTGCAAGAATACTTGTGTCCTCTGTTGTCCCCTGGCCAAAAGAGCACCACCACTGCTCCATTCTCAGTCTGTTACTGAAGGAAATTGCCAAGAGACTCGAAGCTCTTAGTTATCCTAATATCTTTAGTGCTCTGGGAATCATAAAGGAGTAGCATGAGGCATTTACAACGACGTGATGCACAATTCAGATTGTCCTTGAGTATCTAATATTAAGGGGAGAGCACATGCACAACCTGCCACCGCGTTCAGCTCCTTCTTGCTGATCTAATGCCGGTGGAGAGCGCATGTGCAACCTCCTGCCACATTTACCTCCTCCTTGCTGACCTATCACCAATCCAGTGGAGAGCTCATGTGCAGCCTGCTGCTACAGTCACCTCCTCCTTGCTGATCTATCACCTGTCCAGTGGAGAGTGCATGTGCATCCTGCTCCTCAATTCACCTCCTCCTTGTCAATCTAATATTGATTCAATATAGAGTGCATGCACATCCTGCTCCCTCATTCATCACCTCCTTGACAATTTAACACCGATCCAGTAGAGAGGTCATGCGCATCCTTCTTCAGCTCCTTCTTGCTGATTCAGTAGAGTCCATGTGCATCCTTCTCTCTCATTCACCTCCTCATTGTCCATCTAACATCAATCTAGTGGAGAGCGCAGACACATCTTGCTCTTTCATTCACCTCCTTTTAGTCGATCTAATACCGATCCAGTGGAGAGGCATGCACATCCTGCTTCTACATTCACCTTCTCCTTACTGATCTAACACTGACCCAGGGTAAAGTGCATGCGCATCCTGCTCCTCCTTTCACCGTCTCCTTGCTGATCTCACACTGACCCAGTGGAAAGCGCATGTGCATCCTGCTCCTCCATTCACTGTCTCCTTGCTGATCTAACACTGACCCAGTGGAGAGCGCATGCGCATCCTGCTCCTCACTCACCTTCTCCTTGCCGATCTAACACTGACCCAGTGGAGAGCGCATGTGCACCCTGCGCCTCCATTTACTGTCTCCTTGCTGATCTAACACTGACCCAGTGGAGAGGCATGCGCATCCTGCTCCTCACTCACCTTCTCCTTGCCGATCTAACACTGACCCAGTGGAGAGTGCATGTGCATCCTGCTCCTCCTTTCACCGTCTCCTTGCTGATCTCACACTGACCCAGGGTAAAGTGCATGCACATTCTGATCCTCCATTCACCTTCTCCTTGCTGATCTAACACTGACCCAGTGGAGAGCGCATGTGCATCCTGCTCCTCATTCACCTTCTCCTTGCCGATCTAACACTGACCCAGTGGAAAGCGCATGTGCATCCTGCTCCTCCATTCACTGTCTCCTTGCTGATCTAACACTGACCCAGTGGAGAGCGCATGCGCATCCTGCTCCTCACTCACCTTCTCCTTGCCGATCTAACACTGACCCAATGGAGAGCGCATGTGCACCCTGCGCCTCCATTTACTGTCTCCTTGCTGATCTAACACTGACCCAGTGGAGAGGCATGCGCATCCTGCTCCTCACTCACCTTCTCCTTGCCGATCTAACACTGACCCAGTGGAGAGTGCATGTGCATCCTGCTCCTCCTTTCACCGTCTCCTTGCTGATCTCACACTGACCCAGGGTAAAGTGCATGCACATTCTGATCCTCCATTCACCTTCTACTTGCTGATCTAACACTGATCCAGTGGAGAGCGCATGTGCATCCTGCTCCTCATTCACCTTCTCCTTGCCGATCTAACGGTGACCCAGTGGAAAGCGCATGTGCATCCTGCTCCTCCATTCACTGTCTCCTTGCTGATCTAACACTGACCCAGTGGAGAGCGCATGCGCATCCTGCTCCTCACTCACCTTCTCCTTGCCGATCTAACACTGACCGAGTGGAGAGCGCATGTGCACCCTGCGCCTCTATTTTCTGTCTCCTTGCTGATCTAACACTGACCCAATGGAGAGGCATGTGCATCCTGCTCCTCATTCACCTTCTCCTTGCCGATCTAACACTGACCCAGTGGAAAGCGCATGTGCATCCTGCTCCTCCATTCACTGTCTCCTTGCTGATCTAACACTGACCCAGTGGAGAGCGCATGTGCATCCTGCTCCTCCATTCACTGTCTCTTTGCTGATATAACACTGACCCAGTGGAGAGCGCATGTGCATCCAGCTCCTCCATTCACCGTCTCCTTGCCGATCTAACACTGACCCAGTGGAGAGCGCATGTGCATCCTGCTCCTCCATTCACCTTCTCCTTGCCGATCTAACACTGACCCAGTGGAGAGCGCATGTGCATCCTGCTCCTCCATTCACTGTCTCCTTGCTGATCTAACACTGACCCAGTGGAGAGTGCATGTGCATCCTGCTCCTCCATTCACCTTCTCCTTGCCGATCTAACACTGACCCAGTGGAGAGCGTATGTGCATCCTGCTCCTCCATTCACCGTCTCCTTGCCGATCTAACACTGACCCAGTGGAGAGCGCATGTGCATCCTGCTCCTCCATTCACCGTCTCCTTGCTGATCTAACACTGACCCAGTGGAGAGTGCATGTGCATCCTGCTCCTCCATTCACCGTCTCCTTGCCGATCTAACAGTGATCCAGTGGGCAGCGCATGCGCATCCTACTCCTCATTCACCTTCTCCTTGCCGATCTAACAGTGATCCAGTGGACAGCGCATGCGCATCTTGCTGCTCACTCACCTTCTCCTTGCCGATCTAACAGTGATCCGATAGATAGGTGAACATTTATGTAGCGTGGAATATCCCTTTAATTGTATACTTATTTTTTCACCTAATACTAATAAATCAAATTCCAGTCCACAAAAAATGTTATACAAAGATTCATAAAAAAAAACATTATGTTTTTATATTTTATCTTTTTGTACTTTTCTATATCATTTACCTTTTAGTAAAAATAAATTCACATCCATCCACTGCATAAACAATATAAATTTTACATTTTTGCACCTTTTGTTTTAATCCCTGCAGCCGTAGAAACAGTTAAAGTCTTTTTACGTATTTGAGACGAGACCTGGTGAAATGTTTATGTGCAGAATCCTCCAGGTGTCTGCGCGCAGGATCCGCCGGCATTTATCTGCAGACTTTTTATTATTTTATGGCGAGGGTAGAACAAGGGAGGAGTAAAATTGACAAAAAAGAATATTTGCTTCCTGTTGTTTAGTGTTTGCAGCTTCCGCATCTGATAGAATGTACGATTTGTTTTTGCCAATAAAATGAAGAGCGCATAGCTAGCTTTTTCCAAAAATTGTCATTAAGGGCCCAAAATAAAATAAATCTGTGCCCCTCTGGTGACTTTTTTTTTACAAGGACAAACCTACAAATCAGTGACATATGAGTCACATGGGTGTTAACGAAAATTATAGACACAGGAGTGTCATGGGGCCTGTACCTCACTGTTCTCTCATGGATGTTTCCTCAGGGGTGTGTACCTCATTACTTCCTCATGGGAGTGTATCTCACTGTTTCCTAATGGATGTGCCTGTTTTCTCATGGGTATATTTCCCTGCTTCTTCATGGGTGTGTCTCACTATAGTCTCATAGATGTGCCTCACTGTTTTTTAATGGATGTATCTGCCTATTTTCTCATAGGCATGTCTATCTGCTTAACAGTGGGCATGTGCCTCACCGTTTCATCATGGACGTTTCTCACTGTTTCCTGAAGTACGTGTTTTGCTGTTTCATATTGTATCTGTCTCACGGTTTCTTCATGGGCATGTACTTCAGTTTCCCCATGGATGTGTGCCTCATTATTTCAGCATGGTTGTACCTCACTGATTCCTTACAGGTGTGTCTTACTGTTTCCTCACGGGCATCTGTTACTGTTTCCTCATGGGTGTGTGCATCACTGTTTCTCCATTGGCGTGTCCCTCACTATTTCCTTATGGTTGTTTTTTGTATGTTTCCCATGGGTGTGCTTCACTGTGTCCTCATGGACATGTCTATCTGATTCCCTATGGGCATGTTTCACTGTTTCCTCATGGGCATGTGCCTCACTATTTCCTTATAGATGTTTATCACTGTTTCCTCATGGGAGTGTCTTACTGTTGCCTCATGGGCATGTGTCTCACTGTTTCTTTTTGGATGTGTCTTATTGTTTCCTCATGGACATATCGCACTGTTTTCTCATGCGAGTCTCTCTCTGTTTCCTTGTGGACCTGTCTCACTGTTTCCTCTTACTGTTTTCTCATGGACCAGTCTTACTACTTCTTCATAGGCGTGTCTTACTGTTTACTCATGGGTGTGTCTGACTGTTTCCTAATGGATCTGTCTCTTTCTTTCCTCGTAGACATGTGCCTCACTGTTTTCTTATGGATGTATCTTACTCTTTCCTCATGGACCTGTCTCTCTGTTTCCTCATAGGTGTGTGTCTTACTGTTTCCTCATGGGTGTGTCTCAACTTTTTCTTATGGGCCTGTCTACCTTTTTTACTCATGGGAGTGAGTATCACTATTCCCTCATGGGCATGTGCCTCACTGCTCCCTCATGAGCGTGTACATCACTGTTTCCTCATGAGCGTTTACCCCACTGTTTCCTCATGGGTGTGTACCTCACAGTTTCCTCATAGGCCTGTGCCTCATTGTTCCCTCATGGGCGTGTACTTCACTGTTTCCTAATGGGTGTGTACCTCACTGTTTCTTCATGGACATGTACCTCACTGTTTCCTCATGGGCGTCTGCATCGCATTCTCCAAAAAAACTTAATTACCTGTATAAGTCTGAGCCACAATGCCACATGATGCGCCCAGCCCATGTGGATACGTCGTGGGAACATATACTAAGGACAATGAGGAACCTAAGTATCCGAAACCTTAGAATTTCAGAAAAAAAAACCAGTCCAGGTTGCCAATTTTTGAAATTCACAACTGATCCATGGGAGTGTAGCATCCTCCATTCTTCCTTCTGGACAAGAATGATCCTTTTTCTTTATCTTTAATTTTTTTTTTTTCCAACACTGCCTGAAAGCAAAATCTGTCAGTGATTCCTCATGTCAGTAATTCACTCGGCTCGCTACCCACTAAGTGATTTTAGAATTACAGCCCCGGCTCTTCCACATTTATTTAGTTAGCGAGAGATTTACACCACAGGCTACGTGGTTATTACTGAAAGGAAAAAAAAAAAAGTGTCTTTATTTGTTCCTAAGCCTTTAATCCATTTACTGGGACGAATGCAGCCATCGCTTTTATCCGGACAGAAATTATAATTAAAAAAGCTTTTGATGATTTCCCCGAGCTCCTGACTGAGGCCCCTCTCGGTGGAGGCACGGGATGGACGAGGGACCCTCCGATAAAGCCTCCACGTTTGTAAGTGAAGAGATAAGGGGAAGAGATCCCAAAGGAGCCGAGGAATCCGCCGATAGAAAGTTCTATCCTTCCGACAACTCGGGAAAGTCATTAAAGTTCAGCTCCGCAGTAAGAGCGCCCCTCCTGTAATTAGTTTGACTCACCTCGCCGAGCGCACGGTTATTTCTCTCCTTGAGGCTTCTAAAATCCAGATTCCAAAAGTTCCACATTTTGTCAACTAGATACTAATTATGTAAATCTGCACCGAAATTCAAATTTATGGGTCTATGTACACGTGCGTGTTCTTTCACGGACACACAGACCGTGAGACGTGCAGCACACGTGCACACAGAGAACAGTGCACACTGTCCTCCGTGTGCACGGCCGGCCGCCGGGGAAGTAGCGTTCCTGTAAGCTGCTGTTCCCCTGCCTGTGGTACTGAGCGCGCCCTGTCATTATTCTCCCCTGCTCTGCCAGCGAGGAGGGGAGAGTGAATGAATGAAAAACCTGACGTGGGGTCCCCCTTTTTTTTTTTTAATAAACCAGCCAGACAAAACTCACAGGTGCGGGCTGCTATTCTCAGGCTGGTAAGGGGCCATGGATATTGGCCCCCCTCCAGCCTTAAAACAGCAGCCTGCAGCTGCCCAGAAGAGACAGATGCCACAATTCTGGAGCTTTGCCCAGTTCTTCCCACTTGCCCTGGAGTGGTGGCAAGTGGGGTAATGGTGGTTAATGTCACCTTCCTATTTGTAAGGTGACATTAAGCCCGGCTTAATATCGGAGAGGTGTCAATAAGACGCCTATCCATTACTAATCCTAGAGTACTGAAAGGGTTAAATAAACACACACAGCTAGACAAAAGTATTTTAATAAAATAAAACCAAAAACACAGTTTCCCATCTTTATTCTACTCCTAATCCAAGCGACGCCCTCGATCTCCAGGAAAAAATTAAAAATAATAAAGCAACAATATACCATACCTGTCCAGCGTTCAGTCCCTCGCCGTAATCAATATCTGGGGGGATATCAGTTTACAACCGGAGCAGTGGTAATGTGACCGCTCCGGCTGTAAACCACTGGGGAATGAATGAGAAGCAGCGGGCGCAGGCTCAGTGACTAGCGGTGAGGTCACTGAGCCTGCGCTCACTGCCGGCCTGAACTCCCGTGACCTCAGTACCGTGGGAAAATGCCAGTGATGAGGTCACAGCAGCTCAAGCTCTGTCCCAGTGACCTCATCACTTCCATTCTCCCACGGTACAGAGGTCACAAGAGTTCAGTTTCACATTCATTCATTCTCCTCTGATCAGGGCAGAGCAGGGGAGAATGAATGAAAGCCGGCTTCTGCACCAGCTGCCCAGGGACAGCGCTTACTGTAGTGCTCTTCCCCGGTGGCCATCCATGTGGTCCTGATGCAGCACACAAATGCCACACGTGTGCCGCACATACTGCACACATGGACACACGGACACTGATATCTCTGGTACTGGTTTTTCTGGTACCAGAAATATCAGGACGTGTGAAACCACCATAACATAGACTTGTTATAGTGAGTGCAGCTCTGGAATATAATACAGGATGTAACTCACTATCAGTAATGTAATGTATGTACACAGTGACTGCACCAGCAGAATAGTGAGTGCAGCTCTGGGGTATAATACAGGATGTAACTCAGGATCAGTAATGTAATGTATGTACACAGTGACTGCACCAGCAGAACAGTGAGTGCAGCTCTGGGGTATAATACAGGATGTAACTCAGTATCAGTAATGTATGTACACAGTGACTGCACCAGCAGAATAGTGACTGCAGCTCTGGGGTATAATACAGGATGTAACTCAGTATCAGTAATGTAATGTATGTACACAGTGACTGCACCAGCAGAATAGTGACTGCAGCTCTGGAGTATAATACAGGATGTAACTCAGGATCAGTAATGTAATGTATGTACACAGTGACTGCACCAGCAAAATAGTGAGCACAGCTCTGGAGTATAATACAGGATGTAACTCAGTATCAGTAATGTAATGTATGTACACAGTGACTGCACCAGCAGAATAGTGAGTGCAGCTCTGGAGTATAACTCAGGATCAGTACAGGATCAGTAATGTAATGTATGTACACAGTGACTAGTCTGCACCAGCAGAATAGTGAGCACAGCTCTGGAGTATAACACAGGATGTAACTCAGGATCAGTAATGTAATGTATGTGCACAGTGACTGCACCAGCAGAATAGTGAGTGCAGCTCTGGGGTATAATACAGGATGTAACTCAGTATCAGTAATGTAATGTATGTACACAGTGACTGCACCAGCAGAATAGTGAGTGCAGCTCTGGAGTATAATACAGGATGTAACTCAGGATCAGTAATGTAATGTATGTACACAGTGACTGCACCAGCAGAATAGTGAGCACAGCTCTGGAGTATAATACAGGATGTAACTCAGTATCAGTAATGTAATGTATGTACACAGTGACTGCACCAGCAGAATAGTGAGTGCAGCTCTGGAGTATAATACAGGATGTAACTCGGGATCAGTAATGTAATGTATGTACACAGTGACTGCACCAGCTAAATAGTGAGTGCAGCACTGGAGTATAATACAGGATGTAACTCAGGATCAGTAATGTAATGTATGTTCACAGTGACTGCACCAGCAGAATAGTGAGTGCAGCTCTGGAGTATAATACAGGATGTAACTCAGGATCAGTAATGTAATGTATGTTCACAGTGACTGCACCAGCAGAATAGTGAGTGCAGCTCTGGGGTATAATACAGGATGTAACTCAGGATCAGTAATGTAATGTATTTACATAGTGACTGCACCTGCAGAATAGTGAGTGCAGCTCTGGAGTATAATACAGGATGGAACTCAGTATCAGTAATGTATGTACACAGTGACTGCACCAGCAGAATAGTGAGTGCAGCTCTGGGGTATAATACAGGATGTAACTCAGGATCAGTAATGTAATGAATGTACACTGTGACTGCACCAGCAGAATAGTGAGTGCAGCTCTGGAGTATAACTCAGGATCAGTACAGGATCAGTAATGTAATGTATGTACACAGTGACTAGTCTGCACCAGCAGAATAGTGAGCACAGCTCTGGAGTATAACACAGGATGTAACTCAGGATCAGTAATGTAATGTATGTGCACAGTGACTGCACCAGCAGAATAGTGAGTGCAGCTCTAGAGTATAATACAGGATGTAACTCAGGATCAGTAATGTAATGTATGTGCACAGTGACTGCACCAGCAGCAGAATAGTGAGTGCAGCTCTGGAGCATAATACAGGAGGTAACTCAGGATCAGTAATGTAATGTATGTGCACAATGACTGCACCAGCAGAATAGTGAGTGCAGCTCTGGAGTATAATACAGGATGTAACTCATGAACAGTAATGTAATGTATGTACACAGTGACTGCACCAGCAGAATAGTGAGTGCAGCTCTAGAGTATAATACAGGATGTAACTCAGGATCAGTAATGTAATGTATGTGCACAGTGACTGCACCAGCAGCAGAATAGTGAGTGCAGCTCTGGAGCATAATACAGGAGGTAACTCAGGATCAGTAATGTAATGTATGTACACAGTGACTGCACCAGCAGAATAGTGAGTGCAGCTCTGGAGTATAATACAGGATGTAACTCAGGATCAGTAATGTAATGTATGTACACAGTGACTGCACCAGCAGAATAGTGAGTGCAGCACTGGGGTATAATACAGGATGTAACTCAGGATCAGTAATGTATGTACACAGTGACTGCACCAGCAGAATAGTGAGTGCAGCTCTGGGGTATATAATACAGGATGTAACTCAGGATCAGTAGTCGGCAGGTATGTGCAAATGAACATAGTAAATTCTAGGTCTAAAAGATCAAAATGTGACCCAAGTGATCATTATATTTTCTATCACTGATGTTTGGGGTAGATATTAACAGAACATTTCCCATAAATACTTCTAGTATCTGGATCAGACCCCGATGATGATTACTTGGTGAATTTCATGAATTTCTCATTCATTTGCCTTTGACCACGTTCCTTTAGAATAATCTGGGCCTCCCGTCCGGATCCTGCTCTGCGGCCTCCTGTGCTGTCCTTCACTGCTCTCCCCCTGGTCTCGCTGGGCATTGCTGGAGGGGTCTGAGGAAGGCAAATCAATAGGAAGATATCACATACTGACAGGAGCTGTACTGCGGCCCGGCACGATGAACCCAGACCCTGAATAATTCAGGACGGCCCCAGTAATTGTATTCCATGGCGAAAGCTGGAGGTCATTAATGTTTCACGGAGGACCTTAGCACTGAGATGCCCCCTGGGCATTTGTCTCACAACCTGGAATAATTCATCATTTATTCTTGGTGCCGGCGTAGAATCCACATGGTAGGACCGAAGATGGGAGGAATGTCTGACTATTATATATATATATAGATAATAAATAGATAGATAGATATCTTTGGGTTCTATATTACAATTTTAACTCATTGACAATGAGAAATAATGAATGATGGAATGTGGGAGAACGGAAGTTCCAGCACCTATAGTGCTGGAAACAAAGAATGATGGAATGTGAGTGAAAGGAAGTTCCAGCCCCTATGTGCTGGAAGCAGTTAATGATGGTATTTGGGTAAAAGGAAGTTCCAACACCTATAGTGCTGGAAGCAATGAATGATGGAATGTGGGAGAAAGTTCCAGCACCTATAGTGCTGGAAGCAATGAATGATGGAATTAGGGTAAAAGGAAGTTGCAGCACCTATAGTGCTGGAAGCAATTAATGATGGAATTTGGATAAAAGTAAGTTCCAGCACCTATAGTGCTGGAAGCAATTAATGATGGAATTAGGGTAAAAGGAAGTTGCAGCACCTATAGTGCTGGAAGCAATTAATGATGGAATTTGGATAAAAGGAAGTTCCAGCACCTATAGTGCTGGAAGCAATTAATGATGGAATTAGGGTAAAAGGAAGTTCCAGCACCTATAGTGTTGGAAGCAATGAATGATGGAATGTGGGAGAAAGGATGTTCCAGCCTCTATGTGCTGGAAGCAGTTAATGATGGTATTTGGGTAAAAGAAAGTTCCAGCCCCTATGTGCTGGAAGCAATTAATGATGGAATTTGGGTAAAAGGAAGTTCCAAAACCTATAGTGCTGGAGACAATGAATGATGGAATGTGGAAGAAAGGAAGTTACAGCACCTATAGTGCTGGAAGCAATTAATGATGGAATTAGGGTAAAAGGAAGTTCCAGCACCTATAGTGCTGGAAGCAATTAATGATGGAATTTGGGTAAAAGGAAGTTGCAGCACCTATAGTGCTGTAAGAATGCTGATGATGCAGAGCCAGCCATAAAAAAGCGGATGGCAAGCCTAAGAATTTGGATGGTTTCCTGACTCGTTTCTGCACCCAAAACAATTGTATCTGGCTGTGGGTTATGATGACAGTAAGGCCATCCTTTCTTAAAGGTTTTGTGTGAAAGGTCGGGTGGATCTTAGGGCCGTTCTAAGCTGTAATATTGTTGTGTGGTTCGATCCTAAGCTTGAGCCAATATAAAATATCACCCCACCGGCATCATCATCAGACCATCTGGTTTATCAGACGCAGGTCTAAAGGAATCGGACCATACAGACAGCATGTATTATTAGTCTTGTTTTCATGAGATGTTTCTGCTGAGCAGAATCACATTTTTGCCCCATTCGTTTTATATTATTTGCTTTCTATACTCCACTCACAGCCAGAGCTGCATTCACGTCTTCCATTATTCTAGGTGCTGGATCTCAGTGCTGCCCTCTGGTGTTGGTGAGATGAGTTGCACCGCAGCTTTTCTCAGGTTTCCTTCATTTTCTGTGATATTGTCCCTCCCCCCCTTCCATATCAGCACACTCCTCGGCTGAAATACTCTGCGCTGCTGTTTGGCTCTCAATAAGGGACCTCCTACTTGTCTCTTTACACCTCTCTTCAATAGGTTTCATGGACGATGTTGTAAACACACGAGCTCCGCACCAATTTTCAACTTCTTGTGGGATCACGTTTCGAGAAGATCAGACTTGATCGGTTGCCATTCGGAGACCCGTAGGACAGGACTATGGGTTTAGTCTTAGCGGAGTGGCCCACCTTTAGGGACCGCCATGGTCTTTGTCTCCGCAATCTAAGCTAGAAGTTACACGGCGACATGGTGGACACACGACCTCTGCTGCAATTTTCATCTTCATCCACGATCAGGTTCTGAGTAGATCAGAGGTGATCGACCACTTGATCACCGTTGATTGATTTCCAACAAGGGACCCATAAGGTATAAATAAAGTTTTAAATCTGCCATATTAATGCATTCCCATGGCCTATGTACAATATACCTTAAAGGAGAATGGCGGTGTGGTGAGCGCACGATCTCTGCTGCAACTTTATCTTCATCCAGGTTCCAAGTCGATCAGCGACGATCAATCACTTGATCGCAATCAAAGGATCCATAGGATATTAGTATAAGTTAGGTCTGAGCGGAGTACCCCCATGGCCTTTGCATGATATAAACTAGAGGGGGCAGGGCGATGTGGTGGACACACGAGCACTGCAGAAATGCTCAAAAGTCCACAATAATGATCAGGTTTCGAGTATATCGAAAGCGATTGGCCACTTGATCATGGTCAATTGGTTTCCAACCTATAGGATATAAATATAGGTTTGGTCTTAGTGGTGAATCCACATTTATGGACCCCAAGGTCAAATATAAACTAGAGGTTGTAATGGTGAAGTTGTGGACACACAAGCTCAACAGCAAGTTTCACCTTCATCCACCAGCAGGTTTCCAATAGATCAGCGCCGATCAACCAATTGATAATGATCAATTGGTCATCAATTGATCGACCTAAAGGTTTAGTGTGAGCCCCCATTATTGGCCCCAAGGTCTGCATGATATATGCTGAAGGGGGCATGGCGATGTTGTGAACACACGAGCTCTGCAGCAAGTATCACGTTCATCCCCCATCAGGTTTCGAGTAGATCGACGCCAATCAACCAATTGATAATGGTCAATTGGTCATCAATTGATCGATCTATAAGTTTAGTGTGAACTGAGCACCACCATTTATTGGCCCCAAGGTCTGCATGATATATGCTGAAGGGGGCATGGCGATGTTGTGAACACACGAGCTCTGCAGCAAGTTTCACCTTCATCCCCCATCAGGTTTCGAGTAGATCGACGCCGATCAACCAATTGATAATGGTCAATTGGTCATCAATTGATCGATCTATAAGTTTAGTGTGAACTGAGCGCCACCATTTATTGGCCCCAAGGTCTGCATGATATTTGCTGACGGGGGGATGGGGTTTCGAATAGATCAGCGCCGATCGACTACTTGATCACGATTGATTGGTCAACAACATATAGGATTAGTCTGAGTGGAGCGCCCCCTTTATTGGCACCTATGGTCATTGTACGATATACGGCATCATAGAGCGTGGTGCATATATTTTTTTTTAGAAACCTGCTGTAACCGTCCTGTTTATCAGTCGATCCGATGAGACGCGGGATCCGCTCGCTGTATTTCCGCTCGTCTTCGCGGTTCAGCGTTTAACCCTCGTCGACCTCCCGTCTGCAGCCTGGATGTTGTCAGGACCTGCCCTGCTGCAATTACAAGAAATTAAGTCCTCGGTTTTTGCAGAGGTGACAGGCGAGCGGCGCGGCTTTTCCAAGGAACCTGGCACTTCAGCAGAGGTCACCTGTCTCCGCCATGAGTCGGCCCCGTCACATAGGGGGCTGCACTTAACATTTTAGCTTTCAGACCTTGAAAACGTTTTTGAAGCATTTGTAACCAAGGCAACGTGAGCCGTTGCCAGAGCTTTGGATTGATAAGCATTTTATAACTCTGGTTCAAAAGATCCACCACCATTCCATAACTGCGGATTCAGTGGTGAATTTTGCTCTGGCTTCGGTCAGTTTCCGTACAAGTAAACACTGAGGTCACTTAAATCTTAAATGAAGACTACTGACGGCCACCACTAGGGGGAGCTCACTACATCCGTGCTAAGACTGCTCCTATTGACTTCAACAGCAGCTGTATACATTTATATGTATTGCGCTCCCCCTAGTGGAGGCTGAAAGTATCCAAATTTAGATCGATACTGTTCTGCTGGTTTATGTGGTTATTGCATAGCCATTTATTAATATTGATGCTATTATTATGGCATTTTATGACTGCATTATTGAGACACTGTATGGCAATATCATTTCTACATTATATGGCAGTATTATTTTTAAAATATGTGGCAGCATTATTTTTACATTAAATGCGGTATTATTTCTATATTGTATGGTAGCATTATTTGTACATCTTGTAGCGATATCATGTCTATATTGTATGACAGTATTAATTTTAACATTATATTGTGGCATTATTTTTATATTATATGGCGGTATAATTTCTATATTGTATGGCAGTATTATTTTTACATTATATGGCAGTATTATTATACTGTAATTACAACAGTCTAGAGATGATATTTTAGCACTGCGTAGCAGTATTATTTTAGCACTGCATAAAAGTATTATTTTAGCACTGGGTAGCAGTATTATTTAAACACTGCATAACAGTATTCCTTTAGCACTGCATCGCAGTATTTTAGCACTGCATAGCAGTATTGTTTTAGCACTGGGTAGCAGTATTATTTTAGCACTGGGTAGCAGTATTATTTAAGCACTGCATAACAGTATTCCTTTAGCACTGCATCGCAGTATTATTTTAGCACTGCATAGCAGTATTGTTTTAGCACTGGGTAGCAGTATTATTTTAGCACTGGGTAGCAGTATTATTTAAGCACTGCATAACAGTATTCCTTTAGCACTGCATCGCAGTATAATTTTAGCACTGCATAGCAGTATTGTTTTAGCACTGGGTAGCAGTATTATTTAAGCACTGCATAACAGTATTCCTTTAGCACTGCATCGCAGTATAATTTTAGCACTGCATCGCAGTATTATTTTAGCACTGCATCGCAGTATTATTTTAGCACTGGGTAACAGTATTATTTTAGAACTGGGTAGCAGAATTATTTTTTGTGCACTGAATTGCGGTATAGCATGGAGTTTTTGAAGAGGTATTATTTTTCATTGAATGGCAGTACGTGGGTCTTAACATTTGGGTATAACTAGTCAGTGTATCTGTGCCTCATTCGGTGGGCAGCTTGTTGCTCAGGGTCCCCTTTCTGATATAAAACCGTCACCGCAGTCCACCGAATGTTTGCCCCTCCTCTGCGCCGATTATGCACATGATTTAGTCTCGCCTATTATCCGCTGTTTGCTTTGTATTCCCCATTTGTAGAAATAGCAGAAATCTCTTTGTAAATTGCTTACACCGCTGGCACCTTCCAAATGAAATTATTCAAACAGCGGAACAACACCTGCAGCTACACGTCCCGCTGTCAATAAGGAATTCACTTGCAAGCTACTGATCTGGCAGCTTAACACCTTATAGAATATAGATCCGTAAATTAGCTAAAATTGTGTCCAATCTATAGTTTAGCATCTGTCCCTTTTCCTCCTGTAAAGGAACGTCTCTAAACAAAACCCAATTTTTCCAGGAGTGCGGCACTCGTGCCAGTTTGGGGCCGAACGTGTGTCGCTCTGTCAGCTCATAAAACCTGTCCCTGTTTGTCTTGAATAAGAAATGCCAAAAAAACCCGCGAAAATGAACTAAATATGCTAAAAATTCACATCTATTAAAGGCTTTCTTCTTTGTGCTACCATGCCTATCTTGGCTCCAGCAGCATGATTCTTTTACTCCTTTAGAATAACCCCCTTCTCTGAAAGGATAATGGCATGATCCTTCTTTACAGTATACCTTTCTGTGTTCATGACTTCCTAGTCCATGAATTGGTCATTCGAGTCCTCCTGGCTATGCTCGTTATCTAAGAAAACGATGGCCACCACAGTCAATCTAACTTGAAAAATAGTGACTACAAGACTGATATACCGGGGTTTAAAACTTTTTTACCCACCAAAAAAGAAAGCCAAAAAAACCAGATGAAATTAACTAAATATACTAAAAAATCAGATCTATTAAAGGCTATCTTCTGTGTGCTACCTTGCCTATCTTGGCTCCAGCAGCAAGATACAACTTTTATTCATTTAGAATTAACCCCTGTCCATGTTTCTCTAAGAAAAAAAAAAATGCCAAAAAAAGAAAATGATGAAATTAACTAAATATGCTAAAAATTCAGAACTATTAAAGGCTTTCTTCTGTGTGCTTCCTTGCCTATCTTGGCTCCAGCAGCAAGACACAACTTTTATTCATTTAGAATTAACTCTGTCCATGTTTCTCTAAAAAAAAAAAGCCAAAAAAAGAAAACTATGAAGTTAACTAAATACACTAAAAATTCAGAACTATTAAAGGCTTTCTTCTGTGTGCTTCCTTGCCTATCTTGGCTCCAGCAGCAAGATGCAAACTTTATTCATTTAGAATAACCATATTTCAAAAAAGAAAATGGAATGAACCTTTTTTATACCTTTCTGTGTTCATGGCTTCCAATTCCATGAATTGGTCATTCGAGTGACCTCTCGGCTATGCTTGCTGACTAGGAAGACAATGGCAACTACAACCAATCTCCCTTGAAAAATTGTGACTGCAAGACAGGTATACCAAGGCTTAAAACTTCTCCAACTACCAGGATTTATACAATCTCCCTTAGACCACCAGGGTTTGTATTATTGCCTATTTAGAGAGCTATCATTGACTTTATTCTCAGTGCTACCTTTCCTATCTTGACTCCATCAGCATGATAGAGTTTTTTTTTCAATTGGTACAACCCCCCTCCTCCAAAATGATAACGGAATGACTCTTCTTTATACCGTTCTGTGCTTATGACTTCCTATCCCATGAATTGGCCATTCCAGTCCACTTGGCTATGCTCGCTGACTTGGAGGACAATGGAAGTTACATCCAATCTCACTTAAAAAAGGACAACTACTGATACGCCAGGGCTTAAAACGTCTCTACCCACCAGGACTAGACAACCTCCCTTAAGACCACCAGTGTTTGTGATATTTGCCTATATAGAGGTCTTCCATTGACTTTATTCTCAGTGTTACCTTGCCTATCTTGTCTCCAGCAGCATGATAAAGCTTTAAATCAATTGGGATAACCCTCAGCTCCCAAAATATAATGGAATGACCATTCCTCAAATCCGTTTGCCATCATGGCTTTATTATTCTAGGGCTAAATGTTAATTGGCCATCCGAGTCCTCTTGACTTTGCTCTTTGACTAAGAGAGATCCAAGAAGTTTGGTAGCTAAGATATACTCTTAACAGAATGCCATGGTGCAGCCTAAGTCAAAGTGAGACTGGTAGGTCTGATGGAATAGTAATGGAGCTTAGAGAAAATAATTGTTGGAGTCAAGATAGGCAGGTTGGCACAAAGTCTTAGGGGCCAATTTGGTGCCATCATGCCCTTCCTGATGGAGATGGCAGGGACTATCATGAAAACTGGGACAAACAGGCTCCTCGGGGTTCTTAAAGTCTCACATGAAACATCGCGACTACAAGAATGCTCCACTGAACTACCAGAGTTTAAAACTTTCCTACCCAGAAGAATTTATACAATCTGCCCTATGACCCCCAGGGAGAGCGGGGTTAATATTATTGCCTGTATATAGAACACTTCGCAGCCTTTTCTGTACACTTTATGTGTCAGCATGCTAAAATATCTACAGTCATGGCCAAAAGTTTAGAGAATGACACAAATATTATATTTTCACATGATCTGCTGCCCTCTGGTTTTTATGTGTGTTTGTCAGATGTTTTTATCACATGCAGAAATATAATTGCAATCATATTATGAGTAACAAAAGGTTATATTGACAGTTAGAATGAGTTAATGCAGCAAGTCAATATTTGCAGTGTTGACCCTTCTTCTTCAGGACCTCAGCAATTCTCCCTGGCATGCTCTCAATCAACTTCTGGATCAAATCCTGACTGATAGCAGTCCATTCTTGCAAAATCAATGCTTTTATTTTGTCTGAATTTGAAGGTTTTTGTTTGTCCACCCGTCTCTTGATGATTGACCACAAGTTCTCAATGGGATTAAGATCTGGGGAGTTTCCAGGCCATGGTCCCAAAATCTCTATGTTTTGTTCCCTGAGACATTTAGTTATCACCTTTGCTTTATGGCAAGGTGCTCCATCATGTTGAAAAAGGCATTGTTGATCGCCAAACTGCTCTTGGACGGTTGGAGAAGTTGCTCTTGGAGGACATTCTGGTACCATTCTTTATTCATGGCTGTGTTTTTTGGCAAGACTGAGAGAGAGCCCATTCCCTTGGCTGAGAAGCAACCCCACACATGAATGGTTTCAGGATGCTTGACAGTTGGCAAGAGACAAGACTGGTGGTAGCGCTCACCTGGTCTTCTCCGAATAAGCCGGTTTCCAGATGTCCCAAACAATCGAAAAGGGAATTCATCAGAGAAAATGACTTTACCCCAGTCCTCAGCAGTCCACTCCCTGTACCTCTGGCAGAATATCAGTCTGTCCATGATGTTTTTCCTGGAGAGAAGTGGCTTCTTTGCTGCCCTCCTTGAGACCAGGCCTTGCTCCAAGAGTCTCCGCCTCACAGTGCGTGCAGATGCACTCACACCTGCCTGCTGCCATTCCTGAGCAAGCTCTGCACTGCTGGTAGCCCGATCCCGCAGCTGAAACACTTTTAAGAGACGGTCCTGGTGCTTGCTGGTCTTTCTTGGGCGCCCTGGAGCCTTTTTGGCAACAAGGGAACCTCTCTCCTTGAAGTTCTTGATGATGCGATAGATTGTTGACTGAGGTGCAATCTTTCTAGCTGCGATACTCTTCCCTGTTAGGCCATTTTTGTGCAGTGCAATGATGACTGCACGTGTTTCTTTAGAGATAACCATGGTTAACAGAAGAGAAACAATGATGCCAAGCACCAGCCTCCTTTTAAAGTGTCCAGTGGTGTCATTCTTACTTAATCATGACAGATTGATCTCCAGCCCTGTCCTCATCAACACCCACACCTGTGTTAATGGAGCAATCACTGAAACGATGTTAGCTGGTCCTTTTAAGGCAGGGCTGCAATGATGTTGAAATGAGTTTTGGGGGATAAAGTTAATTTTCTAGGCAAATATTGACTTTGCAAGTAATTGCTGTTAAGCTGATCACTCTTTAGAACATTCTATAGTATATGCAAATTGCCATTAGAAAAAATGAAGCAGTAGACTTTGTAAAAATTAATATTTGTGTCATTCTCAAAACTTTTGGCCATGACTGTATATTCTAAAGGCCCTTTTACATTTAGCGATGCACCAGCGATCCAACCAGCGATCCGACCCGGTCAGGATCGCTGGTGCATCGCTAAATGATCGCTAGTGAGCTTTCATACAGAAAGTTCTCACAGCGATGCAGCAGCGACGCAGCGCACGATACTTACCATTCACACACAGCGATCCTGCGTCCTCCCGCGCGCCTCCAGCGTCGCTCGTCGTCACAGCAGGAAGTCTCAGCAGGAAGCGCCCGACGAGAAATGGAGCCGGACATTCTCGCGCGATCAGCGATGGACAGCGGGGGAGCCGGTCGCTGGTAAGTATCACACATAGCGATATCGCTAGCAATATCACTATAACGTCACAAAACCAGTGACGTTTTAGCGATATTGCTAGCGATATCGCTTAGTGTAAAACCCCCTTTAGTCTTTGTGCTCCCCTGTCTATTTTGGCTCCAGCAGTACAATAGAGCTGTCTTAACATCCAGGAAGTAATTAAACATAACAGGAAGTGCTGTCTCATCATGCGCCCTCTTGTGGCCGGGTTGCAAATTGCAATATTTTCAAAGTTCAAAAATATGTACCTTTTTGTTATTTTATTTGATCAATTCCCTCATCACTTGGAGTTTATCTCCCTTTTTACTATTATTTTTTTTCCCTACAACTTTTCATGGGCGCCAATTAAATGTTTTCCAATCCATAAAACGTGGCCGCTCATACATATACATTAGCGCTCGTTACACTGACAAGGTATAATTAAGGTCAGGCTGGAAAGCAGCTGGTGTACCTCAGGCGTATGGAGAAAATCTCACTTTCTCAGCCAGCCAGCGATGTATCGCAGGAGGAAACTTAGTGTGGTCCAATGCGGATGATCTCAGAGCCCCCTCCTCCATCTCCTCCATCTCCCCCAGCCCAGAATAACTCCCATTAAAGTAAATGGCCATGCAGAAAGGATCTCACTTGGGCGTCTTGCTGAGATGCTCTGCTTCTTTCTTTTCGGATGCGGACGCTTATGTCCTCCGCCCGACCCCCACCCTTATGAAATAACATAATCCACATCAACTTAAAGGGCGCTACGCCCCTGGAAATAATTAAGGCTTAATTACCTTCGCATTAAGCGCCGTCTCTCCCTCCATTCTTTCCGTTTCACGTCGTCCATTGCCATATCCTGATGTTTATGACTCAAAGTCGGAGAAAGGAAAAGGACGGAATAATGTCTGAGAAGCGACTGGGGGAGATGGGGAACGGATGGCGGATTGCACGTCTCTCCGCTGTACAGTCACAAAAGAGAAAGATCTCAGGAACGAAGAATTCCAGAAATTTCCGGAAAAGAAATGTTCATTTTCAATTTGAAGATAAATTTTGGCACCGAGAAAAATTCACATATACTTTCTTTCTTTCTTTCTTTCTTTCTTTCTTTCTTTCTTTCTTTCTTTCTTTCTTTCTTTCTTTCTTTCTTTCTTTCTTTCTCCTTTTCTCTTCTTTTTTTCTCTTCTTTTTTTCCTACTTTCTTTTTTTCTTTCTCCTTTTTCTTCTTCGTTCTTTCTTTCTTTATTTCCTTCTTTCTTTCTTTCTTTCCTTCTTTCTTTCTCCTGTTTTCTCCTTTTTCCTTTCTTTCTCCTTTCTTCCCCTTCCTTCTTTCTTTCTTTTTCTTTCTCTTTTTTCTCCTTCCTTCTTTTTCTTTCTTTCTTTCTTTCTTTCTTTCTTTCTTTCTTCTTTTTTTGCCTTCCTTCTTTCTTTCTCCTTTTTTCTCCCTCCTTCTTTTTTTCACCTTTCTTCGCTTTCATTCTTTCTTTCTTTCTCCTTTCTTCCCCTTCTTTCTTTCTTTCTTTCTTTCTTTCTTTCTTTCTTTCTTTCTTTTTTCTCCTTCCTTCTTTCTTTCTCCTTTTTCACCATCCTTCCTTCATTCTTTCTTTCTTCTTTTTTTGCCTTCCTTCTTTCTTTCTCCCTTTTTCTCCTTCACTCTTTCTTTCTCCTTTTTTCTCCTTTACTTTGTGCCAAAACAGTGATACTTAATTGGATTGAATACCGCCATCTAGTGCTAACACAATATGGACTTATACGGCCAAATTATACTGCAGTGCAGTCTAAAGACATTATCACAATGTCCACTCCATTTATAGAGCCACAGCAATAGGGCCATATTAAATCCACCTATCACCATCTGGTGCTAAGATAGTCACCGTATAGTGAACGTACTCTACTGTATACAATCTACAGAATACCCCCATATAGTGCCAAAACAACAGTTCTATATTCAACTCAAATACCGTCATCTAGCACTAAAAGAATATGGCCATATAGAGCCCATATAATACTATCATATAATGTAGGCACAATATTGCTAATCTACATAATACTCCCATATTGTGGCAAAACAGTAGTGTCATATTAAGCTCTCATTCCGCCATCCAGTGCTTAGAGAATATGAATAAATATAGTGTGCATCATCCTACTGCATTGTGTAAAGACATTGCTGCTATACACAGTCCGCACAATACCCCTATATGGGGAAAAGCAATAGTGCCATGTTAAGTCCGCATATCGCCTCCTGGTGCTAAGACGATATGTCCATATACAGCCGACTTTATACCACCCTATAGCGAAAACACATACCTGTTATATACGGTCCACATAATACCGTAGTATAAAAATAAAAGCGACATCTTCAGCTGAAATATCGCAATTAGTTAGTCAATATGGCCATAAGCAGCCAATGTAATGCCATATAGTGTAAAGATAGCACTGCTATATACAATCAATACACCATAATACCGCCATATAGAGCTAAATCAATGCTGCCATATTCAGCTCACTTACCAGCGTTCAGTGCTAAGATATTACCATATGCAGCTCATCTAATACCACCATATAGTATAAATACAGTACTGCCACATATAGTCCACATAATACCGCCATATAGTGCAAAATAAATGCCATATTCAGCTCACTTTCCGCCATCTAGTGCTCAGACAATATTTCCATATATATTTCACATAATACCTCCATAAATTGTAAGGACAGGAAGGGGATGTATTGCAATATAATACCGCCATATAGTGCCCAATCAATGCTGCTATATTCAGCTCATACAGCCATCTAGTGCCAAGACAATGATTCCATATACGTCCAACATAATACCACCATAAAGTGTAAGGACAATGTAAGTGTAAGGACAGTTCAGGGATATATTGTCATATTATAATACCGCCATATAGTGCTGAAAAGAAAAAAAAAGACGTGAAGCATTTTCTGACTTGTTCTCCTTTAAGAAATGTGATTGCAGCCTCCGTACACCACAAAGGGTCGTCGCTTGGGTCTGGTACGACATGTTGTAGTAAGTTTCTCTTCCTCCGAACGCCTGAGGGTTGGCAGGTGTGCGCGGGCAAGGTGCCATCTCGCTTTCTTTCTGCTTCGAACAACATCTGCGGGCCACATGAAACACAAATCGCGTTCTCCACCTTTGATCCGGCCCTGGCGTCCTATAACGTCGCCTGTCAAATGTGGCGCTAACAAGAATCCATACATGAGGATGACTGCTACTCTGCGGGTACAAGAGGCCCAGCCGGAGGCGATAGTCTTCCCGCGTCTCGCAATAACCTCGCATTTCACACCAAAATCGCCTCTTTACATGGCAGCTATAAAGGACAGAAGAAGGGGAAAAAAAAGCTTTTTTTTGGAAACAGCGCCACCTTAGGCTGTGTGGGGTACTGCAGTTTAGCCAGGGTGAAAAATTACAATATTTGCATACATCTCCTCTTTTTTGCAAGTTTGTATCCAGCTTAAACTTTCTTTATAATGGAATGAGCCAATATGTTTTTTTAATGAGTAACTAAACTTTAAAAAAAATTTTTTTTCATAAGATGTAGCCTCTTTTTCATGGTTTTGATTGGTATGGGTCTGAGGTCTGAGACCCCAATAATCGCTGAAAGAAAGGAGGAAAAGTCTGTTTGCAATCTGGTTCCTTAATTCAGCTACATAGCTAAATTCTCACTACCTGCGGCCACCACTAGAGGGAGCCTAAGAGCTTACTGCATACATCTGCAAATAACTGCTCATTTGGTGAGCTCCCTCAAGTGGTGGCTTCAGGCATTGAGAATTTTAGATTTTAATTCTGTGTCTAAGCAGGAGATTTGGAGCTCTGTATCAGAAAAATGAGCTCTGTGGGATAATTAAAAGCAACGCTATGGGGATGACCATTTGGCAGTGGGGTGGTGAAAGTTTATGTACATGTTGATCTGCTTAACTCCAGCATTTTCTATTCTCATTGACTAATCTGGTGTCTTGGTACATCTTTATGGTGGTCGGAGCTCCTTTTCTTTATAAAGGGCTACAAATACCTTGCATGGACAATGACCTAAGTAATAAAATTCTGTCTACCCTTAGCCACCACTAGAGGGAGCCTAGGAGCTTACTGCATACATCTTTCACATAACTGCTCATTCTGTGAGCTCCCTCTAGTGGTGACTCCAGGCAGTGAGAATTTTGTAATGTATGCCGATGCAGAAAATTTGGAGCTCTGTATCAGAAAAAGGAGCAATGCCGTGGGATATGAGAGAAGCTTTTCTGAGGAAGCATAGATCATGGCTACCATTGAGGCGGTCTGGTACATTTTGCTCCACTCCAAGATCCTCACCTAAGCCGCTCCCGATGTGAGCGTGTGCCCCGGCTCGCCGGCGTTGACCTACTTTATCTTCTATTTACTCTGATTACAACACCTCCAGCTCGTTAATCCTCGGCGGGGCCTTTTGCAGTTGTGTCCTCGCGTCATTAATTGAATTTAATCGACATCTCACTTGGATCTGTAAACGGGATGATGGCGGTACGTGGTACTTCGATGGCGCTGAGCAGACCGCGCTGTGTACCGTCAGCGTCCCTGCGGGGGAGACTCAGGCTCACGGGTTACCAAATAATGGAGCGTACATCATACAGTGGCAATCAGATCGTAGCTTTCCAGTGATCTGATTGGTCGGTCATTGCGCCAATTTTTTATTCTAATAGTTGGAGTTTATATTAAAATATTAAGGTACAGTCTGACAATACAGCCCCCATAAGCACTGGAAAGGGGCAATTGTGCCGCGGTCATTTTTCAGATAGTCAGTGACAACCGTATATATATAATAATGCCACAGTGTCCGCATAACAGTGCCAGTCATCTACGAACAACAGGATAGCCATTCAGAGTGTCCAACATCATCCATGCTGGTCTGCATGCCGCCATTATTGTAATAGCCAACAATTGTGCCTTCATTACACTGCTGACTAGTCACAGTGCTCTTACTACTGTATCAGCTAGCCACAGTACCCTTATTACAGTATTAGCTAGCCACAGTGCACTTATTACACTTCCAGCTAGTGACAGTGCCCTTACTATAGTATCAGCTAGTGACAGTGCCCTTACTACAGAATCAGCTAGTGACTGTGCTCTTACTACAGTATCAGCTAGTCACAGTGCCCTTACTACAATATCAGGTATTCACAGTGCCCTTACTACAGTATGAGCTAGTGATAGTGCCCTTATTACAGTATCAGCTAGTCACTGTGCCCTTATTACAGCATCAGCTAGTCACAGTGCCCTTATTGCAGTATCAGCTAGCCACAGTGCCCTTATTACAGTATCAGCTAGTCACTGTGCCCTTATTACAGCATCAGCTAGTCACAGTGCCCTTATTGCAGTATCAGCTAGCCACAGTGCCCTTATTACAGTATCAGCTAGTGACAGTGCCCTTATTACAGTATCAGCTAGTCACAGTGCCCTTATTACAGTATCAGCTAGCCACAGTGCCCTTACTACAGTATGAGCTAGTGACAGTGCCCTTATTACAGTATCAGCTAGTCACTGTGCCCTTATTACAGCATCAGCTAGTCACTGTGCCCTTACTACAGCATCAGCAAGCCACAGTGCCCTTACTGCAGTATCAGCTAGCCACAGTGCCCTTATTACAGTATCAGCTAGTCACAGTGCCCTTATTACAATGTCAGCTAATCACAGTGCCCTTATTACAGTATTAGGTAGTCACAGTGCCCTTATTACAGTATCAGCTAGTCACAGTGCCCTTATTACAGTATCAGCTAGTCACAGTGCCCTTATTACAGTATCAGCTAGCCACAGTGCCCTTACTACAGTATGAGCTAGTGACAGTGCCCTTATTACAGTATCAGCTAGTCACTGTGCCCTTATTACAGTATCAGGTAGTCACAGTGCCCTTACTACAGCATCAGCAAGCCACAGTGCCCTTACTGCAGTATCAGCTAGTCACAGTGCCCTTATTACAGTATCAGCTAGTCACAGTGCCCTTATTACAATGTCAGCTAATCACAGTGCCCTTATTACAGCATCAGCTAGCCACAGTGCCCTTATTACACTATCATGTAGTCACAGTGCCCTTGATACAGTATCAGGTAGTCACAGTGCCCTTACTACAGTATCAGTTAGTCACAGTGCCCTTACTACAGTATCAGCTAGTGACAGCGCCCTTACTACAGTATCAGCTAGTCACAGTGCCCTTATTACAGTATCAGCTAGTCACAGTGCCCTTAGTACAGTATCAGCTAGTCACAGTGCCCTTATTACAGTATCAGGTAGTCACAGTGCCCTTATTACAGTATCAGCTAGTCACAGTGCCCTTATTACAGTATCAGCTAGTCACAGTGCCCTTACTACAGTATCAGCTAGTCACAGTGCCCTTATTACAGTATCAAGTAGTCACAGTGCCCTTATTACAGTATCAGCTAGTCACAGTGCCCTTATTACAGTATCAGGTAGTCACAGTGCCCTTATTACAGTATCAAGTAGTCACAGTGCCCTTATTACAGTATCAGCTAGTCACAGTGCCCTTATTACAGTATCAGCTAGTCACAGTGCCCTTATTACAGTATCAGCTAGTCACAGTGCCCTTATTACAGTATCAGCTAGTCACAGTGCCCTTACTACAGTATCAGCTAGTCACAGTGCCCTTAGTACAGTATCAGCTAGTCACAGTGCCCTTAGTACAGTATCAGGTAGTCACAGTGCCCTTACTACAGTATCAGCTAGTCACAGTGCCCTTATTACAGTATCAGGTAGTCACAGTGCCCTTATTACAGTATCAAGTAGTCACAGTGCCCTTATTACAGTATCAGCTAGTCACAGTGCCCTTATTACAGTATCAGCTAGTCACAGTGCCCTTATTACAGTATCAAGTAGTCACAGTGCCCTTATTACAGTATCAGCTAGTCACAGTGCCCTTATTACAGTATCAGCTAGTCACAGTGCCCTTATTACAGTATCAGCTAGTCACAGTGCCCTTATTACAGTATCAGCTAGTCACAGTGCCCTTATTACAGTATCAGCTAGTCACAGTGCCCTTACTACAGTATCAGCTAGTCACAGTGCCCTTAGTACAGTATCAGCTAGTCACAGTGCCCTTACTATAGTATCAAGTAGTCACAGTGCCCTTATTACAGTATCAGCTAGTCACAGTGCCCTTACTACAGTATCAGGTAGTCACAGTGCCCTTACTACAGTATCAGGTAGTCACAGTGCCCTTACTACAGTATCAGGTAGTCACAGTGCCCTTACTACAGTATCAGGTAGTCACAGTGCCCTTATTACAGTATCAGGTAGTCACAGTGCCCTTACTACAGTATCAGCTAGTCACTGTACCTTTATTATAATGCCATCCAACCACAGTACCCTCATTACAGTACCAGTTCCATAGCTGAGGAACGGGCCTTATTTCAAAAGGTAAAGCTCCTTCATCATTGAAGAAAAAGCTATAGGGCTAGCAGCTTTCTAATGCAGCAAACTGCCGAACAGCCGGAGATAAACCATCTTAATCCTCGACCTTTTCCAAAAATTGTTGTCTCACCCACTCTGGCCCTGCCATACATTGGGCAGGGCCGTTTATTTCACGTCTATGACGTTATCTACGGACAAACTCCGAGTCTGAAGCCGCATTTTCCAATCGACTAGACACCCAATTATACCGACATTCAACCAACGGGTAAACAAAGCCGAATTTCTGAAGGAAGATAAGAATAATTTAGACCTATGAATATTCATGTCCTCCGCTCCGAAAAAAAAATAAATCTCAGCTCGGAGAGATGGAGAAAATGATTACTGTTGATGTCCAGTATGAAATACTATGTGATTGAGGCTGACATGGAAATAGCGGCTATGTGCAGGATGGCTGTCCCCCGTCACCTCGCTAAATGTCTTTTTACGAGCTCTCGCAGCGTGACCTGCCAGCCTCGTCCTTTCACTCGTCATTTTAGTGTCTACGTTTCATACTCGGCCTCATTACTGCCCTTCAAGCAAATTGCTAATAAAAGATGCTAGGGAAATGCGTTGGATAACTGATAAAATCATCCGGGGGCAAGAAAATAATTTAAAGGGGAACATCTCATATATATAAATACGGTTGCATTCATTAGCTATGACCCTATAAAATTTTCCTCCTATAGGTGGCCATTTTGGAGACAAAAACATCAGCACACCACCCCAGGATGTTTGCGATTTATGGCAAAATGCAATGAATGGGAGCTAATGGACAAAAAGGGAAATAATAAAATACTGTCTGCCTGCAGCCACCACTAGAGGGAGCTCAGGAGCTTTCTGTATACTGTTTATACATTGAAGTCAATAGTAATACAGTGTGCAGTAAACCTACGCGCTCCCCCTAGTGGTGGCTGCCGGAGGTGAAAATTGTCATCATTATTTATATATTTTTTATTTATGGTTCAAGAAATGTTCATACCGTATAATCAACAGAAATATATCAGCGCCTGGAACAATTGGTAATCTTGGGAATTGGATAAGGGAGGAGTGTTTGGGATTTCAGGACTCGTTGTCCAATGTATGATACTCCAGCATTGATTTTTCAGGAAGTTTGTATTTTTGTCCCTGGTGTCCAGTGATCAAGTTTATTTATCAATAATTTTCATTGGTTTAATGTCCTAGTCCCTGTCACTCTAGTTCCAGGTGTCCATTGGTTTAGTGTCCTAGTCATTGGTTTACTGTCCTAGTCCCTGGTTTCCTAGTTACAGGTGTCCATTGGTTTAGTGTCCTAGTCCTTGTCATCCTAGTTCCAGGTATCCATTGGTTTATTGTCCTAGTCCCAGTTGTCCTAGTCCCAGTACTCCATTGGTTTAGTGTCCTAGTCATTGGTTAAGTGTCCTAGTCACTGCTGTCCTAGTTCCAGGTGTCCATTGGTTTAGTGTCCTAGTCCCTGCTGTCCTAGTTCCAGGTGTCCATTGGTTTAGTGTCCTAGTCCCTGTTGTCCTAGTTCCAGGTGTCCATTGGTTTAGTGTCCTAGTCCCTGCTGTCTTAGTTCCAGTTGTCCATTGGTTTAGTGTCCTAGTCCCTGCTGACCTCGTTCCAGGTGTCCATTGGTTTAGTGTCCTAGTCCCCGGTGTCCTAGTTCCAGGTGTCCATTGATTTAGTGTCATAGTTCCAGGTGTCCATTGGTTTAGTGTCCTAGTCCCTGCTGTCGTAGTTCCAGGTATCCAGTGGTTTAGTGTCCTAGTCACTGTTGTCCTAGTTCCAGTTGTCCATTGCTTTACTGTCCTAGTCCCTGTTGTCCTAGTTCCAGGTGCCCATTGTTTTAGTGTCCTAGTCCCTGTTGTCCTAGTTTCAGGTGTCCAATGGTTTAGTGTCCTAGTCCCTGATGTCCTAGTTCCAGGTGTCCATTGGTTTAGTGTCCTAGTCCCTGTTGTCCTAGTTCCAGCTGTCCATTAGTTTAGTGTCCTAGTCCCTGCTGTCTTAGTTTCAGGTGTCCATTGGTTTTGTGTCCTAGTCCCTGTTGTCCTAGTTCCAGGCGTCCATTGTTTTAGTGTCCTAGTCCCTGGTGTCCTAGTTTCAGTTGTCCATTGGTTTAGTGTTCTAGTCCCTGGTGTCCTAGTTTTAGTTGTCCATTGGTTTAGTGTCCTAGTCCCTGATGTCCTAGTTCCATGTGTCCATTGGTTTAGTGTCCTAGTCCCTGTCGTCCTAGTTCCAGGTGTCCATTGGTTTAGTATCCTAGTCCCTGTTGTTCTAGTTCCAGGTGTCCATTGGTGTAGTGTCCTAGTCCCTGGTGTCCTAGTTTCAGGTGTCCATTGGTGTAGTGTCCTAGTCCCTGGTGTCCTAGTTTCAGGTGTCCATGGATTTAGTGTCCTAGTCCCTGGTGTCCTAGTTTCAGGTGTCCATGGATTTAGTGTCCTAGTCCCTGGTGTGTCCACTTGTTTAGCTTTCCAATATGTATTAAAGGATTCAATGCCCTAGTTCCTGGTGTGCTTGGTTATTAGTTTACTATCCTATTCCAGTTTTATTGTTAGTACCCTAGTAGCTTATTGCCTCAGTCCCTGCTCTCCAGGACATAAGACTATGGGTTCTACCTACGACAAATGTCATATTTCTACCAAATGCATCCTCTGAAGCTCTAAATAAAAGTTGTCTGATGGTTTCTTCGAAGGTGCTCGAGATATGTCCGTGCTCTACTTGGACCTCAATATGAGGTAGCAGTTTGTAAATCAAATTCTGGTCATCTGTGGCCACCACTAGAGAGAGCTTAGGAGCAAACGGAATAATGTTTTATCATTGAGTACAATGTGAGCTCCCTCTAGTGGTGGTGGCAAGAAGATAGAATTTTATCATGATACCTGTGACTGTGCAGAGAATTTGGAGCGCTGTATTAGTAAAACCTGAATCCTATCCGCTAAAAATATAAATGATGGATCTGATCTGTACAGAATATTGGACGTAGAGTGAATGCAAATGGTGTCGCTCAGGCAATCAGCCATGTCATTTACCCATCCATAGAGGAAAATTAAAAGGCGCCGTTGCTTTGTCCCGCCCTCCGAGACCCCTCAGTCCGCGGACATTATGGTGATTACATTGCCTTGTCTTCTATTGAGGCGGGTTTCTGGCGGCGCTTATTTAAATGGATTTTCTTTTGTGCCGCAGCCTGTGAAGAAACCGCCGTCCAGCTGCCAGTCACAATACACTGACAATTAGTGGGGTTGGCCCGATTTCGAAGATATCATAAACATATGTTTAGCTCGCGGCATCCAAGCTTTCAGCATTTGGCCATGCAATTGTCTGGATCCCATCTGTAGCCGAACTGGAAACTCCCTCGTTCTATCTAAATGGCTTCAGACCAAGTTTAGAAACTTAATGGCAAGTTCAAGAAGAGACGTTTCATTAAATCCGTACGGTCTCCCTGCTTAAAGGCACGCTTACCTGAAAATGCAGGTTATTATTGCATATTATCTCCTTGGCATTTCTCCCTTTAACCATGATGTCATTTTGAAGAGTAAAATTCCCAACTAAATAATTTCTGATTTCCCATAATTTTTTCCGATACAAGGCTCCAAATAGTGATAATGTGATATATATAATTTTGGCTTCATCCAGCCACCACCAGAGGGAGCTCAAGAGCAAAATGCAGACAGATCCTCCATTGAAATCAATGATAACTCAGTATGCAGTAAGCTCCTGAGCTCCCTCTAGTGGTGGCTGCTGGAAGCTAAAATTTATATATTGTAGCTTTTTAAAGTTTTGGAGCTCTGTAACAGAAAAGCAGAGTTCTGACACCTAGAATTTTTAAAAGTAAAATTCTGTGTTAATTAATTTCTGATTTCCCATTATTTTTTCGATACAGCGCTCCAAATAGTGGTAAAGTGAAACATACAATTCTGGCTTCATCCAGCCACCACCGGAGGGAGCTCAAGAGCATAATGCAGACAGATCCTCCATTGAACTCAATGATAACTCTGTATGCATTAAGCTCCTGAGCTCCCTCTAGTGGTGGCTGCTGGAAGCCAAAATTTATCTATTGTAGCTTTTTTATATTTTTGAGCTCAGAAAAGCAGAGCGCCGACCACTAGGAAGAAATATTAGGAATTTGATCAGTGCAGAAAATTTGAGTCTTTTAGAGTAAGGAAATAATTTACTTTTAAGTAGATTATTCCATATTAAAGGGATAAGGAAGTTTTATCACCGAATACATCATATATATAGGATTTGTGAGGCTTCTACCACCAGGTCCCCCATTGATTATACAAATTGGGGTCCTCCTAAAATGTAAATGGAGCGCATGCGTGATTGTGGCTCCATTCACTTCAGTGCGCATGTGCGCAGCCACCCCGTTCACACTGGAGACTTTGGGACCTCCATTCTCGTCATCGGTGGGGGTTCCTGTCTTCGTGGGGGTTAGAAAATAGCTTTTCGAAAAGAGTCTCCTCTAACAAATACAAAGATCTCTTTTAGATGGTACATGGGCACCTATTCTTGCCCCCGTCTCTGGCTTGACTCCTAAGACCCCCGAATATCTTTGGAATTTATGGAACTGCCTAGATGCCCCTCATAGGGGGACAATTTAGAGGATGACATCACGCCTACATTGCACAAATGTCCGGTCTGGAGGGAGTCGTTCATTACAGGGTATCGGCTAATGTCAGCATCCAGCAGGCTCAGCACACGGCAACAATATTAAAAGGATGAAATCGGGAAGGAAGACCATGTTTTTCTCCTATGTGATATGATTATTGTTCCTTAGCCACGATATGTGGGAGTCATTAGTAATGTCTCATGTCAGCCGCCTCGGTGGTAGCCGCCCATCCCCTCCTGTGCAATTAGGAAAAGTGTGGATGTTAAATTTCCAGAGAGAGACGTCTAATCTCTCTTCTTCACCATTAATGACCTCACTCTCGGGGACGCACATAATGTTTTGCTTTTGCCCTTTGATTGCATTCGCAAACGGCAATCTGGAAGCCCCGGACATGCAAGGTAACGTAAGGGTGTAAACACCATACATATACAGAGAAACCCAATCACGGTGGGTGCGATGAGTCATGTATTTATTTATTGACGGCCTTCGGGTCAATCTCGAGCCACGGCGACTGGATGGACAATCCATAGAAAGATTGATCTTGTCCAAGCCTAGATAGGTCCACCAGGGTCTTCTCCACTGTTATCTTGATGGCACCAAGCCATCTCTGGTCTTCCTCTTCGCCTTGTTCCTTCTATTTCTTCATATATATAGAATGGAATTCCTTAAAGGGTTGCTTTCTTACACCCACATTTTAAATCCCCCCCCAGAATGGCCCTTTTAAGTCTTCCCCACCAGGACCACCTGGAAGAACATTCCCCACCCTAGTATGACCACTTTTTAGCAGGATTTATGACAACTCCTGTCCTAATGTCTTGGCCAAGGTGGAGAGCAGTTACAACGAGCGCCTCTCGCTCTTGGATGACCTGTCCTGTCCAGCTATGAATGGGCAGAGTGTAATTCTTCATTTCTCCTGGGGTGGTGCTGTAGGGAAACTGAACAGTTACTATAAAGTGATGGCACAGATCACAGTTTATCAAGAGGGACATTTTATAATCTGCTGATTGTCATCAGACCCGTCTGTCAAGTAGAGATTCTCCTTCTTAATTTCATTACTTATTTATTTATTTTACTCATTTATATAGCGCCATTAATTCCGCAGTGCTTTACAGACATTATCATCACTGTCCCCGATTATGACCCATCATTTTTTTATGGAACTTGATTGCTTTGTCGCCTTAGTAATCTCTAGGGCTGTCCAAAAATGAGATTAATGCATTATTCCTTGGAGAGGTCATCAATATGAGAGAGACGAGGGTCAGACATCAGGCACTTCCACTGATCCCACGGCATCCGGAAGTATGAAGTTTATAGAGCAAGAAAAGTACAGCTCCATACAACGTGTAGTGACCGTTTTCTAGTACTGCAGCCCAGCATCCAGTCACTTCAATAGGAGGTGAACTGCAGTACCCAAGACTTGCCACTAGATAGAGCTGTTAAAGCTCTATACACTTGCAGGAGCAAGAAACAGCTGATTGATAGATGAGATCGGTTTCGGACCCCCAAAAATCTGATATTAGTGGCCCGTCCTAAGAATAGGGCATCAATATTTCAGCCCTTTAAGTTCTTCTTTAGAGCTCTAGATGGATAGAATGTAATACTTCTTTTCACCTGTAGGGGCGCTGCTGGAAATCCATACTCTTGTTGCTGAGTCACCCTTACAGATTTCAGCTAAATACTGAGCAGCCAAGCAGCGGCACACCCTGTGCCCAGCTCATCAGGGATCCTTCTATAAACAAAAAAAATACAACATCCCCTTTAAGACCGTTCTGAAACACCTAATTATATTCCCTAAATTGTTAAAATGATTAATCTCTGAATAATGTAAATTAAAAAAAAAAAAGTTATGCCTTAACCTAAATGATTTATTTTATCAGTGTGTAGTACTCACTATAGCCTGTAGGTGTCACTATTGAGTTGAAAAAATTTGCCTAAAGAGCAGCAATCACTGTAGTCAGCAAAAATATCTCTTGGTACTTGGCATTTTTACTTTCGGCCCACTAATATTTCATGAAACAACTGTCGGGGTTGATGAGGAAATATTGTATACTGTACCAGGAGGGGATTTTATATTTTAGATGGCAAAAATAAAATAAAAAAAAGTTGCTTCCTAAAGAATCTTGCAGCTGACTGATAAAGAAACGTGTCTCTTATGTAAGATATGGAAGTCATTAGATAGAATTTCTGTGGCGAAGGACCAAATATTGTAGTGAAAATTTCCCGTCAAATTAATAGGATTTCAGAAGAAATGAAGCCCTAGTAGTGAGCGCTGTGAAATTTCCGCTGTAGTGGCCCCAGGGTGCGCTGGGTGATGACTTTATAATGATAAATTTCCCGGCATTGGAGGTTGTAAGAATTTATCTTTTATTAATATTTATTATACAGGGAATCAGAACCTAAAGGGCTTGTAAAGGATGAGAAAAACGTGAGCGCTTCCTTCCAAAAAACATCTGCAGCTGCAGTACCACCCGTAACCAGTGGACAGGTGTGGCGCTGTTTTATGAAGAATGCTTCCATACAAAGAACGATTTCTTCTATACGGAGGTGGAGACTACAATGGGGGCAGATGCCGCAGGTGGCCAGGTCTATGGGGGTGCAAATTGTCTCCCCTCACCTCCACTGTTAAGTGGCTGGCCTCAGAAGACACCACATCTTCTTGGGGTCGTGCACTGGCGCAGTGAGTGCCTGTTCGCAGCTCACTAACAGCTACTTTTATACACTTCTACTAACCCTAACTTGAGGTAGTACTAGAGTTACAGTTAATGCTAAGGTTAGGGCTAAGGTTAATATTAGGGCTTATGTTTCTACGGTAGTAGTGTAGGAGGGAGAGCTCCGGGATAAGGGCCCGCTGTATATATGTGTGGGGAAGGTGACTTGACGGACAGACGTGACTGGTCGTAGGAGGGGACGGTTTGTACACCAGAGACGGAGATTGACAGGATAGAAGGGTGACAGCTAGGAAAGGCAGGATAGGAGGGTGTAGTACTGAGAAGTGACCACAAGATGGCAGGGGAGAGTAGTGCAGGACTATACATCAGCTTATGGCTCAGGATATGCTTAGTCATGGGGGGCGGGGAGATAGGACCCCGGGAGGGGAATTCCCCTGTGGGAGAGGGAATTAAATAGAAGTAGGCGGGGCCGAGATTAGATTAGTCCCGGGAGGAGCTCAGAAGAAGAAAGGGAAGAGAGAAGAGCTCGGCCAGGGGACGGAGAGAGAAGAGACAGTCAAGGGGGGTGGCCCTGACCCGACGGACCGCAAGACAGACGAGGCCCCGGGGGTACCGATTGGACGACGACCTCGGACAGGTGAAGCGCTGGGGGTAGATTGGTCTAGGACAGCACCCAGTGAAAGATCCGCGAGGTGCGTGCTGTGACTGGAACGAAGGTGCAGGTACCCGGGCCTGGAGACAGTGTGAAGAAGCTGCTGTGCGTGTTTGGTGGTCGTCAGGAGGACGGTGAATAAATCCGGAACTGTTACACGTGAAATCTGTCTCCTCCTCGTCCTTGAGTCGCCTGCTGTCTGCGGCGTCCGAACAGG
Source organism: Dendrobates tinctorius (assembly GCF_039654945.1). Classification (NCBI taxonomy): domain Eukaryota; kingdom Metazoa; phylum Chordata; class Amphibia; order Anura; family Dendrobatidae; genus Dendrobates; species Dendrobates tinctorius. The sequence continues at coordinate 8,073,894 of NW_027361688.1, forward strand.
GTAAGCAGTGGTCCACCCCCCAAGCCTGGCCCCCTACCACATATGAACCAGAACTGAGGGGGCTGTCACCTAGGTTCCTAGGGGGTCTGTTTCCGGGGGAGGTAGTTACAGGACGGAACAGAGACTCTTCCAGATGGTGTGGGGGCGGAGCGATTATAAAAGGAGCACAGCAGACCAGCAGGGGGCACTTGACAGAGAGAGACAAGGAGCAGGAAGGAGGAGCCTAGGTGGCGCTGGAGAGTAGGAGTGAGTCAGCGTCTTCCAGAGAGACAGAACGGGGACTCACCTAATCCAGGGAGAGGATGGCAGTGAGCGATGCGAGGAAGAGACACAGAGCTGACATCCATGGCTGCCTCTGCCCCGCTCCAGACCGCGGCTGTGGCCCATATGCTGAGACCCGCGGCCGCCGCTGTCCCGCTCCATCCCGCAGCTGCGGCCTGTACGCTGCCACCCGCAGCCGCCAATGCCCCACTCCATCGTGCGGTTGCGGCCTGTACGCTGCCACCTGTGGCCGCTACTGCCCTGCTCCAGACCCCGGCTGCGGCCTATAGGTCAAGGCCAGGGGCTGCCACCACCTCGCCTCCGTGAGGTGCCCCGACGCTGAGGAACTCTACTGGGGCCTGTTGTGCCCCTTCTGCACCTGGGCGTAGGAACCACCGAAGCCTACGACAACTCCTCGTCACGCAAAAAAACAATATCAGAATTACATTTTTTAGTCCCCCCAACAAAAATCAGTCAAAACATGGTATGTATGTACCCCAATAAAAAAAGACAGGTTTCCACTCCGGTAGCTAGTCCAATGGGCAGAAAAAAAATAAAAAGTTAAGCTATGTGGACACATTGAATATTTCTGCACCATTTCTGCAATTCTTAACAAGAAAAAGCGTGTCTTTGGCCACGTGTTTTAGTATTAATGGTAAATAGCAGTCCTGTAGAACATACAGTTGTGCTCAAAAGTTTACATACCTCATCAGAATTTTTGCTGATTTTTCATTTGTTAATCACAGTTTGAACACTGCTGACTGACATTATCAATTCCCTGGATATCTTTTTGTATCCCTTTCCTGTTTTATACAGTTCAACAACATTTTCCCATTAGATCCGTTG